>NW_027509193.1:4851875-5483750 GCF_051911475.1 Siphateles boraxobius
TTGTTGGGAAAAAAGGATTAATTTAAAATTAGCATTTAACATTTATAATGTTACAAAAGTTTTCTATTTCAAGTTAATGCTGTTACATATTTTGAACTTTGTATTCCTTAAAGAATCTTGAAAAAAAAATTGTATCACGGTTTCCACAAAAATATGAAGCAGCTCAACTGTTTTCAACATTGATAATAATAATTAAATGTTTCTTGAGCATCAAACCATCATATTAGAATGATTTCTGAAGGATCATGTGACACTAAATACAGAAGTAATGATGCTGAAAATGCAGGTTTGCCATCACAGGAATAAATTACATTTTAATATATATTAAAATAGAAAACAGTGATTTTTAATAACTTTAAATACTGTATTTGGTGAACATAACACTTCTTTCAGAAACATCTTACGACCCCAAAATTTTGAATGTTAGTGTAAATCTTTAAAATAATCAATATTTAGTACTTTTGAAATTATTACTTTACAGATTATAGTGGCCAACAAGGTGGGAAATATCTGAATTTGAAAAGTAGGCCATAATTTATGCCAATAGTCAAAAGTTTGGCTTCATGAGACTAATGAGACCAATGCCACATTTATGTGGTCTAGAGACCAAGACCTGGTCCCACGTGGCCTAATACTCACTCGCAGTGTGCTCCCCACCACTGGCCTTTCTGCTCTCCCTCCTCTTCCTCCTTCCCCTCTTCTCCACCCTCATCCTCTGATTGGTCCCCCAGTAGGTCAAACGTGGGGTTATGCACCCTGTCAACCACCTCCAGGACGGGGGCGATGCTGTGCCTCCTCTCCTCAGCTGAGCCACCCATTGCTGGCAGCGCTAGTGTGTTACATCCCCCCACTTCTGTCCTGGACCCGCTCCTGCTCACAGTCCCACTGCCCAGAGCCGGCGGGCCCGTACCCTCGGGACTGCTGTCACTCGAGTCCTGCAGGTCTATGGCTACCGTGCCTGTTACAGGACGAAAGAGTTAGAGGTTGAAGACTACATTAAATCAAAACTGACTGAATTTTCTTAATTAAAGGGATAATTCACCCAAAAATTTATATTCTGTTATCATTTAGTCACCCTCAAGTTGTTCCAGACCTGTATGAATTTCTTTCTTCTGCTGAACACAAAAGAAGATATTTTGAAGAATATGGGTAACTAAACATTTGATGGGCCCCATAGTATGGAAAAACTATATACCATCAACTGTTTAGTAACTGACTAAATATCTTCTTTTGTGTTAAGCAGAAGAAAGAAAGAAATTCATAAAGGTTTGAAACAATTTGAGGGTGATAATATGATGACAAAAAGTTCGTTTTTGGATGAACTATCCCTTCAATGCTCGTTTCTTGTCTTACAGTTCATGATTCATCAGTGCAATTATTCAGAATAAAAAATGAATGTCGTCGTAATCTTTCATGAAAATGCAATAACTTGCTCAACTGAAAAATGATGGAAATTAGCAGATCGGCTCCGTAAGTGTTGTTGAAAAATGGTGGAAATTAGCAGATCGGCTCCAATCTCTTAAAGCACCTTTAATCAAACCACTGAGGGCCAAGAGACGACAGATGATTCATGAGTTCCAGTGCTTTTCACTAGATGGAGATATTGCACTAAAATAGAATATTTTGTTCGCAAAAAAACCCTAGTGAAATTTTAGTCAATTTGAGAAGCATGTTTCTTTTTTTCTGTCTACATCCATCTCACATCCACAGTAAAGAACAAGAGTAACCGAATTTACTGAACTGTGAGCAGCACACAATACATGGCATTATACTAATAAATAATGGTTTAATTCAGGCAGAAAGATTGCGATTTATATCTTCACAAAGTTTTCATACAGTGAAAATGATTGCCTGATCACTATTATTAATCACGATAACCATGATCACGCTCAATTAAAATACAATACTATTGCACAATAATTTTAACATAACATAATGAAATATTATTAATATGATTATTACTACTACTTCTAATAAAAAAGGTTCAAGTACTAAGACTTAAATATATAACATTTAAAATATTATTCTTGTCATTAATCCTGTGCAATATTTGTTAAGAAAACATTAAAGGAAACCATACACTTTACTGTATGATTTCAGATTCGATGTGAATAAATTAATTATTAAAGTCATGATGAAACTGAAGTGAAAGATCTTTTTTTCATCATTGTTATTCTCAATAATCTATGTGATCCTTAATTTTAAGATTTGAGTTGACAAACTAACCCATGCTGGCTATAATGCTGTGCACTGGTAGGCGAGTGAGCCCATGATAGATTGTCTGTGGGACCCCTCTGGATTCGCCCCCGGGGCCCCTGACAGGCTCTCTGTGGCCCCTGACAAAGGCCGAGTTCTCCTCTTTGGAAATGTTGATGTAGAAACAGGTGTCGGAGGCTCCCATGATGTGGCAGGGTCCAGGGTTCAAGAGGATGTTGGCTGTGTCCATCCTGCGCACCCCGATCAGACACACCCCGTATCTGCCACAGCAGTGAACAGTGTTATTGTGTGCATCTACTGAAATTAAAACAAACTGATTCACTGGAGCTTAATCCAGAGGCTTACTTTTTATGTGCGTGAAAGGAGGCAAAGGTGAAACTCTTTCCCTGATATTCTCCAAAAAACTTGCTCTCTTCCAGCCTGATGTGGTGCACTTCATTGGCCGCACAGCGTCTGTAGGTGCGCTGCCATTGGTCGACTGAGCCAGCAGCGCCTTCCCTGTGACAGATAGACACGGATGATCTTTTGAAAATGATTTCACATCTTATTTCCATAGATTTAAAGGATAGTTCACTCAAAAATTTAAATTTTGTTATTGTTTACACTCTCATGTTGACTTTCATAAGACTTGTTCATCATTGTAACACAAAGGAGTACATTTTAATGAAACCTGAGAGATTTTAGTTCCTCTATTTAAAAGTCCATTACACCAACATTTTGACACTTCAAAATAGTCATAAAGAGATTGTAAAAGTAATCCATATGAATTGAGCGGTTTAATCCAAGTCTTGTGAATAGATACAATTACTTTATATGATAAACAGATTTAGGCTTTTGCTCACAAATAAACAATCAACACACATTTTGGAGCACATCAAATATAGTCAACGGAGACTTTATGGATTACTTTTCACAATGTCTTTATGAACTTTTTGAAGCATCAAATTTTTGGGCAAATGGATTGTCAATGGAGGAACAGAAATTATCTCAGGTTACGCATGTAACCATGGTTCCCTGAGAAGGTGAACGAGACATTGGCTCAAAGGGTTGAATTCATACATAAAAAGAGATTCCTTAAAGGGAATATGGCCAAAGCCAAATCACATTAACCCTGGCCTACTCTGCATAATGACCCTCAAAGGTAAGGGGAGTACTACTGCACTTAACCATATGCGCTAAACAAAGCTCAAATAGCGGACTCTCAAGGCTCTCTAAACAGAGAGGAGCCCTAACCATACTCTAAGCCAGAGACAGTCTTACCAAAGACCCATACACCTTGACAATCTCTGTGCGGAGCTCTGAGAAGCGGAGGCGTCAGAAAGATGACTCTCTAGAACGAGAGGAGGCCTAACAACAATCAGCTCTAAAGACAGTAACCAAGGAGGGTTCACAAAGAGCCTACACCGTTAATGCTACTGTCTGCAAGAAGCTCTAGGAGCGGAGGCCTCTTCAAAATGACTCTCTAAAATGAGAGGAGGCCTAACAACACTCTACGCCAGAGACATCCCATCCAAGAGGCTCCTAAAGAGCCATAATATTGATAACACTGTTTGTGCGGAGCTTTGAAGAATAGAGGTCTCCACAAAACGACTCTCTAAAACAAGAAGAGGCCTAACAACTCTCAAACCTAAAGACTGTTAACCAAGGAGGCTTCCCAAGAGCCTACAACTCCAGTACTACTGTCTGAACGCATCTCTGGCGAGCGGAGTCCTCAGCAAAACAACTCTTTAGAATGAGAGGAGGCCTAACGACACACAACCCTTAAGACAGTTAACCGAGGAGGCTCCCATGGAGCCTACAACTCCAGTACTACTGTCTGAACTAAGAGCGGAGGACTCCGCAACACGACCCTTTAAAATGAGAGGAAGCCCAACTAAAATCTACGCCAGAAACTGTCTCATGAAAGAGGCTCCCAGAGCCATACTTACTAATCATACTATATAAGCAGAAACTCAACTTTAAGACCATACAGACATTCCAGTGTCACTGTCTGTACAGAGCTCTAATAGCGGAAGCCTCATCAAAAAATTACTCTCTTTAAAGAGAGAAGGCCTAACTACACTCTACGCTGAAGAATATCTACTATAATGTCAGGACAGGATTCTCATAAAAAAAAACAAATCTTGAAAACCTACCGATGCGGAGCTCCGGGGAGCAGGGGCCTTAACAGAATGATTCTCTAAAATGAGAGGAAGCCTACACCACTCAACCCTGAAAAAGTATAACCAAGGAGGCACTCAAGAGAGCCTTCGGCTATAGCACTACCTGTATCATGCTCTAAGGCTAAAGACAGTCTCACCGAGGAGGCTCACAAAGAGCCCTACATCTTGATAGTCCTGTCTATACAAAGCTCTGGGGAGTGGGGGTCTAACAAGACGACTCACAAAACAAGAGTCGTACTGTTGAGGAAGTCTCATGTATGTCCAGGGTGCTGTAGAAAGCCAGCACCTGATAGTGCTAAAAAACTTGGGGAGCAGAGGCCTAGAAAGATGACCTTCAAATGAGAGGAGACCACACAAAACTCTACCCTAAGGAGTACAATATTTCGCAGTTTAGAGGGAGAGCATATAACCACTACCTATCATCAGAACAACTTACCAAGGAGGCTCACAGAGCCTACCAACTAGGCGCCGCTATCCAGGCAGCGCTCTAGGGAGCGAAGGTCTCAGAAGGTCTCAGAAGGACAACTCTCTATAATGAGAGGAGGCCTAGCAATGCCTCTTTTTTTAAAAGCAGTAGACAAGGAGGCTCACAGACAGCCTGACAACTTGACAGAACTGCCTGCCAACCCAACCAGCCCTGCACAGAAGAGGGAGGGACATATATCCTGCCAGTCAACCAATGGAAACGAGTATGGAGACATCAACACATTTCCATGCTCACAATCCCTTGACATTTACTTATTGTGATAAAAGGATAAATGCAGGCCGAATATGGTTTCTCTTATAATCTCTCTGCCTTAGTGTAGAGATCAAAGGGGAAACAGAAGGCAAATAGGAGCGGGACAGCTATGTCAACAGAAATTGCCCACAAAGTCTTATATAATAATGACTACTACACTCTTTCTGCCCCTAATTCCTCATAATTAGAAACAACACATTGAGCAGTAGCCATATTTTAGCCAAAAAGAGCAGCCCAAAAAGGAAAAGTTTCTGTTTGACTCCTCCCTTGCTCCACCCACAACCCCCACACTCGATCCCATCTGCCGCAGTGGCGCACATGGGAAACGAACCTCGGAGTGCAGGAGCTCAACTCTTACCTTTTTCAAGAGAGAGTCAAGCCTGGGTGGAACAAATGACATCAACCGCATTGTAAAATTACACATTCAACCCGAGAGTTTTAACATTTAAACTTGAGAGTCAAGCACGCTTAGTTCAAACGTCAGATTCGAATGCATCGCTATGAGTGACTTCAACTTCCTTGAGAATCGAACACCCTTGTGCAAAAACTAACTACTATTCCTCAGGAGAAAACAGAAAGAAAAAGATTCTTACCCGTCTCATGTAGTCAGTCTCAAATGCATCATACCTAGCACATACAGCTTCTTCAAAGAGTCAAAGGCATTCCACCCAAATGCATGTCCCACATCCCCTTTCATTGAGAAATCCTCACAACGCACGCATTTAGCTCCCTTGAGACGAAAAGTGTATGCTCCTTCACACGTACTTCAAACAAACGGATCCAAAAGACAAAGAAGAGGATGACGTGTTCCTCAGGCGCCCTTTTATACTCACGGTTGCACAAGTAATGCCGTCATAGGCTGTCGCCAGCCAATGCAACTGTCGTGTTCAGATCATGCTTCAGACACCTGTCATGCCGGAGGCATTTCCCATAGTGTCCTCTAGAGGAAACAGTGTGAGTTCTCACTCGAAAGGGAACTCTCAGGTTTCATTAAAAATATCTTCATTTGTGTTTTGAAAATAAACAAAAGTCTTTTGGAATGACACGAGGATGAAATAATGATGACAAAATTTGTATTTTTCATGTTAAATGTACTTGCCACAGTAATAACAGTAAATTATACATACAGTATCTCACAAAAGTGAGATTTTAGCAAATCTTCTCAAGGGACAATACTATAGAAATTATTCCTGGATATATTTTAGAGTGATGACAGTAAATATATACTTCTATACAAGCAGCACATTGACCACTCTAAAATATATATCTAAGTTTCATTTCTATAGTATTGTTTGTCCCTTGAGAATATAACCTAAAATGTTTGCTGAAATGTGAGGGGTGTACTCACTTTCGTGAGGTACAAGTAGCTAATTTTAAGCCAAACTAAACCAAAACCTAACCCCATGTTTAACACTATAGTAAGTACATGCAGTTAATTAATATAACGCCATACTTATTTGTGTAATAACATTGTGACAACTTAAAATAATGTTTAACCCAATTTTGGCGTGAACTATCCATTTAGGCCAGGGTCTATCCGTGGTTGTGGAGAGAGCCACCCCGACATGATTGTAAAGCACTTTGAGTGTACAGTAGTACATATGAAAAGCGCTATATAAATTCATTCATGTAATGGAACAAATCACCTAAAAATTGAAATTTATGTTCTCTCATGTACTTTCTTGTCCAATCTGGAGCTTGACAGCATACACCGTCATCCAGTTTTGTTTTTTGGGAAAGAGCAGTTTGGACATTCTTCAAAACTTCTCCCATTATGGTCCACAACATAAAGAAAATCATGCATGAGGGTGAGTACATTATGACAGAATTTAATATTTTTCAGTGAACTCTTCCTTTGACATGTCCTCCAAATGTTTTCACAGCTTGCAGTTCAGCTTGGTAAAAAACTATCTTAAAGATGGGCAGAGAACATAAAAACTGCTTGATGTGTCTTTGACATCCCTGCGAATGGCTGGGAAGATGTAGGGAAGGTGAGAACCAGAGGGAGTGGAGGAGTGTTAAGATGGAGGAGGTGAAGAAACAAGGATGCATGAGGCAGAGATAAATTCACAGTTTAAAGGATCTTTGCCGCTGTGTGTATCGATGTGTATGCGTCAATAGTTTACAGTCGGTGGGTCTGACCTGTTGAGCGGCTGGAAGGCACACGCTCGCTGCTTGAAGGCCTCTGAAGATGCTGTTCTGATAATAAAAAATGAAACAGTTAAACGGTACATCTCACTCATGCAGAGAGATCTGTGAAGCAGCACAAGCACATCATCTACAGGGCATTGTGTTCTATTTCAGGCATCATGTTTGTGTAAATATATTTGCAAATTAACATCAAAAACGCCACCAATGTCTTTTTACAGAGAACCAGACGGAGAAAGTTTTATGTATGTATTACCCTCAAAAATAAAAATGCACACAAATGTGGTTGGTCACTTTCAATGTTAGTCAAAAGATCTCTTCCTGTCTAAAGTTGCTATCACATTAGCAAACTGTCAGCGAAATTTTGCAGGCGTAAATAGTGTAGCGATGTGCAGACCATTTTGGTAATCAGCGAAACAGCGATAATGTGTTTTGTGGGCGGAGCCTACCTGGTGGCAGTTAAGTGACGGTTCTGCAGTAAAAGACTTTGGAAGCCACAGAATTAAAACAATTAAAAAGATAATTGCGAGATAGTTGTGAGTTTTTTACAGTTCAATTGTGAGTTATAAACTCACAGTTGCAAGAAAAAAAAGTCAGACTTTTGAGATATAAATGTCATAGGTTTAAATATTAATTCTTGCTATAACTGTAGGGCCGATATATTATACCCTCTATGAACTGCATATGAGTATATTATGCAGATCTATTATTTATCAAAATCATGATTTAAAGGGGCCATGGACTTCATTATTTTATAATGTTTCCTGGGGTGCACTTATAATGTTAATATGATTTTTACATAAAAAATTGTCATAATTTAGAAATAAAAGGCATTTTTCCTACCCTGATTTTAGCCCTCCGATTTGAACGCTCAGTTTGAAGGGCCGTGTCTGCTGTGACTTCAGCGTAAACGCCCACTGCTGTGATTGGCTGACATCTTCGCATATGAAACAGCCAAGTATTACATTTGGAACAGTGGAAGTCTCTCGAAAACTTTTATCACATTTTTACTATTACAGCTAATAGTTAACTAATCGAGAAAAGTGTTGATTTAGATCCATAGGATTATATTTGGATCATGGCATGAAAGGTTGCAGTGATTAGCATTGTGTTAGGGTCACTTTTGTTATTTACCTACTACTTGTCATTAACGAATCTGTGGGCGGGGCTTCAGTGGTAACGATGTAGAAGTAGGCGTTGATTCTGTAGAGGCCGTCTTTCACCCATCTATGACGTCATAAATAGGTAATTCCAAAACGAGTCGTTCTCTGAGCTTGGTTTTAATAAAAGCTGTTTTTGGACTAAAACGGAAGTTTTCAGTTCTGAAATTTACAGGATATTCTTATAGTATGATGACATCTTATATGTCAAAAGTTCAAGGGTAATTTGATTTCTCAATTCATGACCCCTTTAAAGCTCCAGTAGGTAGCTTTTGTTAACAAATATTTGTTAAAACTATGTAGAATATGAGACAGATAATCTGTGAAAAAAAATCAAGCTCCTCTGGCTCCTCCCTGTGGTCCTACTGCCATTTGCAGAAATACACCGCTCCCGGTCAGAAACAACCAATCAGAGCCAGGAGGAATGTCTTAGCAGTGTCAATCACGCTCGTGTACGCACTGATCACCCCTCTCTTGCACAGGTCGAGTGCGTACCGTCGTTCGTGACTCTCCTGTTCAAACTCGTTCATCCATATGAACGAATCTTTTTTCTAGTCATTTCGTTCATTCAACGAACGAAATGACTCGAAAAAAGATTTGTTCATTTTGAACAAGTCTTTTTCGGAGTCATTTCGTTCATTCAACGAACGAATGACTCGAAAAAAGATTTGTTAATTTGGATGAACGAGTTCGAACAGGATCACGAACGTGCATCACAGAACAGAGCAAGGCGAGCATTTGTGCTTATAAAACGTAAAGTTTTTTATTTATTTTTGAAATGACCGATCGTTTCACTAGACAAGACCCTTATTCATCGTCTGGTATCGTTTAAAACCCTTTGAAGCTGCGCTGAAACTGTCATTTGGTCCTCGAAACGTTTGTGTCCTATTGAAGTCCATTATATGGAGAAAAAGCCTGGAATGTTTTCATCAAAAACCTTCATTTCTTTTCGACTGAAGAAAGAAAGACATGGACATCTTGGATGAACTGGGGGTGAGTAAATTATCAGCAAAAGTTTTTTTTTAAAGTGAACTAATCCTTTAACGTTATCTTAGTAGCTATAACTTATAGAAAGAGTGCAACCTTATAAAGTAACATGTATTGCAAAATACATAATGATTTGAGGACCAAGTTTATAGTCAAAGTATGGGCAGGCCATAGTCAATGTAAAGCATATTGTTGATGTTTCGTCCCTATTAGTGAATGTTCCATAACTGTTTATAATCCGCCGTCATCGGTGGTCCTGCTTACTAGCCTGCGCGTTCACGGCAGGCTCCGCTGTGGGGGAGGAGCTGTGGAGGGAGGGCTGTAGTGTAGCAGAGAGCAAGGGGGTTGGACCTGTAAGTTGTGCTTGTTCTAATTTTCAGGCTAAGTCAACATTTTCTCAAAACTCCCTACTGCAACTTTAATAGTAGGGTTAGGGTAATTTAGCAGTATAATGGCTTGCAAACATAAACGTCTGCGTTTACTGGAGCTTCAAAGGGCGTATTCGACGACGATATTCTATAAAAATTAAGACCTTTTTTTTTTTTTATTCCGATTCTGACATCCAAAAGGCACAATACCTTTTTACATTATTCCATGGATTTTGCCCATTTCCCCCCACTTCTTATCACTGTGTTTCTGTCACCATAGTGCACGCACTACTGCAGTGATGTAAGTGTGACATCTATGACCTAATGGTCTATAATATCAGCGATGTATAAAGCACAGCTCTAAAGAACACACTTTCAAACCAAGCAGATTTCTGTTGTTCAGTGCAGCAAATTCTCATGACCAACTTCAAAATGAGTGAAATCTGTGTGGGGAAATCTTTCACCCTCACATGAAACTCCAATCGCACAGATTCCTATTCAAATGACTGGATTTCGCCAGTGAAATTGGCAACTTAAAGGGCCAATTAACTTCCATAGTATGGAAAAAAATACTATGGAAGTTAATGGGGCCCTTTAACTGTTTGATTACCAACATTCTTCAATATATATCTTCTTTTGTATTCAGTAGAAGAAAGAAATTCAAACAGGTTCGGAACAACTTCAGGGTGAGTAAATGATGACAGAATTTTCCTTTTGGGTGAACTATCCCTTTAAATTCATAAGCTTTAATAAGATTTAATGCTGTAGTCAAAATCCTGGCTACTAGAAGTGAGTGAGTAAGAGAGGGACTGTTTATACTCACTGTCCTCTAGAGGAGTGAATCAATAAGGTGATCAGGGTGGAGGTGGCAGGACACACACAGTTGAGGGCCAACATGGCGTACTTAAACTCTTCTTCACAAACCACATGGTCTGCAAAACAAGAACACAGGAGAAATATTAATTCTTAAAATGTTGTGTTAATGAATGTATTTTCATTATGAAGGAATGTTCAACATAATCTAATCTAAAGTGACATTGTATTGATTATCAGAGAAAAGAATACAAAGTTCTGTCATGAAACTCTAGATGGCACAGGCTGATGGGTCCTTAACTCCCCAGGTGACAAAAACTATACCAAAATGTAATTAAAATACATTTATTTCATACTAAGTATACTAAAAACTAAATTAACATATTTACTGAAATATCGCTTGAGACTTCCTGATATAAATATTAAATATAGGCATTTCAGATTGATCAAACCAACATTTGAGATAATGTGATGCGATTCGTCTGCTGGTTAGTCCAATTATCCAATCACAGCCACTGTTGAGGTAAAGTCACGTGAGTTTGTTAAATGTCAACCTCAACTGAGCGCATACGTTTTTTTATGTGCATTTTTAGAATTTATGTATTGATTAATCTCTGCTTTTCCATCCAGTGTTTTGTATGCGATATCCCAAAATACGGATACTTTTGTGAAAACCGTGATGCAATTTTTTCAGGATTCTTTGACAAGTAGAAAGTAAAAAAAAAAACAGCATTTATTTGAAACCGAAAACTTTTGAAGCATTATAAATGTCTTTACTGTCACTTTTGATTAATGTAATGTGTCCTATATGGAAATTTCCATGACTTTACCAAGCCTGTAAATCAAACGAAACTGTTCTAATATCTGACCATCGGAACCCTACTAATATAGCATGCAGAAAGGCAATCCCGTCAGAACATTAATTGAAACCATCATCCCACTTGATTAGTATTGCTAACCCATTTGCATATCTCATCCCTGCATTTCATTTTCAAAGACACATATCGCAGGGGTCGAAGCATCTCGATGCCATTAACAGAGTGTTAAATGAGGCAACTCCTGAGATCGCATGCTCCTTTAACTCCCATGCTCAAAACAGCGGCCCTCTTAAACGCCATCAACACAGATGAGTGAGCAAACATCAGGTTAAGACCTCCACTGCCATTTAAATGCCAGCAAAAGTACCAGAAAAACACACAGAAAGAGCTTAGGAAAAACTGGGAGCTTAGAAAAAAGAGGATGTTTTTGAATTCTTAAGTGTACACATAGTAATAATGCGTTCATTAAGAGGAAAAATAGCAGGCACTGCACTAATGACTGTCTCGTGGATGGAGTGCAATTTTCATGTGGCTTGTTAGCGGTGAGTGAAAACACATTTACTAATTTTGCTAATTAGGGAAATTAGTCAATATAATCGCATTAGCATTGAGAAAAACATTGACCTTGGATTCGGTAAAAAAAAAAAAAAAAGTCCTTTACGTCATTTGTTTTGAGAGTGTTTTGGTTTTGTTCCTTATATTTTATCTTCTGTCCAAGCCTGCATTAAATTTTATTAAATAGTGAATGGTATAAAATTATCCAAAATGCATGATTGGGTGGATTTATTGAGGTGGATGAGTTTACAAACAGAGTATGGTCGGAATTTATTATTTTGCTCTAGTACAATGTTATGGTTTCTCTCAGAGTGGATTTGAGGAATTACAAACCGTTTTTAGAGTTGCAAAAACAATGTGAAATGTGTGTCGGCAGAAAAACCTGCACACAGCCATAGCTAGATTTTACTGACATCTATTCAAACACGCTACTCGCCTAAGGATAGAAGAATGCTCCAATTGTTTGAATAACCCGAGTCAATTCAGAGAAATGCGTAGGCAAAGGCACGAAGAAAGATAGAAGGTACAATTATGAAATGGGGAGAATCAGGAGGAGAGTAGAACTGATTGTTCTCTGTGAAACAATTTAGCAAAATGTCAACTTTGAAGCTAAAATAAAGTGTTATTTGACTAGGATTTTTTTTCTTTTCTTTTTGACTAGTATCTTTGTTATGGTTTTGATTGGCATGATTTTGTCTATTTAATGTTTAATTATTGTTTTGTATTTATATTATGTTTCTGCCAAACATAAAAAAGTGTTGCCAATCTTGTTGTTATTCAAATAGTATTGTTTTGATAGACTTTGCTTTGTTTTTTTGTATTCATTGTCTTTACTATTTTATATAAATAAATAGTGTTATTATACACATACTATTGTTTTGCCAGACATTTTTGTCTGTGTAGTTTATTTACTTTTTATAATTTTGTTTTTATTTTCTGCTGCTGTCATTTCTAACATTTTCTTTGTTCTTATTGTTGTCTAATGTTATTGACAAAATATTGCTTTGATAAAACAATGCTTTGTCTATTTATTTCTAGGTATTTACTGTTTTTTGTTGTCATTTCTAACACAAAATTTGTTTTGTCATTTCTTTTTTATTTTGTAGTTGTACATATTGGAAACAGTTCTACTGAGTGCAATATGTACAACTCATTTATTTATGCCACCTTTTTAACCCCCATTTGCAATACCTACTGATACCTACTCATGTAACCTTTAGTACATTCTATTTGTATAGAATTATACTAATTATGTTCTAGTTGCTTCTCTGTTTTATCTTGGGATGCCTATCCTGAGGTAACTAGAGAGTTTGTCAGCTCCAGTTTGTATCCAGCCTATTATGAAGACTTCATATGCCCAACACCTATCAAGAGACGATGCCAACTCCTGCGAAGACTTCAGATGATGCTAACTCTGAATCAACATGCACCAATGCTACATTTTTCTAAATGTCATAATCATTTGTTAACAAACAAGTATTCATTACTTCAATGAGCTCATTGTTTCTACATTAAATTATTAATTGTTTAAATAAATAGATTTTTAGCTAGATGTGATTTTGTATATATACATAACTTAGACATCTACCTCTGATAACAGATCACTCTAAATTGTAATATGGACCCATGCACGTTTTGTAAAGCTGCTTTGAAATTATTTGTATTGTGAAAAGCGCTATACAAATAAATATGAATTTAAATTTAATTGAATTCTCTATTTATATACCTGTAAAAAGAATACATCTCTGCACCACTGTTCTATGCACACCCAACAATTTGTACATATAATTGTGTAAATTATGTAAACTTTTTGGTTGTGTATATTTGTATACAACAAATTCATTGCAGCAATGAGCACATCATTTTCAGGGTTTGGGTTGGTGAAAGTAGCGAGGACTCAAGTGCAACGCAATGGGCTTTTATCAAGCATAAAAATAAAACAAAATCAAACAACATGACGTCCCCCAAAACTACCCCATGGGGGGAAACAAGACCGGTAGCAAGATTTCAGACTAGACTTGACATGAACAAGAAACATGACGGGACGCTAAACAAGGTTATACGACGAACCAGCACAGAACTGAAAACACAAGGAGAATGAATAGGGAGAGCAAACAAAGCAGGAAACGAGAGTGACAGGTGGAGCAAATTAATCAATAATCAGGTACCAAGATGGGTGGGGCTAGACAATAGACAGGAGAGCACATGGCACAAGGAAACATACATGACAAGCCATGTGCTCACAGCAGAAGAGATGTCTTATCAGTCAAAATTTCAGTATGGTGTACCACAAGGCTCAGTACTGGGGCCGTTGCTATTCACTCTGTACATGCTACCCTTAGGAGTAGAGCCCGAAGCCATTTGTTTTGAGAATAATGGCTGGCTGATGAAGTTATTGGCTGGCTAGCCGGCTCAGCCAAAACCTAAATGGCTGCTGCAGCCGCCAAACTTTTCATAGCTGCAAATGGCTGAAGCTGCCACTTCATGTCTACAGATGTCTATGTTATACTGATTTACTAGATCTCAATATTTCCAAGCAATGCATGGCTTACACTATATTTCTACAAAATGCAATACAATGTAATAAAGAAAACACCAGATTTTACTTTCACAACGTATGTACATATTTATTTTGTAGTCTGATCGCGGAGAAGTAACGTTATGTTGATTAAGAACGCAAACTTTTGTTGAATTTATGAGAAATCTACAGACGCAAACAGACGAAGTGTAGTAAAATAAATACCTAAATGTGTATTTCGGACTTTTTTTCACCACAAGTCTGTAAGAAGACATGGAAGACAAATATCCAAAAATCTCAAAATTGACCAGTAAAAAAAAACGATGTTTTTGCCTGCCGTGTCTCGCCTTAATATAAACACACACTGTTATCAGTATTATTTTGGACAAAGTTTTGCACATTTCACTTCAATGTACACTGAAGCATGCGTCGTGAATTAGCAATGTGGAAACGGTGGTTTGTTACTGCAGTAATATCACGTTCAGTGCTATAAATCTCTCCGTTACAGAATATTTGGTTCATAACATCATATCTTTGATTCAGGTGTTTGTGCAACCGTGCCCTGAAGATTTAACAAAAGTCTGGCTAGGCCTAAGTTAAAAAAAAAAAGTAAGTAGGAATTAGCAAAGTATGTGAGAAGTGAGATCAAAATTACCTTGCTTGCTTCTTTCCGCCATTTCACCTCAGTGCGAGAAAAAAATGCATCGCTTCTTCTGTACGGAAAACGAGCAATTTTAATTGGTCGTCAATTCACTGTGAGTCTGTGTATCGTAGCAACGAGCACAAGACTGTGCTGTTATGAATCCAGTGGGAAAATAGATCTCGTGTATTGTTTATATATTCGTGTCGTGTGTGTATGTCTCTATGTGATAGAATTATTATTTGATGCAAATAATTCTAGCCAGCTCAGCCAAACTTTATCAGATGGCGGCTCAATTTGGCTTACGAAATTATTGGCTGGCGGCGGCTGAAATTCTAAATGGCGCAAATGGCGGCGCCTGGCGGCGGCTTCGGGGTCTCCTTAGGAGATATTATTAGGAAGCATGGCATTAGTTTTCACTGTTATGCTGATCATACTCAGCTCTATACAGAATTCCTTGATGAGATCCAACCAGAGCTCCACCAATCAGAGTATTGCGACAAGCAAATCTCAAACTCTTTAACTCCGCCTACTCCCATGAAGCATATGTTTCCCTACACTCCCAAACTATTTGAATATTTCATTACATATTGGTTACAATGAGATGTACTTATTGAGCTAGCTATAACATGTCTGAGCTATGATGCGTCTTTGGTCTGGGGTGAGGGTGTAAGCTGCATAGTAACTCAATTGTTTTGAGCATTTGTTTTTGTTTGTTTGTTTTTGTTTTTCCTGTTGTATTATGTATATGTGTATTTGGACCCTTTTGAAAAGGAGATGCTGGATCTCAAGGGGCTATCCGTCAATAAATTGAAATTGAAATTGGTTCCTTGCCACTGTCGCCTTTTTCGCCTTTGTCGCCATTGGCTTTTGGCTTGCTTAGTTGGGGACATTTCATTTTATATTTAACAATATTATTACAACATTATTTTCCTGTTATCTCTGTAAAGCTGCTTTGAAACAATCTGTATTGCAAGAAGCGCTATATAAATAAAGGTGACTTGACTTGACTACCGACATTGTAACAATATAAAGCAGGTTAAAAATGTGCAAACTTACACTTTAATCTGTAGTTAATAAGGATTGTACTTTGTCTGATATTATTTAAACAGTATCTTTTTATTTTTGTCACTGTAACTTCATGAATAAATAACTAAATAGGCTTTGTTCTTTGAATTATTTTCCATGTCAGGCTGGAGTACTGAATGCAGCACTTGAAGATGCACATTCACTCATAAAGATCAAATGGTGAATTAAAGACCTTGGTTCCTCTTCATGCAGGCCCTTTCAGTTCGACCACTTCATCTCCTCTTTCACGAACTCCCTCATTTACAGCAACCTCAAAAAGCACACACTGACCTCGGCAGAAGCGGGGACACAGCACAGCAGGCTAGAGCACTGTCATAATTGTGTTTCTAGATTCCTTTTTTCTCTAAAGCTGCCGTTTTTGCAGTGTAGCAGTGAGAGACTGTGCTCATTCTGTGAACCCCAGCAAGACGGTAACAACAGTGCCACTTCTCTGCCATTAGCGATAATTAAAACAGCATGCTGGTTATGTTTATGAATGACCTGGCTGTTGATATAGCTACGCATAACACTCTGCAGAACTGGAAGAGGTAAAGCGGCCAGAGTTGCTATTTCCAAACATGCCCACGGAAAGGAAAATAAAATCAATTAACGCAGCAAAAGTCAAACAAAACAAACAGCGGTCCAGAAGTCCCGGAATAACCATGCGAGATCAGGCTGCATGTGAACGAAACACTCATCTTCTCAGACAATCTCTGTGAGCTTCTGTTACATTGATGTGAACATTAAGGTGCGATTAAGCTATTTGTAGAGCTGAAGTCAAGTCTACAGCCATACTCATTTATGCCACCCACTCAGCCACTTAGAGCCTATATTCCTAGCAGTGTCACAGCATGTCTGCCACGCATAGTAAAACTGCATATTGATGCGTTCTGCCGAACTGTCAAGAAGTAAGCGCTCCGTAAACCATTAAGACGCCATGCCGCCCACAGGGGATAACCACCTCTGACTGATATGAAACATAAGTAAATATATCATCATTTTAACGATAACTCTCAATAAAAGATGCACATTCTTATTCATAATCCAACATGTTGCACATATAGTAGAAGCAGATAAAACATTTGACAAATTCATCATCACTTTTACACCAAATTTCTGGGTAAGTGTGCCCAATGATTTTATGGCATCCTGTCTGCTCTCACATCTGCCAAGTGGTGGATCCCCAACAGAACCGGAAGACAATACAATGCTGAATAAAGTCGTAGTTTTGGTTATTTTTGGACCAAAATGTATTTCCGATGCTTCAAAACATTCTAACTAACCCACTGATGTCACATGGACTACTTTGATGATGTCTTTATTTCCTTTCTGGACAAGGATAGTATACCGTTCATACATTTTCAATGGAGGGACAGAAAGCTCTCAGACTAAATCTAAAATATCTTAAACTGTGTTCTGAAGATGAACGGAGGTCTTACGGGCTTGGAACGACATGAGGGTGAGTCATTAATGACATAATTTTCATTTTTGGGTGAACTAACCCTTTAATGTCTAAAACTATTGGATCTGCCCAGTGTCACTCTGTATCTGCCATAACCAATCGCTAACGTTTGGTCGTGACGTATGCCTAGCGTTCGCCTTAGCCAACTCATTCACCACTAACAGAGCAAGCAGGAAAATCAAACTTTTCCCGAACCCCGTGGAGAGGTTCTTGCTCCGGCTTTAACTTCTTGATATTCGGCAGCGTTGCCACAACCGACTGAATGGCTTCGCTCGCATCTTTCTCCGCTGCCATTACTGAACTACATCTCAAAATAACACACGACAACAACGTCATCATTCTCAGCCACTCCCTCTGTTCGCTGATTGGCCTGGTAAAAAATTGACCGGAAAAAACAAAGACTACAGCACAATCCCAGACTAGTACTGAAGGAAAATGAAAATTGAGCGGATGTACGTAGGAGGGTGGAGGCAGGCTAGGTGGGAGGAGCTTGGGCTGGAGCCAGCAGGAGAAGCGTGATGGACACCCAGAATCCAGCCAGGATGAAATCCCAGGGCAGAGTCGGTGGCGGGAGGAGCCATGGTGTAGTCGACTTGATGTCTTTACACTTAAAATAAACATGCATTTTTTTGAAGAAGAAAAACACTGAATCGTATTGCAGGTCGTCTCGACCCACTTTAGGCACCAGTGTAGTGTAGTCTGGGTCATGAAGTGAGACACCATTCTTCAGTTTCAGATACAGGAATTAGTGAACACCAGATTCATTTCTCGTTATCCTTTGACGGCAGCACTCTATAGTGACTTTTGTTCGATTGACAGATTGTGTGAAACTGTGCAATCTGTGGTTGATCTCTGGGTAAAGCTCACTGACTCATCGTGTCTGTTCCTCCCCCGCCTTCTCATTGACCCTAAAACAAGCGCCGTCACCACATGCTGCGCAGACCATCATGTTCTCAGCATCACAACCACAGGACTGTACAGGTCAGTGAGAGAGTGAGTCTTCGCGTGAGTCTTCTCATTTTTTAGATAATTTTTCAGCAGAGGCAGAGCTGCAAATCTGGATCTCTAATCACTGACTCACCTCACATCCTGCTGCACCGTGAAATTCTCCATCATTTCCCGGTAATCACTCTAAAATAACCCTCACGCACACACAAACACACACACCAAAGCAATCCTACAAACTTGAGATGTGCAATTTGCCAGAAACTTTCTGCAATTTTTGTATGTATCCCGCGGGGCTGAGAAAACTACTGAAACGGCATCTTCCTAAACCGGAAACTACTCCCTAACAAGGGTTGTATCGACTAGCTACTAAGTTATTAGTGCTATTTATAGTTAGTAACTCTGCAAAACCATTCAAGGGAGGAAGGTCAATTTAATGAACACAGAACCAATTGGTTTCCAATGGAGAGGAGATGTGAAGGGTGAGGTTGGAGTGCAACAGAAGCATGTGGAGGGTGAAGAGAATGAATTTTCTTCACTTTTCCAACACAATCAATTGTCAGCGGATGATTGAGACAGCTGAAGTGAAGGCGGACGGGACGGGTACAGTTGCATGTGACAATCATTGTGCAGAAACGCCTGGAGGTTTGAGTGCTCCACACTCTCGCCTCATCCCAACAAGTATGCTTGATTGACCGGGCTTTTGAACATGAGAGGGACTGACTCTGCCAAAAAAAGCCTGGGTGACCATGAGCCAGTCGCCAGTTATTAATATTTTAAAAGTTATGAATATTTAAATAAAAGTTATGAATATTTTATTTAATTTTGTATTATGGGTTTGAATTTCAGTTTATTTTATTTCATTAAATACTGCATAAATATATATATATTTTAGTTAATTGTATTGGTGCAGAAATGTTTATTTTGTTTGTATTTTAAATGCCTTTTTAGTTTTTTTTAGCTTGTTTTAATGGTGCATAAATGTTTGTTTTGTTTGTATTTTTTAAGGAATATTTTAAGTTTTTATCTTTTAGTTAAAGCTCCAGTAGGTAGCTTTTGTAAACAAATATTTGTTAAAACTCTCATTATGTCCTGAAAGTAGAATATGAGACAGATAATCTGTGAAAAAAATCAAGCCTCTCTGGCTCCTCCCTGCCATTTGCAGAAATACACCGCTCCCGGTCAGAAACAACCAATCAGAGCCAGGAGGAATGTCTTAGCAGTGTCAATAATGCTCGTGTACGCGCTGATCACCCCTCTCTTGCACAGCGCTAGCGCGTACCGTCGTTCGTGACTCTCCAGTTCAAACTCGTTCATCCAAATGAACAAATCTTTTTTCGAGTCACTCGTTCATTCAACGAACGAAATGACTCGGAAAAAGATTTGTTCATTTTGAACGAGTCTTTTTCGGAGTCATTTCGTTCATTCAACGAACGAATGACTCGAAAAAATATTTGTTCATTTGGATGAACGAGTTCGAACAGGATCACGAACGTGCATCACAGAACAGAGCAAGGCGAGCATTTGTGCTTATAAAACGTAAAGTTTTTTATTTATTTTTGAAATGACCGATCGTTTCACTAGATAAGACCCTTATTCATCGTCTGGTATCGTTTAAAACCCTTTGAAGCTGCGCTGAAACTGTCATTTGGTCCTCGAAACGTTTGTGTCCTATTGAAGTCCATTATATGGAGAAAAAGCCTGGAATGTTTTCATCAAAAAACTTAATTTCTTTACGACTGAAGAAAGAAAGACATGGACATCTTGGATGAACTGGGGGTGAGTAAATTATCAGCAAAAGTTTTTTTTTAAAGTGAACTAATCCTTTAACGTTATCTTAGTAGCTATAACTTATAGAAAGAGTGCAACGTTATAAAGTTACATGTATTACAAAATACATAATGATTTGAGGACCAAGTTTATAGTCAAAGTATGGGCAGGCCATAGTCAATGTAAAGCATATTGTTGATGTTTCGTCCCTATTAGTGAATGTTCCATAACTGTTTATAATCCGCCGTCATCGGTGGTCCTGCTTACTAGCCTGCGCGTTCACGGCAGGCTCCGCTGTGGAGGGAGGAGCTGTGGGGGAGGAGCTGTGGAGGGAGGAGCTGTGGAGGGAGGAGCTGTGGAGGGAGGGCTGTAGCGTAGCAGAGAGCAAGGGGGTTGGACCTGTAAGTTGTGCTTGTTCAAATTTTCAGGCTAAGTCAACATTTTCTCAAAACTCCCTACTGCAGCTTTAAATAGTGCATACATTTTTTTTGTTCATTTAATTGGTGCAAAAATATTTATTTTGTTTGTATTTTTTATGTATTTGAATCTCCTATCTGTGTTATTCTCTTACTGATCATATTTCATACCTGTTGAGTTTACATTTTAAATGAATTTGACTGAAAAAAAGAATTGCTTACAACTCATTTGTTTTACAACTCATCAAAATAAGTTTTAAATAAGATTCAACAAAGTTTTTAGTCGGTTTACAAGTCATCAAAATAAGTTTTATACAAGATTCAACAAAGTTTTTAGTCAGTTTAATGTAATTTAAGTTGAAACTTACTTAACTTGTAAATTACTTGTAATTAAATTTTTAAGTACAATCAACTTGGATGTTTAAGGCAACATTTTTTTTTACAGTGTGGCGCTCTTATTCAAGTTTTTGTAAAATAGTTGAATGAATGAATGCTCTGTACATGCCTTTACAAATAAACGTAACAACGTTAAATATGTAATGAACCTTAAACAGTAATGCACACAGCGTAGAGGAGAATGACAGTCAACTACTCTGAATATCAATAAAAACTTTTTTTTAACTTTGAATATCAATTAAGAATTTTGGACATAAACATGTAAATTGCATACAGTAAAATGATTGACACTAAAAAATGACACAGAACAGTGATTCAAATATTTAATTCAAATAAATAAATGTTCGTACTGATCTTATTCATCAGGTCTCGCACATTTTAGCATCGCGGTCACTAGTTTAGACGAGCTCTGACACCCTGTGGTGAAACAATCGCGTATGTTTAATAGCCGCTGCTTTCTCAGATCGGTTTGGGTTGGATTAAAACTTCCATGGTCCGTTGAGTTTGGAAAACTCTTTACACAGTAATCATCAGAATATCTCTTCTCCTGTCTCTAAAAATGTCCAGATTTTTAAATCTTCACACACTCATTTTAGGTGGCGTTTAGTCAACGAGGTGATGACAGCACATTGAAAATATTCATAACTGGAAATAAATTACTATAAAACGGAAGTGCGTCATGAAGTTTAGTGCATAATGTAGTCCATAATAAAAACATATCGAGTGTAAATGATTATATGTATTAAAATCATAAATGGATGCTGCTTTATTTGGACATCACTTGTCCCTGTTTCTAAAGCCCTTCCAAACATTCACTCCAAACCCAATCCATTAAATACATTTTTCCCACTTTTTGAACATTTTCTCAATTTTATTTCAAATAAATGCCTCTCCGAGCTGATATGCGATGGGAAAAGGGAGAAGAATGAGCAATATTCGAACTCGAGTCGATCTTGCTAACGCCACACCACTGATTCTGTTGTCTGTGGGATTTCTTTTGTCATTTTGTCTGGCTCAACCAGACATTGGTGGGAGGAGTTAGTGTAAAAAAGCCTCTGCCAACAAGGCGGGCTATTTGCACTTGGTGTAAAAAGACACTGTAATACTGGCCTTCACACACATAATTCATCCATCACACCATAGCATGTTGTGAGGAATGGGTGGACTAAAAAGCATTATTCACATTTACACAGCTGAAGAGGGATATGAAGTGGGTTTAGTGTTGAAGGAGATTGGCTGATCGCCTGCTTCTCAGCACACTCACACATGTCAAATAACACACTATCCTCCACTCTCCACACCTGCATCCCTGAGAGAAACACATTTTGCATGCTGACCTGCGAACTTGATGTGGAACTTATTCTCGGGTTTGAGGATCTGCACATAGAGAGGGCAGTTTGGGGCAAAGTCCTTCACTGCCCAGGCTCTGAGAATGGTCTGATGGTCCTGTGTCAAAGAAAAACGGAGAGAAAGAGAGGCATTGGAACAGAAGTATACCATTAGTCCCAGTGTCTGCTCTTATGTACCAGCCATTACCCTCTTTACAGAGAAATTAACATCTAAAGTGCCTGATAACTAGTGAAGGTGAATCTCATTACAACCTGAACAGGTCTCATTTCAATGCAAAAATCAAAAGAAAAAGAAAAAAATCAGGAAATTATATTTTTCATTAAGAAAATAAAGCCTATTTTTGGAACTGTTACCCTTTTTTTCTTTTTGCTATGTAATATTATTTTAACATTATTAAGCAAATTTTCACCATGTTCCAGACATTCCATGTTTTTTTTAATTATTCCTTTAAAAAAATTATGGTTATACAATGTTTTTATTTAAATAAAAATAAATTAAAGGTTGTACATACATATACATTATATATATATATATATATATATATATATATATATATATATATATATATATATATAGTTTTTGTCACATTCAGTTATTGTATTAGTTTCATTTTAGTTAAATTTTTATGTGCTGCTTCTGCAGTAGGAACTACATTTTAATTGGAACTTAGTTCATGACTGTTAAAAATATACGTTCTATATAGTATGAATTACTATGAATATATATATTATGAATGAAATGCGGACATACTACATCCACAATGCTGTTACTGTCATGTAACCTTCCAGCGTCAGTTGTGTCCCTTCACTGCTATTATGAAATCCTCTCCCGTGGCCTCATGGGATAGTAAAGTGTCCATCAAATGCACACTTCAGAATGACAGCGGAAGTATTAGGTCATTCGGACATACAGTACGACTCTGTTGACATACTATATACCTACTATATAGTGGGGAATTATTCGATTTTGGACTTTTAGTTTGTTTCTCATTGTTTTTCTGTTTTTCTTTTCTGTTTCCTTGGTTGTCAGGCCAGGGTATTTGTTGTCATATTTACTCATTGCTTGATTGATTAGTCTCACCTGTCTCTTATTTCCTTCCTCAGTTATCCTGTGTATGCATTGCCCTCAATTTCAGGGGCTGTTTACACAACAACGGTTTCAACTAAAAACGTAAAACTTTTTATGTGTTTTTTTTTGGGTGCCTGAAAACGCAAACTTTTGAAAATGGGTTTAAAAGTGCAAGTTTTTGAAAAAACTAAAATGCAAACTCTGAAGATGATGACGTCATGCGTATTACATGTTCAGTCTAGTGTTTCATCGCCATCTAATGGCCTGGCAGCAGAATACAGAGTTTTTAGTTGTTTTTTGCGGATCCGAGTGAATGGGGATCGTTTTGAAAACGGTGTCGTCTGTACGCAGAAAACTCAAAGGAAAAACTACTCCGTTTTAAGCATATAGTTGTTGTGTAAAATTACCCTGAAACATTGGTTTTTTCCCATTCTCGTTAGCTGTTTGTTTTTTCTTCAGTGTTCAATGTATTTGTATTTTGGTTTATTGTTAATAAAAATCACTGCTGCGCTTAAATCCTGCCTCAACTTTTCTTTCCTGCAACCCTTTCTGACAGTTTCTTTTTTTAATATTACCTCAATAAAATATTTTTTTATTGATGGTATGTATTACAGTAAGCGGAGGAGAGAATGAATCTCACAATGCAAAATTAGGTCTCCTTTTCTTGATGCTTAATATAAAATTATAATTTATTTCTTTTGATTTTGGGTTGAAATGACCCTGACATTTTCTTGACAGTTTTTGTGAGAGATATCCAAGTACTTTCTCAATCGTCGCTTACAACTGCCTTGAGGATAAATCATTTCATGTTGAGCTGTCAAAATGTAAAATCAGTAAGGAGGAGGTGAAAGAGTGAAAGAGAATCAGGCTAACACATGGGATGTTCGAATCTGCTGCTTCCTATTTTACAGACAGAAATGAGAGGGTAGAGAAGCAGAATGGGAAAAAGGGTGAGAAAATTGAGTTGGAGGGGAACATACAGCGGCAAAGCGGTCCACTTCAAACCGGTTGCTAAGGATAAAACAGGCCTCTGCATCGTCCATCCTGCAGCCGATCACGATGAAGAGGATACAAGAGACCAGAGAAACAGGGTCAGGTTCCATAACAGGGGAAAAGGAGGGAGACAAAGAGAGAAAGAGAGTGGACGGAAGAGAAAAACAGAGAACGTAAAAGATACAAGCGAATACTTCCAAAAGTGTTCATCATTCTGACATCTGAGCGATGCTACTGATCACCACAAAAATATCTTCAACTCGTCCCACAAAAATGAATAAGTGTGATTTCTAGTTAATCAAAAAAAAGCTTTTCTTAACCAGTTAAGCTTATATGGTAGATATCAGTCTAAGCGAGACTATCAGAAAACATAAAGAAAGGGAAAAGTTTGAGCATTTAAGCTTTGATAATATAATGTGATTATATAAGAGATCATATTTTCATGATTAGTACTGAATACGCCACACAACAATTGTCATAATTTCAAATCAGGCACCAAATAGAGTGTGATGTGTTAGAAACATTTAGTAATACATGTTTTTAGTCACTAACATTAATATGAGCTACACACTGCTTTTAAAGCCTCCAGTCAACAGTGCAGTGACTCAGCTGTAGGAAGTGCTCAAATGAGTGAAATTTATTGACTATGAGTTAATGAAATGGAATATTTATTAAGACTTGTACACTTGAGGCATAGTAGGTCATGATGTCCCTTGTGAAAAAAAAGTACAGTACTCATTATGGAAATAATAAACTTCAAAAGAATACCTACACTTATATTAAATGCAATTAGCTGAACTTTAGAGTGATTTGACCCACTCGAGTAGGACTTATGTACATCTTTATATGTGATTTCATAATTACTTCAATTGACTTTTAAATATTGTTAATGTGTACTGGCAAATGTATACTGACAAGCATTTATGCTAAACTAAAATATACTGGGTTACACTTTATTTGAAGGTGTCCTTTTTACAATGTAATTATCCATTTAAGTAGCGAGTAATAATAAATAACTACTTGCTATAAGGTTATGACTAAGTGGCCTTTCATTCCATTGATATTATAATCAGCAAGAATAAACTTAAGATTTGAAGTATACTACAAGTGCACATTCAATACAATTAAGCGCACTTTTCTTTAGCAAGGGGTGTCTTGGGGTGACATGTACTGTTTACTCAGCAGGCTTACTTTGCCCTCATTAGGTCCTGGTCTTTGAGAGCAGACCCCTGCAGATAGATGACCCTCTGAGCCCACAGTGGGATATGGAGTACTCTCCGCACCTGGACGTCCATTTCAGCAGGACACAAGATGACCACATAGTAATCCTGGACATAATGAGCACAAGTTAGTGGAAAACGTTGTCAGATAGACACTGCAACCCGTATCAAACATATATAGCTTGGTTAAATTAAATTGATGTTCAGTTAATCCTACTACAAGCTTCCAGTCATCCTGAAGAGGATTAACAGCGCACAGCAGGCGGTCTGAGCTCATATTAACATGAACGTGCACACATTACATGTGTACACATGCATACTTACCTGCAGTCTGGGGTGCGCAAAGAACTCGTTGAGGAAGTCCATGAGAAGGTCTATCTTGAGACAGCTGACACACAACACCACGTGCTTCTCGGTCTGAGCACGATAGCGGCTGTAGTTCCCTCCAGACTTCTGTCGCTCCATCCACAAGAAAGCCAACTGCTCAAACTATGGGAAATTACAGGGAACGGGGCTTCATTAAGACTTCAGAACTTGAGATAACTATCTGTGAAATGAAGTTCAGCGGGCAAACTAATTCTGAACACATTCTGATTCATATAATGGTATATTTTAAATGTATAGTTTAGACTAATCTTGAATATTGCATATTGCTGTAGATTGTTTGTGTAGAATCTAGGGTTGTAACAATATATCGCAATACAAAAATGCAACGTGGAGAGTGAAAATATGTATCGTGGATAGTTCACCCAAAATAAAAATTACTGTGTGAGAAAAAAATTAGGTTTTCAGAGTTGTGTCAGTGCTACATTAAACTATAATGTTGAATATAATGTATAATAATGCAATGGGGGAATATTCGTGTAAAAAGTGGCCTACATTATTTTAAATGTATCTAGTCAGTGACAGAGTGCAAGCATATTCTTCTAAAATAATTTTGTATTTTCAGCTTCATGAATATTGAATCATGAATATTTTTATTCTGGTGTCACCATTGTCCTGTGCATTGGGTTACCAGCACCAAAGTACATACCTAGTCATTTACACCCACAATGTAATAAAATGTAGCATTTTGATCAACAGTAAATTTTTGTATCTAAAGCAGAATCTACAGATAAAGAGTATCGCAATAATATCGTATCGTGAGTTCGTGAAGGATCGAATCGTGACATGAGGATATCGTATCACCGCTACTAGACACTGTTTTTGATCATGTTTCTGCAAAGATAAGGCTGCTGTTGTGGATTGTGTGGGTGATATTGGCAGTGGGGATATTTTAAATGTTCCTGTATAAAAGCGCTCAGACGGATGTTTAACAGCAGGCGTAAATGTCTGACAGAAGTGCTTTGCTCCCGGTATTGAGAACATAAAGGGATTCTCAGCAAAGATTTGAGGTGTTTTATTAGCAGTCGTGGGTAATGTCTGCTATTCAGTGGCTTCCAGGCAAAGGGTAGTTGTGAATTGTGATTTGGCACTGTTTAATTGCGATACAAAAGCTACGAAGAAAAAAAAAGACCTCATAGCGATGTGTGCACAGGGAGCGATGGGATACGGCGGCTGCTGTCAGTCTCAGCGGGCCGTGAGCCATACCGGAGATTTCCCCTGTCAGGCCAGAAACAAACACTGGCTCGGCCATAACCCTCGAGCACCAGCTGCGTGTGGGGGGCAGCAGTAAATGTCAGCTGGTATTTGTAGATGAAAAGAGTAGGAGGGCCTCGCCGGAGCCACTGCCATTTCCTGTGTGACGGAAACATAGCAGCCTCCCGAAGAGGAAGCTGGCAGGGAAGCCCTCACATCACACATGAAAGACAAGCCCGCTCTCATCTCATTCTCTCCTCAGCCCCACGGGAGGCTCGTGCTCGTGAGTGAGTGAGTGTGAGACCTGTTTGGGTGGGTGTGTGTCAGCAATACAGGGTATATGTTGAAATGGGATGTGAAATGCGTTTCATTAAAGAGCACTGTGTACATGGAAGCGTTTGTGTGTGTGTGTGAGTGTGTCAGACTGTGAAAATCACCAGCTGTGTCGCGTCTCACGGGGCCTTAAACACAAAAGTGATTCGGCTCAGCGCTTTTGTCATCATAACCACATAATATTTGCATAAAATGTCTGACAGTTGAAACTAAAAGCGGAAAACCTTTTTGAAATCATCTTATGTGAAAGACCAATACAGAACTACTGTTGAGGAAACTGAGCAAGTTAAGACAAAATACTCCCTTTCATTCACTAGATTCTTTGTAAATGTTCCACAGCAATTCGTAAAATTTACCTAAATGACACAGTTTCAAAGTTCTTTCAAAGAACTTGCCGAAAGCTTGACCATGCATTTAATTTACCTGTATTGGTAGAACTATAAGAGCTACACATATCATGATGACAACGAGTAGCTGAGAGGGCCAGATCTGTGGTGTGACATCACCAAAGCCCACCGTAGAGAAGGTGACAACACAAAAATACAGAGAGTCAAAGAGCGTCAGGTTGTTCCCTGCTCGTTCCAAGTGCTGAATCCCGCAAATACTGGAAAAGAGAGATAAAAGGGTGTAAGAACAGCTGAAATATGGATTTAAAGGGATAGTTCACCCAAAATTTATAGGTCTGCCATTATTTTCTTACACTCGTGTTCTTCAAAACATCTATGATGTTATTTTAAAGCACTATGAGTATGAACGGTTGTGTAGAAAAGGGCTGTACTAAGATTTCTTTTTTTACATTATGAAAAAACAAATATGGGTTTAGACAATGAGTAAAAAAACTCTGAATAAACCATTCTTTGAAAGGCTTTTCAGGACGACAGGTTTTCAAGGATTTGCATGTGTATGGAAAGCCAGAGGGTTTCTATGATGACCGTATGGTTTGGAGCAAACTGTGATAAACACGAGCCAAAACTGGGTGGCGAGCCTCGCGCAAGACGACATGATGTGAACCCTGTTTGCGTGCCCGTGTGTGGGTTATCTTTCAGTACCGCTGGTGTGTGTGGCGCGCGCGCGTGTGTTTGCTCCGTGTTGAAAGGCCGGTTGAGTCAACATGCAGCTGTCAGCGGTGAAAAGGTCATTCGATTCTTTCCCTTCGGTTTTACAAACACACCGTTACCCTGTACATTCGGCACCTCCCTGCTACTTACCTCACAGAACAAGAGAACACACACAACATGGTGTTTAATTAATCAGCACTTTGGAAACACCATCCTATCAAATCATGACCAGTCACACACACACAGCTGCATCATCACCACAGATCCGAATTCTGCTATTCTACACATTTCTTGTACCAAAAGCACAATTAATTGTTCTGCTCTCCCACTGATTTATTGTAAAGTTAAACAATCTTCGAATTAAATGTATAATTTCAGGCCCTTTTTGTGCTTTTCTCTCACCAGGTGAAGATGAGGCAGAGTAGGGTGCTGATGAGGATGAGCACCTGGTTGAACATGGCCGAGTGTGTGCGCTGAATCGCTCTGTGCAGGTCATTCTGAAAACAACATGAAGGAGAACAGAGAGATAAAAGAAGGCAGAGATGAGAGACAGTGAGACGTTTAATAAAGTATAGTGCTATAGTGCTTGTACTTTATAAAAAACCAAAACAATGATCACGAGGTCTGGCAAATTTGATAACCAGCAAGCTTTCGACAGCAGAGGACAGATACGATCAGGAAAATAAGGCATGCGGAGGAAGTGAGCTAGAGATGGAGAAGAAAATAAGAGCTGTGTGATAAAACACAGACACAATTTCACTGGAAGAAAGGACAGGAGATAGGCTTCATTTCTTACAATCATGTTCTCAAGAGCGTGTTTGGCCAGCCAGCAGTTCAGGAAAACTGGAATGAACAAGTTTCTGAGGGAAGGCAAAATCACCTGATTGGAAAGAAAAAAAGACTTAATTTCCTTCAATTCAACGCGTTTTGTGATAGAGCTGTAACACACAATACAGAGTTTGTAACACCTCTATTCAGGAGCACTGCTGCTCCACTGATGAATCTTTAGCTCCATGGCAAATATACTAATATATATATATATATATATATATATATATATACACTTACCTAAAGGATTATTAGGAACACCTGTTCAAATTTCTCATTAATTCAATTATCTAATCAACCAATCACATGGCAGTTGCTTCAATGCATTTAGGGGAGTGGTCCTGGTCAAGACAGTTTCCTGAACTCCAAACTGAATGTCAGAATGGGAAAGAAAGGTGATTTAAGAAATTTTGAGTGTGGCATGGTTGTTGGTGCCTGACGGGCCGGTCTGAGTATTTCACAATCTGCTCAGTTACTGGGATTTTCACGCACACCCATTTCTAGGGTTTACAAAGAACGGTGTGAAAAGGGAAAAACATCCAGTATGCGGCAGTCCTGTGGGCGAAAATGGCTTGTTGATGCTAGAGGTCAGAGGAGAATGGGCCGACTGATTCAAGCTGATAGAAGAGCAACTTTGACTGAAATAACTACTCGTTACAACCGGGGTATGCAGCAAAGCATTTTTGAAGCCACAACACGCACAACCTTGAGGCGGATGGGCTGCAACAGCAGAAGACCCCACCGGGTACCACTCATCTCCACTACAAATAGGAAAAAGAGGCTACAATTTGCAAGAGCTCACCAAAATTGGACAGTTGAAGACTGGAAAAATGTTGCCTGGTCTGATGAGTCTTAATTTCTGTTGAGACATTCAGATGGTAGAGTCAGAATTTGGCGTAAACAGAACGAGAACATGGATCCATCATGCCTTGTTACCACTGTGCAGGCTGCTGGTGGTGGTGTAATGGTGTGGGGGATGTTTTCTTGGCACACTTTAGGCCCCATAGTGCCAATTGGGCATCGTTTAAGTGCCACGGACTACCTGAGCATTGTTTCTGACCATGTCCATCCCTTTATGGCCACCATGTACCCATCCTCTGATGGCTTCTTCCAGCAGGATAATGCACCATGTCACAAAGCTCGAATCATTTCAAATTGGTTTCTTGAACATGACAATGAGTTCACTGTACTAAAATGGCCCCCACAGTCACCAGATCTCAACCCTATAGAGTATCTTTGGGATGTGGTGGAACGGGAGCTTCGTGCCCTGGATGTGCATCCCACAAATCTCCATCAACTGCAAGATGCTATCCTATCAATATGGGCCAACATTTCTAAAGAATGCTTTCAGCTTCTTGTTGAATCAATGCCAGGTAGAATTAAGGCAGTTCTGAAGGCGAAAGGGGGTCAAACACAGAATTAGTATGTTGTTCCTAATAATCCTTTAGGTGAGTGTATATATATATATATATATATATATATATATATTTATATATAATTTCTATATATACAAATATAAATTATAAGACTCACTGACTGCAAGCAAGTCATTGAATCAGTCACACAACTCACTTCCTCACTGATTCAGCCTAAATGATGTACTCTTGACCACAGGTAATGACTTGAAATGATCTAAGAACCATAACGGTTATGAAAATAATGTGTAAAAATTAGGGCTGTGAAAAGATTAATCGCGATTATTCGCATCCAAAATAAAAGTTTGTGTTTACATAATATATGTGTGTGCACTGTGTATAATTATTTTGTATATATATATACACACACATGCATGTATATATTTAAGAAATATTTGCATGTATATACTTTATATATTTATATATAATTTATATTATATAAATATAAATATTTCATATATAAATAATTTTTTCTTAAATGTATACATGCATGTGTGTGTATTTATATATACAAAATAATTATACACAGTGCACACACATATATTATGTAAACACAAACTTATTTTGGATGCGATTAATCGCGATTAATCTTTTCACAGACCTATTAAAAATGCAAATACAATGCAGGTCTATACTGAAGAAGCAAAATAGTGTTTATTTGTTAGTATAATAATAATAATAATGTCAGAAACAAAATAAAATAATATTTTAAAATGTTAAATAAAATTAAATATAATAATAATAAATTATCCATGTCAATAAAAACATTTTTACTCACAGTGATCACAAACGGAACGGCGCTGATCATCTCCAAAATGAACGGAATGCGCAAAACTTGCTCCCAAACGTTGCCCTGGAAACAAGGATACTTGTGTCAGGGTCATGACACTAGTCTCTGTGTGACCTCTTGGATTAGAGGATAAAACGCTGCTTTGATAAGATTTGAACCATTGAAAAACAGCAGGGTTAAAGGTCACTCTCCTCGCCCCCTCGGAAATATGTTTCATTTATCAGATGAAGTTGAGCCCGTGGCTCAATTAAGGTGCCATATTTTACAAGCAAGATATATGTTTAGGTCTCATCCATTCGGGACCTGCGTGGGTGAAAAAGCCTCGTTGGTTTAGAAAGAAACCAAAGCGTGAGAGAGATGTGTTGATGCAGGTTGTGTTCATCGCACGGGGATCAAACGAGGTGTCGGAGACTCTAAGAGATCCCTTCACTTTCAGTGTCTGGAGGACAGTCATGCCTCGTGCTTTCTCTCACCACTTCAAAACAGCTTAACGCAACTCTTCCTCTACTCTTAAGGGGGTTAAGCTTGTTTCTGAAATGCTGTAGCTCGCCAGTTTGGACTAATGAACCAGTTTGGACCAACTAATGACCATAAATACCGGCTACGAACATCTAGAAACCACACCGTGCCAGCTGCCATCAGAAAAAAGTGAAAGTGAAAGTGACACCTAATGGCCAAGTATGGTAACCCATTCTTGGAATTTGACCTCTGCATTTAACCCATCCAAGTAAGTGCACACACATTAGGAGCAGAGTAGTGAGTACTGAACACACACACACTGCAAACGTGGATACACACACCCGGAGCAGCGGGCAGCCTTGAGTGGCGCCCGGGGAGCGATTGGGGGTTAGGTGCCTTGCTCAAGGACACCTCAGTCATATTCCTGCCGGTACTGGAATCGAACCAGCAACCTTTGGGTCACCAGTCCAACTCTGTTACCATTAGGCCATGGCCATGAGAATGCAGTTTGCATTTTGTAGGAACGATCTAAATAGTCAATGGGACACAATGTTAAACATACCAGCTCTGCTTATGAAGATTAATTACAAGAGGTAACGTATTTTCTAAACAGTCCATAATAGCATTAATGCTCACATGTTCGTTTAGTCAACTGCCAAGCAAGCAGATTTGTTTGGTGAGCTACTTTTCTTTGGACTAAGCAAAACAAACATGATTATCAGTCACAACATGCAATATAAATATCTCAATACAGAAGGTTATTTGGAGTTATTTGGTAAAAGCTCAAATGCAGCTAGCATTGAAATTAATATGAATCTGACAGATACTGTAGTTCTCTCCAGGTATTATAGGCGTCTTTGAAGCGAGTACAAGTACTAGTGATAAAACCATGAGCACATGGGTTGTTTGACTCACCTTGTAGCTGAGGTACACCAGCAACATTGTCTCTGAAAAACTGATGAATGCAACAAGCACCTGGAGAGAGGAGAAAATAGACAAACAGAGGGATAAAAAAAGAGACAGAGATTAGAGACAGAAGCAGAGGCTGTGTAGGAAGAAACAGCAGGAGCACTGAGTTTCACACTGTCTGAGAATAAATGCCGAAACTGTGGGCAACACAACAATGGAAAATGTGTCTGTGTGTGTCTTTTAAGCACAGGCTCTTGTAAGTGCCATGGATTTATTTAATATTTATTTTGCAACTATTATTTGGTAACACTTTACAATAAGGTTTCATGTGTTATCATTAGTTAATACAAAGTTCAATCAATGGCACAGGCTGTTACTGATTGGTTCCTGCTGTATCAGTAGCCAATGAGCTCTGATCAAGTTTGATCAAATAAATGATGGATTAAGACTTGTGAATAGAACATTTAATTAAATTTAGAGTTCAGAGACAAAAAAATAAATCATTATGACATAATTAATTCTGACTTTACAATAAACTGCCAAGTGTCTTCTAAGTTTCAAATGAGACCAGACATATGCTTTTAGTGCAAAGGCTTCTTGAACTGTATCTGTTTTAGTTTGTTTATGCCATTTATTGGGATTAATTCAAAAGTGGGGGTGAATGCTAACAGGCTAACATTTTTAAAAACGTTATAAAAATAAATCATTGAAAGGAATAGTAAGATAATCAGATTTATTATGATTTGAATCCAATCTTGCAATACTTACATCATTAATTAAATCATCAATGTAAAATATGTGCAAATATAATTTAATTGTACTTGGGAAACACAAAATGCTATTAAATTAGCATTAGCAATCACTGCACATTTTATTTCAACAAAAATTTAATTTCCACCATTGTGATTTCCATGACATTAATTGTGATTTGGAATGTGGAAAAAAAAGAAGATTTTTATTAATTAAGGGAATTCTTCTGAATTCTTCAGTGATGTGTGTGCATCCATTGTTTTAATATTAAATACAATCATGAGAGCCCAAAAAGTTACTTTTAAAATCACACAAAGGACAAAAGTGCCTGTAGAAGAAACACAAGTGTATGTGTGTGTGTTAATGGATTTGTTCTGACCTGAAGAGCCCAGAGTGGCAGAGGCCTGTTCACCCAAATTATGAGGGACCTGATGACAGGAAGCCATTATTATGACAAAATCAGATAAAGAATGAAAGGGAAATTACAAATTAGAGACGCTTGGATCAAGAAGCAGGCCCATAATTGAACACTACCACACATGACAAACAAACACACCAATTCCAGAATCCAATCCATTTACAATGCCTGAGCAATAAACAGATTCATACGAACATTTTTGTTACAAATTAAGAATTCAAAGCTGTGTTGTGTGAATTCTGCATTAAAGTAATGAGCAGAGTGGCATCCTGTCAGACACACACCATTAAATGCTTACAGACTGCCGCCAGCATTTTTGATTCTTAATAAATAGCATAAACCTGACCGCCTTGTTAAACAGGTCACGGAGACTCCTTGTGCACTGTCCTGAAGTCAATAAATCAATTCTACCGCTGGCATGAGACAAAACAGTCTAACTGTACACAACACAATACATTTCTAGCAAAAAAGGAATTTGAATCACAGCCATTCAGAACATGTTGGGTTAATTAACATACAGTTCAATTTTAGACCAATCAGATTTAATTGTGGGCAGGGCTACCCAGCACAACATCACAGGAATGAGAAACAACCAATTGTTGCAGTCGGTTAAAAACATTCTGCTCGTGTTTCATGAATTGAGTGGTTTGGAGTTACACAGCAGCTTTACCCTTGTTAAAAAGAAATACCTTTAAAAATGTACTTATACGGAAATATTGTACTTTAAAAGAATATATTTAAGTGTGAACTGAATGTAATTTTTTCAGACACACCTTCTGACTCCATGTTATGCAATTCAATGAAAATGATTTATTGTTTAAATTTATATTAAATGCTATTAGTTGAACTTTAGAGTAGGACTAGTAGGACTTAATTGCATCTGTACAATGTTGTCTTTGAAATATGGTAGAAGTGTACTGACGAATGTAACAAGCGTTTATGCTAAACTAAGACATACTTCAATGTATAAAACTTATTTTTCATGCATTTAAATATTTGTAATCACACATTTGCAACGATGAAGTTAAAAATTTATATTTAAAAGATAGCCAATAAACTTTAAATGTAATATTGAATGTAACACGCAACAGTTTTATAATCAAGCACTTTTTGTCAACATTCAAATAAGTGTACTTCTTTGAATCATGACAAGATTATTAAAGTCCTCCTGTAGTCAATGATTATATCCCTTAAAACTCACCTTTGATCACCAAAATGACATATTTGAAAAAAAATCTCGATTTTTTTTTCATGCCTTAAAATATCTTGAATGTAACTCTACACTCAATGAATATTTAAATGATCCCCGCCTCCATCACACCAGCTCAGTGATCCACTTGTTGACGATCACATGTTGACCTAAATGGTTACAATGTAGTTTGTGACGTCAGAAACACAAGCGATTTCAAACTGCGTTTTTGAGACTGTCTTTAGTTCACTGCAGTTTTAAGGAGAAAATTCTCAACAATGGTGTTGACTTTTGAATTTACATATAAAAACACCACATAGACATATAAACAACATTATAAGCTTGATTTTCACCACAGGGGGACTTTAAAACAATGATTTAAAATGTGCTTTAAAATAAAACTATATATATATATATATATATATATATATATATATATATATATATATATATATATATATATATATATATATATATGATTTGAAGGATTTGGACGTATTAGTATTTTGAAGGATTTGGACATTCAAAGCACACTTCTTTTCCACAAGGGTATATTAGGCTTAATATAAAATATCAGAGGAGATGAGCAGCAAAGTTCCTGATAAACATATTCAAAAGTGGAGATTCACATTCCTTAAATTTGTATTGATTTTCTTCAGATTTTCTCTATTAAAATGGCCATATGTCTATGTGCATCTGGCCCTCCGCCACCATGTTCATTTCTCATTGCAGAGTCAAGAGCCTGGATTCTTACCAGTCGAAATGGCTTCTGTTGTGGGCAGAGGCATTCTGTCTGAGACAGCCAGGACTGCAGGGGAAGCAAACACACACAGATAAGAGTTGCAACGGCTTGCTTTTTATGCATGGACTGTGCAAAGGCACTTCAGTCTTCTCCAGATCTCACTTTACCTTCGTCTACCCACACACTCTCTCTCTAACACCACATGAACTCTTCTCTGAACTGAAAATAGATTTTCACTTTTGACCGTCCTTCTCTGTTCCTGTCGTTCATTTGCATCTCTTTGGCGTGAGCTTCTCGCTATGCTGTTTTTCAGCACTTTGGCAGAAAATATGTTTTTTATTTTTTTTCATTTACACTCAGAAATGCAACAGACTCTGACTTGTTTCTCTGTATATGCCTGTTTTTCTTCACTCTTCCAGTGAATTCCAGTGCCCTGAGTGACAACCTCTTCTGGCGATGCGACAAAGTTAAATTTTATGCAAATGAGAAGTGATGTAGTGCAGTGGCTACCAATGGAAATGCAGACAGCCATTCGACTGGTATGGCTGCAGTTGAGCAGGAACACCTACTAGCAAAAGCAACAGTACAACTAGTCAGTGACTTCAAGAGATTAAACGCTACCTTAAAGATATAGGTTCAGACTGACGGTTAGCAATTTCGTCGGTAAAGATTGTTGTTCCTACTCGACCGCTGTTTCCAAATGTATCAGGAGAATGGCATCAATGTTCATAAAGGTCAATTCTACTCTAACTTTGTTTAAAACACAATCAAACAATTGCTGTTCCTCCAGAAACCTTAGATTGCAAATTTTAGCTGAGTGTGAAGTTAGTATGCTACTAAGCTAAGCTACTTCATGCTATAACATGAAAACTTCCAACACGCACATATTATAGATGGATATATTTTAAATTGATTTAAGTAGTGGTTTATAATGAAATTTCCCTTGACTACAACCACCATCTTGAATAAAAACATAATAATTAAATAGTGTAAATAAAGTGAACGTGTCACAATGCATTCTAAAATTAGCCTTATGAGGGATACTTCCAATGTTGTCTTTAACAATCGAACATTTCACCTTGACTTGATTTGCCATTTTGGATCAACATTTTGCTAACGCTTTATGGTTACACTTTATTTTAAGTTGTGTTACAGTGCAATTAAATATTTAAGTAAAGTGTAATATTAATTAACTACATGTACTTACTATAGGGTTAGGGTAGGATTAGGATTTGGTTGAGGGTTAATGGCATGTAATTTGGCATAATTTACGGTTATTACTATGGTAATTACATGTAACATATGTAACAAGGACACTGTAAAATAAAGTGTTACCCACTTTATTTTAGTGTCCTTGTTACACGTTACATATAGTTACTATATTAATATATATAAATCACATGTGCCTAACCCTAAACCAAACTATAATCCTAACCCTATTGTCAGTACATGTAGTTAATTATTATTACTTAGTACTTAAATTTATAATTACACTGTAACATGGACACCTTAAAATAAAATGTAACCAACAATTTTACTACACTTCTTGCAGTGCATTCTGGGATTGCTTTCTCTACAGAGGACACATGCACCATCTAGACACTGCTCACATGTTTAGTACTGTTTCGGCCAAAACCGAAAACTCTTTTTCGGTGGAATATTTCTGGCTGCTGAAATTTCAGTGCGCTGAAATTTCAGTGCATCACTACTACGTTTATGTACATCAAATTTACATGAAATTTGTTAATATGAGGCACCTTTAGAATATGGTCAAAACAATATTATCTTAACAAGCTGAATAGTTTTTCTGTCTACTAAAATAGCTTTCACGTCGAGTAAAAAATATCCTCGGTCCCATTTGGCTGTGTCTCACCAGTCTCTCTCCTCCCGCGGGTCGTCCAGCAGGACTCGCACGATGTAGAGCAGGCAGCTCACAACCTTCAGGAAGAAGTTGAAGAGTCGCACTCTCAAACCTGCACACAAGAGCGTGAGTCTGTCACCAATCAGTATTACAAAGAGCTTCACAAACAACAGACACACCAAGCCCAATACTCACGGACGGGACACAACAGCTAGAGGACAGCACATCAAACGGCCAGTAACAAATACAAGACCAACCAATTACCCAGCACCAGCTCCACAGAGCCACTCACAGGGGTCAACAGCACTCCACGTGAAAGCAAAAACAAACTACCACCTCACAGGACAAGAAAAGCCACAATTAGAGCCGCCCCTTGGTCTGGCCGAGAACTCACTGGATCTTTGGTTTTTGATGAAGAACAGCTTCAGACGTTCCTTGAATGTGTTTTCATTCACATAGAACTCTACCTGCACTCTAAAAGGAATGATGATGTTTGGTTGGAGATGGAGAGGAAGGGGGAAGGACAGATAATGATGACATGTATGAGAGAGGAGGCAAGAAAGTTAGACTTATTGCCATTGCCGTAATAATAAAAAGCAATCAGTTGAGAGATAGAAAGTGCTGTTGTTATATTAAACTCTAACAGCTTTAAAAGGAAATGATGTTGCCTTTTGTGCGCAAGGCGGCTGTGGTTGACCTCGCCATCCGCTCTGACTTAATCCAGAATTATAAATGACTTCCACAGCGAGGGAGGACGCAACAGGAGGAGCCATAACTCTGTTTGTAGAGTGTGGACTGGAATGAAAAGCACCAGAGATCTGGAACTGACCGTAGAGGAATATTCCAGCTCGTGTTCGACTCGACCCCCGTCCGGCATTTGCAGCGGCAAGATGCCAATAACCACAGGCAATCATTTCCAAACAGGAATACAAATGTGTTTACTTGCACTTATTTGCACAAATGATCACTAGATGGCTTTTTTAAAAGCAGAAACGGGAAGCTCTTGTGTTTGTTAAAGCACTTAAATGGATTCTGGATGGACTTAAATGTTTGTTGTTTGAGCTGTAAAGCTGTACGTTCAGAGCATTTACATTTATTCATTTAGCAGAGGCTTTTATCCAAAGTGTCTTTCAATTGAGGAACCTAACAATGATTCATCTTAAGAGGGAATAAACACGAGAAGTGCTAGAAATAGAAAGTTTGAGCCATCGTTCAGGATAGTACATGCTAGAATAGGGAGGGATTAAGAAATAGTGAGAGCATAGAAAAAAAGAATAGACCGTAAGACAGAATAGATATTATGTTTTATTTTTCAGCAGTATGGAGTTAAGTGCTGATGGAGGAGATGAGTCTTCAGCTGTCTCTAGAATATTCATATTGCACATGCATGCATTTGAAACACACTAGATGAATATATACATTACTGACCATTCATTTTAAATCAGACCTTGACAACATTCAAAATGATACATTGTCGATTTTGCTTATGAGTCATTTTGGTTGAGATTGAAATTTCAGAGTTGTTTCATCGTTAACTGAGAATTATGTAAAATCAACATTTATGATTATTTATGATTAATTTATGACTAATAATCAATTATGATTATTTCAATGGCATTAATGTTTTCATATTTAGCAAACTGCACTGAATTTAAGTAATAGTTAGGGACTCAAACCCTTGACTTTGTCGTGGCTAGCGCAATGCTCTATACTGAAATCAATGAATGTTGATATGCCAACATTGACAATGTTTTATTGCTTGTTTGATATCTGGGTTGGCATCAAAATTCACATTCAAAAAATTATTGTTAGAAAAATGTTTTTCATTCAAGTTTAGCCTATTTCAAATTTCATACTGTAAATGGTACGAAAGTTAAATGATGTAAACTATAATTCCTCTGACTGTCTGTTTACAATTCAAGATGTTTACGTCAAGATCAGTTACCCAGGATGACATGATTATAGACGGCAAATTTGATTTATGGTAAATTAAATTACTTCCATACCCCAACCCTGGAATTCATGCATGGGCACAAAGGGAAAGTAAGAGTGTTTTAGCTTGGCCATTGTGTCCCAAAGAAAAAATATTCAATTCAGTTCAAATCTGTCTGCTGGTCGTTGGTTGGATAAAGGCAGATCTAAAAGTGAGCTTGCAGTCGATTATTAGAAAGGGGCGGGTTTTATGCAGACTAAGGGTACATTTACACGACACCGATTTGCTTAAAATGGAGAAGTTTTTCCTGTGAGTTTTCCTAGTACAGACTACACCATTGTCTAAACGATTCCCATTCACACGGATCCACGAAAACGACTAAAAACGCTGTATTCTCCTGCCAGGCCATTAGATTGCCATTACACGCAATAGACTGAACACGCAATACGCATCTGCATGATGTCATCGTCTTCAGAGATTTGCGTTTTTGTTTACATGGAGACCGTTTTAAAAAACGTGCAATTTGAAACCCATTTTCAAAAGTTAGCGTTTTCAGGTACCCAAAACGCTGTTGTCCTGTAAACGAACGGCCAAAACACAGTAAAAGTTTAACGTTTTTAGTTGAAAGCGGTGTCGTGTAAACAGCCCTTACATGATTGGTGAAATCTGGCATTTGTCACCATGCTTAACATTCAACATGCTCAATCGGCCAAAAAGCCCACAACGTGGTCCGACTAGTGGCTGGAGTGTGAAACACACCTCAAAAACTGGCCCGGCTGACGCTCAACGGTGGTCGAGCGTCGGTTTGGTGTGTCAGAACCTTTATGCCATTATTCAAAGGTAACTTGCAATGTTTCAGTCATATAGGTTATATAGATATTCTATCTGTTTATTTAAGGGTTCTAAACTTTCTTTCGGTGTGTGTGCACTCTGAACGTGTTTCCAGGTCATTTATAGATACTGAATGCCAGTCAATATAATCGTCTGTGGTTATTGACATCACGCCACAGTAGCTGTCCACACACATTAAGTTGTAAATAACAATTATGTTCCTTTAAAGGTCACTCATGGGAGAATGTCACACACATCCAGTTCATTGTACTCTGGCACGTTTCCAGTCCCGTTTTAATCAGTTTCCTTGGCTCCAACTATCCAGGGACTCATAAAGAGGCATTAGCCACAGACCAGATCAGTGTGAGCCAGATCACTCCAGTCTTTTTAAAGACTTCCTCTCAGATCTCTGGAGCCAGTCTCATTTCCACAGAGCTCTGCGTAATTGGAAGGAAACATGGAGGGACACATAATATCCGGTGAGTCATGTCATAACAACGGGAATAAAAGAAGAGAATGTGTGATCTGTCCATTTCTCGCACTCGTATGTCGGGGAAAAATAGATAATGTGAATTCAAAGTGCGGAAAAGGGGATCCGGACCCCACGTGGTGGTTGACCCGTACGTATCCTCTCCTCACAGCGAGAACCCCGTCAGACCATGCTGTGTGTTGCTATAGCGACAGAGGTTTCTCTGGGTTTCCCAACACACACACATCTAGTTGTAATAATCAAGTTTCATGGGCGTGGAGGACTTGATTCATTCTGAGCACCTTGGAAATAATGGCCTTTGCACACAATCTTACCTACTGTAAGTGTCATGATTGCGGTGAGAAAATCAGTATCACATTAATACACGTGTCCAAAAAAACACTCTCTTGGTGCACAACGTATCAACATTTTGGCCATTGTGAGGACCACCTTAACAATACTTGCGAATTACAGGAAAGATTACAGGATTTATGCTCACAAAAACACATCCAGGTCACAGCAAAACCAAAAGAAATGATATTGTGCATTAGGTTACTCTATCATATTATATTTGCATTCACAAATTATATTTTAGGATCACTGTTTTTTTTTTTGCATTGTGACATTATTTGAATGACTATTATCATGTTTTCATCAATTTCATGCCGGTCACCGTGATTTTGCCAAGTAAAACATGTTCCTGGATCAACATAATTTTGTTGATCCTGGAAAAACATTCCTGTCCCAAAATTTAGTCCTTACCCTATCCCTACCCATAACTTTTCCCTAAAATCAGACGGAAATGATAGGTGAATAACACTGATGTTGAAGCACCTAACCCTGGTTCTAAGCCTAAACTTGACATAAACTGTAAACTTGTCCCTCAAATCTGATTGGTTGATCTTAAAGTTGTTCTAGGATCAACAAAGATGTTGATACAGGATGGTGTGGTACTTGGTGAAATCACGTTCACCATTTCGGGACCACAATGCTTCAGAACAGTTTCTTTTTGTAATTATAGAAAAAAGCAATCTTTTTGTAATAAATCTATGTGGCCACATACACACTACAGCTAAATTCAGTTGTCAATTCATATTTAGGGCCAGATTTACTAAACAGGACAAATTAGCACAAGAGTGTAATCCCATAAAAGCGCCGATGGGAGTGGTAAGTTCTACGCGACTGACGACGACCTACTGACGATGAACAATTTGAAGAACACAGATGCAGCCAGATCATTTTCAAATTACAAACCATGAAATCTGCAAAGAGCAGCTCAAATTAGCATCAGGTTTAAGACATGCTTTTTCGGGCGGTAAATAATGGCGCAATACCAGTAATCTGACAAGCACAAACCTTAGTAAATTCATTTAAATACTCCCATTTTTTAATAGGAAAAATACTCCCATTTAAATACTCTCATTTATCCTCCCATAAATTTTGCGTCTGAAAGGGAAACCCCTACAAATGCACATGCAATAGTCAACCGCAAAAATAACCCTGTCCATGCCTTTTCAGCATCAATTTTTCACGGGTGTCTTTAGTAAATCCTGACATTAAAGGGGACCTATTATGCAAACTTCACTTTAGCATGGTGTTTATACATAAATGTGTGTTGGCAGTGTGTGTACACAACCACCCTATAGGTATAAAAATCCACCCACTCCTTTTTTTTGGTCCCCATAAATCATAAGCAGTGTCTCTCAATGACCTGTTTTCAGCCATGGGGCTGGTGTGACGTCACATCAGCCACAGGCCCCGCCCACGAATGTTGACAAACACTGCCGTTTTAACATGGAACCGCCCTGTTCGAGTTCACAGCGAGTTGTACACATTCACCATTACTGCACTGACGAGAATGTCTCCCAAGTCATTTACTCCTGAAATCTGAGCCAGCCGCTGAAGACTTTAATGTTTAGTTCTTATCCTGTTTATTCAGCTCTTACAGTGATTTTCTGGAGTAAAACTAACACTTCATCTTTTGTGTGATGTACAATAAACTTAATTGAACTCATTAGTATATTTTTGGCCATCATTTGCATGGGGTTCGCTACAGCAGGCTTGTATTAATAGTGGATAAAAGCAGATGACAAATATAACCGTAATTAAACTAAATTATACCTGTTCTATCTCCGTACAGCATATATTCTTTGACTCTGTGGGCATTATTGTCCGACTCCGGGTCGAAATGAACACCGCTACTGAGAGTTTCTGTTTTGATATTATCATAATGAGATTGCACGAGCTTGTGAGGCTCCGCCCTCTGTGCTGGCTGCAGCTGCTCATTTACATTTAAAGGGACACACACTAAAACAGCACGTTTTTCTGAGCCCCAAAAAATGATAATCTAAACATGCTGTAAAAAATTATCTGTTGGGTATTTTGAGTTCAATTGCTGAACATCGTGTCCGATGACGACTTCCTTCGAATTTACATTCCTCCACAGAGTCCTGTTTTTTGCTTGGCGATCCCAGCTGCCTAGTGGGATCTGTTTATGCCTGAGATTTCTTTTAACTGTGTCTTTGAAGTGCAGCTTTGGTCTGCCTATGCCACGGTGCCCCTCTTTGAGCTGGGAGTAAATAATTTGTTTTGGTAGTCGACTATTGTCCAGTCTGCTCAGATGGACCAGCCCATCTCAGATTGCGCTGGATTAGTGTTTCATACTAGGTATGTTGTTTTTGTCTAGTAACTCTGTGTTGGATATATGGTGCCACCACTTAATGCCTAGAATTTGTCTCAGGTGTCTTATCATGTAGGCGTTGAGGTTGTGTTCCTGGGTCATATAAACTGTCCAAGATTCTGCTCCATAGAGAAGAGCTGGGAAAACAATTGCACGATACACGGCACATTTTGTCTTTATGGTGAGGTCTTTGTTGGACCAGACTTTTTCTTTTAGTCAGCCGAATACCTGCGAAGCTTTAGATTTACGTAGATATAATTCGGCATCAATCTATTATTGCCCCGAGGTATTTGATCTCTTTGACCGTGGCTAGATTTTCGCCTCCAATCTGGATGTTGTTTTGGCTGCTTTTGTCGGTGCCTGGGGATGGCTGGAAGATTATTTCTGTCTTCTTTATATTTATCTTAAGTCCATAGGCCGTTGCCGCTGTGGCAAAGCGGGTGATAATTTGATCTGATGTGAACCTGATGTGAGTGAGCGACAAAGGCAGTATCGTCGGCGAACATAAGTTCCCGGACAAGTAGAGGTTTAGTTCTACTTGATGATTTGAACTGATTGACATTGAAGAGGTCAGATCCTGGCCTTGTATGTATCATCACACCTTTATCACAATCTGCAAAAGCGCCATCTAGGACCGTGGCAAGGAAGAATGAAAACAAGGTTGGTGCTAGGACACAATCTTGTTTCACTCTATTTAGCACATCAAAGTTGTCAGATAGTTCCCCCTTGAAGCTAAAACTTCACATACACACTCTGGGGACATCATTATTTTAGACTTATTTTACATCTTGTTAAAAGGGGCATAATAGGGTTTGCGCTGGCACAAGTTGTTAGTAAATTTGGACCTTAGTGTTTAATCCTAATCTGTACACCGGGGGCTACGTTTAATTCAACTTTTAGACATTCGTCTAAGAACGGCAAGGAATAGTTCCAGTCAGGGCTTGACATTGAGTGTTTTGATCACCAGCCACTGTGGCTAAAGTGGTTTTCCAAAGTTACAAGCAATTAATTTTTTACCGGCCACAATTTTAACATCGATACCATGGGGAAAAAAACGCCATATAGATATTTTTAATACTATCTCATAATTTGGCAGCAGGTTTATTAGGCTGCTGTCACTTTAAGACCTGACACTCGGATCCATTATACTGTTACACGTGTTTTCTTTCTCAACTGTTATGATCACTTAAAACATAACTGACTGTGTTTACGGGAAGACTCGCCAAGACCGGCATTTTGTCATTATTTTTTGTGTATTTAACTGTTTAAGCGCAATTAGCAGTGAAAAAAGAGCTCAATTTAATGCTGAGAGGCGGCTTTATTTGCACGCACTTTGGGTGTGAGAACAAAAAACTGCGGGAATGAGTAAAATTATGCACAATACGCATAATCCCATGCCGAAATTTGAGACCTGTAACAGCAACAATACTCATACGGAGCAAAAGAAACGAGTGAGTGAAAGGAGGCAGGTTTATGTGTTATGTGTTAAGGTTATTCTGCGGAAAACCGTATTGAAAAAAATATATTTTTGACAACACTACATCGCAAACCTTTTTACAATTGAAAAATTTATATTATACGTTCCAGTTATATTTTCACTTGAGCTTGGTTCGACACGCTATTTGAGCTAAGTTAATCCAAGTCAAAAATAATGCAGCCACAGTGTTAATTTACAGGAATGACAACTGCAGTCTACAATCGAATTAACTCCTGAAATATCAGAGTGACAACCACATTTACAAAAATGCTACGCAGTATGAACGGAACCGAACTGAACAACTAGTTAATGATGTATTTAAACGTGCCTCAGAGATGTGTCTCTCTTCTGTATGTACGGTACAAGAAAACTGCTTTTCATACACTTTTTTGTTTTTTTCACACATACCCCTTCTGTTGTACATATTCTGACTATTATAATCCTAATGTATTCATTGCTAATTAGCTCTTAAGAGTAATTGGACCAAAGACCAGGGAAAGCACAGTCACCATTGAACAACAGTTTTAATGAACCAGTGATCCAGTGTCTAATATAAGGTGACAGACGCTTCATTAAATATTCATCAAATCATGTAGTATCAGTGGCCATTTCTCTAACAGACCATCCTTCGGGAAAAAGCACATATATAGAAATTAACGCTGTATGCTTGTCAATCTCTTTTATTTCAGCTCATTTTTGTCATTCGTTCATTTCATCAAAACATCTGGATACCCTGGAACGAACTGTTCACTTTCTAAACAAATGGTTGAACAATATATGATTTACAATGGCAGATACCATTATAGTAATTTGTTTATAGATTCCTTTAAAAAAAAAAATTAAGAAATATATCAATAAAAAAAGACTGTCTACAACTCTGCATAGCCTCATTAAACACGCTGATGATGTGTGATGTCTGCGCGGTATAGAAATACATATGTTGACAGGCAGGAAGGACATCCTATCATTGGACAAACATTTTATAGTCCTGCGCCTTCCACAGAAGATATACGTTTATGGAAATGTATTTAGACCACTTTACTTAATCATTGGTATCAGGATGTGAATAGACTTTTAACCAGAATAACAAAACAAAAAAATTCTGGTAAAAAAAAAAAAAAAAAAAAAAAAAAAAAAAATCGCCTACCCTGCCTTTAAATACATTTTAAAGAATGATCAATAATTTAATCCTTGTCATCCTTTAAAGTATACTTGGATGAGTTTAACTAAAAACTGAGACTAACAAACTAAAGTAAAGTCATTATTCAATTTGACATTTAAAGTAATATATTACTTACAGTACTTACTATATCATTTATTATATGAATATATTAATGTATTTTGAATATACTAAATTGTAACCATCACTGCAAATGTGCAATTACAAATATATTTAAATACACGATACAAGTTTCAATAGAAATTACATTTAGCATAAATGCTTGTCAGTACATTCAGCAGTACACTATCCATATTTCAAAGACAATAGAAGTAATTATGAAATTACTCTGTTTTAATGGTCCCATTTAGACATTCTCGTCTATAAGTAATAGGCAGATAGTCTACTAATACTCTAATGAGAGTTATCTGACATGTAGTTGCAAAGGTACATACAGTCAACAGAATGTCTAAAGGGGACCATCAAAATAATGTTAACAGATACTGAAGTCCTACTTAAATGAGTAAAAAAAGTTCAACTTTTTTACGATACATTTTCATTTAATTGCAAGTAACATGCATTTAAGTGTCTGAAAACATTAAAAGAATATACTTAAGTGTAATCTTAATGTAAAGTACATTATTTCTGTAAGTACTCTTTTTAAAAGTATGCTGAAGTGTGAAGCTTACTGACTAAGGTCTATTGGCTATAAACTTACACACAAAATGTTGAGGCTGATAAAATGCACGTCAGAGGAGCTATTAGCTGATTTGTGAAAGTTTCCGAGGATCCTAAATCATTAAATCTTTAAAAGGTATTCAAGAGTTTTATTTGAGCTCCTGCAGAAAATTGCAAGTAAAGGAGACATCCACACAACTTTTTAGTCCAGTCATTTTATGAAAAAAGGTTGAACAAATTGCAACAGAAGAGAACTCAACTGATTTTGTATCCTCAATATGTCCTGAGTAAGGGGGAAAAAAAGCCCCGAAGAATCCCATTAGGGGAAAGTTTCGAAAAAGACCCAAAAATAGTCTATTCATTCGCCTATTCATTATTTCTCACGTGAATATGGTAACAATTTTAACCTTTAAATATCACCATTAAAATCACTGAGTAGATTACTTGCATCAAGACAAACAAAAAATGTATTACAAGTTTTTTTTTAAATTGTTTGTTAACATAGACAAACGGTGCATAATCGAATTACATATGTGCTAATTTGCATAAATACCCAAACAGACCTAAACATTGGGTGTAGCCAGGTGAAAATGTCTTGTTGAATCTTGTTGACATATAACAGTAAAAGACTTAATGTTAAGGTCTGAATGGAACACATTTAGGCTACCCATGAACATTAATACATGAGGCAGGAAGAAGTACTTTAGAAACCAGCCTTTATTAATTATTATTGCAGAGATGGGGTTTGGGGCTGTGTCCGGGACTGTTTCTTGGGGATGAGTCTGAGGGAAGAACAGGAGACAAGGGAAAGGAGAATGCAGAAGATAAAAGGTAGGTCAAATAAAAAGTGTCTGGATCAGAAAAATCAAATTACGTACACAATGCACTCAATGCCCAAACCCCATCTCTGCAATAATAATTAATAAAGGCTGGTTTCTAAAGTACTTCTTCCTGCCTCATGTATTAAAGGGTTAGTTCACCCAAAAATGAAAATGATGTCATTAATGACTCACCCTCATGTCGCTCCAAGCCCGTAAGACCTCCGTTCATCTTCAGAACACAGTTTAAGATATTTTAGATTCAGTCCGAGAGCTTTCTGTCCCTCCATTGAAAATTAAGCACGGTATACTGTCCTTGTCCAGAAAGGAAATAAAGACATCATCAAAGTAGTCCCTGTGACATCAGTGGGTTAGTTAGAATGTTTTGAAGCATCGGAAATACATTTTGGTCCAAAAATAACCAAAACTACGACTTTATTCAGCATTGTATTGTCTTCCGGTTCTGTTGGGGATCCGCGTTCACGAGTCCGCAGTGACGCTGATGACGTAAGACGAGCTGACGTCTATCTGGTGCGTCCGTGTATTCGGGTTCAAATAAATATGGCTGGGCAAAAAAATGCAAGTCTTCCTCTGTGTGGAAATCCTTAGACATGTTTGTGAAGATTGTTTTGTTTCCAGCGTGCGTCTCCCTCAGACTGTAAACGAAGCTCGGGCGCACCAGACACACGTCAGCAGCGTTTTACGTCAGCAGCGTCACTGAACGCGGATCCACAACAGAACCGGAAGACAATACAATGCTGAATAAAGTCGTAGTTTTGGTTATTTTTGGACCGAAATGTATTTCCGATGCTTCAAAACATTCTAACTAACCCACTGATGTCACATGGACTACTTTGATGATGTCTTTATTTCCTTTCTGGACAAGGACAGTATACCGTTCATACATTTTCAATGGAGGGACAGAAAGCTCTCGGACTGAATCTAAAATATCTTAAACTGTGTTCTGAAGATGAACGGAGGTCTTACGGGCTTGGAGCGACATGTGGGTGAGACATCATTTTCATTTTTGGGTGAACTAACCCTTTAATGTTCAACGGTAGCCTTAATGTTCCATTCAGCCCTTAACATTAAGTCTTTTACTGTTATATGTCAACAAGATTCAGCAAGACATTTTCACCTGGCTATACCCAATGTTTAGGTCTGTTTGGGTATATATGCAAATTAGCACATATATAATTAGATTATGCACCGTCTGGCCATGTTAACAAACAATTTAAAAAAACTTGTAATACATTTTTTGTTTGTCTTGATGTAAGTAATCAACTCAGTAATTTCCATGGTGATACCTAAAGGTTAAAATTGTTACCCTATTCACGTGAGAAATAATGAATAGGCGAATGAATAGACTATGTTTGGGTCTTTTTCGAAACTTTCCCCTGATGGGATTCTTCAGGGCTTTTTTTCCCCTTACTCAGGACATATTGAGTATACAAAATCAGTTGAGTTTGCTTCTGTTGCAATTTGTACAACCTTTTTTCATAAAATGACTGGACTATTTGTGGCTTTTCATTGATAGCCAGGAGGACAATAAAAAGTGACCGGCAACTATAGGCCAGGAAAACCCAAACCAGACTTAACTCTGATACATCATAAACTAATGTGCGTCTGGTGGGTCACAGCTGTGCAAACTGATGTTTGAATGAGACTTTGTTGCACGTCAGTCTATCATTATGGTCGCATCGATTTAACCGATTTGAACATTACAAGTGCACATTAAATACAATTAAGCACACAAGCTTCCTTTTCCATACAAGAATCTTGGATATTCTATTTAACATCTGCTTTTGTGTTTCAGGGAAGAAGGAACAGGTTTGTAATGCCACAAGGATAAAATGTTCCTAAAGCACCCCTGTGGTCTTGCTCTGTCTCACAGCAGGGATAATGCTCACCCAAAAGTCGATCGTTCCCTGTGTCGAATTGATATGCTATTTCATATGCTTTTTCATATGTTAAACTTTTTTCCACTTGAGGGAGTAACAGCAGAGAGCAAGTAAAGTGTAAACATCACCACATGAAAGGAGCCGAGCACTGGGTTTGATAACACCGTTGACTTGCTATAGCTACAGGAAAGAGGGAAAAACATTAAAAACTCATAAAAGCATTTGGGCTCTATGGAGAAGCAAACACACTATACAGCTCCCTTGCTAATAATGTTGGGAATACTGGCAATACAGTTGCTTTCTCAAACAGGCAATTACACAACAATCATGCCTAAAATTACTTTTTACTATATTTAACTAGTTAATACTCAAACCCTCTAATGAAGTGCACACAGTTCCTCTAAAAATGAGAGGAGGGCATCTTAATAACGCTGCAAAAACTAATTAGTTATTTTGTTTGTGCCTGTCACGCATCCCTAATCCCTTGGCACTTAAAGGAATAATTCACCAAGAAATTAAAATTCTGTCATTTCAAACCCATATGACTTACTTTCTTCCTGTGGAGCACAACAGGAGAAATTCAGCACAATGTTCGTGCTGCTCCTTGAAAACATATAGCAATCAGACTGTTCGTTTGTTTTCATTTCAGCAGCAAGACTAAGTAAATTAAAGTAAATTGCAAAAGACATTCAGTTAACATACAGTGGTCAACATTTGAAGTGGATCAAAACCTTATATTCATCAAAACAACTTTGATGAATATAAGATAAGGTATTTAGGATTCATACAAGAAATAATTCTACATTTTTAAATGTATCCGTGAAACAGTATCTCTAAGTAAAACTTTTCTTGGATCTCGATTTGGATGAAAATCAAGATCAAAGATGAGTTTTAAGGGATGAAATTATTTACTATTTTACCTGACAATTGAGCGACTTTAACTGACATCAGAAGACCGTTAACATGCATTGTTGTTTGATGTTGTCAAATTTAAACTAAAAATCTCAGTTGATACATCAAGTAAACATTTTAAGTCAAAAGAGTGCGACTGGGAATCCATGTGTTATTGTATAAATATTATATACACACTGTATAATATTTCCTTATATTGGTATAGCAGAGTCCTGTAATAAAAGCAAAGCTTGTCAAAAGTCAACAAAGATTTATGATGTGACCTCAGCACTACCCAGCACTCGATCAATTATATGCCTGTGAGTCCATTCACATCATTTGTTATATTGTGATAGTAGCACTCAGTCCAATTACTATGAAGGATGCATTGAGGTGTGCAAACAGTACACATGTAAAAATAATCTGGCCTCCATGCTCAGCTACTTTATTCATGAAAAACTGAATTCTATTGAAAGCATGTATTTGAGGCAGCTAATACTTCTATCTGGCTTTTCTTAATCAAAGAACATTTTGATTTGTAATTGAGTGTCAGTTACAGCCTCTACTAAAGAGACAAATAATTCTAGCGTGCGACACAATGACTCCACAATGAACTCCAGCACAATACATGCTGATGAAAATCTGAAAGAAATGTTTCCCTTGAGCGATAAGATACGGGGAACACACACACATACACTTCTGAGGGACATGCAGGCAAAAGCAACACTCTATGAATGTAATTTTTCCTGTGTTATTAGAGACATGCTCTCTCAACCACGATGGACAGCAAGAAATTGCCCACCTCCCAGGCGCTACATCTAAAGAAAGGTTTGTGAGTAGTCTACTTTATCTAGCCGAAAGGAGGCTAAGGCAGCCTGACCCTGACCTACTGCATACACACTGATATTTCAGGTGTTGTGGAGAGGGACGTTTAGGAAATAAATCTATTTGAGCCTTTACTGCTAAAGACAATGTCGCAAGGAAACACATTTCCCATATTCTGTTAAATAATTCTTGTGAGGACCCTACCTGAGAATGAGCTGATGTGATGAATGTTCATCTGAGAGGTTGTGAGAATAAAAAACAACTAAATTAAAATAGCATCTGTTTGACACTAGATGTAAACAGTAATGGTGGTGTAGTAATATCACCGGAGCAAAGAGCGTACAGAAGAGAAATGGAGCGTGTATCTGTAACAGCTGTGCGCAGGGCAAACATCAGCATGTCCACCACTGACTAAAGGGAAAGATAATACTTAATGTAGCGAACATTAAAGCTTTTTTAATGAAAGTTTAGGGAGAATTCAGAGTGCAACAAACTTTAGATTGCTACTGCAGTTGCTGTTTTCAGCAAACAGGGTTGAGATAATTTAAACGATTATGCATGTAACCTACACATGCCCATCCACATAGAACCCCTGCTCCTCAAATCCTGAGCTTAGCTCCAACTCTAATCAAAAATTACACCTGGTCTGTATAACGTTCAGATATCGAACCTAAAAGTATAGTGATTTGTTAACAACCTGATTGGCCGGCTTTTATGAAATATTACCTATTTTGAGACGGAACTTACCGAACATCCCAAACAGTGCTGCATGCTGGGATAAATGCGCTTGTTGTATGTGCGTAGACTTCATATGATGGTATTTTGAAGTGCTGAGAACTTGTTCTTATAATCTGTGTAAAGGAGTCAAAACAGCAGCAGGAATTCCTCTATCACACACAAAACGAAGACCTGCTGCGAGGAGTCGCCGTTCTGACGCCTGTACCGAACTGTGACGGGCAATATCTCGACTATGATGAGAAAAAACAGGTATGCTTGAGCCTTGTCATTTTTAGGGTCCCATCTTCCTGTTTTTGGTTTGTTTACATGTCTTTGGTCTATGTTGCGTTCATATATCATTTGAACCGCACCAGAGTTTGTTTGGAAGCGGACCGAGACCCATCTTTTTAGTGGTTTCGGTCTGCTTGTTTGGTGCACATCAGGGTTCGGGAGGCAGCGTTCACACTTATTCAAATTAACCGCACTAACAGAGTAATCGCAAGGTTTTTTTTAATCTAACCAAAAATGCCAAGTGTGAACACACCATAGAAGAACCCTGCCATAGAGTGTCTCATTTGATCTTGTTGTAGTCAAGACCAGCTCAAATCCGGGCCGTGACCTAAGTAGGTTGAGTCTGAGTCATGACCGATCCCAGAATAGGGTCGAGTCCAAGTCAAGACCGAGACCAGAATAGGGTCGAGTTTGTGAAGATGGTCTGAATGATTCAGAAAGTGTAAATATGCTTTCCACTTAGGTACATGAAGTCTAGTTTCATGTCAGCATCACAATTTGCACAATTTAGCACAGACCACAAAATGCATACGCAATATTGTAGTCCTCGAGACAGAACTTGGTCCAAATGCTCCCAAGTCCATGATGAGATCAAAACCATGCAAATATGGTCTTTGACTCGAGAGAGAATTGAGACAAGAGTCTAGTTGAGTACTACAACACTATCCATTCATAATGATCTCCTGTCCAATAGTTCATGCAACAGAAACTGGCATCAAATGGGGCCCTTATTGGTGATGTCAGAGTTAGTTCGCACTAAAGTCCATACATGAACTTGTGAACACCCTTCTGAATATTTAAATGACAAATGGGACACCATACAGCAAGGTTCCTCAGATCTGGCCCAGGAGGGCCACTGCAATGGTCGAGCTCCAACCCTAATCAAAGACACAAAGACAAATGTATAGTTTGTCCAAGGACATTTTAATTTGGCATTAACAGTTTTACTGACTTGAAGGAACTTTGTTGTACTATACTGGAGTAAAGTTCATAAATGATCGTTCTTCTCTGCAAGACAATTTTTTACATTTTAAGGTTAAATGCATCAATCTGGTGTACTTTGAGAGCTCAAAATTAAGAGCTTCAACCGGCTTCAACCCATGAACTGTGCACATTGAACAAAGAAAAAGCATTGACTTGTACCTGGACATTAAAAAGGGCTCAAACATCTTTTTAGTTATGATATAGAGTCTCAGTCTACACTACATTATCACTTGTGTTTTATGATGCCAAACAATTATTATAATAATACAGTAATGATTTATATAATTATTCCTATGACGTAAAATCCATATAGCCTATAAATGTACTGTATAAATGAAAATGAATATTTCAAAAGTATATTTTACATTACACTATAGTATAGGAAAATAACTTGCAAGAAATAAACCCTTGAACTTTTATTCTGGAGAAAACATCAGATCACCATGCTGATCACGTGAGCAAAGTGCACACTTTTCTTTAAATCATGCAGCACAAAAAGACTGCCAATAGGCTACTTAAATAAAGTCTTGTGATGTTTTATAAAGGCACAAAGCCATATCACGGTTTCGATTTCAGTTCGTTGGCAAAATATAACGCTAGAGACATTTGTGTTAGGCTATACAATTTACATCTCATATATGTTGGGAAAAGGGAAAAGAGAGAGTTCTGCAAAATGCGGATTCGAACTTGGGTCGAACGCGTCAAAAGCTACTTTCAAGCACCTCACGCCCTACGACCTATGCCACTGTAGCTATTTAGTGGCGGGCATTTTTTTGCTAAAATATACGCTCCGTTATCGGAAATATAAAAAAAGTTTTTTTTTTCTTCCCCTCGCTTGGGCCCCAAGTGCGTATGGGCCCCTGGGCCTGTGCCCATAATGCCCATTGGGTAATCCGGGCTTGTCTGCAATGACCCCCTACAGGGCCGAATTTAAGGAATACTGCAGTACAGTCTTATGGACTTCAAGGATAAGCGAAGCATACGAGATGAGGCATCATGGAAGTGAGCAGGACCACGAGGGATGAGGGTTCCATTTGCTGCTTTCACTTAATCTTTTGTGTCCCTGCTTCTCCAGCAGTTTTTAAAGTTGCATAAGTGGCCACTGTGTGGAACGACTGATGGGAGCATTTGTCTTAAGTCTCCCACTGTCGCTGCATGCATTCCAGCCAACAAATAAAATGAAGGCCATCATTTACCCACCATATGCAAGAGCCTATGACAGTAAGTAAATGCACTCAATAGCCTTTTACTCCAGTTTCCCCCCTACTGATAAAAGTAGACTTGATTATAACATTTATCACCTTCTATCTCCCATTATCTTTTACTCATGTTTCTACTTATGTGCCAGTGCTGCTTCTAAATCCCTCATCAGATGTCTTTATTAAAGAAGCACGCATCTTTGGGCTTACTGTAATAAAATTAAGAGCGAATGACCCTAAGTGGCAGGTTAATATGGATGTGGAGGTGTAAAATGCCAGTGTAATTTGAAGAGACGTGCCCCTGGTCTAGCCCCTACTTTTAATGTCCATTAGCCCATTTAGATTGCCATCTTCCATTATGTTAGCCCAGAGACGCAGTACAGCCCAGAGCTCTGTCAGTATTAGCAAGAGTCACTACTTGGCGTCGCCATCCTCTCTGCCTGCTCTGTAGCCCTGTAAATTTCATACGGACATATATTTGGCATTTCATCTAATGAAAATAAATGTCAGTCTATTACATGGCCTGTCATGAACTGCCACTAAAAGCAATTTACAAATGAAAACATTTATGAAATATGGTAAGTGCATTGTTCTTTAAAGCCAATGCAGTGTCTCTGAGGTTGCAGAGGGCCAAATGAAATTCTGCCGGCATATTACACTAACGTGATTTGGGAGCAGGGGAGATCCAATGATGAGTGGAGTGTATCCTGGCAGCAGAGGTACACAACGCTACATTTGCACAGACAGGCATCATGGGAGAATCTAGTGAGCGTATTCCCTGACAGGTATTACCATACATTGTCAGCACACAGACCGTTTAGCATCATTTTCAGGATTTTAATTTATCCCCCACACGGACCGTTTAGCCTCATTTTCAAGATTTTAATTTATTCCCAGAGGACCCACAAGAGGCTGCTCTGCCATGTATTATTAATACAATTTTGCCTTTTTTAAAATAAAGCCAGGAGTGGGAAGCTTAGTTTAATTTGGCAGGTCCACATTAATGATACTAGCACTCTCCAACAAGCTAGAGGCTCTAAGGTTTATTACTATACAAGTTAATTAAACCCACACTCTAATTAACGTCAAATTAAAGGTGAAGTTTGACCAAAGTATATGGGTCAGCAGGGTAATATTGGATGATGGTATATATTGCGTGATGCAGACAATTGAGTATTTCCATGTGCTTGTAAGTAGCCATTACATTATTAAAAGTGAGATGATAAATAAACAGGAACGTGAAAACGGAGAGCAGGATGTGACCGCATCAAGTCAGGATGAGGATGAAGAATTCATTAATGAGTGTTACTGTAGGTACAATCCTATCAGAGGATGTATCTCACTACTTAACTATCATAGTATGATGCATTGTTAGAGAAATGAACTAGCTGGTCATGACTGTTTCACAAACCCGAATAACACGATGGTTCAATATAGAACCGTTCTTAACACCACGTCAGGTGGTGGAGTAATAACTTCTGCTAAATATTTGATTTGAGACTTGAGATGTCATTTTATTTCTGTAAATAGTAAACATGGGATCTAAAGGACTTCTAAGGATTTTTGTTCTCCGTTGTTTTCTTTTATTTCCAGTAGTTGGGTAACAAACTCTTTAGAACTGTGGTTTTGGGAAACACCAAATTGTTGAATTGACCCTTTGCTAAGCCACGCCCGAAAACCACCACTGGCCAATCGTGCCTTAGCAACCGTAACTAGGCGCGGGAGGTCTGGCAAGCTTTCGAGCGAGGGAAACATGCCGAAGCGTTGTGCGTATGGATTGTGCAAATCTGATACCCGGAATCCTAAAAGTTTCGACCGGGGAGTGGAATTTTTTTCCTTCCCGAAAATCTAAAAGCCAAGGGGAGAAATGATGGGCGTGGATCAAGCAGTGTGGGATAGGGATGGGCGATATATTATCGTTTGCGATATACCGGTAAAATTGTTCCTCACGATAAGAATTAGTCTGAAGCTGAGTTGAAGTTTATTGCTAAACAAGTAATGGTGTGTTCACACCGAATGCGAATTTAATTATTTGCGCAAGTAGATTACATACAAAGTCAATGCAAAGACGCGAATAGACGCATCATTCGCGCCGGGCGTCGCGAATGACGCGAATTGGGCGACGCATTTGCCGCGAACGTCTTCACGTTCGGTGTGAACACACCATTACTAGCCTACCTCTACAATCTGGAACTGGTAGGCTACACACAGATTTTCACCGGCCCATCTCGCCGAACACTGACTGAGCGCTTGAGAGTTTCGCTCTCCGTCAAGTGATCCGTAAAGCCCACTATGTCAGTTCATCTCAATGAACAGTGTATTTGACCCGCAGTAAACACAAGTGTGAGGCGCATGACTTGCTGTCACTTTGCTGAGAGCGCTCAGTGTTTGTCACACTCTCAATGAGAGAGAGTCTTACATACCACACAGAATTGAAGTGTACATGACGTCTACATGTAAATTATATTATTTGTTGTATTTTCCTGTAAAAATAATGGAGTTCATTTGGAATTATTCAGCTTTTATGAGCAAGCAGAAACTAATGCGCAAACGCAGACGTGATAATATTCATGAACCCAGCAGCTCATCAATCCTTAGTGCAGTTTATATTGTTATAAGTATCAGAATTCGTAGTAGTATTAGTATCTATAACTATTCTTAGTTATTTTTTTTACATTTCAAACTTGTAAATGATTTGAACTGTGTGAAGTTTTTCAGTATAGTTGCACTATTTAAACATTATCTGCACTTTTACAGAAGAAAAGTATATATGTAACTTTTCCATTTCTGCCAGGGGTTGTTTGGATTTTTACCGTTTTTAAATTATTTTATGTACGGTAATTGGTATTTTATAGGAGCCTATTTGATGAAGGGTACATTTTACTTTGCATGCAGCTATCACTTGTAGCCAAAAACAGTGGTGAATATGGTATTATATTTATATCGTCATTGATATCGTCATTGATATCGTAATCGCAATAAATGCCAGAAAATATTGTGATACATTTTTAAGTCCATATCGCCCATCCCTAGTGTGGGAGACCCCATTCACATCTAAATGTCCACAGGATTAACAAAAACACCTATTGCTTGGAAGTTGGAAATAATGACAGTTCTTTGTTCATAATGCATATATTTTAACGTAAAATAAGACGATTAAAGACAAGACGGAGGCTCACTGACATACTTTAAAATATATTTCAGCATTTTGTTAATCAATTGCCTAACGTTACTACCCCTGACTGAGTAACTTTAACCCAATCCGATCGCGGCTCTCCAGGTGTTAGTGTTTTTCCACAAGATTTATGGATAAACTGTTTGATTTATAATTATTAGATTATTTTCACATTTCACTTACCCTGCGGTGCACGAACATAGCTGTTCCTCAATTTGTGTGTTTCCCATTTGAAATGGTCAGTGTATGAGACGGCTGCTGCTTGCGCAAGGACTATAGGCTTTAGCTTCAATTTTTATGAAATTATTCGTTAACCGGTTGATTATTATGTCGTGGATATATCCCTCGAATGCATACTGCAGTCCCTTTTGTCTTGCTCTCTCCTATATTTCACATGTATGCCAAAAATTTCAAATTATCTCATTGGGATTGTCTGACACCGGTGCATACACACTGTAATAGACGCGACGCGAGGACAGGCGTAGCAACAGTAACTAGGGAGGGCGGGGCTTAGCGAAGGGTCAATTGTGTTGGTAACAATGGAACTTGCGACCATAATTGGCTAACTATGCTTTTGGAAAAGCACCACAGATTTGTGACTCATCCGATCAGAATTTAAACAACCATCTTTCAATGCTAGTTTTATTGTTTAGTACCTTTTTTAATTAATATATTTTAATCTCAGGTAGGGTGATGTTATCTTTTTACTGTGGAATGTCTCTTGTTTTTTCTTTGGAATCTCAGATTTGCTCAGACTGTAAGTTAGTTAGCTACTAAGACGAAGCTAATGAGGTAACGAGTAATTGTTTGAATTCATATTTAGTGGAATGGGTTGCTCTTGGTTATCCCATTGTGCCTTTTTCTTCTGTTTGATATCCGATTTTCCATCATGTAAGGTAAGCATGCTTGGAAAATTTTCAAGAAACAAGTCAAATGCAGTGTTTGCATAGATAGTTTATAGGCCTAAGAGTGCAAATACACTACATAGAGGGAATCCCGCTAATGTTCCATTTAGCGGTCAATGTTTCTGTCCCGTTGCCGGGTTAATGATAATAGTAGCTTGTAAAATTATGTTTATTTTACATTTAACAAGTGACATCCTTTGAAGCCCATACTTAAACACCACAGTACTCAAGAAAATGTAAAAAAAACTCCTCCCAAAGTTATCAGAAGTGAACCTTTTGATACAGTTTTTTCCTAGACCCCCCTACAAAATAAGGGAACTTGATGGTATCCTGTGCCCTAACAGATCTAAGTCAGAGTAGCGCATATGTAATTTTTGACAAGAATAAAAACGAGGCGGTGAGGGCCAAAACAACATACCGTCTACAGTCTCGGAAAAAGAATTCAGAAAACTCCATGAAACAGTTTTAAAAGTTGTGAGTTATGACAGTTACATGATCTAGGATCTTTATACAGAGCCTGCCATTGTAAAGACAAAGTCTATCCCTCTTAGCATTGTTTTCATCCACGCTTAATTCAATATGGTGTCTAACCTGACTAAGGTCTACACTGAAAAATGGCTAAAAACACCTCTGGTTTTATATAAGGTGAGACTTATAAAGATATTCATTCTGTATAGCCTATAAGAAATATGAGAAATTCGTTTTCATCAAACATTTTAATTAACTTTAGACTTTTTTTGTTAAAAGTCCCCCTGTGGTGAAAATATTTAATTATATATTATATTATACTAGATGTTTTTTTCTCTGAGATTCCCTGCAAAAATAACTGTGTATACTGTATGCCACTACTGTGACACACATACAATTAGTCATACTGTGATGTATGATTTTGGTCATTCCACTGAACCATTCAATTTCGGTTCCAAGTCAATTTTGGTTTCATTTAATGTGTACACAACAAGTGATTTGTTGATCTAATCCAGAGCTTTCCGTCTCTGGGCTGTATAAGCTAGTTCATCAAGGTCGATGCTAGACAAGGAGCTTAAAGAGGAATAATGGGGCTGCAGGGGGAAGTCTGTCAAGTGGGAGACACAGCGTCGAAGTCGATAAAAGACTTGGCCTGTGAGACAGAAGGCTGTTATTTGTATGGTAATACCAAGCCGAGTGCCATCGCTGAGCTGCGGCCCACTGCAGTCCCAGTCTATCGGTTTAGAAGAATGGCGCTGCTAGTGAAGCACGTTCTGCAAAAAAAGGCATGTTACTGAGCATGATGGATGGATTGTGTGTGTGTGTTTGTGTGTGAGAATTTTTGTGCGAGGCCAGAGATGTTGATTTTATCATTTTGAATGTGATTGGATGGTGTTTCTGCAAGGGCATGACTTGAGAGTAAATCAATGATAAAGAGTGGCATTCATGTTCTCTCTCAATCTTATTGCCTGAAGCTTTATTTTAAATCCAGTTCAAAGCAAAAGGCTAGACTGCTTCTTTCATAGAGAATCGTTGCATCAACCCACACCAGTCCTGAAATGCTACAGCTAGTCATGTAATATTTCTGAGTCATGGGTTATTGTCAGATACAGAAATGCTCTTGGTTTAATAGACTGGTGAGACTGTTTGATTTGGGCCACCCATTATGTACTCAACACTGTCTGATCAAGGAAAGGTGCATAAAAAAAAAAAACAGCTCACTAAAGAATATTTTTGTTGGGATCCCTAGAGTGAGGAAATGCAGCTATATTTTTAGTAGTGTGACGGTAATTCCACATTCAGTTTTCGTAATTCAGCTTGTAACAAGCTACTTTTACAACAGTAGATCTGTAGCACGACCAAATTCAGTCTACATGATATCAGTCCGATTTTGTCGTCTAGATGTTCACCTGCACTGGATTCATGACCATCACTCTTCACCAGCACACTGACCATCTAGTCCCTGCGCCACCAGGCCACCCGTGTTCCTGAACTGTTTTGTGTCCTCTGACTTTAATTAAAGAGTTACTTGCATCTTTGCTTCCGCCTAGTGATTGTGACAGAAAGATCTGACCAAGCGATGGAAGCAGCAAGCGGAATCTCCTCTTCTTTGGAAGATTTCATTAAGACCAGCATTGCACGGATGGATTCCCAGGAGAGGAACATGAATGAGTCGGGTCGGGCTATTCAAGCTCTTCTGGCGCAGGTGTCCGAGCTCACCCAGCAAGTCCAACTTATGCGAGCTCCCACTGCACTACCCCCACCACCCGCTCCCCCGTACTACCAGAGAGCGCTTCCCAGTCAGAGCCCCGCCTACCAGTTCCCGAGTCTTACAACGGTGAGCCAAACTTTTGCAGACCATTCCTAACACGCTGTTCAATGCACTTTTCTCTGCAGCCCAGGACCTTTGCTAGTGAACAAAGCAAGGTTAAATTTGTGCTCACGCCACTGACTGGGAAGGCAGCGCTATGGGGGACGGCGGAGTGGGTGAACCAAGATCCATGCCGTACCTCGTTCCAGACACTCGCCGCCGAGTTGAAGAAAGTTTTTGACCGTGCGGTCACGGGAAGAGAAGCGGCACGGATTCTAGCAGACCTCAAGCAAGACGAAAGATCTGTATCTGATTATTCTATCGAGTTCCGGACTTTGGCGGCTGAGTGTCAGAGGAACGAGGAGGCGCAGTGGGACATGTTCCTGCATGGGCTGGCTGACCGCGTCCAGAGAGAGATTTACGCTCTGGATTTACCAACTACAATGGGTTGATCGAATTGGGGCTCCGTGTGGATTCCCGACTCTCCCGAGTCGAACGTCAGAGATTACTCGCTCGGTTGTCTGGAGCGGTGGAGACGCGAGCCAGCGGCGGGGACGCGGTCAGCCCCGTCCACGATCACGAGCCCATGCATGTCGGGCGAGCTCGGCTTTCCCGGGAGGAGAAGGAGAGGCGGAGATCCCAGGGCCTTTGCCTTTACTGTGGCGCAGCGGGACATTTTGCTTTCAACTGCCCCATAAAAGGGCAAGCCCGGCAGTAAATCTGAGGCTACTGTCAGGCGGGATCTCCGCTGAGAAGACCTCATCAACATCTATGCTCCTCCCGGTAAGACTCAGTTTGTCAGCCCACACTCATGACTGTCGAGCACTATTGGGCAGTAGGTAACTTCATGGACTACACATTTGCACTCAAGATTCAGGCTCCCCTTCTACCTCTCACCCGTACCATCGCAGTTCACGCTCTCAATGGTGAAGTGCTTCTCACCATTTCATTCACCACTGGACCCATCACACTCAGTGTATCTGGCAACCACACTGAAACCATTTCCTTCTACATTCTGGACTCCCCTCTCGCCCCCATTGTTTTAGGTCACCCCTGGCTCATTGAACACAACCCCAAGATAGACTGGCAGCAGAAATCAGTATCAGAGTGGAGTTTGTTTGTTGAAACAGTTTCTGTTTCTACGTTTCAGGAGGAAGCAGTGGATTTGTCAAACGTGCCCACGGAGTATCTAGACCTGAACGAGCTGTTCAGTAAGTCTCATGCTGCTTCCCTCCCTCCGCATTGTCCCTATGACTGTGCTATAGAGTTACTGCCAGGTACGTCTCCACCTAAGGGCAAGTTATATTCACTTTCCGTTCCAGAAAGAGAGGCTATGGAGAAATAGATTTCTGATTCTCTAGCAGCGGGGTTCATCCGTCCCTCCTCTTCTCCAGCGGGGGCGGGGTTCTTTTTTGTGGGGAAGGACGGATCCCTGCGACCTTGTATTGACTACCCGGGGCTGAACAGCATCACGGTAAAAAATACTTATCCTTTGCCGCTGATGTCTTCAGCCTTCGAGAGGTTGCAGGGAGCGTCGATCTTCACAAAATTGGATTTACGTAATGCTTATCATTTGGTCCGCATCCGGAAGGGGGATGAATGGAAGACTGCTTTTAATACCCCCAGGGGGCACTTTGAATACTTGGTCATGCCCTTCGGCTTGTCCAACTCCCCACCAGTCTTCCAGGCACTCTTCAATGACGTGCTGCGAGATATGATCCACCAGTTCATTTATGTCTACCTGGATGATATATTGATTTATTCTTCTCTCCAGGAACACGTGCAGCACGTTCGACGAGTGCTTCAGAGACTGCTAGAGAATGGGCTTTTTGTCAAGGCGGAGAAATGCGCTTTTCATGCACAGTCTGTTCCTTTCTTAGGGTACATTGTGTCATCTGAAGGAATGCATATGGATCCTGAGAAGGTTAAGGCTGTGGTGGATTGGCCAAGTCCAGATTCCCGTAAGGCCCTACAGAGGTTTCTGGGGTTCACCAATTTTTACCGGCGGTTCATTCGCAATTTCAGCCAACTAGCCTCGCCTCTGTCAGCCTTGACCTCCCCCAGAACTGCGTTCAGGCGTCAGACGCATTTTGCTTTCATTTTGCTAAAATGAAAGGTAGGTTTGTTTTACGTCCTATTTTGGTTACCCCTGATCCATCACGTGAGTTTGTGGTGGAGGTCGATGCGTCAGAGGTGGGGGTAGGTGCAGTGTTATCCCAACGTTCTCTTACAGACAACAGAATGCATCCATGCGTGTTTTTGTCTCACCGTTTGTCCCCTGCCGAACGTAATTATGATATTGATAATAGAGTTGTTGGCAGTCAAGTTAGCGTTGGAAGAATGGCCCCACTTGTTAGAAGGGTCAGGGGTACCTTTTATCGTCTGGACTGACCATAAGAATCTGGAATACATTAGACACGCTAAAAGATTAAACTCTAGGCAGGCTCGGTGGTCACTTTTTTTCGGACGTTTTGACTTTACTCTTTTGTACCGCCCGGGTTCTAAAAATACCAAGCCTGATTCTTTATTGCGCATTTTTGACCGTTCCGAACGCCCATCTACTCCCGAGTGCATTTTTCCAGAGACCTTAATTATCTCTACACTCACATGGGAGGTCGAATCGAAGGTCAAGACGGCCTTACAAGGGGTAACGCGTCCGGTCGGTTGTCCACCGAACTGTTTATTTGTGCCAGAGGGATTACGGTCCGACGTCATTCAGTGGGGGCATTGTTCCAATGTGGCTTGTCATCCAGGAGTTAATCGCACTACATCTTTAGTCAAGCAACGATTTTGGTGGCCACGTATGGCTCGCGACGTTCACAGTTTTGTTTTGGCTTGCTCAGTTTGTGCCACTAGTAAGACTTCCAATCGACCCCCAGATGGGCTCCTTCAACCGCTGCCGGTCCCTTCGAGACCCTGGTCCCATATCGCACTAGATTTTGTCACCACCCTCCCACCCTCTCAGGGTAACACGGTAGTTCTGACCGTGGTGGACCGGTTCTCGAAGGTGGCCCACTTCATTCCCTTGCCCAAATTACCCTCAGCCAAGGAGACAGCGTTAACAGTCGTTAACCACGTCTTTCGGTTACATGGCCTCCCGACAGACGTGGTTTCCGACAGAGGACCCCAATTTCTGTCCAAATTTTGACAAGAGTTTTGTAGATTACTGGGTGCTACTGTTAGTCTGTCCTCAGGGTTTCATCCCCAGAGCAATGGTCAAACTGAGGGAGCCAACCAGAGAACGTTGCGATGTCTGGTCTCCAAGAATCCTTCCTCATGGAGCCAACAACTGTCAATGGTGAAGTACGCCCACAATTCGTTACCAGTGTCATCCACGGGCCTATCTCCGTTCGATTGTAGTCTAGGTTACCAGCCACCAATTTTTCCTAGTCTGGAATCCGAAGTCGCGGTCTCCTCCACTCACGCCTTCGTCCAGAGGTGTCATCGCACTTAGACTAGAGCCCGTGAGACTCTACTCCAAGTGGGAGCGCGCACCAAGGCCAAGGCCGTTCCTCACCGGTCTAGACCTCCCGTATACGTCGTCGGTTCCAAAGTGTGGCTTTCTACCAAGAACATTCCTCTCCGCCCCGTTTCTAATAAGCTTGCTCCCAAATTCATTGGCCCGTTCGCTGTCACCAAGATCATTAGTCCGGTGGCAGTCCGCCTCAATCTTCCTCCAGTGTACAGGAGAATTCATCCCGTTTTTCATATATCCAAAATCAAACCCATATTTCATTCTCGCATTAATCCGCATTAATCCGTTTTTTGTTTTGATATTAAAAAATGAAAAACAATCTCGTTATCCGATTGTCCTTCATGTGTTTATAGATGGAAATCGGAAATCAAAATACGCATGTATAAATCGTAATCCTTAATTCTGCATTGGTATTTTTCGTGACCCGGAAGCGATCGTAAATAGTAAGCGGTTGTCATAGATATAGGCCGTTTCTCAATAACAAGTATACGCAAACTTCGGACTTGCCAAGTTCGACTCAGGAGAACGAACTCCCAAGGAAGAGAGGACGCAAGTCCGGTTATTCTGCAAATGGAACAGCGCGTTCTTGATCGCGTCACTCAGCACGCTCTGGCAAATCCAGTTATCTCTTTATGTATATTTTAGCCAACAATAAAACGAAATATGGCATAAAATACAACTCTGCAAAGAGATACAAGGAGACTCATGTCTCCTTGCTGGTGTAAGGTTCAAAAAAATAATTTTAAAGACTTTATAGTGTATTTTATTTCAATATATCATCAAACAATAGTCCCATACAAGTCCAAAAATGTCTTGGCTAAGCTACGGATATTCACTGACCCTAAAAACGCCCCCAGTGTGGAGGTGTGCAATGTTACATTTGCTATCAGTGAGTTTTTTAAATGACATTTATTCAAGTTTCTAATTGTAACGCTTTTCATATTTCATGTTATTTTCCATTTTCAGAGACATTTTAACGTAAATATCCTGTGGGTGGGTTAACTTTGATGTTAAATGTTCCTCAACAAATGAGTAGTCCCAGCCCGACAAGTTTTCCATTGTATTTTTGAAATTAAATGGGTTGTGAATGGTGTTTTGATTGACGAAAAATGTAATTATTAAAAAACAATCCCTTAAAGAAAATACAGAGGTAATTAGATCTAGATACTGTCAATAATGCTGGTTTTCCATAACGTTCCAGCTGGAGCAGACGAGGCTGTCTCTGCATCTGCTGCCCAGAACCACATTCTGAGCTCCGGAAAATCATGGCAAGTCGCATGCTGCCATTAACAGACCAGATGTGCTTTTAGTCGAGTATTAATGTTAATTACTGCTGGGAATCCAAAAAAGTCATTAGAGCCACAGTCCTGTTTATCTTTTGAGATGAAATATTTGTCTCTTTTTTCAAACCAACACGCGTTCAATGTAACTTCAAAAGGAACTTGCCGATGCCAATTCTGGTACATCCACAGCTCACAGCTTGAGCCCCGTTGGGGGTGTGAATTTTTTTGGAAGGTAAAGGGGTTGGTTATATGGGTTATCCGAAGAGGCGCTCAAGTAATCTGAACAAACATGCACTGTTTGAGTACACAGAGTACAGGAAAGTGTAGGCAGCAGGGGAAATGGTTCAAAACAAAAGTTCAAAACACAAGTGTGTTCAGCAAGAATCAAGAGGACATAAGTGGCTAACAGAGTATTGTGGCATTTATATGCGTAGGCATACGTGTGTGTGTGTGTGTGTGTGTGTGTGTGTGTGTGTGTGCACGCACTAGAGACTTGCGTAGGAGATTAATAGAAGTGAGAGGTGTGAGACATGTGGGAAAAGCTTTGGTCGAGTTGGCTGCTGAATTAACCTGTCTGTCACTTTTAATCGGCGCTGGGCCTTCATTCCCCAGAACTACTGTCTTCTGCTCAAACCTAACCAAGTCCCTCTGACACAATGTTTGTCAGGTATTTTCCTCAAATAGCCAAGTCTCTGAGCCTTCTGTCACTTTCAGAAGAGTAAATGCAGCCTGACATAGTAAAAAAGTTCCACTTCCTGTCAGACAGCCAATGGGATGCTGCGTTGTCACTGACATTTGAGGTAAATCTATTAGGTCAGTTCTATTATACGTTTAAAATGGTTTTCCTACGCGTCGTTCAAGCTGTTTGTTCACACAAATGTATACTGACTTTGGTCCTGAGATGCAAATTAATGTTTTTAGAATGGAGCTTCATTCAAGTTTCTCAGAATCACTTCACTGTAGTTTATGTCAAGATCAAACGTTAACTGAGCTACTTAAAAATAAAATGTCAAGCGCTAACCCAGCTAACATAAATACATTCTCATAGCGTTTTGCTAACACTAACATTAAGTTATGAAAATGTTATTTCTGAATGTTCTCTGAACTGAATGAATTTATAATGGGTTTTTTGTTGGTTATGTGAAGGGTAAGGGAACATTCCATTTTACAAACATTATGGGAACATTACTTTTGAATGTTCTGAAACAAGTAGTGCTGTTCTGACTGAGAAGATAATTAAAGATCAGATAACTTTGAACGAACATTCTATGAATGCTACTGGAAGAATGTTCATAACGTCGAGAGAACCTTGTCAGAATGTTAGTCAAAGTTCTTAGAACATTCTCTGTTAGAACCCACTGTAAACCAGATTTATACTTTCTAAATGAAAGAACCCTAGAAGGATGAAAAGAACATGTTGCAGAGAAACTTATTTAAAGGGATAATTCACCCAAAAATTCTGCCATAATTTACTCATTCTCGTGCCATTAAGGAAGATATTTTGAAGAACCCTGTGTTCCAATTTCCAAACAACTCCAGTGAGTTTCTTGATGAGGAAGAAATTAAAGTAACCCTTTAATAGAAAGACAATTGAACAAAATAATATCACAGTCTCCATCAAGAGCACTATTTCACCATCCACCACAGGACACACATTCACATGGAATCCCTTGAATTGCAGTAAGCCACTGTGCATTGTCTATCTAGCTATCTAGAGAGTATTTGTTATGCATGTAAGGAGGTGATAGTGACAACACGAAGTGAGGAACACCATGCTACGGGATCTCCAGGGAGGAGGAATTACTGTCTCACACTCACACTCACACACACACACACACACACACACACACACACACACACACACACACACACACACACACACACACACACACACACACACACACACACACACACACACACACATCTGAATTACCATCTTTGTGGGGACTCTCCATAGACGTAATGGTTTTTGTACCATACAAACGGTATATTCTCTCCCCTACACAACCCTACTCCTGAACCTACTCATCACAGAAAACGTTCTGCATTTTTACATAAAAAAAGAAGCTTGTTTTATAAGCTTAATTGTTTCCTCATGGGGACCTCAATTTTTGACACCAGTCCCCACCACACATGTTGGTTTTTATATGGGGACAACCAAAAATGTCCTCAAAAGATCAAAGATTTCTGGTATTGCCATCCCATCTATAAAATAAGGTTTACCATGACAATCCACACACACACACACACACACACACACACACACACACACACGAGGCAGTTCTGCACCAATATAAAAATGTGAGGGTTTAACACTGAAAAAAAGTGACTTAAGTTTCTGTAATTATTAAGTTATTAATAGTTAATAAGTTATTATAAGAGTTATTATACAATTATACTAATATTGTATTATGTTGTTGTTGCTGTTATATTCAAACTGATTGGATTCCTAAAAACAACAGTGTATAAATGTGATGGTACACTATCACTATAACTAAAAAGAGGTTTTGAGGTTCCAGACACAAATTTAACGTAAATTATGTTCAGTTTGATCACTGATAGAGTTTTTTTTCTGTAAAGGGAGTAATCATACATGAACACCCTTAAAAAGTAACCAACAAATCAAATAATGATAGTTTTCACGTGCCTCATTACCAAACCTCACTGACATCAAAACCGGACACATCTAACAACCCCATATTGTTTTAGAGCTGAGGCCAAAGATTTTTAGTGAATAATGATGTACATTTTGGTCTTAAGGTCTTTGGTTTTCAGGCCATTTCAAGTTTGATTTTGACGTGACAAAGTGGTGATATCTAAGCGAGTTGCTTACTTACGTTTTAATTTTACGGTACTTTTTCAACTCCGAAATGTTGTTCATTCAGACCGATTCTTGAATGCGCATGAAAACAACAGGCAGGATTTATCACACAAACAAATCATGTCCAATCAAAGCGCAATGGAGGCATTTCCTCCTCTCACGTGACTTTCCCCCATTCATTCACAATTACCCCCACTCAAACCCACCGCACGCTTTAGGGGGTCTGTTAGAGTCCCCCTGTAATCAATTTATAATAAACCCCTTTAAAACTCATCTTTGATCACAAAAATTACATATTTAAACGTTTTTATTTCCCCTTGAAAACAAATTTCTTCATGCCTTAAAATAGCTTGAATGAAACTCTACACCCTCGCCTCATTTAGTATACGCAGTTCTATGAATATGCAAATTATCCCCGCCTCCACTCACTCACACCAGCTCAGAGATCCACTCGTTGACGATCAACCGTTGACCTGATTGGATACAAGGTAGTTTGAGATGTTAGAAACGCCAGCGAATTTGGTTCACTGCAGTTTTAAGAAGAAAATACAAAGCAATGGTGTTGACTTATGAATTTGCACATACTTTGTCTTAAAGCATATTAAAAACATCACATAGACATATACAACATTAAAAGCTGGATTTTCACCACAGGGGGACTTTAAAAGTCAATGGGTTCAGGGGAGGCAAGAGAGACGCAGCGTCCCGCTGTAACTTTATCTGCTGGTGTTACTTTAGAAAAGTGAGTGATTATACACTTTTTAATGTCACATTTTGTGATATTTGTTTTATTTTTGTAATATGGATTATTTTCTCATCCAATTTTTTGAGGAGGCACTGCTTCCCTCGCCTTCTCGGAGAGAAACACCCCTGAAACATGGATGGAAAAGAGCAGATGATGATTCTTCAGATTCTTTCATGCTGCAATAATAATGTGGAATACATTCTGTTTACACTGGCATCATTTGCCTACTTGCATTTTGCCTTTAATTCAGAGCCAAAGGAGCCAGACATCCTTATTTTTGAGTCCCCAAGGAGCCAGGTTGAGCAGGTTAATGTTTCTCTCTCACACACACACACACACACACACACACACACACACACACACACACACACACACACACACACACACACACACACCTTTATGCAGTGAGAGTGTTCAGTGGGTTGTCTGAACAGGAAACAAGCTTCTCTTTCTTTATCAGCTGTACTACAAAACGCATCCACAGGGAGAGCGACAGACCACGGTGTTTGCCACCCCCGCACGCTTTCTGATAGGCAAATAACATAATCAATCCCCAGTTGGTGAGAGTGATTAGATATGATTTCAGTAATGAGATCCCTTTGAAAGTGTCAAATGGAGGCCGTTTCAAATGTGGAATTATCACCTGAAGTAGTTGCTCCATTTACGAAGACAAGTCCCCTACTTTTAACCCCCTTACGAATGAGCGCTCGCCAATTAGTGCATTTTAAACGCCCACTCAGGAAGACCAGAAGCAAGGGAGAAAACTCATTCTTATCTTTCTAGGACTAAAGTGTTTCGGTCCTCCGTCCTCACCTAGCAACGGAGTGTCAAGCATGAAATGCAGATTTTTATGTTCCACCATCTGGCTAAATGGCATATTTAGCTCATGTGTACGTTTAAGTGCTGTGGCTCTCACAATATACCACTGTATCACAGGTAAATTGGCTTCCTTGAAGAAAGCATTAAATGCTCTTAGATTTGCTAGTTGGGAAATGATAAATGGCACATATTGTTAAGTGATTGATATAGTCAATATATTAGGACTGTCAAAAATAACATTCATTTCTGTGATTAATATCTTCTGGTTAACACATAAAAAATATGAATTTAATTAATTGCTTTTTTATTGCCAATGTGTGAACAGCTAGTGACGAGAAAAAGAAAAAAACAAGACCTTCCCCGACTTCTGAGGTTGTCTATGAAAGCCTGTAGACTGATTTTTACGTGAGGACGTTTTTGCAGGGAAAATCCAAAGGATGTGATGTTTCAGCGTGCTCCGAGAGCCTCTATTCCATCCACATGAAACAAATGCTTATACAATGTTCAGGATAATGCCGAAAAAGCCATTCTGTACTGCTTTCTTAACAGTTTACTCACCGCTGTCTTTTTTGTTGTGCGTTTATTTACATATTCATCCAAGCGTCGCTCTAAGCCGCGTGGACGGCGTCTGGATGTTCGCTAATATCACTGCAAAGGTATTTCCAATTTCCTTTTACTTCTAAGCGAAGTAGGAAAATAACTTAGTCGTGAGTATATCGGGGAATTGAATCAAGTTCAGTCTCTTGCACATTACGTTTTCGGCGAATATCCTCGTAAGCACAGTATTAAAAAAGTTAAAACAACAGTGTATTCTTCAATATTTAATGCATGTTTGAATAAATCTGGCAAGTTTTTTATGACAGCCACCATTTAAATGTTTGTTTTTCATATAACTTTATTATTATAAAAATAAATAAAAGTGTAATTTAAGTGTTTGTATACAAATCAGTTAATTTTTACCTTCGATACTATAGTAGGCTAATGAAGCCTAGTAGGCTACAAATGACTCCCATAGTTTACAGAGATTTGTTTTCCTTGAGAATTTGCCATACAGCCTACCTGATATCCAAAATAATCAATATTGAATCGAATCGGAAGCGAAATCGAATCGGATTGCAAGCTTCTAAATCGAAAATCTAATCGAATTGTGAAATTTGTGTCAATACCCAGCCCTAGTATTTATAGCATGGGGAGGGATGATTCTAAAGAGAATTTGATTGGACAGAAGAAAAGTCTGCGGTGATGTCATAAAAATCCATGATCCATTTTGACAGAAGTGAAAGACTGTACGTTTTGAAGGGAGGGTCCCTGCAGGCTATTTTTAACGTTAAAACGTAACAGGAAGGTTTGAGGAAAGTTCTGCAAACCTCAAAAGACATTCTATTTCCAAAACAAAAACTTTCTTGGTCAAAAACTAAAAACAAAAGTTACAAATAAATACATGTTCTGGGAACCCAAAAATAACACTCGCAGAACATTCTGGGAACTAAAAGTTTGTTAGCTGGGACTGGCCTTCTTTACATAGTAAAAAGATGACATTAAACAAATATTTTAAATATACCATCTTCATGTTTCCACATTAATTTGGAGACTCGATGCATGGCACTCACTCAGTGCTGTAACCGGCTACATTGAATTAAATAAACAGGTGATATCATCTGAGGTGTGCAAAACATCATCACATTAGACATTAGATAGCCTATGACATGCACAACCCCAAATATTTGTCTTTTCATCTTTTTCTGCTTTTGCTGTCTGTAAATGGCTGATGAAGTCAAAGAGATCAGAATGTGACCAGGCTGGATCAAAGCCTGCATAAAACAACTACGCATAGCCTATGCCAGGATAAACACACAGACTAGAGCCTAGCTAGCTAGACAGCATTTGTGGACATCACAATTTGCTTAATAAGTTTTAAGACACAGCTAGACTGTATAATAGTAGCCTACATTCTGACACTGTATTAGTTGGCTAAGGTAACAGTCTACTAATAATCTTTATAATTATAATACTAATTGTAATACTAAAACTACCAGAAGGCTATTGCATTCAAATGACCTTATTAATACCAATAACCAATACCAGTAGGTTACTGTACTAATACTCTACTGCCAATTGGAATTCTTATAGGCTACTACTCTCAATCTAATGCTAATACTAGGGCTATTACTAATACTCCCACTCATACTATTAGGCTACAATGCCCATAATTCTATAATCATTGCCTGTGCAGTGCTCGTCACATGCAGTTATTTCAACTGGAAGCGTGAGTCATTGGTAAAGCACGTATGTAAACATAAGCTGAGGAGTTGAAGTTGCTGTACCTGTCGTCCGCCTGCCAGTCCCCGAGCAACAGGTCTCGGAACCGGTACCGGGGCGGCAGCGGCAGAACCTCCTTCTCCAGCTCCACCATAGTCGACACAAATCAACCCGGGGTGGAAATTAAAACGCCTTCGCCCTCGTTTGTCCCTCCGCTGAGATTGTTTCAGTTCGCTCACATATATAAAGTGTTGTCATCACTCAGTAACGAAGACCCGGATCCACTATCACAGCAGTGACTGAGCAACTGGTGCCTCCCCGAGCTGAGCTCACAAAACACTGAGCGCCAGCCTGGACATCCTGCTCCACTGCTGCTGCTGCTGACACAAGCTGTTTCACACCAGCTCTGTAACTGTTGCCAGTTATTGCTGCAGTGCATTACTTCACCATTGTCCTGTATTGATTGAAGCATGTGTTATTTGAGGGGAAGGAAAGTTCATTTATTATTCATCTACTTGCAAGCCGCCTGAAGTAATTTCGTCTGCTGCGTTGTTGTGAAATGCATGAGATAGCGACAAATCCACTCTTATACCGGAACTCAATTAAAGCTACTGCCAATCAAAACTCAGTAGCCTAATGTAGGTAATGAAAATCCCATCTCCATCAATGCCATACATTATTAATTTTTACATCAGCTTTACCAAAAATAGTGCAGCGAATTTACCCACAGGTTTGCTAATGAGCAGTGCGTAAAATGATGGGGAACACCTGTTGCAGTGTTTGATCCGCATGAATATTCAATTAGCATAATAAGGCAATCAAAATCAAAGAAGTCACATTTCCACGCTGGAGTCAAATTAATTGTGTTGTCACATTCGATTCTTCGCTGGAACAGAATCGAGTCTCCTCTCTCTCCTGTCAATAACCCGCAGTCGAGACGTATGTTGAGCGCTCTGCCCCTCAGTGGCTGTCTGTGGGAGAAGCCCAATAAATCTGCCCATACGACTAAAAGGCTTCATATATAACCTCAACATTTAAATGTTTTGATGGTCTTTTTACTGGCACATCTGGGGCCTGTTTCACAAAGGAGGTTAAGTGAAAACTCTGAGTATATTAACGCTGAAATGAGGCAAACTCTGGGTTTTCAATTTCAGAATGGGAGGTAGGCTATGTCAAACCCGAAAAGCAGAGTAAGTCAAGCCCGTTTCTGTAACTTATACTCAGAGTCAGTTACCATGGTAACTCACTCTCTGTGAACCTAACCTGGTCGGGAGCAGGTTTTTTATGTAAACCCAGAGTTTTTCTTTTAGCAAATGCATTTTGATTTAATAATATTATTAAATATTTTGACTGGATATTTTGACTGGAAACAACAAGACAAAAATGCTAAGTAAGCATTTTTTTTTTTTGCAGTGCAGTACATTCATTGATTGCACATTTTTCTATATACCATCGGAGAGAGCACATTAGTAAAGCTGCTGTATCAGAGCAGGAAGGAAAGTGTTCCTCGCCCTCAAGCTCTTACTGGGAGTTTGTGTGTTGTTTCCTGCACACACACTCATGAGATCCATCAAAGAGGAGTTTCACATTGCAGGACAGTGGTGGAGAAATCGGTTTAAATGAGGCTGATCTGATAAATTACATTAATTTGATAACATCTTGCTGTGACCTCTGAAAGTAACCTAATAATTAGATGTTCCTTTAGGCAGTGGCGGTTCGGGGGGTGGGCTGGGGGGGGGGGGGGGGGGGGTTAGCTGGGGCCAGTTGTACTGTTAGAGGGGCCAGTTACATTTAGACCTTATTGTTGTCATATCATTTTCTGCACTGCACTGCAGGCATTAACAGGCAAAATACTGTGTTTATAATCATTCAACAATGTATTTGCATTTCCATTATATTTTTACATTTGCATTACATATTCAGTATTAGTCCCAGTAACTGTAATTGACATGATGTCCTTCTTTCTCTTCATTTTGGTGAGAACTATAGAGCAAAAGCAATGGGGACCAAGAAGCGTATTAATTCATTTACTGAAAATAACTGACTTGCTAGGTAACTAGGGTGAATTGCCCTAATGTGGGACATTTTTTGCACTTCAGACTTCTGTGACATATTGCGATGTGTAACCAAAACATTATATCCACACCCAATACCTTTTTAAAAACCCCAGTATGTGTCCTAATCAAATCAAAAGAGAAAATTCAGATAACCCATTCATAAGAGAAATTATAGACATATCAGTGCTCTTATTGCAAGTTGTCTGAGAAAATCTGCAGCCTTCTAATGTGGGACAGTTGTGTTCCCAATATGGGACACTGAAAAATCTATGATAAAAGACTAAAAATCACATTGATACATATAGAATAGTATAATCTTATTTTATTTTAGATTCTTTTTTAAATCTTAGTTAGTAATTTGCTTGGTTATGAACATGTACAATAACAACATTTTTAGTTATCCATTTCCAGTAAACCAGTATCACAATCCATAAACAAGACCATTATATCAGTTATAGTGATGAATTTCTAAAACACCTGACAAATAAACAGAAACTTTGGACCAAAATAATTTGGTATAATTACAACTAAAAAATAAATGTACAATTGTTTGTTTCCTCTTTACAAAAACAGCATAATGGAGAAACCCCTTCATTAAACTTACTGATAAAATCATTACATGGATAATATCTATTTATTATTTTAAAGTGAGTTTCTTTGACTTATTTATTAGGAATTACATATTTATTCATATCTGACCTCAGAATCTGAAAAAAGGTAATGAAAATCCTGTTTCCATTTCATCAATGCCTTAGGTGAAACATTTTTTTCTTTTGTTAAGATTTGTCTAATATAAACATTATTAATATTTGTATTAAAATTACAACAAAAAAATTAAACCATGCCCCACCACAAATTTTTTATTCATTGAAGTACTGTCCCACATTAGGCTGATCATGCTGTCCCAGATTTGGAAACCACATTGGAATACCAGATGCAAGGGTATATTCCGTAACCTCCACCACTGTTAAAATAAATACACACAAATTATTCACAATTTATTATCTTTATTTCCTACAAATACAAAAGCAACAGTTATTCTTTTTCCTGTTGGATTTTAATATTCTTCCAATATTGTGTGTCTCCTCTTCATCTATCAGTGATGGTGCAGGTCCAGCCCATGCCTTCTTGCTGTTGGCCCAGTAGAATTCAAATGTTAATTTCATTAGCCTAATAAGAAAAATAAAAAAAATGTAACAGGTTTGATTAGAGAAAATTTAATTGTGAAAAGAGCATTAGTCTACACTGTGGAAACAGCTGCTGCACATTGCAATAGACACTGCCTTATATTAATTTAATAAGTCAATTGTTTGTAGCCTACAGCCATGAACATTTTAAGCTTAAAGATTTAACTGATTTAATTATGAATTTATTGTTAATTTTTAGTTGCTGCCACTTTTTTTTTTGTGGGATACCATGAAAATGAGTAGTTCATTAACTTACCTTTCTGTCAGTTTTCACCTGATAAAATATATAACAGTGAATAAGAATTATACTTGTGTATTGACTTGGAACATGTGGACGTCTTTTTGTCGGGAGCTGTTGCGATGGTGAATCGTAATTTCGGAGCTCCATTGATCATGGCTTTTCATAGTCGTGGGGCACGTGCTTAAATCAGAGTCAACCTACTCAGAGTTTATTGAACTAGCTCAATCCAGCTGTTCTGAAACCGAAAACTCAGAGTTTCCCATCTCTGGGAAAATCAACTTTTAACTCAGAGTTGGTTGAACCTCCTTATTAAAACAGGCCCCTGTTCAGTTGAGGCGTTCCAGCGATTCTCATCATGCTATTAAAACACAATAAAAGAACATTCATGTAAAGGCTAAGGTGATGCTACTAAATATGCATGATTGTACATATAGATGCACAATACTGTTCAAAATTTTGGGTACGGTAAGATCTAGTTAAAAAGAAATTATTTTAGGATGAAATTGAGAGCAAAACAGTTTTGAACATTGATAATAATAAATGTTTCTTGAGCATCAAATCATCATATTAGAATGATTTCTGAAGGATCATGTGACACTGAAGACTGGAGTAATGATGCTGAAAATTCAGCTTTGATCAAAGGAGTAAATTACAGTTTACAATATATTCACATAGTAAACAGTTATTATAAATTGTAATAATATTTCACAATATTACTGTTTTGATCATATAAACGCAACATGAGACTTCTTTCAAAAACATTAAATGTAGCAATCCCAAATGTTTGAACGTTATATAAATAATATTTATTATAAACACACACACACTTGTGATTTCCCCAATCCCATAATGGGTCATTTATGGTGGAACAAAAAAGATTACATTGATATTATGAATGATAAAGGATAAACTTAATATTAACATTTGTTCTCTCACCTGTTGTAATATTAAAAGATAAAGGTAATTAAAAATGATACATTCAAAAGATATGCTGTTCAAAATGAAGACTATATATATATATATATATATATATATATTCTATAAAAAAGTCAAAATTACCATTTCACATATGATTATTTTGGTGAAAGAGTGTAGATGGAATTGAAAATGAAAACAAGTTTTTATTTACAAAACAGGTAGGCTATATTTCACATATTATATGTAAAAAAAAAATGTAAGCATTTAAAAAAGAACCACCAAAAAACAGATAAAAAAATATATATATATTTTTCTTGTCTTCATGTTCCTGGTGTGGGCGTCTCAGCTGACGGTGATGTTGACTGACTGCAGTGCCTCTACAGCCCAGCTGGGGTACTGATCACTGGACGGGAACATCCTCTTCATGAACGCCTTCACAAACTCAGGAAACCTCTGATCTATGATGCTCTGACGCACTGAACGCATGAGCGTGAGCTGATGTGGACAGGAGGAAATTAAGTGACCGCAGTAATAACAGATACTGTATCTAAACAACATGTAGTGCATTTGTCACCCTGGTTGATATTTACCTGGTAAGAGATGTTATGGATGGTTATGTGATGCATGGCTGCAGTGTCGCTCTTGAACAGGGCGTGAAGATAAGCCCGACTGTGTCTGACAAAGAAAAAAGGATTCACAATCATCTTTCGGTTTTGAAGTAGAGATTTTGTATGAGATAAGTACATTTCTGGATTCTTGGCACAGCGGACAGCTGAACATCAGCATATTAAACTAACAATTTAGTCATTAAAATTTCAGACAGATGTCCGTACCTCTTGCAGGTGGAACACTGGCAGTCAGGGTCAATCGGCTGAAAGTCTTTAGCATATTGTTTCTGTTTGAGCTGCAGAGATCCCCAGGGAACTAAAGCGGATCCAAATCTCTGAAACAACCACACATTGCCTCATTAAAATGAGAGAAATACTGACAAGATTATAGTAAACATGTATCCTGGATTTATCCAAGTAATTCTACAGTTCTAAAACCTTAAAGAGGACCTACTATGCCCTTGATTTTGAGGGATGACTTTGTTATCGGGGACTCCTAGAATATGTTTTAATGGTTAAATGTTCACAGAACACATTATTTTTCACATATTTGACATTGTTGCAGGACCTCTCTTCCCAGTCTGTCAGTAACGCTCTGGGGTGCGTTTCCCAAAAGCATCGTTGGCCAACTATGATCGCAATTTCCATTGAAATCTATTGGTAACGACGGAACTTGCGACCATAGTTGGCTTTGGGAAACGCACCCAAGTTTAGTTCCTGTCTCTATGAAGCCCCTCCTTCTGAAAAGCACAATGTGCTCTGATTGGTCGGCTGGATCAGTGTGTTTTGATTGGTCGACCGCTTCGACCGTGTTTGGTAAATGTCACTCCCCTTACCATAACTGTGAGTTTCAACACTACTAATGCAGCTCAACCAGGCCCCACTCCTTTATTTGGCGTATGCCTTGGGCGGGATTTATTTAAATGAGGAATATCGGGAAGTGTTCGTTCCCAAAAGTAAACACAATCAAGGTGTTTCAGGGAATTCAGGCTTACTGATATTTTAACTCTTTTTGGAGTGAATTTTGTGCTTTGTGCATTACACACTAAAGAAAGCTGAAAATTTAAAAAAAATAAAAAATAAAAAAAAAAGCATAATAGGAACCCTTAAACTCTTGTAGGTTCATCCTTATATACCAAAGCAGGACAAAATCTCTAATAAAGTGTTTCTTTGGACTGCATTTTGATAAACACATAGGAACATTACGTATGTAATGAAAGTATGGCTCTGTGATATAGCTAATAGTCAAAAATATATATTTTGAAGAATTTAATACTTTAAATTTAAAAAAAAATGACAGCAAAGATATTTACATAGTTACAAAAGATTTCCATTTCAAATAAATGCTGCTCTTTTGAACATATCAGAATGATTTCTGAAGGATCATGTGACACTGAAGACTGGAGTAATGATGCTGAAAATTCAGATTTGATTACAGGAATAAACTACATTTTAAAATTCATTAAAATGGAAAACTGTTCACAATATTTACTGTATTTTTGATCAAATAAAATACAGCCTCGGTGAGACTTATTTGAAAGACATTAAAAACGATACGGACTCCTAACAGAAAGGGAAGTCAACAGAAATCCATCACTTACTGCTGTTCGAGTTGGGAAGACACAGTCAAACATATCACAGCCCAAGGCAACACAGACCACCAGGTCTAGTGCATAGCTGAAACACACAGTATAGAGACAATCAACAAACAATACTCGCAAATAATGAAAAATCTACCAATAGTAAATGAAAGCACAATCATGTCTTACCCGACTCCCATGAGGTAGCGGGGCTTTTCTCTGGGGAGGTGGTGTGTGCTGAGAGTCACCATCTTCCAGAAGTCATCCTTTTCCTCTCCGCCGCTCAGCCCACCAATGGCGAAGCCCGGCACATCGCGCTTTGTCATTTCTGAGTGAAGAACCGTTCATAGTGTGATGAACTACATATGTGGTTACTCTGCTGGAACAGCTGTGTGAAACTGAGGAGAAGTGACTCTGAAACCAGCTGCTAAATAGTCAATCAAAAAATGGCTTCTTTTTTTAAAAAATTTTTTACAGAGGCCACTTGATTTGATATTTTGTCTCTTTATGTAATGACATTCAGACATTTAGAAGTGACCAAATCCTTTTCAGGTTCGGAAAGATTTATTAATGTGTTTGGAAGAAGTCTCTTGCGCTCATCAAGACTGCATTTATTTGATCAAAATTCCAATTTAAAATAATTGTTTTCATTTATTTGATCAAGTATACAGTAAAAACAGTAATGTTGTGAAATATTACAATTTAAAAAGCACTGTTTTCTATGTTAATATATTGCAAAATGTAATTTATTCCTGTGATCAAAGCTGAATTTTCAGCATCATTACTCCAGTCTTCAGAGTCACATGATCCTTCAGAATTCTAATATGATGATTTGATGCTCAATAAATATTTCTTCTTATTATCATTATCGTATTTTAATGCAAATCTTGGGATATTGCATCAAAAATCATTGGATGGAATGGAAATTGAAAATCCGCTCAATTGAGGCGGATCCTTTTTTATTCCGATAAGACGACATTAAAAAAGATTGATGCACAGCCAATAGATCATATGACTTTGCCCCAACAGATCAACCAGCAGACCAATTTCATAGCAGAGCGTCTCAAATGTTGATTTGGTCGTTCTGAAATGCCTGAGCCAAAGAAATATGACAGCGTTTCATCGGTGCATTTATGATGTAAAAAAAAAGTGTCACAGTGGCTTCCCTGATTGCAGCAACCTCTATTTTTTTATGCTGATATTTTTAATCAGTTTCCCAGGAAATGACCATTTTGTTCTCTCGAACACATGGGAACTCTGCTTCGTTCGCAAACGTTTTATGCGATATTCCAATTAAATTAAATTCACAGCTTTGAATGGAAACATAGATCATATTTTTATGGAAACGGACTTTTTTTCATGATTCTCTGATGAACAGAAAGTTCAAAAGAACAGCATTTGTTTGAAATAGAAATATTTGGTAATATTATAAACGTCTTTACTGTCACACTTGATCAAATGAACCTGGCTGTGTCCTTGCTGAATAAAAGTGTTTATTTCTTTAATACAATTCTTACTGACCCCGAACTTTTGTCTGTTAATGGAATTTGAATATGATTTTTATGATGTGCTGTCGTACTAACGCCACTCAATCATAACAGACACGCTTTTGCAGTCCTGGAGCGCTCACCATCTAAACAGGCCTTGCGCAGTTTGGCGTCGAGCCCCCCTTGAATAATGGCGAACAGGTTCTGTCGGTCCGGATTCTTATTTGCCGCGATGCAGCGGTCCAGCCAGCGAACGGAGCGGTGCATGGCCTCCTCCACCCGCGGGCCTCTCACCGTACTACTGACCACGTCATCCAGCTGCATCATGATGTCTGAGCCTGCACACAGAGAGTTCAACAAGCATGTGTTCAATGTTCTGAAATGACTGGGAGACGATGATCTGCAACACGACTCATTGAGATACACTAATTACTATACATATAGTTTTCATACTGACGCCTTTTTCGCCTTTCTTCTTTCTTTTGCCTTGCTTGGTTGGGGACATTTAATTTGATATTTTTTGTAATATTACTACAGCATTATTTTCCTGTTATCTCTGTAAAGCTGCTTTGAAACTATCTGTATTGTAAAAAGCGCTACATAAATACTAGTTAATGCAAGTTTTATACTGTTTTATATTAATTATATTTTGAATTAGTTTTTATATTTATACTACCCGTCTTTATTTAAATTTGAAAGATTCAGTAATTATGCTTAAAAAATATTATTGCTGTACAGCGTTTTATTTTAAACAATGTCGTTTTAGTCATTTTATTACATCAAGTTAAACTAAATTAAAATGGGAATTAAAAAAAGTTTTTTTATTTTTTATTTTATTTCACAATGGAAATTCTGTCATCATTTATTCACCCTCATGTTGTTCCCAACCCATATGACTTTCGTTCACATTTTGAACACAAATGAAAATATTTTGAATGAAATCTGAGAGCTTTCTGTCCCTCCACTGAAAGTTTATTCACCCAAAACTCTGACACTTTAAAAAGCTCATAAAGGGATCATAAAACTAATCCATAAGAACTGAGCGGTTTAATCTAAGTTTTCTGAAGATACACGATCACTTTATATGATGGACATATTGAATTTAGTCTTTTATTCACACGAAACATTGATCACGAATGAGTATAGAGCACATCAAATATTGTAAACAGAAGTTCAATCATAACAACATGAGGATGAGTACATGATGACAGACTTTCTTTTCATTTTTGGGTGAACTAACCCTATACTGTTAACTTTATTATTATATTAGTAATTAAGAGTTTTGTATGGTTTTAGTTTTAGTTAAGTATAATAACCCTGTGACTCGCACCGAGGCTGTTCTGTATGCCGATGGATTGCTCCGGGGTGAGCAGGATTTCCTTTCCATCGTAAGGGGAACGGAACGTGACACCCTGCTCCGTCACCTCAGACAGCTCCACCAGAGACACCATCTGGAACCCGCCACTGTCCTGTTAAAAGCAATTTGGGGGTGAAATGCAGAACTCTGGGGTTCTCCTAGAATAGGTTTACATGCATCCAAGGTCAAAACAACTTTCATTTTCTCAGAATATACATTGCAGCATAACCTCATTTCTCAAAGAGTCTGAAATCGCTTTGTTCAATGATTCTGTCTCTCTAAACACTGCCTTTACGCAAGCCTACTCTGCTCTGATTGGTCAGATGACCCAGTCTAATGTGATTGGTCTACTCTGCTGATTGGTCAGATGACTCAGTCTGTTGTGATTGGTCTACTCTGCTCTGATTGGTCAGATGACCCAGTCTGTTGTGATTGGTCTACTCTGCTCTGATTGGTCAGATGACCCAGTCTAATGTGATTGGTCTACTCTGCTGATTGGTCAGATGACTCAGTCTGTTGTGATTGGTCTACTCTGCTCTGATTGGTCAGATGACCCAGTCTAATGTGATTGGTCTACTCTGCTCTGATTGGTCAGATGACCCAGTCTGTTGTGATTGGTCTACTCTGCTCTGATTGGTCAGATGACCCAGTATGTTGTGATTGGTCTACTCTGCTCTGATTGGTCAAATGCACAGTAAATTTGTCAGTCTACATCAGAAAACCGCATCTTCTCAACATGTCAACAACACAAACGAATCTTTTCCAGGCCTCAGCCACAACTACAGCGTTTGACGGTCAAAGTAGACATTGTCCGTGGGCAGTCAATGAAGACAACAGGCTGGCATTATGACAATATGTTACAAACTTATGCAGGTTTGTGCAGGAAGTGAAACTAGAATAACTGACGACAGGTTTCAGGCAGTTCAGAATTGATTCTTTCTTTTAGGAGACAATAAATGTATAAACATGCAGACCATTTACATTCACAAAAAGCTTTATCACACACTGCATGGAAGGTAAAATCCGAAAAAGCAATATATTAAAATAACCTAAATCTAATCTAGATTCAAATGTTTAAAAACACTTAAAATCAAGATGTAATTTGCAATGGTATTTATTTTTTCCAGGATCAATAAATGTTGTGCTTATTGAAGAACAAGCAGTTCTTGCAAATTCTGGAATCACAAAATGAATCATGGTTAATTGATTTAACATATAAATTCGTTATTACTGGGTAAGAATTGCTGCAGCAGATTTCCAATTGTATATGCAGTACCATTATTTAAAAGAGATATTTAGTATGCAAATGTTTCCAAGACCTTAAAAATGGACAGACTTATGTGTAATGCTGGCTTGAAAGTATGGTTTGTTTTATACAACACATATGTAGCCTATGAAATATTTTCGGAGCAGAGCAAAACTCAAATAACTAATGGAGTTAGTTACTTTTTATGAAAAGTAATGCGTTACATTATTGTTTCTCACCTGTGCTGGGCTTGCTTTTTAAAAAATCTTTATTAACAACAAAAAATATATATATTTTTGGCAAATTTAATGGCCCTTTCACAACAAAAGTAAAGTGAGTAAGCCTCATGCTGAAGGAAATGCAAATTCATGCCTGTACAGAGGGAGCAGTTCAAAAACACCTTTCAGCTGTTCTGCCATTCTGGAGTGAAGAATAGAATAGTTCAACACGCTTACTTCAGCAATACAAAAATGTACATTAAAAAAATCAGACAAATGTGATTATCTAAAGTCATTTTTTGCTTATTAGTAAGGTTGAAATGGATCATCGAAGGTCAGCAGCAAAGACATTGGTTAATAAAATGAGATTACATTCATAAAGTATGTTTGTATATATTTTATATATTTAATTATTGCAGTTTTGCGTAATATTCTGAGATTGCATTTGACTGTTTTTATTAATTTTTAGTAATTCTGAATCTTTTTTTTTGCAACATAGGTACAAGAAAGCTGTCAATCAATAAATGGATAAACTAATAAATAAGTGCTTATTTGAAAAAGCAACTCAGACATTTTATTGTAAATTTAAAAGTAATGCATTATTTTACTCGTTAAAAATCTGATTATGTAAAAAGTTACTTGTAATGCGTTACACCCAACACCGATTGGCTCTCTTTGACAAATTGCTTTTGTTCCTTTTTTACAAGTAGCTTTGAATAAAAGCATCTACTAAACCAATAAATGTAAATACTGACAAGTATTTACAATTTCCATTACATTTCCAACCGGCTGTATTATTCGAACAGACACTTTGCTAAATCTGCATTAGAAAAAGAATAAATCAAACCATCCCAGACAGCAACATATAGTGTCCGGGCCAGATCCGGGCCACATCTGGTACATGTGGGTTCAACAAGTCCCAGATGTGGGCTGGATCTGGGACAACATTATGTTGATGTCTGGGATCTTTCCTACGTTTGACTCTTACTAGTTCTTTTGGTGTTAGGGAACAATTTGAGAATAATAATAGTTACCGTTAAGAGATTTCTATTCCACTTCATAAACCCGTGCAATCCATTGGCTTTCTCTATTAACTCAGGACCCTGTTAGGACACATACAATAACAGTTAAGTAAGTTTTAAACATAGTGCTTTGATTCTGACGAAACACTCAAAAACAAAATTTGAAGTATTTCCTCTCACATACCGGTCTCATGCCGAGATGATATGTGTTCCCAAGGCATATCTGGCAGTCCAGATCCTCCAGCTGGTCTACAGTGATGCCTTTCAGGGTACCCTGAGTGCCCACGGGCATGAACACTGGGGTGTTTACTGCGCAGTGTGGGAGAGTAAGAGTGCAGGCTCTTGCTTTGCTCACCGGACACTCCGCCACGATACGAAGAACGAGAGGAGCAGCAGAGGATACAGCCTTCACTGATGCCATACTGTCTACAAACTCATGTGTGCAGGGCGCAGCCATTTTGAATAGCGATTCATCAAAAAGATCCGATTCAAAACAAAAGCGATTCATCAAAAGGAGCCGAACGATTCGTACGCGAATCAGAAAACCGTCTTTTTCATAAAGGTCTGCATTCAAATTAGGGATTTTAAAATTATTAGTTTGTTGCGTGAGCTGAATCGTGGCTGCGACAAACTGAACTGGGACACACTAAATAAACACACCCTACCAAAAATGAACCATGGCTTTACTAGTTACTAATAGCCGAATAATAATAATAACAATAATAATAATAATAATAATAATAATAATAATAATAATAAAACCATGGTTATCGAAGTTTAACCATGGTAACCACAAATCAACCATGTTTATGATACACTAATCATAGTTTAACCATAGGTCTTGTAGAAAAAAACTGTGGTTATACAAATCATAATCAACCATCCAATGGTTACTACACTTTTACTGTAATAAAACTATGTTTAATTTTCATAAGGGGCGTTATTTATACAACTTAAATAAACAGTAAATGCGTCAAACGGCAAATGTGCGAGGCCACATGCCAAGTTACGTAAAATAATCAATGAATGGTTGTTTTGAACGAACTGTTTAAAAGAACCGATTCGCAGAAATTAGTCGGACTTCCCGACACAATAAATGACCCATGAGCCAGGTCAGAATCCTAAAATAAGTATAATGTTGCACGATTGTGAGAATTCCGCTTAAATATGATCTAATTGTTTTCTACTAGTGGATATATAACAGACTGGAGACCCCAAACAATGTGTTCATTATGTTCTCATAGGAAGAAAATATACAAATTATTAAAATGTCAATATGGTTAATTTATTCATGACAATTTTAGCGTAATTATATATTTATCATTTAATAAAATTATAATTATTGATTTTTTGTACAATATTGCAACGTTGACAATTTTCGAAATGTTTTCGTTAAAAATAAATTGACATTAGAGCCGTTGTTTGAGTCAGAAACGAAGGTTGAGCCAATCAAAAAACAGAACACACCAGGAAGCGCTCTGTCGGACCAATAGGAATAGGACGACATCGGTTGGAGGCGGGACTCGCTTCACCGGTGGAGGTCGGATGTCGCCTGACCGGATGATAGCGAGAAGTTTTGTTTTGTGAGTTTACGAATGATTGATCCTCAGATCACAACACGGACCTTAACGAATGCGCCGTAATACGCGTCATCTGCCTGCCAGCGAGTGACTTGTGAGTTATTAGTCTTTGACAGACCGATCTGGAAGTGTTTGAAGGTTGGAAATTGAACGCTTGAGAACAACCCGAGCGCCGTGCTGCCGCGAGCCCGTCCCTGCGCGCTGAGAGACGGTCAGAAACCATGGGCAACCGGGGGATGGAGGATTTGATCCCCCTGATCAATAAACTCCAAGATGCTTTCAGTTCCATTGGCCAAAGTTGTAACTTGGACCTGCCGCAGATAGCCGTGGTCGGAGGACAGAGCGCCGGAAAAAGCTCCGTGCTGGAAAATTTCGTCGGCAGGTTGGTTATTATTTTACCCATTTCTCTTTTGGTCTGACTTCGATCGCGTGCAAAAGCTCAGCTCGCTACATTTATCAGTGTCTAACTTAATACGGAGATACAGGTCTTATTTATTACTTCCCAGCTGCGTTTTTATACTCGATTCACTTCTATAGGGTGTCATTCACAGATGCGAGTTACGCAGTTGACGTAAGCAGACGCTCGCCTTCATTCATTGAAATGAAATGGGCGTAAGTGGGAGCGGAGCGCTAAATGGGGAAGTTGGCGACACACACACACACACACACACACACACACACACACACACACACACACACACACACACACACACACACACACACACACACACACACACACACACACACACACACACGGATGAACTTATAGCCCTAGTGACAACCTTGAGAGTTGAATTGCCCAAACGGGAAATCAAAACCTTAAGTGTCTTAAGTCGTTAAATTCATTTCCTCATTCACAGTGTTAACGTGTTTACATGACAGTGACGACACTGACACTTCTCCGGACATTGACGTCATGCTTTTGTCTATTATGAACTTATAAAATCTCTAACATGCTCGAGTCATTAATTCAGGTGGTAATTACATTGCATTTTAATATATAATACGGCACTACATGTTTATGTGTTGTGATATTTGCGCTATAGCCTAAGCCTACTCCAAGGTGCATCAGAGAACAGAGTGGTACCATGGTATTTTTTTAATACACCGATTAACCACGGTGATTTTTTGTTAGTACAACGATTCTTTTTCCATTGTGAGATTATTTTCATGAGAAATAAGCACATTTAAATCAAGTTATTACTACTATAAAACATCAGAATGATTACTTTTGAAGTTTTTTTTATTAGATGTATTATTATAATACACTTTTAAGTATTTTGATTTAAATTGCAATTTAAATAAAATGTAATTTCCTCATTGCAGTGATGAGAATTGACCATTTGAAAAAGAAAGAAAGAAAAATAACATAATTAATTAAAAATGGCCCTAAAATAGGATATCATCACCTTAAAGGGATAGTTCACCCAAAAATGAAAATTGTGTCAGTATTTACTCACCCTCATGTTGTTCCAACCCCGTAAAACCTTCCTTCATCTTCGGAACACGAATTAAGATATTATTGATTAAATCTGAGAGCTGGATCACTCCTCCATACTAGTCCATAGGCTTCTTCAGGGATTGAAACTTGCCAGCCCCGAAAAATAATTAAAAACATTGTTAAAATAGTCCAAGTGACTACAGTGGCTCGATCTTAAGTTTATCAAGCGACGAGAATACTTTTTGTGCGAAAAAACAAACAAAAATAACAACATTTTGTTTCAACTATTCATTTCCTTCTCTGTGGGCCTCTAGTCAGTTTACGTAGTGTGATTGCGTAGAGCTACGTCACACGTAGGCTCACTATTGGCCGACGCTGGTCATGTGTGTGATGCGTGTGACTTACAACAACAGAAGCTTACGCTGTTACACTAGTGAACTGACTCGAGGCCCACAGAGAAGGAAATGAATAGTTGAAATAATCGTTATTTTTGTTTTTTTGCGCACAAAAAGTATTCTCGTCGCTTGATAAACTTAAGATTGAGCCACTGTAGTCACTTGGACTATTTTAACAATGTCTTTAATAACTTTTCGGGGCCGGCAAGTTTCAATCCCTGAAGAAGCCTAAGGACTAGTATAGAGGAGTGATCCAGCTCTCAGATTTCATCAAAAATATCTTAATTCGTGTTCCGAAGATGAACGAAGGTCTTACGGGGTTGGAACAACATGAGGGTGAGTAAATACTGACAGAATTTTCATTTTTGGGTGAACTAACCATTTAATGCTTCATTGTAATGTTTACTTCTGAAGGTCATTTAAATTAGATTCTTTTTATTATAGAACACTTATTTTATTTTATTTTTGATTATTTATTATTTATTTTATTTTAAATTTTTAAACCAGAATAATTGTAATGCATAAACACTTGCAATTACTTTGAATAAATACTTTGATTTAAATATCAATATTATTTCCACATTATAGCGATGAGCATGAGTTTTTTTGCATTACAATAATGATAATTATGACAATTACTACTTGAAGAAAATTGTAATTCATTCAAAATCACTATGGTTGTAAAATAGCCTTTGTATATCATTACAGTAACGCATCATAGTAATGTTTACTTTGTAAAAAAACATTAATAAGATTTATTATTGTAATACACTTCTATGCATTTCTATTAAAATTGCAATTTAAATCAAACATAAATGTAATCTCTTCATTGCAGTGATGAGAATTGTCAATTATTATTTTTTGAAAAAAAACCCCCATAATTCATTAAAAATTGCAATGTTCCTAAAATAGGATATCATTACGGTAATGCATCATTGTAATGTTTACTTTTGAAGGTCATTTAAATTAGATTCTCATTATGGTAATACACACTTTTTTAAACCAGAATAATTGGCACATATAAATACTTTGTAATTACTTTAAATAAATACTTTAAATAAAAATATCAATATTATTTCCACATTATAGCATGAGAATAAGTTATTTTTGCATTAAAATAATGATAATTATGACCATTACTATTTGAAGAAAATCATAATTCATTAAAAATTGCAATGGGTTTAAAAGTAGCTAGCCTTTATATATCATTACCGTAATGCATCATTGTAATGCTTACTTTTAAAGGTCTTATAAATTAGATTCTCATTATTGTAATAGACTATTTAATACATTTGTTTCTATTTAAATCTGAATCATTTAGAAGTGGTAAAATTATGCATGAATACTTTGCAATTTAAATAAATTATCAGCATTATTTTCATTGTACAATAAGTAATGAGAAGGAGGTTTATAAGCGCTACAGCGATGGCCATTAACAATTAAATAAAATTAATTAAAAATCAAAATGGTTCTGAAAATAGCTCATATTTGAACGGTTCACTTATACTAGCTACATACTAGTTCTGCATACTATGACAATTTAGTTTTATAAAGGTAATATAGATTAATTATTGAAGTATATGAGTATCCATATACTGTATTTTAAATCACTTCTCAGTACTGTGTACAGGCAATTATCTTGTGAAAAATAAGCTGAATTATGTATTATGTATTGAGAGAGTGATTTCCCCTTCCTGTTCCACCTGACCTTGAGTTTTGTGTAGGCAACCGCCTGTTTTGCTGTATTCATAGGTCACTGCCTGCCACACCTGTATCAGACAGCAGTCACCGATAGGCCTCTCATTCAAACCCTACCGGTCCGATACCGAATCAGTCCTGCTCACTCTCATCTGGGAGAGGAAGGCATATAAAAGACGCTGGTTACTGTCAATATTCCTTTTGCATTATGAGCTGCGCCTTCATTTCCTCCCACAATCTTCTGGATTCGCGCGACTGCTTTGTCTCCGGTCCAATTTGAATACATTTTGTCTTGATGATTTTAAGCAGAGGACAGAGTATGAATCAGACTAATTGACCCTTCGCAAAGACCCGCCCCCCTTAGTTACTGTCGCTATGTCCGACAAGCTACGCCGCTCTCACGCACACACCATGTTCTCACGCAGTGAAAAATGCATCGCGGATTAGAGAGGAGACTGACAATACGCTGACAGACAGAACAGACCAGGTTACTTTTCAGTTACTTTTGATATTAAACATATTAAACAAAGACTCATCTTTCAAATTTGGTCATTTTTAAAAATTAATTCAAACAATAAATACCGTTTTGTGGCTCTTTAATATGTCGTGACAGATCGCTGTAGAGCCTCAGTTAAAGCTGCTCGTGAACCGATCATCTCTTCCTTCTAGTTCATTTATAGCATCAAATAAACATGAATGAACATAAGAAGGAATGTTGTTTTAACCGCGGAAAGGCGTCAGTATATTCAGTTTTTCAAGTTCAAATCCTCCCATGTTAATCTACTAACTCTCCTGACTGCTTTGTCGGACAAAATGGCGGATGGCGAAGTATGATTGGTCAGATCACCTGTCAATCAAGCTCCTTGCGAAGGGTCAATTGTCTGAAATTTAGTTTCCATTTCCCATAGACATTCATCTCTTGGAAGCTTGCGTATGCACGTATCCATTTCCTTCGTAAATGGAACTGATTAGTCGTGAAAGACTGATATATTTATCATTTTTGAGATTATTAGAAAAATAATGCATGATAAAAGCAGGTTTTATATGATATCCATGCAAAATAAGTCACAGTATGTTTCTCAATGATATTGTCCTGCAATAATGCCTATACGTGTCTCAAGCTTTCCTGGTGGCAAAAGATGCATAGCAACATTATCTTGGATTTCATAATCAGGTTGGGCAGGTTTGTCCATTACAGGATCAACAATCAGTGTTGGAACTGAGAGTAGAAATTAGACATAAACCATTAGGTAAAGCTATATTTGGCATCTTATGCCGGGGTTCAGATTACATGATATTAGCCCTATCAGTTTTTACATAGCGTGTCGTGGTGAGTCATAAATGACAATGGGCGTCGGGGCTGATTATTGTTTATGATACTTTTTGTCTATCAAGATAATTTTCATAGATGAACAAAACTTTTATGAATTCTGAAGCCTAAATACAGTCACCAGAATTATAAAGCTAAAGGTAGGCTATAAACGAACTACACCGCGGTCCCACGATTCTAACGTCTACGTTACTAATCTTGCGACAACTCTTTCAGTTTTAATCTAAAACATTTTCCCAGACAGTTTGAGGTATAATAGTTTATAAGAGCACAATTATAAGTGAGGCTGTAAAAGCGGACTGAGTTTACCTGTTCAGCGTGATGACGTTTACTGTCCTCGATAGCCTCTGTAGTCCCATTTAGCCACTTGTTAGCAACTGCCTTTTTCAAGGAACGATATCACGAGTGGGGTAATACTGATGTATTTTAATTTGTAGAGTAAAAGGTGAAAGTCTTGAGCTTGTGTTCACCACAGACCTTATTTCAGCCATTTAACCATAACCCCATTCAAAAACCCATTGACTTTGGGAGGATGTGCTAAAATGCTAGCTCGTTTCCGCGTTTTGGCCTACAAAGTGATGTCATACCTGCACCACTCTGTAGCCTACTCCTGCCTTTATGATGTTTCCGCGGGACTATCATGTCAGATTAAAATAAATAAATGCTCACGAACGATAGTTGAGGCGCTTCAGCAACCCATTGAGTACTGGAATTAGCATTAAGCAAGGACATCACGCACGTCATTAAGGACGGCTAGGGAAGATGTGCGTGGGGTCTGACATGTTTTTTGTCACGACACAACAAGAATTTAGGAGTCAATATCACAAACTGACAGAGTGACTATCATAACAGACAAAAATATTGTGTAGTCTGAACCTGGCAACATTCTACAGCGATAGGCTAATTTATTATTATTAGTGGTGGAACGGATCTCGAAATTCACGGTTCGGATTTATTTATGTTTTTTTGAGCCATGGATCGGATAATTTTTCAGATCAGCAAAAAAAAAAAACCCAAAAACATATATATATATATGGGGGGGAGGGGGGTCATTAATAATATATCAGTATATGTATTCATATGAATAATTAAGAATAAATGTAGAAATCACTCACTGTAGAAGTTAAATATAGGACTAGTTTCATCTTTGTTAAAGCTGTATTTTGTTGTTTAATTCATATTAATGACACAGACAACAGTAGGAATATTAGGTGTGTGCTTTCACTTTAAGACTGACTGCACGAACCGCAAAAACTGACAAACATGTAGTATTTTTCTAACTGTTCACTTATGACATAAACGAGAGCATGGTTGCCGAGACGGTCATTTAGACATACTTTTGTCTTTATGTGTCCGTTCAAGGGCAAGGAAACGCGAAAGAGGAATCAATTCGATGTTCAAGCGCTGACTGAAACACGCCCCCCCCCCCCCCCCCCCCCTCTCTCTCTCTCTTTCTCTTTGTGCGCGCTTCGGGTGTGTGTGGCTGGGCGCACAGATAACGCACGAGTCCTAATTTTTGCCTCTTCTTCTGCGTTTAAAATTGTTTGAATGTGTAAATTGCCAAGACAAAACACTTCCAAATTATAAACTTTCACTCTGTGATGGTTAAATTTAGGCGTTAATCCGCGTATCACTTGCGTGCCGTACCGTGGGGCCTGACGTTCCACCCCTAATTATTATTATTATTTCCATGTTATATATAGTTTCATATCATCACTTGTCAGGCTGACACCTTGTATGCTCAAAACCAGAGATTTTGATGAATTTAATGGTGGGGGTTCAATATTAATGTCTCTGAAAGGAACCGACTGTCTTCAGAAAAGCTTCGAAGGCATTTTCTTTTCCTCTTACCTCTGTATAAAGTAGTGTTTATAAGCACAGCGCCTGCTTCATATACAGCGGGAACCAAGAAAACAAAACCGCTACTGTTCCATAAGTGCCACCTACTGTCAGAGAGTGAATTTGCATTTCCATTCAGTCCGTCGGCTGGGTTTTTTTTTGTGCAGGTGTTACTTATGTAGCATAATTTCAAAAATCTAAAATCAAGACCATTCTGTTTTTGATTTAAATCTTGAAGTTAAAAAATCTAGTTTAAAAAGATCTGCTCATGCTACATGTTTAACATCTTTCTTTGGGTTGTGATTGAAATTCATTGGTTGCCTCAAATGGCTAGAGATTTTAGCCCAGCGAATGTTGGACATGCGTGTATTCGTCATAAGAACAGCCGTATCTGTGGCAGTAACTTAATCGCATTATGTTTTCATGGAGATATGACCGACAGTTTGGAGAGCCAATGGAGTTACTATGTTTAGCCACAAGCTGTTTTTAAAGGGTAACTAAGTACTAAAACAACTTTTTTTAGTTGATGATCTGTAAGAATGGAGCTTCATAAATGCTGTTCATCGATTCGACTATATTTTTTGACATTTGGGTTTAAAGTGTTTGAGTGGCATTGCAAGGTGGTGTGTTTAAACCCAGAAATGTATGGAATTACACTTGTAATTTGGAATTGTTAGTGAAGTATGAAAATAAATTGAACACAACAGACCTTTTTCACAGACTCACAGATCATTTCCTGTTATTAAATTTGCAGGTCTAAGTCAAGATTTTAATATGTTCTTTAAAGTATACATTTATAACACTGTACTTTGTGTTTTACCTTGGAATTAAATGACAGAAAACTAGTTAATGCTGCTATGTGAGTGTGATTTTTCTCTCTCTGTCTATTTTTCCTCTTTTGGAAAGTCATAGAAATGCTGTCTGTCTGAGTCATCATACTTCATTACCATCACAAATCTCTGACGTCATGTTTCTTCTCTGTTTTATCACAACTAAGGGCCTGATAGCACAGTTGAATCATTGTTTGATAAGCTTGTGGGTGTGACATGCATATGTAGGATACATGTCCTGAAAGAGAAAATGTCCTTTCCATTCACATTCACTGTCCTCCTTAAAGGATTAGTTCACTTTAAAAAAACTTTTGCTGATAATTTACTCACCCCCATGTCATCCAAGATGTCCATGTCTTTCTTTCTTCAGTCGAAAAGAAATTAAGGTTTTTGATGAAAACATTCCAGGATTTTTCTCCATATAATGGACTTCAGTGGGTCCCAAACGGTTCAAGGTCCAAATGACAGTTTCAGTGCAGCTTCAAGGGGCTTTGAACGACACCAGACGATGAATAAGGGTCTTTTCAACGTGACCTTTTCAACGAAATTACGTATTACGTGCCGTCACGAACGCGCATCACAGAACATAGCAAGGCGAGCATTTGTGCTTATAAAACTTAAACTTTTTTATTTATTTTTGAAATGACCGATCGTTTCGCTAGATAAGACCCTTATTCATCGTCTGGTATCGTTTAAAGCCCTTTGAAGCTGCGCTGAAACTGTCATTTGGACCTTGAACCGTTTGGGGCCCATTGAAGTCCATTATATGGAGAAAATTCCTGTAATGTTTACATCAAAAACCTTAATTTCTTTTCGACTGAAGAAAGAAAGACATGGCCATCTTGGATGACATGGGGGTGAGTAAATTATCAGCAAAAGTTTTTTTTTTAAAGTGAACTAATCCTTTAAAATACAGGATTCATATTGCCATGGAAAACCTGGAAATATCATGGAATTTTAAGGTTTTCCAAGCCTGAAAATTAAAGTTACAAAACTTGCTTAGTTAATATTTCATTAGCTAAATTTGGTGTAGATCTAAACTTGTTATATTGTTGTCAAAAGTACCGACTTCGATACCAAGTCGGTACAGAAATTAAAAAAATGTGATGTTACCAGCATTTCCCTCTAGCATTTTTAGTGCTGTTGAATGGATTCTTAAAGACCTCTGACTGGCCATTCAATCACGCGCTCAACATATGTCTCTGATTGGCCATTGTGTTCACGTGCTCAATATGTTTCTGATGCGCCATTGTGTTCACGTGCTTAACATATATGTCTGTGATTGGCTACAATGATCAATGCTTCCAAAACATGTTATCTTCACCAAGCACTTACACAGATACACACGGAAGCGTTTAAGAGCAGGCAACTATCAGCAGATCCCTAATATATTCGCTGATAGACGGATCTGTTTTAGCGCTCAGTGAAGATAACATGTTTTCAAAGCTTTGATCATTGTAGCCAATCACAGACATAGTCTATATGTTGAGCGTGTGAACAACACAATGGCCAATCAGAGGTGTTTAAGGTTCAGTTCATCAGTGCTCAAAATGCTTGAGGGAAATGCTGGTATCGTCACATTTTTTAAATTTGGTACTGAAGTCTGTACTTCTGACAACACTAAAGATGTAGTGGTCAGTCTTTTGAGGAAATTGACCAATTTTGAATGAAACTGACTCACAAATTGGTCTGAATGGTTTATTAGTGAATCTGTCTAAAAATTAAAGGATTTTTCTCAATTTGAGAAATTTCTCAATAATTCTCAAATAATTGGTGAAAAAACTATTGGTAAAAATGATCAATTTAAGAGTGTGTTGTTCACACTTTGTTCTTTTGATCTGGACCAAAAAAGAAAATGGAACATTTAGCCTAGTCCTGGTTCACAGAGTTCACACTGTTATTTTTAACACCAAAACCTGATACAAAACAAAAAACAGCTTTTATGATGTGTGTTATGATGTGTAAGTGAGACAGAACTTGCATCCAAAACAATGCTTTGAGCTGGGCTAAATTCACTCGATGTAGACTATGTGTGTAATGGTATTTTTGCCAGTTGAGAACTCAGGAATAGCTTAGAAAATGTGTGACAGGAAGTCAAAACAGCACCACATTTTTTTTCCATTTCTCACAAATGAAGATCTCCTGCAAGGAGACAGCGTTTCCGACACTTGTACCATACTCCAAAAGGCAGCGTAGCTTGTGACATCACATCCTATTTTTTGGTTCGTTTCGATGTCTTTAGTCCGTCTTGTGTAATATATTTTAGTGGAACCGCACCAGAGTTTTTTGGAAGCTGAAAGTGTGGGTCGGACTCGGCCCGCTTGTTTGGTTCGCTCCAGGGTTCGAATGTCAGCGTTCCATTCACACTTATTCAAATGAACCGCACTAATAGAGAAATCACACAGTAGTGCATTTCTATCTAACCAAACATGTCAAGTGTGGAGACACCCTAATGCTGAAGTTTCCAACTTCCCACTTCTGAAGTTGTGTTTACGAGCTCGCGTTCAAGTGCTTTGTTGTCAGAAAGAATGAAAATTGTTGCCATAAGCTTAGTTAAACTCATACATGCTTATAGAAATAACATGTTTGTGTGCGTGTGTTTGTGCAGTGTTTATAATAGCGGCAGGGCAGGGCCGTCCTTCAGGGAGGCAAAATGGAGTCACACTAGCGTTCACCTGACACCTGTCTGCTCATCAGGAATTTCTGGAAGCTCTCGTTTCTAATCACCGACCTAGACAAACATACATTTCATCTGAAAGACTTTTTTGATTTAAATTAGGCCTTTGTTTGCATGGCGCTCATAGGCATGTTCTTGTGCTGCCGTGAGAGTTCAATAAACTTAATTGGTTATTGTTTATGAGTCTTTAGTTGTAAGACTATAAGGCTCAGAGGAATAGTTTCCTGGAATGGGTTGTGTCTCACAGGTGGTGTTATTTGAATTCACTCGCTCCAGTTTATTGAGTTTGTTCAGAGCGTGGGCTGTTTCATGGATTTAACTTGGCTTACTTGCAGTAAAAGCACTGAACCCTAATAAAGAGGTTTTTTTTTTTTCAACCATGTTTCTGATGTTATCGAACTGTAACTCAGCACGTATGACTCTCAACAATAAGGATTTATTTGACTATTTCTAGTCAACATTTTTAGTGTTATTGTAGTTTATTATATGCCCCAAAGTGGCCTGGCAAGTTAAAAATAGTCAACATTTTTTAAAACCCATTTTGAGACACTTGCTCTACCTGTTTTTGAATGCATCTTATCTGTATTCCTCCTAAGAAGCAATTCAACTGTGGCAGAGATCGGCCTTATTATACAGTGCTTCTTTAACACCCATTAGTCAATAGTTTTTCAGGACTGACAAGTTACATTGATTTAGTTTAGCAATTTCAAATGAGCAAGTGTGCTGATTTCTCCTAAGTATCTGCAGGATACTAATGTGATATTGGTTTTATACAACAGTCCAGTAAACAAGCAATTAATATTGTGATACATTTTATACACAATATTGTCTGTTTTTGCAATGAATCAGTCTGAATAAATGATTAAACGACTCACTCATTAAGATAGTGACTTGCCGCCACCTACCGGTGGTTTTAGTTTAACATTTAGAGTATAATTTCATTTTTCATTTCATATTCATGGCACCTCTGAGCTGCATTAAACAGTCTGGGTAAATATACCTTAAGGCCAATTCAGACTCAACTTCTTAAAAAAAAAACAGAAGAACTGGAGTGTGTCACAAACAAACCGAAACTCAGCGTATAAAGCTACTATAACAGACATGAGAAATTCCTATAGAAAGCTTGAAATGTCTTTTAAACGAACCGATTTGAATTGAATACAAATAGGCCTACTCTCTGATCATGTATTCCAAATGAAAGGTTAATCTATCTCTATGCGCGTTCACTATAGTGTTGTCTGAAATTAAAAATAATAAAGTGACATTGAGTCTGTAAAAAAAAAGTCAACAAACTGAACTTTTTTTTTAGGTAAAATGTAATTTAGCCTAATCTTGTTAAAATGGATTTCATAAAATTGGTATAGAAAAAAGTATCGTTCAGGAACCGGTATTGAAGTCAAGGTATCGGTATCGAATTATTTTTTATGGATACCCAGCCCTAGTCAACAGATGAGGCAATTAAAATGACAGAGTTATGATAGTTTTATAATAAAGTATATATTTGAGTCTATAGGCTACTAAGACTATAGTTTGGGGACATTACAGTAGCTCTTTCTGCATTATCCTGAACATGCATGCGTTTCATGTGAAAGTAAGAGAGGTTCTTGGGAGCACGCGTAAACGCTGCATCCGGTGACACCAGCCCGAGTCCTTCACACAGGAAGTTGAGAAAGGTCTTGTTTTTTTAAGTTAACACACGCTGTTCACACATTGCCAATGCAAAAAGCGATTTAATGTATGCACATTCTTACACAGAACCTGTAAGACAGCGGCAGATCTATTTTAGCATATCAGATGTTTTGTCCTGTCCGTAAAGATACAACTGACTGTTTACATTCATTTCTTATCATAAAAGCATTTAGAGATGCAAGTGCACGTTATGACTTCAGTTCATTGGCCCAATACGGGCAAGGCTGTTCTGTCAGCTGACTCGAAACTCTTTAACACTGGCTCCCATCTTTATTGTAGGGCCATCTGAAGAGAGAGCTCAATTGGGCACATAGGCGACACCGTATTTGAATAAATAACCACTGGAGCACAGTTGAGTCTGATCAACAACGTCTGTTCAAATATAATAATAAAAACTGCATGGCACGTTATGAGCAACAGTGTTACCTTAGTGCTTTAGCACGCTCTCTGACCTTCTGTCGGGCCTTTTATCCGCCATACTAACATTTAGACAGCTGGGAATTAACAAACAAAAGCACTATTCATCTCACGGACACAATCAGAGCTCAGTAAACATTAGTAAGTTACACATATTAATTAGCCCAATCCGTGTCACATCTGCCGTTAAAACATGCCAAGCTGAATGAGTTGAAATTGTTGGTCAAATTTCATCCTGCCAAACTGGATTTTCAAGATCTTTCTCCTGCTGGTTTCAACTGACTTGATCCAATTGCAGGCCAGCGCCTCCGTCGTGGCTGTTTATTGCAGGGCTGATGTCATTGTTCTGCGTGACTTCTGCTATCTGGCTCCGCCGGCTGCTTTAGGTGGGGCTGTTGTTCATTTAGCTGTGTTCACTATGGGAGGAGTATAAAACTGGAGCGAGAACACACAGCGTGAACCTTGTGTTAGGCAGGCAAATCCGGCAGATAATGCCATGGCCTGTTTCGAGGCAAATGTGAAACTGATACTGAACCCATCAGTTCTTAATTATGAAATGTATGAGACAAAGGAAGTTGATTTTTTTTGTTTTTGTTATTCCAAATGTTGTTTATTGTGCCAAAAAACCTTTATTGTATTTTACTTCCACAATAAGTATTTATTTAATTTTTTTACCATTGAGAACTGGTCCAGAACACTATAGTGATGGTACTGTGATCGCGTCCAAAAATATACACTTTACATGACCATTTTCCAGCCTCTCATTGTTGATTGGGATTAAACATCATGTGTTTGGTATTTTCAAAAGTCTTGTATTTGTCTTTTGGATCAATGTCTTTGTTTTGATTGGCTAATTTCTGTGTACAGAAATGTTCTTTCTTCTGGAACATAAAAAAACTCATCAACATTCTTCAAAGTATCTTCTTTTTTCATAATTATATTCTGTTGAGCAGGGACGTGCACAGGGGGGTTGCTCAGGTTGCCCGGGCAACTGCCCATATGCCCTTCTCGACTCAGGTTGCCCTTCCGAGAAAAAAATAATAAAAATCGTACAATGGCTGCAGAATTTCACATAGGCCTAGATACATTTTTTATTTATTTTTTTAAATCGCAAAGCCTCATTCACTTCCATTCGTGCACCGAAAGTGAAAGTCAGTAAGGGAAGGGCAAACTGTTTACGTGGCTGCAGCGCTGCACGCGACCGGTGCGTAAGACCCCACAAATTACTTAAGGCCCCGCCTCCATCTCGTGTCATAGCGTGTCAATTAATGTGTACAACATCCATGACAAAATGAAGCGAAACTATCCTTCTGGTCACGAAAAGAGGAAGAAGAAAAAACCCATGAGAGTGAATTGCGGGAACAACAATCAGGTAAACTTGTGTTCTCTCCTCTCTAAGTTTGATGTCAGCAAAGTTTGATGTTTTTCGGTCTTGCTAACCTAGCTGGGCAGGCAGTGCATCTCTTACATCACTTTGTGCCTGACAAAAGTGAGAGTAAAATAAAAAAATTTATTACGTTTGTTTTTGATAAACGACAAAGTGCAACGGTGTTTGTTTACTGCAGCTCGGAAAACATAACCGCGTCGCGTGTGTTATCGTGCGTTCATATGCGCGTGCACGAAATGAAACTCGCGTTTTTCAAGCAGAAATATGTGGAGACCAGACATACTGTACAATACATGCACGTGAATGATGGCACTCCCAATCAAAGTCACATTTATAAAACAAGAAACTGATTATCTAGTCTCAGTGTAGTTAAAAACTCTAAACAACTGCACTAATTATGCAAGATAGAAAGCAATGTATTGACAATTTGACATTGATTGACTATTGATTTATAGGCTATATTGAATTTAAAATGTTGATTAGCTGGACATACTGGTCAATATGGATGCACATCCCTCAGTAAATAATAACCATAAATCAAGAATTGCTTCAACATGCATAATAATAAATAAATTAAAAAAATCATACTGATGCCGAAAATACCCAGGCTGTAGAGAGAACCAAAGTTAATCCCAAAAGCCAAAGCTCAGGGTTATAATTTATTATTTTCTTCTTATTTATGTTTACGTTAATATTCACTTGTTATGTCAACATTCTATAGAAAATACTCTATTCAAAAAATATTGTTTGTTTGAACCTCATTCTGTTCTATATTGTTGTACTTATTCTTTGACTGTTTTGTTTCAAGGAGGGAGGATTGTATTGGGAGCAGTGAAGTGTCAGGTGTGATTGTGTGGCAATGGCAAATGGTTTACATAGCTCACGGCGTCACAGGTCAGGTAGAGGGCCCCTTTTGCTTAGGGCCCCAGGGGGAGTTCAGGATCGGCCCTGGGTTTAGCAGTCGATTCTGTTCCCTACCGGAATTCCTGTTCCCTTTACGCAATCATACTACAAATCATGCGTAGTTGCCCGTAGCCTACCATCAGAACTGAATACGAGCAAGAAGCACAACTGAATGTAGGGGAAGCCCTTTTTTCAGGTCAGAGCAACTGCCCCTCATAATTCCTGTGCACGTCCCTGCTGTTGAGTGAATAGTGTGTTTTTGCACATAATTCACTCTATATATTTTCATAGCCTTCAGTTTGAGGACAACATTGGTTAGTGTGTGGAAATTTTATCTGATAAATGAGAGAATCACTTTTCAAAATAATCATTAAGCCGCCTTTCCACTGCGCACGACAAACGGCAGCCGTTGGACCGGAAGTCATTCATTTCCAATGGAGATTAGTACGGGAGCTGCGTGAAGTTCTGATCAGCTACCTGATCAGCGATTCTTGATAAATTGAGAATATTTTTTTTGTTTCAAATAGAGATCAAAATTGTCCCATGATAACAGACAACTCAATAAAATAACATATAATTTACTAATGTTTTGACAAAATATTAATTGCTGCAGTCTATTTTTTTTTTTTTAAATTTTAATTATTTAAAAAAAAAATCAGTTTGAATGATTGATTCAATGACTCACTCATAAATTCTTGTTCAAATACTGGATGAATCAGCATTTTTTTTTTGAACGAATCTCTTGAGTGAATGATTCGATGACTAATATTTTTTTTACCAGTCACTTGTCGCCACCTACTGGTGTGACAATGCAATCAATACAACCGTTATTTGAAGCTCCAAGTTACTTTCGAAAGGGAGTTTGCTCTATTGCCTGAATCGCAACTGTAGACATCGGTGTTTATATCCGAACTATAAACTTTTATCCCAGTACTCCTGTTTTAATTTTAATTATTGTAAGACAGAAAGGTATGATTTTGTCAAAGACATAGCCGAATCGTTGTCATTTAGGAATAAGATTGCATGAGGGTTTGAATCGAAATCACGATTACCATACTTTTGTAATGTGGGAAGTCAAACTATAACTTGGCTTATGTATAAAGGTCGTTAAAATATTCTGACTACAGCTTACATTGTGTTTCCTATTCTCTCACAGATATATCTTCTTAGCTTCCCTTTCATCAGGCTTTTAATTTATTTAAGTCATCTCTTGGAATACATAAAGGCAAACAAGGCCAGATTTGTTCCGAACAATCAGAGAGCATATACAGGAGAAAAATGATAGTTTGGTCCATTATTCATGGAGGTCCAGCTTTGAAGACCTTGATTCCATTGTGTGCTCACTCTTATGAATATTTTAACATAATTTCTAGTTTAACTGTAGCATTTGTAGTAATAAGATCATAACCATGAATGGCTATGAATGGCTCCTCATTACCATGGTTAGGTCAAGGTAACTATGGTTTCTAACAAAAATATGTTCTAATAAAAATATTCAGTATACGGTACTCACAGCCGTATCCTCATGGGCAGCGCTCCAGCAAATACAGCGCATCAGCTGACCCGAGTTCGACTTCCTCATATCCTCTCAAATATAGGCAAAGAATTGCCCAAAAATATAACTTAAAAACTGTGTCACTCCTGTAACAGATTGTTTAACATGAGTCTATAACATATTTGGCCAAACTACCACAGTTTGTTGTGATAAACAATATTTATTTACAATATTATGCAGTAATAGCTTGAGGTTTTCTTTTCTTTTCCTCATCTGTTCTTTTTATAATGCTGTTGGAGATGTTTGACTTTTTCCGTAGCACTTTAAAATAGAAAGTCACTATGGGGAAAAATTTACTGCATCAAATATTACTGTAATTCACCAGCCTGTAATTTGGCAAACATTACGTGATGTCTGCCTAATTTCCCAATGAGCAGTTTTATACCCATGCATAGTACACACACAGACACACACACACACACACACACACACACACACACACACACACACACACACACACACACACACACACACACACACACACACACACACACACACACACACACACACACACATAAAAGCTGTTATGTTTTATTCATTAAAGATTCATGAAAAATGTATCACACTTTCCACAACAACAAAAAAAGTTTTCAACATTGATAATAATTAGAAATGTTTCTTGAACATCAAATCATCATATTAGAAGGATTTCTGGATCATGTGACTCTGACGACTGGAATAATGATGCTGAAAATTCAGCTTTGATCACAGGAATGAATTATATTTTACGGTATTTTTATTTTAACACAGAAATAGCTATTTTAAATTGTAAAAACTATTTCACAATATTACTGTTTTTACTGTATATTTTTCAAATAAATGATTGGAGTGCATAAGAGACTTAATCCTTTAAGAAAAAATCTTACTGACCCCCAAACCTTTTGAATAGTAGTCTATATAGTTATTTTTTTAATCTGTAATATTTTTACTGATAATGTTTTATAGGCAATAATTTCAGAGACAACTTCTAGGAGAGTGTTTTCAGCATGTTATGGAAGCTTGTTTCTGCTACAGAATAAAACATTTTAAAATATTGCGTGTTATAAAGTCAGAATTGTGAGATATAAACGTACAAATGCGAGTTTTTCTCGCAATTATGAGTTTATCGCAGTTCTGACATCTTTTCTCAGAATTGTGAGAAATAAACTCGCAATTGTGAGTTATAAAGTCCAATGCTCAAAAAAAATACTTTATATCATGCAATTCTAACATTATATCTCTCAATTGACCCTTCGCAAAGACCCGCCCCCTTAGTTACTGTCGCTATGTCCGACAAGCTACGCCGCTCTCAGGCACACACCATGTTCTTACGCAGTGAAAAATGCATCGCGGATCAGAGAGGAGACTGACAATACGCTGACAGACAGAACAGACCAGGTTACTTTTCGGTTACTTTTGATATTAAACATATTAAACAAAGTCTCACCTTTCAAATTTGGTCATTTTTAAAAATAATGAATACCGTTTTGTGGCTCTTTAATGTGTCGTGACAGATCCCTGTAGAGCCTCAGTTAAAGCTGCTAGTGAACCGATCATCTCTAAAACCGATCATCTCTTCCTTCTAGTTCATTTATAGCATCAAATAAACATGATGAACATAAGAAGGAATGTTGTTTTAACCGCGGAAAGGCGTCAGTATATTCAGTTTTTCAAGTTCAAATCCTCCCATGTTAATCTACTAACTCTCCTGACTGCTTTGTCGGACAAAATGGTGGATGGCGAAGTATGATTGGTCAGATCACCTGTCAATCAAGCTCCCTGCGAAGGGTCAATTGCGTGTTATAAAGTCAAAATTGCGAGATATAGCCTAAACGTGCAATTCTGAGAAAAAAAGTCAGAATTGCGAAATGTAAACTCGTAATTGTAAGAAAAAGGTACATCTTTAAATCCATCTCCTTGAGAGCACCACTCGCACACATTGACCCATTTCTAGAGTTTTCTGATTGGCTAAAAAAGTGAGGGCGCTAACTTTTCCTCTTTTTTCTTGAGGCAGATTACTCAGAACATCTATTTTCAGTGATATCTGTCAGCTGTCAGGGACATTTCATACCTGCTATTCCAAAAAAATGATTACCGCACCTTAAAATGTTAGTCTAAAAAAACCTTAAAGGCCCAAAAAATAGGCTTCATTATTTCTCATTTCTTTCTCTTTGATTTTAGGCTGAACAAGATCCTTTCTTGTCGGGTTTACGCGCTCGTATTTCAAACAAACAAGAAAAATGTTTTTCAGTTTTCCATGACCCATTCTCTCTATAATGAGTGAACTCTTCTGAGGTGTTCGGTTCTGTGCACGCTCATATTTTGTTTAATGTGAGCAGGCGATTAGCTGGTGGACCGAGACTCACGCTGGGTGTATCTGAAGTGAGACGAGTCCTGTCTGTCCCTCCCGGTCTCTTTCCACTCTCTCTGCATCGCTCTGCGGTTGTGCATGCATAATGGATGAAATGATACACAATCTGCTCAGCCTCCTCTATCATTTAAAGCCCATGAATAATGGACAGCAGCCCACCTGCCTGTTTGCTCTGGAAATAAGTGAGAAACGAAGCAATGAGTCTTCCGAACCGCTCATAGCATATTGCTGCCATATGAGTATTTGTTCTTATTTGCGAAGCGCCTCGGTCCATTGCGCATGTGTGTACTGGGCATCTTTTTTTAATGAGTGTGTGTGGGTGTGTGTTGGTGTTTGACTTTGCTGGCAGAGTGGGTGTAAGTCGAGAGCCATGGATGCAGGGTTATGCCAGCACACAGCTCTCTATGGCCTGTTTTCGTTCGCCCTTCTCCCCCTCCAGGCATTGGCCGTTGTCGTACAGCCACGTGCTTCATGCAGCCAAACGGGTTGTCTTCATCATAGGCCACACTTGAAAGCTTACTTTTGCAGGGCTCAACGCTATGGAAATGTTCACTGGCCCCACGGCAAATCAACAAAATGTTATTGTTTTTGCTGTTTTTCACCCATGTAACCTTGTAATCTAATAAATTAGCTTATTATGACAGTGAAATTTCACAATTTTCAATACAGATTTTGATACTACGGCAAAAACTACTTGCCAAACTAATATAAGGTTCAAATGATTAAGTTCCTAAGGGTTTACGTTCACTTAAAGTCCCCCTGTAGTCAATAAACTCATCTTTGATCACCTAAATGACATAGGCTATTTAAGTTTTTTCCTTGAAAAAAATTCTTCATGCCTTAAAATAGCTTGAATGTAACTACTACAATGTAACTACTACAGCTGTTCTGTGAATATGCAAATTAGCCCCGCCTTCACTCACTCACACCAGCTCAGAGATCCACTAGTTGACGATCACGCGTTGACCTGATTGGTTAAAAGGTAGTTTGTGACGTCAGAAACACCAGCGATTTCAAACCGTGTTTTTGAGACTGTCTTTGGTTCACTGCAGTTTTAAGGAGAAAAAACTCAGCAATGGCGTTGATTGTTCAAGGTTTTTCTATAAGTAACACTATGTAGTTTTTCAACCTTCATAATATATTTCCAAGACCCTTGTGATGGTACATCGACTTACAATAGGTTAAATGACACGTCTGCCATAGCCTGACGTGGTCTGTATCGCTTTCACTGGCACTATGTAACTTCGGAACTACAAAATTCCACTGCTTTACGGTAGGGATGCTCCGATCAGGATTTGTGCAGCCGATACCGATAGCCGATTTCTTGTCATGGTGATCGGCCGATCCCGATACCAATGCTTAATATACTTAGGCTACGTTTACACATAGCTGGGTATTTAGAGAAACGAATATTTACGGGGTGTTCGTGTAAATGAGAGGCCAAACCCCAGGGAAATATCTGCGTTTTCCCTTAGTGTAAACGGGGCCTTAATATAAGACCAAGATAAATACAAACAAGATGGAGGAGTCTGATGCAGCCCACAAAGTTTAATTAAACATTGTCCAATAGTAAACTTTGGCGGACAACATAAACATTTAATCACCTAAAGAATTTAATCACCTAGAGAAATCTGATGTAACTTCAACCTTGTCCAATATAAGTCTGAGCAGGACAAAAATTAAATAAACAAATAATTTAAACTCCTAAAAGAACAAATTGGATTAGTTTGATGCTACTCATTAGAAGGGATGGGCATTTCAAGCAAAAATAATATTCGAAGATAGCTGTATTATTCGAAAATCGCATCCCTTCCCCATATGCACGCACACATGCATAGGCCACACAAGTGAGAAAAGCGGAGTGGTCTGACGTTTAAATATAACATACAAACGTAAATATACATTTCTTATTTGTTTTATATAATATAATGTTACTTTTTTTTTATTTCATCTATGTTGATTATAAAAGGAACCGCATGAGATGGGTAAGATAGGACTATAAGATGCCCAATATATCAGGAGACATTTGGAGTGGTTCAGACATGATTTTGACCACTTAATTAAGTTTTGTTTTGTAGAAAGCCATTCTTCAAAGTGAATTTCGTTTTTGTAAAAATTGTATCTTAATTTCGATCAATGTTTCATCAACCAATTGGCTGGATTTAATAAATGAGATGCGAAATTAAAATTATAATAGGACACGGAGGCGGCCGCGCGTTAACTGGAGCGCGTCTCATAAATGAACCGAAACCAAGCGTATAAACGACTTGCCTCACAGACCTGAGAACGTATAGTAAGCTTGAAATTTCTACTTGAAAAAAAAAAAACTATTGTAAAAGAAATGGGGTAGCTACTCTCTGCTTGTGTAGGCTAATCCGTGAAGGGTGCATTTCTCTCTATAGGTGCGTTCACTACATGCGAAGATGGCTTCAACATCGCCAACTGTATCTTTGCAACCAGAAAACACTAGTTTATTAATAAACAATTAAAATGTATAATGCTGCATAAACATTACTTTTGCCGGTTCTTTGTGGCAAGCTTTATGCATGCGCTCGATATGCGGAATATGCAATATTACGATAACGCTCATTATGGTTTAGTATTTTCTCCCATATATATTTAAGTAATTAAATTAATATAAATATGCGATTAGTCTAATGGCTTAAATTAACTACTACTAGTCAACTAGAAAAAAACTTTAGTCGTGCACGGGCAGCTCTGCTTATTTCACATATTTCCTAACCAGCGCGTCACTGCGGGCGTTCTGAGCGAGCGGCGCTGTGTGACTGAGCGAGCAAAGCAACTCTCCAGAAAGGCGATGTCTCTGGAGGACAATGCTGCTCCACATGAGATTCCTTTGAAACATACATGGCAAATAGCTCATTTTTTTCATTTCTTCTCTACACATCATAGTTATTCCACACCAGCGATGACATGACTTCCAAATCAATTAACTTCATAGAAGTTAAGACTTCTACTTTCGCTTTAGTCCTCACATGTAAGTCGCTTTGGATAAAAGCGTCTGCTAAATGACTAAATGTAAATGTAAGTGCCCACACATCATGTACCTTCTCACGTTTTGACGTAATCAAATTGTGATCGGTTTGTGAGATCGGCCAACTTTAGTGAGTACCGATCGAGTCATAAAATGTGATTATCGGCCGATACCGATCTCCGGCCGATCGATCGGAGCATCCCTACTTTACGGCATACATAGTTTGTCTTCGTTTGTGATGTCTTTCATAAAATCATGCATCATACTCTACCTTGTCTGTGGCCGTTGTTGATTCCAAAGCCGGTGCTGGATAAACAGCGAGTGTGCGCGTGCGACAGTAGGCTGCGGTAGGCTAAATTATTTACGACAGCGGTAATGGACAATTCCGCTTCCAACCTGTAGGGCGACCGCAGAGGAAAAGTTCCTTGGTGTTGCTCGAAAGCATATTAAAAACACCACATAGACATATAAACAACATTAAAAGCTGGATTTTCACCACAGAGGGGACTTTATAACATGTCTGACTATACGTATCTCTTTCCAGCTTAACATATAGCAAGAGTTTGGGGCGTGGCCAAAGTAGGCGGAGCCAGAGGGTTGTTTGACCGAAGTTTGACCATGAAGTTTTACATGGAAAAAGACGTTCAGCTTCTGTTACATAAGTGCAAGCCACAATTTGCTGCATTTAGACCTTCAGAGATTAAACGGACTTAGCGAACAGGCTGTTGCAATGCTACGCGCTACAATGAACGCTGCAATACCATATAGCATCATCATGCACCCGTTCAGAAAGACAAATGTAGTTTAGAATTTTTGATTTGTCCAGACCGCCTCAAACAGTTGTGGCACGTCATCTCAAAAAATGTGCCCCGGTGCAGATACGTTGGATAGGTTTATTATAAGAGAGGCACTCGCGTTCGCTCTAGACCAAATGTAAGTCTAATCAATTACTTACTCATGACACATAACAGCACAGCCAAAAGCATTCCTAATATGTTAGACATTTTATTGAAAACACATGTTGAGACATGCCTTGACAAGCACCAGTAAGAGCTGTTGTGATGTTTGAGGGGAGGGAGGCGTGAAAGGGGCATTTGCAAGTTTATATGAAAATATGCCTTATTTTTGTAATTCTCTTAGGTGCCACTAGTGTTGCAGAAAGTATATACTTCACCTTTAAAGGTGCAGTAAGGGATTTCTGAGAAAAGTTAATCAATCGTGCACCAAAAGACACTTGTAGCTAATCAGCAGTAAGGAGCGTGTCCACTCATGAGGGGAGAGGGGCCTGTGATGCATAGCATGTTTGTGAATTTGGGGGTGGAGCTAAGATAGGGGTATGTTTGCTTTGGTGATTTCAAATATCAATAGCGTTTCTCAAAAATCGCCTTCTGTACTTTTAAGCTGACAAGACTTAATGGGACATTATGTAGGAATTTCTCCCATCTAGCAGTGAAATTGTGTTTTGCATTCAAACGAATTGTGCTCTCCAGCGCCTCGCTTTTTCAAATGCGTGTTGCATCTACGGTAGCTGTTATATACCAAAAAGCTATGACAAGATTACTTTGTTTACGAGGATAAGTCAGATAACTGGCAGAGGTAGGCTATTTGTACACCATTGAGGACATATTTATGAATAAAAATATTGATTTTAGATAATAAAATACCTAAAAAACTACACATTGAATTTGTCCCTTTAAACGTTTGGAAATGATAAACTTTCATGGCAACGCAGCAGTGACCGCAATTCCAGTGACAGCTGGAACCTCAGCGTCTTTCTCGCTGGCCCCGAGCCATCGGCCAGTCCTTATTGTCAAGCCCTGTTTTGTGTCATCATCTCTTTGTGTATGACCCTTCTTTTATTGTGTTACGGTCTGTGTGTGTTTTTAAAGCATGGTTTGACTTTCCCCTCGGGCTCTGCTGCATTGTGCGTTAGGTGGGCCAGGGAAATTGCTGCTGGATTCACAGCTGACTGCTTTGGCTTTGATCAGGACCAGATGTAGAGCAGGAACTCATGGAGAGACAGGCTTACTCATTAAGACAGGCTGTGATTGGACGACTCTCGAACCCGCAGACACACTTTCAACACACCCACAGCATGTGGGATGCCATCAAAGCTTCCCATGTGGAAAAAAGACACATCATAGGCATTTCATCATGTGTTTTTATAGTGTCCCAAAGGCCTGAAACATATCGGATGCAAGTAAATTAATGCTAATGTTCATAGTATAAACTATTTCTTCTACGTTCAAATTTATATTTCAGGTCAGCTGCTATCATGGTAGATCGACAGTTTGAGTAGTTTCTAGAAACTTTTTTTTTTTTTTTTTACAGAATTTTTTTCCGCAGGAGTTGTTAAAGAGTTGGTTCATCCAAAAATAAAATTCAGTCATCATGCATCCCACGACAAATCATGTTCCAAACTTTCTTTTGTAGAAGATATTTTGAAGAATTTTGTTGTCCTCTTCTAAAAAAAGTCATACTGGTTTGTATCATCATTAGAGTGAATAAATGATGACAGAATTTAAATTTGTATGTGAACTATCCCTTTAAGTAGTTGTATATGCGTTAGTTAAAGGGATAGTTCACCCAAAAATGAAAATTCTGTCAGTAATTACTCACCCTCATGTTGTTCCAACCCCGTAAGACTTTCGTTCATCTTCGGAACACAAATTAAGATATTTTTGATGAAATCTGAGAGCTGTCTCACTCCTTCATAGGCTTCTAGGTAATTGCATCTGCCGGCCCAGAAAAGTTTGTAAAGAAATCGTTAAAATATTCCAAGTAACTAAAGTGGCTCAACCTTTAGTTTATCAAATGACGAGAATACTTTTTGTGTGCAAAAAAGGACAAAAATAACGACTTTATTCAACTATTAATTTTCTTCTGTGTGGGCCTCTGACGTGAGTTCACGAGAGCGCCATGACGCATGCGCGAGAACTGAGAAGATGTTAGTTATTGTCTGCTGCTTTAAATACTGTATTAATTGGCTGTCAATGTTTTTGATTGAACATCAGCTGGAAAGAAATTGTTGTTATAGTTGTGCTCTGGACCCCTCTACTCATAGAATTAGGACAATTATTAAAACTTGATAGTTATAGTTTTTATTTTATAATTATATAGTTATAGTTATATCTTTTTATTGTCCACTCCCTGGTGTGAATGGGTCTTTAGGGTTAAAAAATGAAAATGTTTACCGTAAAAAGTCGTCCCTTGTACGTTACTTGGGAGCAAGGCAATACTGATTCAGGATCTATTGCATGACCAGTGTTATGATCACCTATGTTTCTTTCTCCACTGACGTTCTGAGTTGTTCGAAGTGTTTAAGGATGCTGATTGTTAGAAGGCAGCTGTCTGACTGAGATGGCGAACGGTAATATGGTTTGTGTAACATTAGCAACACATTATTAGCTGTTTGATAACGTAGTCAAGCCAATGGCTAATCATATTAATTACCGTAAGGTGTCCAACGTTTTAGAGAGCGATAATAAAATGCATTACCAGTCTGATACACTAACTTGTAGATGAGCCTGTGTGAGTGAGTGGAGGCAGGGCTCATTTGCATATGGCTATGCGTACTAAATGAAGCATGGGTGTAGAGTTGCATTCAAGCTATTTTAAGGCATTTTTTTTTGTTTTTAAATATGTAATTTTGGGTGTTTTTAAGGGATAAAATTATTGACTACAGAGGGACTTTAAATTATTGGATTTTAATTGTAGATAATTTTGTAAATCTCCTAGTGGCTAGCGTACATTGCTATTCTTGTTATGGTGACGCTTATAACTTTTGTGCTGAAAATGTATCTGGTTACTTTAATGCTTAAATAATAACATGCTACTTTTTTTTTATAGCTAGCAAAAATCTTAAGGTAACTCTGTCGCCCCCTTGAGTACTGGAGGCTGTAACCACCACAGTAACACAAACAAATACTATATATTAGGGGTGGAACGGTACATGTATTCGCATTGAACCGAATCGGTACGGACGTCAAGGTTCGGTGCATGAATTAACATGGAGAATACACGTTATAAAAATAAATAAAACTCGCGTGCAAATTAATTAATGTAATGCGGTCCTTTAGGGACACTTGGGGCGGCTCAGTGGTTCATCTAGGTTGTCTACAAACCGAAAGGTTGGTGGTTCGATCCCCGGTTCCACCTGACCAAGTGTCGAGGTGTCCATGAGCAAGACACCTAACTCCACTGCTCCCGACGAGCTGGATGGCGCCCCGATGGCTGACACGTCGGTGTGTGAATGGGTGAGTGAATGGGTGAATGAGAGGGAAATATGTAAAGCGCTTTGGTGGCCATTGGGTCCGTGAAAGCGCTATATAAATGCAGTCAAATTACCATTAACACCTAATCTGTTGCCCTGCTAGGTTTCCTGCCTGCCTCCGCAGCGCAAGCCTCCGCTGACCGCGCGCGCGCCTTCCCAAATGGACTAGGCATTTATACTTCGCGCTCGCCGGTGTACTATTCTTTGAAACGACAGTGTGCGACTCGGTGTAATTGTCCTCTAAACCATCAGGAATCAGTGGTGAGAAGTAAGGTACACTCGTGAATGTTTATTTTAGTACTTTAGTACTCTACTAACACTTTAGGACACCCTAACCACACTACTAAAGAATCGTGTAAAGCAGTAAACCAGATTATTCCTTGTGACATTAGAAAAAAAATGGATATGAGAACGTAACCTACAACTAAATTAACGTTATCTTACATATTTTCTAAACATTATTTAGTTTTGTGAACCTTTTTATAAAACATGGTCATTTATTTTTATTTAAAGGGCTTATGTCTGCTATTGTTGGCTCATTTTGTTAATGTAATCAACTAATTTAGACTCAAGAACTGGGTGTAAAAAATAATAAAATAAAAATAATTGCCTTCTGCATTTTTGTTTTGCTTTTCCCTCCATTGTACCGAACTCGTACCGAACCGTGATGTCTGAACCGAGGTATGAACCGAACCATGACTTCTGTGTACCGTTCCACCCCTACTATATATGCATGTGCAACAGGGCTGTGTTCACAGTCAGTGTTATTCTTGCGTTTCTGATCGTGGACTTAGTGAACACCTGGCTCATTTGTCCTGATATTACCATTAAAACCGTACCTGTTCTGTCCTCTGTGCTTTGTTAAATCTGTGGATGTAAAGGGCTGAAACTGCTCTCGGCTCACAGTTTGATCTCAGAGGGTGTTTGTAATACGCAACAGTGTTATTAAATGTACCCTGATTTGGCTGCAAGATACGGCTGTGGCCATTCATTTGCAAAAGCATTGCAGCCTCTTAGGAATTGTGGGACTTCAAAAGGTGCCACCATGTTTTAATATTCATTGCTACAAGGGCCCATGATAGCGTCTTGGTTTGTGTGTGTGTTCTGATATGAATGCAAAGAGGTTGCCCCTAAACATTCGCTCCTCTCTCATGAATAATTTGTTCAATCTCACCACCCCTGAAAATTGTTCTGGTTTGCTATGAATGACTCAGGAGTGTTTGCCTCTCGTCCATCCATACTCACTTTCTCTTTCTCTCGTTGTTTTTTTACAGGGATTTCCTTCCCCGAGGCTCAGGCATCGTCACCCGCAGGCCTCTCATTCTGCAGCTAGTTAACAACAAAGCTGGTGAGTGTGTTAATGAGCACAACTGAAAAAAAGCCTTCTCAGGTACGTAATATGTATGTGGTTGATTGAAACCACATGCTTTCACGCTTATTCATACACGGTGCCCATAATATTTAGAGTGACAAATGTGTCAGATCAATTGACACATCAAGGGTCCTATGAAATCCACTTACATTTTTTTTTAATTCTGTGTTGTCTGTTTTAATTTTCAGTTATCTGTGTTTTATGATTTAATACAAATTTATTATTGAAAACACAGGTAATCAAATGAATGCATAAAACGTTAGCAATTTAATTAATCTTACAAAATGTAATCAAACGAAATTGAAACAATTCCTCTTATTTTTTGGCAAGCAAAGTGCTGCATAACATAGGTTTAAATTAAAAAATGGGCTAAAAAAATGTGTATATTGTATAATTACAGTGCATTCAAGTTTACATTAGTAATATATTTCTGTCATAATTTCTTCAAGTTAAATCGAACTTTCATTTTAGCAGGCTGTTATGAAGACCTGTGAGTTGCTGTGTGAATTTTACTATAGTTTTTTTATTAAATGAAAAAGTGAAATTCCGTTTGAAAAGCTGTTTTCAGGCCCCTAAAACGTTGCTGTCATGTAAATGAACGGCCAAAACGCATAAATAGTTTTCATCCAAATTTTGAAAAGTTCCATGACATTCCACGTTATGCATAAACATGCTTTATCACAGTCTAGTTTGAAAACAATATTTAAAAAAAAACTTGTTTATTGCAATAATGACACGGTTAAACTTCTGATTCCGATTTCATACACAAGGCAGTTCTCCTCTGAAACTTCCCCTTGTAACATTTACATCTCTCTGCCACTTCACAATCAATTATCATTTATATTGCTTTCAGTATGAGGTAATGTAATGTAGCGAGAACATAAATGGAGAATTAATTCAGACAGAAAGACATTACAGAACAAATTATCTTCCAAATCAGTGTAATCGACCGTAAAGGGGAACATAACAAAGCTGAACTGCTGTTGTCTGTGCATCGTTCACATGATTGGGAATCAAGAAGCAGAGAACCAGTTCCATTTTGAATTAATACTATTTTGTTTGGTTCACGGCTCAAACGTGCTCTCTGCAACCTGTTACAAAGCATTTGACGCTTTGTAACAGGTTGATGCTTGGTAACAGATTTGTTGTTGGTTATTTAAAATATCCAATGGATGAACTCACTGCTCGATTGGATTTATTTTATTGATGCCGTTGCTACTGTTACTTTTATGGATAGATAATCAGTAAAAAACAATCAACAGATTAATCGATTAAGTAATAATCGTTAGTTCATAATTTGCTATTTTTCTAAATGTGTATATTTTTAATATTCTCTTGTAGGACTGTAACAATTCCTTGATTAAATACCAGTGCTCGATTAAAATAATTCCTCGATTGCGATATACCCGTATCGAGTAATCTGCAAAATACCGGAAGTGGCGCTTTCCACAGATGAGAATCCATGAACCGCATTATTAGACCCTTTTTTAAAGGCTGAACAATGCAGTAAAACATTTAAAAGGGGTTAACATAAAGGCTGTGATTCAATTAAGTAATATATGACCTGCATGTTTAATATATATATGTATATATAGGCCAATATTATAATCATTATTATTATTTTGTCATTTTTTTACGTCCGTCTCAGAGCGGCTCCGTTCACAGTACATGCTGCTCTTGTTCTCATTTGCATGCGTGGAGTAGATATGCATCTCTACACATCCTGTGATTTAAAAATAAAAGTTTAAACCCTCTAAGTTTGCATAATAAAATTTTTTTTAATGTCTACACATTCTTGTTTGAGAAATTACAGTGGCTGGAGCATTTCTATAGTAGGCGCCCTCTGCAGGCATTTGTTATAATACTGTACATGAGATGGTCGTTTTTATTATGTATATTATGTATTTTAACAGTGTTCTGTAAAACCATATGATTAGTTGCTTTTGATACTTCATTTGAACCAAATATTATTACCTCGTTGTTATTATGTACTTATTTGTATTCATTTTAAAGGCTTAGGTCTTTCTTCAACCACAAAAAAATCTGATTATTCAATTAATCATCAAAATAATCAACCGTTTATTCGTTTGCCAAAATAAACATTAGTGACATCCCTATTCTCTTATATCCCTATTCCTACATTAAAAACCTATGCAACTAAAAATCTTATGAAGAGACACAATCACTTTATATCATAAACAGATTTACTTTTATTCATATATTGATCAACACATAGCACATCAAATATAGTAAACGGAAGCTCAGATGTGCTTGCCTAATGTTTTCTTCTTCTTTTTTTTTAGCAGTTTAGCATAAAAATATCTGTATATTTTTTATTAATTTGTATTTTAGTAAGTATTTTTTGGTGACCTATCCCTTTAAATCAGTATAATTACTGTAGGCATAATTCATTGCAGTTGAAATATTTGATAAAATAATTGCAATAGGTTTTTTGTTGTGTGAACTAAATCATACAGCCCTTTTGGAAAATAGTATGTTTCGTAAAATCTCTTCTGTATATTAGTGTGGAATAGTGATAGTGTAGTATCTTTGAGATTATCTTTTATTACTATCGTTTTTTAATTTTATTTCAACATACTTTTTATTTTAGTTTCAGTTTTAGCTATGCTATTAACATCTAGGAAAACTAAATGGCAACTAGCTGAAATAAAATGTGTTTTTTTTTATAGATAATAACATCATAATAAATGGTTGTTTTATTAGTTTTAGTTTTAGCTAACTATAATAACCCTGGTGTGAAATGCTTACATTTTATGGCAGTGACATTGTTTAGGCTTTAGGTGAAAATACCACGATATGATTTTCATGTCTCGTTTGCCTTGATGCTGAAATGTCGTCCGCCCATCTCTCGATCACACTTAACCTGACTCTCCATCTCTCTGTCTTGTAGAATATGCCGAGTTCTTGCACTGCAAAGGGAGGAAGTTTGTGGACTTTGATGAAGTCCGTCAGGAAATTGAAGCAGAAACCGACAGGATTACAGGATCCAATAAGGGCATTTCTCCTATTCCCATCAACCTCAGAGTGTACTCTCCACACGGTAATACAACAAAAGACTCTTAATACCACTGCTTTCCTCAGTCCACTCTTGTAATCTTGGCAGCCAATGTTAAAATGTCACTCCTCTCTCTCTCTCTCTCTCTCTCTCTTTCTCTCTCCCTTCAACAGTATTGAATCTGACTCTCATTGATTTGCCTGGTATGACCAAGGTTGCGGTGGGCGACCAGCCGCCAGACATTGAGCACCAGATTCGAGACATGATTATGCAGTTCATCACTAGGGAAAGCTGCCTGATCCTCGCCGTCACCCCGGCCAACACTGACTTGGCAAACTCGGATGCCCTCAAAGTGGCTAAAGAGGTGGACCCTCAAGGTGAGGATTGCTGGAGAGATAAAAGAACGAGAGGAGGTGGATGGATAGAGTTCACATAGTCATGGAAAACCTGTAGCGTAGAAACCATAGTGATTTCCACTTTACGAGCCAATCATTCTTTCCCAAAAGCTCTAGTGAATCAACTTGAATTTAGATGATTTTTTAAATAATCCTGATCAAGTAATCACAGACAATTGGAAAGGTCATGGAAATTCATTGGTCAATAGAATGGGAATCCTTTGGAGAGAACAAAAGATCACAAGTTGTTGTTAATATTTTGGTTTGTATTCCAACAGGAGTGCGCACCATTGGTGTGATTACTAAACTGGATCTAATGGATGAGGGTACAGATGCCCGGGATATCCTGGAAAATAAACTCTTACCGCTGCGCAGAGGTGGGCAGTTTGTACTTTAAACAATCACATTACAGGAGTGTAATTTATGGCCAAATATCTTATCATTTATGAGTAATTTTATGTCACCATACCATAACCATATACACTACTATTCAAACTTTGGGTTTGGTAAGGTTTTTTAAAATATTTTTTGAAAGATGCCTCTTACACTTACCAAGGCTGCATTTTTTTGGCTAAAAATACAGTAAAAACACGAATAGTGTTAAATGTTTTCTATCTTAGTATATATCAAAATGTAATTTATTCCTGTGATCAAAGCTGAATTCAATGATTCAGCATCATTACTCCAGTCTTCAGTGGTATATGATCCTTCAGAAATCATTCTAATATGATGATTTGATGCTCAAGAAACATTTCTTATTATTATTAATAATAATGTTCTGCTTCATAATTTTTTTGGAAACCATAATCAATTTTTTAGGATTCTTTTTTGAGTAAAAAGTTCAAAAGAACAGCATTTATTTGAAATGAAAGAATTGCCGAATAAAATTATATTTTCTTTAAATAAATAAATAATAATATAGTACTGAACCCAAACTTTTGAATACAATATAATATAAAGTGTTCTTTGGGGGACAAAAGGAGATAGCAAGAATCCAGTTGACATATTTCTACCATTGCATGGGGTATATATTGTCCATCCAGCTCTTGCACTGGCTATTTAATGTCACTTTCTCTGTCCCAGGTTATATTGGTGTAGTAAACAGAAGTCAGAAAGATATAGATGGCAAGAAAGATATTCGTGTTGCGATGGCGGCAGAAAGGAAGTTCTTCCTGTCCCATCCCAGCTACAGACACATGGCTGAAAAAATGGGAACACCACACCTGCAGAAGACCCTCAACCAGGTACGACACAACACTAGCCATGGAATTGCACAAATAATTCCATTTTGGAAAAGATTAGCATATGCTTATAATATAAATATTTCTAATTCCTTAAAAAGACTTTGTTTGGTAAATGTCCCCCTCTGTTTGGTGCCATTATGTTTATATACTGTATCACATTCTCACTTCCTTTTATTTTTTTATTTTTAGCAATTGACCAACCACATCCGGGACACGCTACCCGGCTTACGCAGCAAACTCCAGTCTCAGCTTCTCTCACTGGAAAAGGAAGTGGAAGAGTATAAGAACTTCCGCCCGGATGACCCTACGCGAAAGACCAAGGCTCTGCTGCAGTGAGTCCAGTGACGTGACTAGCGTCTCGAACTAAAGCAATTTCTAGGCTTAGGGCAGATGTGTATAACTCTGAGTACCTCTTTCAGGATGGTCCAGCAGTTTGGAGTGGACTTTGAGAAGTGCATCGAAGGGTCCGGAGACCAGGTGGACACAGCAGAGTTGTCTGGAGGTGCCCGGATAAACCGAATTTTCCATGAGCGCTTCCCCTTCGAGCTAGTCAAGGTAAATGCCTTTATTTTCAACAGAACTCTTGGTTTTATCTGCTTTTGAACTGTCAAGGTTTGTCTGAATGATTGTACTTGTTTAGAATCGAGCAAATACTATGATCTTGAGATAACAAGTCACAGCAAGTTCCCAGAGGACCCGGTATGCCACACAGGCGCAGTGGCAAGTCCCTGTTGTGAAGTCTCTCTTTCTCTTTCAGATTGTTTTTGATGAGAAGGAGCTCCGGCGAGAAATCAGTCACGCCATTAAGAACGTCCATGGTGTCAGGCAAGTGGTGTCCCATTGACGGCAGGCGCTTGCCGGCCCCGCAGGCCTTACGCTGGCATGAAAGCCACAACACTTCTTATATCCTCTGTTCACTGACTAATCCCTCACTCTTTCACTCTAATCACACACTTACTTTCTCTGAAATGTCTTATAGTAAGGCCATGCTTTCCCAACACAATTACCAGAATCGTCGTACTGCTCACGCCACGTTCTTTTTCTTATCATTAGTCTCGTTGTAAAAATAATTAAAATATTACAAATTGCATTTGTCAGTCGGTACAAGTATTTTCTGCATGTCGCCACTCTTTTCTCAACACCGTATTTTTTGGAATATAAGTCACACCATGTCAAAATTGCATTGTTTGAAAGAAAAAAACCCCCAGGTAAGTCGCAACTGTGTGTAAGTCACACTTTATTATTACATTCAGAAATAATGTAAATACTGGTAAATAAAGGCGAAACATTCACAAACATTATAAATACTATAAATGTGTATTTTAGTTCCCGAAGAAAATGTGGCAAAGGAAAATATTGTTCATTCTCTCTCCACCGTTTGTTCTGTTATGGTTTGTGGCATATCATTGTTGCACATTATGGGGCAAAAATGACATGATTAAAAACCTTACAATGTCAATGAATGTTGGCTCAAATCCGGCTCAGATCACATTGTTTAACCACTCCACTGTTGTAGTTGAGACCAGGGGCCGGTTGCATAAACAGCCATTACATTAAGACAGTGTCTTAAGTTCTAGTATGAGCCACTAGCAGTTAGTCAGGGGCAGTCAGTCTTACTTTTCGGTATTAAATTAGGCCAAACTACGTTTTTATATAACTGATTTAAAAAAGCTATGAACGGTCAAAAAGAAACAAATTTGATGTCTAACTTGTAAGACTAGTCTAAGAGGTTTATGCAACCGGCCCCAGCTCATTCAAGTCAAAGTCAAGACCAAGACCTGAAGAAGATCGAGTCCAGAACAAGACTGAGTAAACTTGCTCGACCTTGACAAGACCAAGACCTGACGAAGATCGAGTCCAGGACAAGACTGAGTAAACTTGCTCGACCTTGACAAGACCAAGACCTGACGAAGATCGAGTCCAGGACAAGACTGAGTAAACTTGCTCGACCTTGACAAGACCAAGACCTGACGAAGATCGAGTCCAGGACAAGACTGAGTAAACTTGCTCGACCTTGACAAGTCCAAGACCATGAAAATATAGTCTTAGACTCAGACTCAAAGACCAAGTCCATGAAAATATAATCTTAGACTCAGACTCAAAGACCAAGGCCATGAAAATATGTTCTTGAACTCAAAGACCAAGACAATAAAAATATAGTCATGGGCTCATAATCAATGACCAATACCACATCCATGAAAATGTGCTCTTGTACTTGGACTCAATGGACTTGGGTTATGTGGACTCTTTTGACGCATAAAACCCTCTTCTACTCTTGGTCTTGACTCTGACTCAAATGAGCTGGTCTTGACTATGTAATTTCTACGCGTTCTTACCACGTGTCTGCAATTGGAGTGGGCATCAATTGACTGCGATCTCTCTTGTGAGACCCTCAAATATTCGTCCGCGACCGCAAAAACTGTGTCATGAGGGCATGGCCTAAAGTGATTCCTAAAATCACTGAGGAACCTAGTCGTCTCTGAAATGTTTAATTGACTTCTTTTTCCCCACAGCAAGTCACACTCATCTGTCCGTGTATTAATTAGGATTATGTTTCTAGTCTTTGTCATAAATGTATTTATCCTCTTCTTTCCCTCCAGCTCACCTTCAAGTATCCTATTTTCACTTGGTTTCACTTCTATTAAGTTTATATTTCACGTCATTGAGTTTTATTTATTTTTTCAGCACTTTTGTTGTTTGTTTTCTTTCACCTCACTGTTCGTCCCCGTCCTCTTACGTCCTGCTGTCTGTCTGTCCTGTGCGTTCTCAGAACTGGGCTGTTCACTCCAGATCTGGCGTTTGAAGCCATCGTGAAAAAGCAGATCATTAAGCTGAAAGAGCCCTGTCTGAAATGTATCGATCTGGTTATTCAGGAGCTCATCAACACTTTCAGGCAGTGCACTAACAAGGTACTGCAGTACCCCAGCCTGGCCACAGGGGGGCTTCCAGTGAGGGGGTCACACTACACCTGAGACAAACAGACGGTGCTTTCAGCTAAAAGCACAGAGGGAGAGTTAGAGGTTTAACGATAGACTCCGGGGAGCGTGTTTGCGTGTCGGTGTGGCCCCCTCGGCCCCCTCGACTGCCTTGTGCGCTGGATCTGCTGTCGTGTGTTGGGGTGTTGTGACGGTCTTGTGAAGGAGATGATTGGAGAATGACTCTCTCTGATCATCTGCAGTCTAAAAGGGATGAGCCGTGGGTCCGCAACATCCTGCTGAATGCTGAGCATCTCTGTAGCCAAGGGTCAAAATGAAATGCAAGGGCTATTGAGGCCCATTCACACCAAGTCCGAAATACATATCAAGTAACGGTGGGATCGTTCCAATGTCTTAAAGTCCCCCTGTAGTCATTCGTTTAATCACCAACATTTGATATTTAAAGCTTTTTTTTTTCTTGAAAAAACATTCTTTATGCCTTAAAATAGTTTGAACATAACTCCCTTGCCTCATTTAGTATACGCGGTTTTGCATGCACACGTTTTATTGCCGTGTGTGTGTGTGTGTGTGTGTGTGTGTATGAGTGAGCTAAGGCCGTGTGTCCACCAAAGCGTTTTTAGACAGCTGAAAACGCTAGGCGCTCTGCTGGAAACCCCTAGCTGTGGGCGCTTGAGCGTTTCGGCAGCGCTGCGTTTTTTCAGTTGGGATGATTTGTTGCTATGATACAGAATCTCCACAGCACAGTTTACTTGTAACTGATTTCATAGATAATTTGTTTCATACTAAAAATGTATTTTTCATCCATTTTGTCCGGTTAGCTCTGGTGGTTGATGTCGTTGTACAGAAAGAATGTTGTGACAGTTGGTGGGTGTGACATTTGTCCTGCCCCTCCACCACTATGATTGGACGGCGACCAGTAAAAAACGCCGGGCGCTCAGCGTTTTAGCGTTAAATACACTCTCAGCGCCTCGTTACGCTCATGTCGATTAAAAAACGCGGCGCTCTCATTGAAAACAATTGTAATTATACGCCAGCTGCGTGAAAAAACGCTTTGGTGGACACACGGCCAAAGTCTTGTTTTCGCTTTCTCTTCTCATTCCTAGCGTACTGAGCGTAGACTGCTGATTCGCAGCTCTGGGGAAATATCATTTCTTTGCCGTAGTGCTGTAGATTCAGTCGAATGGCTGTTAGCAATTTAATGTGCCATTCTCTCCGCATTGGCTGAAGAATACAGATGTTGAAGAGCTATTAAAGTCAACATGAAATTAAAATAAAACTCTTTCTAAATGCATAATATAGATCTTATTGTGAACAAATCATCCATGCAATTTTTTTGAGCTCATAATGTTTAATCAAAATGTCAAAACTGGACTTTCCGGTAAAAACGACTGCTCTTTCTCTGCTGACATATTCAGGTCTTCTCCAATCATTTAGTCCATTTTAAACTCACCTCTGCCTCCACCTTTGAGTGCAACGTCCACATCTCAAAATCCAATCAACCGTCCCGTCCTACATTTTTCCTTTTCCGATAATCTGTTTCTCTCTGAAGTAGCAACCGATCTTTTCCTCCATATTGAGACAAACATCCGTTTCATCGCAACTTCAACAGAAGTGTCGTATAAACCATTTGATTCCAGTATTTCTAAATGTTTAAAGCAAAACAATGAATCTTTGAAGGCTAGGTTACTAGTTTTAATATATATATATATATATATATATATATATATATATATATATATACACACTGTGTTGTAGCATTGGACTTGGTGTGAATATTTTTGCAAATCTTTTAGGCTTATTTAGTTGTAGACTTATTTAGACTTGAACAGACTTTCCTGTAGGGTATGTATATTATGCTGCAAAAATACATAATTCATGGATGTGAAAACCTGCGACTCCCCCCCTTTTGGACCCTAACTTTGTATCTGTTAATAGATAAGCAATAATTAATCAACTAAAAGTTTCCTCTCTTTTTATTCTTCCCCTTCTCCATGCTCTCTTCTGCCTTCTTTCTCTTTTTTTCTGTCCTCTTTTAACACCTCCACACCCCACCCCCACCCCCCTCGCCCCACGCCCAACGGCATCGCCTTGACCCCCTCAGAACGGGGTTGTTCACCCCTGACCTGGCCTTTGAGACTATAGTGAAAAAGCAGATCCGCAAACTGAAAGAGCCCAGCCTGAAATGTGTGGACCTGGTGGTGTCTGAAGTCACCACCCTCGTCAGGAAAAGTGCCAACAAGGTAACGAGGAGCGCGGATCGAGAAGAGGCAGAGCCTAAAAAAAGAAAAACTCCTCCTTCCTCCATTTACTCTCTGCCGCCCGCCTGCCCTATCAGCTTTCCATCTATATCAAATCAGCCCACAGCCATCGTCTGTCTGGAATGTGTTCATGACACACATGTCCGAAGCTGGTGTTCTGTTCCATAATGAGCCTAACATTTCCGTAGTCCCTGTGACTCCAACATATAGCATCCGGATTGCTTGGGAAAACGGGGTGTTTCTAAGTTGTATCAGCTTTTGAGCCCCAGTTCCAGTGTTTGTCAGTGGCTCATCACCTTATCTCGCTCTTTGTTGCTTTAGTAGAGCACCAGTTAATCTGAACCACTGGCTGTAAAAGTAAAAAAAAAAAAAAACATAGTGATAGACGGTTTGCCAACCACTCCAGACACAAAAAGGCTGCTGCTGTTGTCATAGCAACAAAGAGCCGGTCATCTGCCATCTTGTGGTCGTAGGAGGAACCGCAGTGCAATACTTGTGTTGATTCTGTCTTCCCTCCCCAATGTCACACCCTTTATTTTTATATATATTCACTTTTTTCATTTTCTTAATCTTTTCACTTTTTCACTCTCAGATTTGGAAGAGATTTTTCTCCTCAAAAAGTAAATATTTCCTGCACTTCACAACATATTTGTCAACATCAAATACTGTTATCACTTAAGTTGATCAGTTGTAAGTACTAGGGATGGGAATCGTGAGGAATTTAGTGATTCTAGGGATTTATTTTTTATTTTTATTTTTTTACATTTATCCGAATGTGTATCTTTCATACACTCTGACATCTGAACAACCAATCACTAATTAAACTGATTGTATGTCTTTGTGTACAACAGGTCCCACTTTATATTAACATAAAATAGGTCTATACAACACAAAAAACAGTTCTTGGTTTATTTCAAGTCTAATTTGACCAAAAATAAGGACTTGAAGTTAGTCCGTTGTTATCTCAGTAACAACTACCGCTGATTCAGTGAGTGAGTGAGTGAGTCATTTAAGACCAATGAGTTTGAGATTCATTTGTCTGATTCATAAAGAGTTTTAACAAATCACTAAAACAAAATGCATTTTGCCTTGGTTAGGTGGAAACCTGTCTGCATCAATGGAAGACTGTATATAATAACTGTTACCAGAACAAAACTTAATCATATGGCTGTAGTATTGTAAGCCAAGTTACCTTTATTTATATAGCGCTTTATAGAGTACAGATTGTTTCAGAGCCGCTTTGCAGGGATAAACTGAAAAATAGTGAGAATAGTTCAGCGTTGATTCAGTTCAGTTTATTTTCATCAATTATGAAATAAGTTCAATTCAGCTAGAAGCAGAAGACGATAGTGTCATTATTCACTTTGAGTCAGTTTAGAGTTGATTCAGTTCAATAACAATGTCGATGTTGCAAAATGTGTCAATTATAAACAAAGCTGATATTTGAAATTTAAGTCGATCATTTAAAATCCTATCCACGACCAGTTTTTCGATTCCCAACCCTAGTAACACCATCCCTTCAATTTGGTTTTCTCCACCTTAGAACTTCATTTATTCATTCACTGTCTATTCCTAGCTGGGAGTGAATGTTGTCTTACCTGCACAACTGTCTGAAATCCCCAAATCCGCATGCTTGTAGGTGTGAGTGTGCGCATGTCTGCTCTCTCTCTTTCACTGATTCTTCTTGTGCACGGTGGCTTAGCTAAAACTTGTCCTCACATCGACCTGTGTTAAAAGGCCTAACTGTGGTTAGCTCCTACCACTTTCATGTCGCAGAATGCCTGTGTGTGTGTGTGTGTGTGTGTGTGTGTGTGTGTGTGTGTGTGTGTGTGTGTGTGTGTGTGTGTGTGTGTGTGTGTGTGTGTGTGTGTGTGTGTGTGTGGCCATGTTTACACGCTGTAGCCTGCATCTATCTGGTGTTTTTCCCCACAGCTAGGCTCTTACCCCAGACTGCGAGAAGAAACCGAGAGGATCGTTACCACTTACGTCAGAGAGAGAGAAGGAAAGACCAAGGACCAGGTGCGAGAGCAACGAAATCCCCTTTTTATCACTTTGAGTTTTTTCATTATTTTCTCATTGTGCAAAATGATTGTCTTAACCAGGTCCTTCTGCTGATTGACATCGAGCTGTCATACATCAACACCAACCATGAGGACTTCATTGGATTTGCAAAGTATGTGTAGCATCCAGTGTGGCAAATTCTGGGTTTTGTTTCTCACCCCTAACCTTAGCAGCGCTTTAGTTTTGCGTATCCAAACTTTTGACAGTCTGTAAGTCTGGTCGGCGGTCCAGTTTATTTAGACGCGTAGACAGGAAGGGGCCATGTGGCCAACATGTAAAACAACCAACCACAATTGACCTTTTCACATGAGTTTATCTGAAACCACATTTATTCCTGAGAGCAAAGCAGAATATAATGAGTGTCTCGAACAAAACTCTCGAATCTTTTGAAGGTTTAAAGTTACGAAGAATGTCAAGTCAAGTCACCTTCATTTATTTAGCGCTTTTAACAATATGGACTGTTTCAAAGCAGCTTTACAGTGATAATAGGAAATTAAAGTAACAGAGATTGTTTTGGCTTTACAGCAGCTCTAGAATAAAGTTATTGTCCAGCTAAAGTTAGTTTTGATCGATTCAAGACAACAGTGCCTGGTGGCCCGGGAACGCAAACCTTGAAATAGGTTCCAAGGCGCAAGCCTTGACAGAAGAAAAAAAAAGTATTTATTATTAATATTGTTATTATTATTATTATTATTATTTAATCTAATGTATTAATATAAAATTTGCTGATCATTTTGTTTTTTCATAATTAAATAAATGTTAACATTGAATATTACGACAATGATATTTAGCCTTCATGCAATTCACAGATATGGTCAGGTTCGTAAACTTGTTTAATTACAGGTAAATAAATGAATACTTTTATTTAGCAAGAATGCATTAAATTTATTCTTTTTATTCATCAAAGAATCCTGAAAATAAATGATCACCTTTCCAACAAAAATATCGCACAGCATTAACTGTTTTCAACATTGATAATAAGAAATGTTTCTTGAGCAGCAGACCAGAGTATTATAATGATTTCTGAAGGATCATGTGACACTGAAGACTGGAGTAATGATGCTGAAAATACAGCTTTGATCACAGGAATAAATTACATTTTAAAATATATTAAAACGGTTGTTTTAAATGTAAATAACATTTCACAATGTTAGTGTATTTACTGTTCTGTTGATCAAATAACTGCAGCCTTGGTGAACATAAGAGACTTATTTTAAAAAGCATTAAAAACTTTTTAATGAAAAGGCTTTTTTTTATCATACATTTTTTTGTATGAACTTTGTATTGAAGCATCAGTACATTTGACATCCCCAAGCTATATTACCGTCTCTGTGTTGTTCTTGGGGCATTTAAAAACATATTGACAATATTAAGATGTAATTTATACATTTAGAAAATGTATATCGGTATTTGCAGGATGTTTTTAACCTCTTAAAACATCTTTTGTGCTGCATCTCCTGTGTACTGTCAGTGCAGTGGACTAAAATGATCAGTTTCAGTCCCTCTGCCTGTGCATTATGGATAATGCATTGGACATAACTTAAGTGCACTAAAATTATTAGTGCATGTTCTTGACCTCTTAGACAGCCAGTGTACAGCTTAAGACTTGCATGTGAAATGTCTGCATGCTCAGTTGGTTACTGTAAAGCTTTCAAGAGTTGAGGCAAAGCTACTCTACAGCTTCAAGCCTGTCTGACCCTGCTCGTCCTGCGTGTGCCTCCATGCGCATGTCGTGAGTTTGTCAGGGCACCTTTATTAACGGTTCTCATGCCGTCACTTACAGTCTTGACTTCAGACGGATGGATGACGGTACCATACCAGGGTACGCCAACAACAGGTGCGCTAGCGCCCCCTCAGTCACCAAGCTACATTTAGATAGATGTTAATCAGACCACCCATCTCCTCTTTTTCCTCCCGCTCCTTCCATCTTCCTGCCTCAGTGGCAGGATCGCTCCCACCCAGAGCGCCAGGGAGGTTTACACAGATATTGTTTCATTGTTGTGCTATTCATAAAATACATACTGCAGCATCCAATCAGTGTGTAATTATTGTTTTCTGTTTCCCCCACCTGCAGCGCCCAGCAAAGAAATATCGTCAACAAGAAGAGGGCCATTCCCAACCAGGTACATTTTTCTCTACTTCCACATGCTCTTGAATCCATTCTGATATCCCTCTATCTTTCCCCACATCCCACATTCCAACGCCATCACTCCCGCCACCATTCCAGTTAAACACAAAAGGGCCAAACACTAAACCCTGATGAATCCCTTACAAAGCAACCCTTTTACTTTACCTCATTTGATCAAAAACTGAACAATATGTTTCCCCAAGGCCTCTATCATTTATACATGTTATCAACTACACCCTTTTGTACAGTGTCCTTACCAGGTGCAACAAAAAACAATGAGCGATAAAACCTATGGCTTCCATGTAAACCTGACTTTTTGCCTTTACCGACCACAAGCAAAATTAATTTGTTTAATTTTATCTCTGTTGTTTTTGTTGTTAATAATACTAATAACGTTGTTTAGTTTGAAGTCCTAAAACCTGGAAGTGAGTTAGCATTTTCAAGTCTCAGGTAATTAAAAGGATGTTTCATGTTTTGTTCCGCAACATAAATGACGTGCAGTCTAAAGAAGTACCTTGTTTTACTCAGAAACCAAAAACCCATAGGAAATTTCTGAAGGAAGCCAAAGTCTATTAGCCTTTCGGGCTTGTCTACAAACTGACGTCATGACTAAACAGCTAGATTATAAATCAAATTTGGCTGTTATTGTGAAGCATTATGTCACAATTCGTGCTGACATCTTGAATCTTGTCACGTCACACCTGGTTAGGACAGTGTTAGTATTTGTGTACTGTTTCATTTGAATGAACATTTCTCTGCACTGAAGAGTAACACAGTTAGAAACTTGAAAGACCTGAAATGGGCTTTTTGTGTATTAAAGTTTCAGTGGAAATGACACAAGCTACTTGAAAGTGCGCTGTGTTATTAGACAGGGACATTCCCTTTCATTTCCTCCCCTGCTTTTGAGAAACTGTGCTTTCACTTGTATCACAGCAATACTAGTTGCTAGTAACACTGACGCATAACAAATGAATAATCAGTGCATTGTTTTATGCGTTTCAGTCTTGCCCTAATGTAAAGCAAACTTCCCCTCTCTGTTTTGAAGTGTAATTCAGAATGTGCATGGATCCAGCCGTGACAATGACACGACCTATTAGATAATTCTGATTTGTGGTACTGTCAGTTAATCTAATTGCATGTAACTTTGTTCTGTTGCTCTCTCTCTCTCTCTCTCTCTCTCTCTCTCTCTCTCTCTCTCTCTCTCTCTCTCTTCCTCTCTTTCACCATGTGCCTGCGTCCCTGTCTTCCCAACTTTTTTCTCGCTGTAACTCCTCTCTTCTTTGACTCCATCACACTCCTGTCCCTTTCAAACCTTTTCATTTCCATTTGAAAAACATGTCTTTCTAACACTTCCTCCTGCGTTGTCCTCCTTTTCTTGCTTTGTTTCTTGTGTCTGTGCCTCATTTATTCTACCCAAAACTCACCCCCACCCCCTCCCTCCCTATCACTGCAGGGTGAAGTACTGGTAAGTACCACAAACCTTCAAGCCACACCCAGTTAGAGGTCATCAGCGCTCATCCAGTCAGGAGAACTGAGGCCGTAACAGGGCAACCAACTCATAGTTATCAGTGTGGGCGGGATGTCTGTGTGCTGACGGCCGAGAGTTATAAAGCTGATGGTTTTTCTTTCACTCTGCAGCTAGGTGGCCTGAGAGAAGGCGAAGTCGAGAAGGTATAGTCTGGTGGAAAAACCAAAATGGTGGAACCTGGAATAAAAAAATAATTCGTAGCTTGTCGTTCAATTACAGTTACGAGTAATCAGTAACTGACCTCAGATCCACCATAAAATGCCCACTGTAATTAGTGGCACCACCTAACATTCGGTAATTCTTGTAATTGAACCAAGTGAACGTTACTAACCATTTATTTTGAGAAAAATTCACTGTGCACAGTGTTTTTGTTTTTGCATGAAAGAATATTATGTTTTTTGAACAAGAAAAGCATACATGAATGAAATGGAGGCCTCGGTTGTCCTGTTGCTGGACGTGAGTCCTGGCGGCCCAGGCTGGGTGAGCAGAGTTTGCCTTGTGGAGAATCAGCCTTTACGTCGCCATCGGCATATGGTGGGTGGTTTGGGGTCAAGAAAACATCCAATCATGCTAAGGAGCCAAACCTGAACCCAAGTGTGTAACATTTGGAGTGTGTTTGAGTTTTCTTTATGTGGTGTGCATTTTTAATGAATGAATGATTGTTTTTTTTTTTTAAGTGTGTTTGCCATGAAGAGCTAATCAAAATTATTTTCCATTGAAAAATTATTGTTTTCTTCATACTAGCAACTCTTCTGATGTAGGACTGGGCTATATTGGTTTTTAACAAAACCCTTTAACAATATTCAATATCATTGCATCCAAACTGCCATTCTTGTCAAGATTCAAAAGTAAACAACAAAAGTCTAATTAAAGCATGAGCATTTTTATTTTGATGAATTATTGAATCAGAGATGTGAAAATATTTAATGAAATTGGCAGTTTGAACTGATACCCAGAGATAAATTGAAATTATTAGTTCAAAGTTAAAAAAGTTAAAAAAGAAACAAAACAAAAAAACAAGTTAAGCCCTTTGGAAACATAAAGGGGATAGTTCACCCAAAAATGAAATTCTGTCATCATTTACTCACCCTCGTGTTGTTCCAACCCTGAATGAGTTTCTTTCTTCTGTTAAACACAAAGAAGATAATTTTTGGTAACTAAAGAGTTGATGGACCCCATTGACCTCCCATATTCTTCAAAATATCTTCTTTTGTGTTCAACAGAAGAAAGAAACTCATACAGGTTTGAAACAAAACGAGGGTGAGTAAATGATGACAGAATTTCATTTTTGGGTGAACTATCCCTTTTAATGGCCAAATAAAAGTGTTTTAAATCAGCACAATATTAATTGTTGCTTAATTTTATACCTCGATATATTGTCCAGCCCTACTGTAAAACCTAGTTTTTTTTAGTTTTTCTCCCCTTGGTGTGCCAGTAATGGCCAGAATGTGGCAGTACCGGGTTTCTTTTAGTAATCGGTCTACTCGCGTTTACAAAATTAACTGCTCAACCTTAGAGAAATCCTTTTTGGGGCAAAGTTAATTGGGGGATTACTGTCGGGGTAATTAACATTCGCCTCTCACAGGTAATCATCTAATCATCTCATCTTTAATTCAAAAATCACCCCTTCTATCAACAGATTTCTGTTTAATAAGACAGCTGATCATATTTTTCCAACTCTTTTATTAACTGTTGATAATTATACACTTTACATAATATTAGGATTAATTAGTGTAAGCTAGAGAGACGGCAGTCAGAATGTGCGACGTCGAGGAGCTGAGAAATAAAAAAACACTAATGGAAAATAGGGTCATGCTCTCTTTTCTTCCAGTTGTGGGCGGCAAAGGAAAATTGGATCCATGTTAGACAATACAGAGCCCGAGTCAGGCTCCGACCACAGATTTTTGTCTAATGAAAAGATATTCAAGAGCGTTTTTGTGGTCATTTGTTCGGGTCGCTACAGTACGTTCCTAACACAAGATGCCTGAGCCGTACTGTCTTGGTGTTTTTATCACCTTCTCAATCTCTCCTGTCTTTTTCCCCTCTTAGAGATTGTTATCAGGTTTCTAGGTTTGAGAAAGTTGATGGCATTTCCCCACCAAGGCAAACAATCTATATAGTCTGTGCCCTTAGTTTTATGTCTGTGTTGTTTCTGTTGGCGCTCTCTGACTAACTCAAACCCTCTCTTCTTAGCTTCACTCCGACTTTACAGAGAACAAAGCAAAATGGAAAGGGAGAAAAGGGATGGTGTCTTAGAAATGCTTGTGGTAGATATGCATTTACGTTATGAGATAAGTTTATTGTCATTGATGCCGTGTGGTATTACAAAGTAAAGATGTAGTACCAGGACGGAACTAGAATGTGCATTAAGATCGTAAATAAGATTCATTTTGATCCCACAATCCTTGACTTCCGGATACCTTTTAACCCTCAAAAATAACATTGAAATCTTGCTGAAAGCCCTTCCCCTCCCTTTTTAAACTCTGCTTCCTTAACTAACATGTTTGCATTCACCTTCTCTTAGCAAACAGCCTCTGGTTACCAGTATGACTCGCCTACCGATGTCTTCTCACTATTCCTCCCTGTTCAGTAGATTTTCACACTTGAGTGTACGTCTTTCTCCATTTAACACCACTAACGCTGCTTGTTTGCCAGTATGTAGGTTAGCTTTTACTCACCAATTTGACCCTAACATACCGCTGTCGACCTCTGACCTCCGTTTCTCTGGCAGGCCAGTTGGTCTGGATGGCATCTGCTGTCACATTTCCACATTGCTTTTAAAAGCAGGCAAAAACAAAATTGACAAGCACAACAAAGTTTTTCCTTTGTACTTTTATTGTTGCTCTATTTCAAGACTTCAAGAAACTCCCCAGTGGTTTTGTTAGTGTTTGTTCAGGGTTTCTAGAGTGTTTCTTTTGTGACTAAGCTTTAATTGCTGCCTTGTGTTCTGACTCCGTGTAGTTTAACATTAGATCCTGTGGTTCCCAACTGGTGAGTCACAACCTTAACATCGCAGGTTTGAGAAAAATGCAAGTTGAATTGTGAATAATAAAGTGCAAATAAGCATATGATTGTGCATATCGACAGGCCCAGTCACCACAGGGTTATTATAGTTAACCAAATCCACGCAATCGGTAGTTTCGCGTAAGGGCGATGGATTTCCCCACGCAGATTTCTCTCATGGTCAAGTTGGCCAATTCGGCAAATTCTGAAAGCTGCTTGTTTTGAAAGGCCTTTACACGAGTTCTGCTTAATACATCGCTACACAATTGATAATGAACAATTGACCGTTTAGCCGGTTAAATCTCGCCACTTTGGCCACACTTTAATGTTGCTAAACCAGTTGAGAACCACGACTGTAAAGTACAAAGCAGCTTTATTTAGTTATTCAGGTTAGTCGTTAGAAGTGATGACCACAACAAAAGTTTTGGCAGGGTACCAGAAAATATTTCCTCAGCAGGTAAGTGTCGAAGGTTTGCACAATAGGGTTATTAGGTTTGTTCAGCATAGGACACAAGCATCCAGAACAAAGACTGTTGAATATACAAGTGTGTGGAATGGATCTCATGAATGTTTCCCCACCCTTGTGGCATGCCCTACACCCTCCCCCCTTCCCGCCCTCCTGTCCCACAGGTGATCCGTAAAGGCTGGCTAACCCTCAACATCAGCATCATGAAGGGCGGCTCCAAGGAGTACTGGTTCGTCCTGTCGGCCGAATCGGTGTCCTGGTACAAGGACGAGGAGGTGAGCTTCATCTGTTCTTCATTTCTCTTTCACAGTCCCTCCCCCTCTCGAACTAGCGCCACTCAAGTTGGACTCGGAACTCCATGTGTGTTTGAAATGAGTGCGAACGTTAGCAGAGTTCTCTCATGGCGTCGACGCCATGGTTTTCATTCCTAGGGAGCGCATACATTTCTCAATGTATACTGTAAGTTGCTTTTGGGATACAAGCATTTGCTAAATGCATTATTGTACACGTCTTACTTTAGGCCCCAAGAGAGTTTGTGTAATCGTAAAATCCCTCCCCCCGTCCAGCGGCGAATGGTAGAGTCCTTGTTGCTCAAGGCGCTGGTGTGTGTGTCCCTGCCCAGCCTAACCAATGTGCGGACTACTGTTCAGCTGCAGCATGATGAACAGGTAGTCTGAACACTGGGCAGGCGGGGGGGAGGCAAGAGGGCGGCTGGACCGCAGGTCACTGCCCCGAGGACCGCACACGACTGCAGAGGAGAGTAAACAGTTCAGACAGGCACACTGATAAACCCGTCGAGAACATGCTCAGGTCACTGCTTATTTCAAATAAAGCGATAAAAAGTAAAGTCAATGAAGGTTGTTATATAATCATTAAGAGAACTTTTTCTTAATCGTTTCAACAGCAATTTTTTATCATAAAAATCTCATTCCAATTATTGTAATGTGAACAAATATATTGATATTTCAGTTGTAAAGTATAATACAGTAAAATGATTGATACAGTAGGATCATTGCAAATAATGGGAATACAAAAATTAAAATACCCATACATATTACGTTAATGATGTTTTATTTCTCATGAAAGTAATGGCAGATTGAAAAAGGGTTCCATTTTTAATGCAAAAATATAATATCCTTTGATTTTGGGGTGAAATGTGACCTTATATTCGTACATTTAAAAAGATTTTCCTACTGAGTTAATGAAGGCACACAAAGAATCAAGCAATTCAAACTGGCCCACAGATTCACAAGAAACTATAGTAAATATATTATGAATCTAAAATATGTTGAAACCGGTCAGAATAACATATCCCAGCATTACGTCTTGATAATCTTTACATTATGAATTCATTTCAAATGTATATTCGGTATACTCACTAGTCCACTTGCTGCGTGGCAAATGTATATTCCAGGCCTCTGCAGTTTCTTCAAGAGAAATCCGGACCGTTCTGCCATCATGGCTCCTTTCTCACAATCTGAACTGCATACAGTTGGCGGGTCTCGATCTTTACCATCGTTTTACGAGAAACACGGAGAAATGTTCCTTTAGCGGTGGTGTCCGAAGCGAAAAGAAAGCGGTAAATGTAGAAAGGAGAGACGAAGAGCGGGACGAAAGTAAAAAAGGGACGAAAGGGGAGGCAAAGTGACGTGGCAAGCGCACTGAAATGTTCCAGCCGGGATCCGACTTTGGAATTTGCAGGAAATCGTACTGGGTTACTGGGGGGGGGGGTGTGTGTATATGTGTGTGTGTGTGTGTGTGTGTGTGTTGGGGGCAGGGAAGTGTTCCTCTGAGTGATGTAACTGTTGGGGCCGTAGCTTTGCAGACATAAACGTTTCCAGATGCTGCTTCTCAACGCAACAGAACGAGTTGGCAGCATTAGTCCTCATCCAGACTCCTCCTTTTCTCTTTATTTTCTCTCTCTCTGTCTCACATCCCCCTCTCTTGCTTGGCAACCTGGTGGTCCTTTAAAGGGACAGTTCACTCTATTAATGAAAATCCGGTCATCATTTACTCCCTGTCATTTTGTTCCTGTTGATCACGAAAGATCAATTTTCTATGCAACCATGCACTGTGACGTGCTTTATAAGATTGTTCTTCCTCTCTCGTTTCACTCTAATAGGAAAAAGAGAAGAAATACATGCTCCCTCTGGACAACCTGAAGCTCAGAGACGTTGAGAAAGGCTTCATGTCCAATAAGCACATTTTTGCTATCTTCAACACTGAGCAAAGGTCAGGGCCGACTGCTCTCTCTATGTTTGTGTTTGCGCTTGGTGTTCGGTGACTTCATGTGTTCGATCCCCCTTGCAGGAACGTGTATAAGGACTTGCGTCAGATCGAGCTGGCCTGTGACACGCAGGAGGACATGGATAGCTGGAAAGCCTCTTTTCTCAGAGCGGGCGTTTACCCTGAGAAAGATCAGGTACAAATGTTTCATTCGAACACTCATTTGAACATTAGAAACGCTTTGAACAACTCAGAACGTCAGTGGAGAAAGGCATATAGTTCATCATAACGTAATATACATCATACACCCGCCATATTGCTAAATCTAGTTGGCATATTGACCGCCATATTGCTAAATCTACCCGATTTTTCATATCAACAGATAAATATACCGGGATAACCTGGCTGTTAATGATTTGCTAAAGCCTGTCGGCACGTTGACGTGATTGGTTACATGGTAGTTTGTGACATCAGAAACACCAGCGATTTCAAACCGTGTTTTTGAGACTGTCTTTGGTTCACTGCAGTTTTAAGGAGAAAATACTCAGCAATGGTGTTGACATGAATTTGCAAATGGTTTGTTTTAAAGCATATTAAAAACACCACATAGACATATAAACAACATTAAAAGCTGGATTTTCGTCACTGGGGGACTTTACAAATTTTCAGACATTTCAGTGTGGATGAGCAACTTTTGTAAAGCTTTTGAAAACCCTAGTGTGGGCAGGGAGCATTTTGAAACGAAAACGCCGTTTTCAAATTTATTCGGATTAATGTAGACTTAGCCCTAGTAGTGTTAGTAGAAGTAGTTGTAGTAGTAGTGCTGGTGATGCTTCAAAGGCAAACATTACTATTATTATTACATGCACTTGGGTTTAGGGATTTTAACAAAATTAGGCAGATAATCCATTTGTGCTATTGACTTGATATCTTGAATTCTGCTGCTTGTTAAAGACAGGTGTGTTATTACGTTATTACTGTATTATTACGAAGCAATCTGAGTAAGCAACCAGCCAGAAACACTCTAGCAATCACACTTCAACAACATTTAAGGCTCATTCACACCGAGAATGAAAGCTCCACACCACAAGCAGAGTCCACACCACAACTATAGCGATGATGGCAATTTTTTTCCCAGCTGGTGAACGAAAAAAACATTGACAGCCAATCAGAATCCATCCTGCTTTAAAGACCTAGAGCATTTAAAGTGGCTGATGACAAATACAGACCATGCTTAAATAAACAGTATGTTTTGGTGCATTGGTGTGGACACTAACATAGTAATCGTTCGAGTTATCTTTATAGTTATTGTTCTTGGCCTTTAGAGTACGTGTAGAGTTTTAGCAATCACATCTTTTACCTTGATCACTACAATCACCTTTTAATGCAGCTTTAACATGGGCACACATCAGTCATGATTTCTAGTATCATATTTTCTAGTATCATGGTCTTGGTTAGGTTAGTAGAGCCTATTTTAGAGGTGGAGAAAGTTGTTATAATTTCATGAAAGATAAAAGAAAACTTTATTCTTAAGAATAGTGCGCACTAATGTATTGACCATAATAAGAAACAGTTCTATTTATTAAGGATAGGTCAATTTGAATTTCACGCTGACTTTAAAATGCATTCATTCAGTGTGTGTGTGTGTGTGTGTGTGTGTGTGTGTAGGTGGAGACAGAAGATGCCGCCCCAGCCGACACCTTCTCCATGGACCCTCAGCTGGAGAGGCAGGTGGAGACCATCCGTAACCTGGTGGACTCCTACATTAGTATCGTCAACAAGACCATCCGAGACCTCATGCCCAAGACTATCATGCATCTCATGATCAACAGTGTAAGTACTCAACCGTTTGTGTTGTAAGTATATTGAAACGCATTGATTTTAATGTATTGCAAATATCCTTCTCCTGTCTTTTTTTCCCCAGGCTAAAGACTTCATCCATTCAGAGCTGCTGGCGTACCTGTACTCCTCAGGAGATCAGAACAGTCTGATGGAGGAGTCTGCTGACCAGGCCCAGCGCAGAGACGAGATGCTGCGAATGTACCATGCCATCAAAGAGGCGCTCAGCATCATCGGAGACATTAGCACCAGCACCGTGTCCACCCCGGTGCCTCCGCCCGTGAACGACAGCTGGGTGCCGGAGTCGAGGTTAGGACATGAACAACATGCATTTAGCTGGGAAGGAATTCGATTCACATTATTGTGGTTTTCTTGGTTCAGACTGGAATTCTAGTATACTGTATACTGTTTAAAAAAAATATAATGTCAAACACTGCGCGTTAATCCACAAATGTTTTGAGTAGTCCTTTCTGTGCGCAATATGCATCATGCTAAATGCTACAGAAATAATAAAGGGATATTTCACATCAATTACTCACTCTCATGTCGTTCCAAGACTGAGACTTTCTTTTTCTGTGGAACATAAAATATTTTGAAGAATGTTGCTACTTTTTTTGTCAATAAACTGAAAGGGATTGGAGACCAAAAAAACCTTATATGGATAAAAAAAAATTAGGGCTGCATTTGAAATTGCATACTTCCCTGCATTAATAGTAGGAGAAAAACAGTATGCGAAAAGAGTAGTATGTCCGAATTCATACTATTCAGGCAACGACCTACTACTTCCAGTGAGATTCCAAAGTGCACATCCAATGGACACTTTATTATCCCATAAGGCCCGGGACTGAAATTGTGAACGGCAGTGAGGTGAAGCAACCGTATCGGTCACATGACAATGACCAATTTGATCTCTCCATTTCGCAAGCGCTGCTGGCACTCTTCCAATATTTCTTTCGCTTTTCTTCCACGCACATTGCTCATCTTGTGAAGTTGCACAAGAACAACTACACAACAGATGTCGTACATCCGGATTACATTCTACACCCATACTACACACATTCATTAGGGCTTGGAAAATAAATCGATGCAACGTGGATCAAGGAATGATTCTGGATCGATTCCAATTTTTTCCGAATGCATCGCGATTCTCTCTCGAATCGATTCTCAGCTTATTGTTTAACACCAGATGGCATTGCGTGCTCTAGAAACAGCTGTAATCTGCTGGCTTCCAATACCTTACACACACCACATGAACAGTCTATAAAATAATCTTTCATAAAGTTTGAAAAGGTTGAAGCGAATTAAAAGGGTGTTTGCAGTGGGCTGTTAACATTAATCTCGCGTCATAAAAGCTTTCTGAGGTGAAGTACATTCTCAGACTCAGTCGAAGGCATGAGCGCTCTTCTTCGTGAGCGTTTGAGCTTGCGGTTAAAAACTAGCCTAGAGCGCCATATGCTTTTCAAAACTCAGCTCAGAATCGATTCGAGAGAGAATCGCGCTGCATTCGGAAAAAATAGGAATCAATCCACGAATCGCGATGCATCGATTTATTGTCCCAGCCCTAACATTCATACTAAATAGAACGGCCGTGAAGTAATTACTTATTCAAAAGTAATATGTAATTTCAGATGCAGCCTGAGGCGTTTTCAAAAATAAGTTTTGTATATGGATTTGGAACGATGTTAGATGAGGAAATAAAAGTTTAATTTTGGGGTTAACAATCCCCTTTAGAGTATGGTCCTTCATAAACTTTTGTTTTAATTCTAAATGTCTTCTTTTCCTGTCTTGTGTAGCCCCACCCCCCAGCGCAGACCGCCTACATCGGCCCCGCCCCCCAGCAGGCCTCCAGCAGTGAGAGGTCCAACACCAGGCCCGCCCACTCTTAACCCCATCCCTGCCTATGTAGCCCCGCCCATTCCCTCCCGGCCAGGACAGCCCATGAATGCTTTCGGTAACAGCAGCCTGGATCCTTTCAGTGCCCCTCCTCAGATCCCGTCCCGCCCCGCCCGTATCCCTCCGGGAATCCCCAGGTAAGACCGTTAACCAGTGTGTCACCTCCATGGAGATATGTATTCTCGCGTGTGTGTGAGAACAAGCATCTGGTGTCTGAAGCTCAGACGAGTGAAGGTTTGTTGAAAAACTCAAGAAGTCTTGGTTTGTCAAGGTTTGAGTGATGTACTCTTTCTTCTTCTCTCACTAACAGTTGCATTCTCTCCTGTCACATACATTTTTTTTCTCAGCATATTCTCAGCCTAATTTCTTTCTCAGCATATTCTTACTTAACCTTCCAGTGTTTTTATTTTCCTCTTTTGATCTCATTTGATCTTTTTTTTTTTCTTTAGAGGTTCTTCTCGTCTCTACTCATCTAGACTCATCTTCTTTTCATCTCTTCTTATCTAGTCTCATCTAGCCTTGCCTCTCCCTATCACTTCTTTTCTCATTTTTTTCTTGTGCTTTCTCACTTTGTCTCATCTGGCATTTACTAATCTCATCTGTCCTGAACTTGTCTCTTTCCATCTGTTTTTGTTTGTTTTAATGTCATCTTGTTTCTTTTTATCTCGTCCTTTCTTGTGTTTTCTCATTTAGTGTCATCTAGCCTTGTTTCTTATCTTGTCTCTTTTCTAAGTTTCTCTTGTTTTTGTCTGTTCCGATTTAGTCTCATCTAGCCTCTTCTCATCTCATTTCATCTCTTGTTCATTCTCTTCTGGTCTAGTCTAATTTTATCTTACTATTCTCATCTCTTCTCATGGAGTCTTATCTAACTTGTCTCTCTTCATCTTGTCTCTTCTTTTCGCTTTTCATCTCTTCTTCTCATATAGTTAATCTTGTCTTTCCTCATCTTTTCTTTTCTCATTTCACCTTAAAGGGATACTTCACTTTTTTTGGAAATAGGCTAATTTTACAACTCCCCCAGAGTTAAACTGTTGAGTTTTACCGTTTTTGGATCCATTCAGCCGATCTCCGGTTCTGACGGTACCACTTTTAGCATAGCTTAGCATACATCGTTGAAGTGGACTAGGGATGGGACGATTACCGGTTTCACTATAAACAACGATAAAATGTACTGACGGTTAGTAATATCGTTTAAAATTCAATTATCATTAAAACCGTGTTTGAATATCGCGATTTTAATAACTCACTATAAATTCTATCCAGCTAGCAACAGTGTGCCGCAGGCGCGCAATGTTTTTTGGGTTTTTTTCTATTCGAGAAGGAATGGCGGAAGGCAGTGACCGTGCTTGGGAGATTTTTCAGCCTTTTAAGAGGACCAAATCTGAGGTGTGGTCATATTTTGCCATTTACTAAAATCCTGAGGGAAACTTAATCGAGGATGGTCACCCTGTCTGCAGAACATGCACAAAAAAAGTCGTTGCGATAGGAGTAAACACTTCAAATCTGCCGAGTCTTCTGTGTGACCATCACACACTGTAGCAAACGCAAGGCAAGTTAACTTTGATCTCAATACTAAAACTACGTCTGGGAAATAATTGGGCACAAAATGTTGTTTTGAGTTGAAATATTTCATCTCACTCACTTGAAATAAACTTGAAGCTTACGCGAAGAAAAGTTCGCAGCAAGTGGCTTTGAGCCAAAGACGAACTAACAAGTTCAAACAAGACTATTAAGAGTGACATTTAAGAGATAATAATGTATATTCATTGTACACTTATAACATAGATTTTTTTTTACCACATAATTACGGGGACATATTGAATAGAGATTAATGTCTCTATTCTTATCTGTTAAATCCATTTTACAGTGTAACGTTACAAAACTCGTCCAGACAAGATGAGCAAAACAATATTATCAAATTCTGTAAACAATAAATCATCTCTGATTTCATTTTCAATACAATCAAAAACGGAGACGCAAGATGACAAGTTGTATTTGAATGAAGAGAGCGCGTCTGTTTGTGATGCATGGATGTGCGCTGTGTTATAATATGTTGCTATTGACAACGGTCATTATAAAGAAGGAAATGCCACAGAATAGAATCTTACTTTAAAAAGTGCATAGAGCTGCTTTTTTTATTTGTTGTTTGTTGATTCTCAAATATAAAACTTGTTGAAATGTTTTCAGTGTGAGCATCAGTTCTTTTTTAACACTTTCATCTTGTTTTAACAAAACCGTGATAATATTGATAATCACGATAATTTCGGTCACTATAATCGTGATATGAAATTTTCATACCGTCCCATCCCTAAAGTGGACAAGACCATTAGCATTTCTCAAAAAAAATGACCAAAGTGTTTCGATATTTTTCCTATTTAAAACTTAACTCTTCATTAGTTACATAGTGCACTAAGACCGACGGAAAATGTAAAGTTGCGATTTTCTAGGCTGATATGGCCAGGAACTATACTCTCATTCCTGCGTAATAATCAAGAAACTTTACAGCCGTACCATGAGTGCAGCAGGCGTAATGATATGACGCAGCGCCTGAAAATAGGCTACCTTACGTCAACTGCGCTGCATCATATCATTACGCCTGCTGCACTCATGGTCCGGCTGTAAAGTTTCTTGATTATTACGCAGGAATGAGAGTTGGCTGAATGGATTCAAAAACGGTAAAACTCAACAGTTTAACTATGGGGGAGTTGTAAAACTAGCATATTTCCCAAAAAAAGTGGAGTATCCCTTTAACTTATCTAGTCTTATCTCCTCTCATGTCTTGTCTCTTCTTATCGCTTTTCAACTCTTCTAGCCACCTTTTCCTCTCCCTATGGAGGATCCCTATACCACTCTACAGATAAAGCGTTGTGGATTTTTTTTTTTGGTTCGCGTACCTACCCGAAGTGATAAGATAAAATAAAATTCTGCATCAAAATTTATAGACAAGACAAGTAGTTTGTTTAGGCATGGTTTGTAAGGAATTACAAACCTGCGCACATATATTCAAACGCACATAACTATAGAATCAATTCTTAATGCGCATGTGAACGCCATCAGCGTCTATCACAGGTTCACGTTTAAAGTCTGTTTAGAGAGAACGGTGTCGTCTTAGCGGCCCCTAATTTAATAACAAATGATCATTTAGACGGAAGTGAATCAATCAAAACTAACTTTAGCTGGAAAAAACATTTTTCAAGAACCACTATAAAACTAAACCAATCTCTGTTACCTTAAATTACATGTTTATCTCTGTAAAGCTGCTTTGAAACAATCTACATTGTTAAAAGCGCTATATAAATGAGGATGACTTGACTTGACTTTTCTTTCCTCATCTCATCTAGTCTCATCTCCTCTCATATCATCTCATCTAGTCTTGTCTCTACTCATCTCACCTCTTCTAGTCACCTCTTCTTTTCTCATATCTTCTACCTTTGTCTTTTCTCATCTAGTCTCATCTCCTTTTATGTAGTCTCTCATCATCTTGTCTATTTATCTCTTCTAGGCTCATCTAGTCACCTTTTCTTACCTCAGCTTTTCTCCTTTTCTCATCTCATATCCTCTCATCTCATCTCCTCTCATCTAGTCTTGTCTGATCTCATCTGGTCTCATTTCATCTCATGTAGTCTCTCATCATCTTTTCTCTGCTTTTCGCTTTTCAATTATTTTGGTCTAGTCTCATCTAATCTCATTTCTTCTCATGTAGTTTCATCTAGTCTCATCTTTTCTTTTCTCATTTAATCTCAATTTATCTAGTCTTATCTCCTCTCATGTCTCATCTCATCTTGTCTCTTCTTATCGCTTTTCAAATCTTCCAGTCACCCTTTCTTTCCTCATCTCATCTCCTCATGTAATCTCAACTAATCTTCTCTGACCTCATCTTTTGTGCTTTCTCATCTAGTGTTGTCTTTCCTCATCTTTTATTTTTTCATTTTGTCTCAATTTATCTAGTTTTATCTCCTCTCAAGTAGTTTCATTTAGTCTCATCTCGTCTTGTCTCTTCTTATCGCTTTTCAACTCTTCGTCACCTTTTCTTTCCTTCTCTTTTTTTCTTCTCATGTAGTCTCATCTCCTCTCATGTCATCTCATCGTCTTTTCTCATCTCTTCGAATCTCATCTAGTCACGTCTTCTTGCCTCATCTAGTCTCATCTCCTCTCATGTAGCCTCATCTAGTCATCTGTCCTCATAATTTCTTTTCTCGTCTCATCTAGTCTCATCTCCTCTCATGTGTCCTTGTCTATTCTTGTCTGTCTGTCCTCACTGTTGTCTTCTATCATCCCTTCACGTATCGCCTCATCCAATTCCTTATCTCTTCTCCTCAATCATTTCCCTGTGGTTGTGGGTATGTCTCACCTCTGTTTCTCACTCTTTTCTCCTCCTGCAGCAGAAGACCCCCTGGCGCTCCCAACCGGCCCACCATTATCCGCCCCGCTGAGCCCTCCCTGCTAGACTAGACCCGTGCGCTGGGCACCATAGTGTGTTTGGCCTGAGGGAAGGGCTGGAGAGCTGCACTGAAATGTGCATGCGTGTCTACACAAACAGCCTGACCAATAGACCTTAATAATCCACTCAAACTGTCCTCTGATCAGCGCTGCTAATCACATCCCTACCTTTAAATCCCAGAGGTCTAAATTAAGCACATAACTATTCAAAAGAAAATTATTATTATTGTTGTTATTTTGTTGAAATATATAGAGTGACTTAAGGGGTGTAGTGGCCTCCAACTTTCAGTCATTTTATCACTCACATAGGTCAGGTGACCACCAGGGGGTATCTTACTCAACTTTTGTAGATGAACCAACATTAGATGACTCATGCCTCCTCACTGATTAGTGGCTTAATGTGGGATAAGATGTATACAAGCACTGTGCAAGCTAGTTGCTGTTAAACTAGCCTGTCGTCTTCCTGTTCTTGGGTAACTGAAGGGTGGTTGAAGACCTCTTCATGTGTTTTTTGATTTAATTCTGTGTTTTCTTGACTCTTAACTTGATATCCTGAAATAAGACACAATGACCGTTACCATTATACTATGTGGGATTTATTTTGACCCGATTTTATTCTTCTTTCATGTTCAATTGGCCGTTATTATGGTTCTGGTGTTGTGCCGAATTCTTTGACCCACCAAATTATGTGACCTACTCCTAATCCCAATCCTAACCCTGCCGTCACTACAGCGCCTACTAGGGTCACAGAATTCAGCACTTCACCGGCACCTAGTACCAAGCGACTGTTAATTTTGAATCCATAGCAGCTAACCAACAAGTACACATTGCATATTTGGTGTCAACACTCAACATCCTCTTTCTGTTGTGTCGGGAAATTTGGTTCTTAAAAAGCACTTCTAGTTTCATGGACGGGAATTTTTTAAATAGCTGGAGGAGGTGCGATTTGTATGCAAATTTCTGTAATGATCTGTTTATACAAATAATAATTTGTGTATATGAATATAATCCTGGAAAGCACGGAAACCACTTGGCGACGGGCCGACCCGTCAGCGCTCTGTAAGATAGTGTCTCAGGTAACATCCGACTCCAAATCTGGTAGTTTAGCATTTTGATCATTGCAACTTAAATTAATCTGCAACCCTTTATGGGGAGCTTTTATTTCGCTTGGAATAATGAGGGTCGGATGAGGTGGGATTTAATGAGGTGGGATTTATGAGCGGGAAAAACATCAGGGAAGGAAAGTGGGAGTGCACTCAAACAAGGGGTCTCTGAACATGGTACATGCAGGTGTATTTGGGGCTGTGGGGCGTCTGCTATACGGAACCAGTCCATTCAAACTTGACACGCACACAGGGAACTTTCTGACTGCAAGATGGTGAAACAAAGGCTTTAATGTAGACATCATAGTAGATGTACTAACACACGTATTATGTGTATTATTTATAACCTGGTTGTTTGTCTTCGTGTTAATTGCCATTTTTCACAAACTGTTTGCATCGGTGTAGAACGACAGATATTCTTTGCTATCAACAGATTTGTGCCCTGTCGGTTGCGGTAATAACAGTTGAATATAATTAAGAGTGAAAACGGTCCAGCTGGTTTCCTATTGATCCGGATTTGATTGCAGAATCTTTGATGTTTGCTTTTATCGATGTGCGCACAGGGAAATGGGCCACGACAAATTCTGTTTTCGTGATTAACTTGAGGATAAGAATGGGGATTTGGTGCAAGCGACTTTGATTTCAGCACAATATGTCTGTAAATAATCGACGGCTTTGAATCGGACATGAGGTGAAACTTAAAAATTAGCTGTGAATTTCAATACCAAATGCTCTTGAGTCACTCCTGTATGTTATGGCTACAGTGATGGCAGCCAACGCTCTTTCTTCACAATCCAGTCAATTCAAGGCTTTTTAAATTGTATGCAGCTTTATCTTTTCCAAATTCAAATATCTTCAGCATCTGTTAAGAACGGGATAAAGCCCAAATCACTGCAGCCGTAACTTTCCTGTGGTCTTTAAGGTTACGGTGACCCAATCCCTGTCTCTCCCTCTAATAAATCTGTCCTTTTGTTTGGAGTGAGGGCCTGAGGACATATTTAACGACTTTTTTATGCTTTTGGAATAACAAATTGTCAAGTGCCTGTGTAGCAATTTAAAATGGACTTGGAGCAAAATGCACAATGAGAATTGGAAGTGAGATAATAAAAGGTGTTGTGTATAATAAAGATCTGGTGCTCTGGTGGTCGGTGTTTCCTTGTGTCACGTCTCCTCACTGTCTCCTTGATTTACCATGACATGTCTGTCCCAGCATGCATCTCTTCCTCTTTGTGTTCTCATTGAAATAAAGCATATTTAACAGGTGTAGTGAGATGATACTCTCTGTTGGTGTAATCCAGTGTTTTTCAATCCTGCTTCAGGAGACTCCTAGCAGCACTGCACATTTTAGGTGTCTCAGTCTATGACCGCGTCCCAAATTACATACTCTGGAGTTGGTACTTCTTTTGAATAAGTATAAGTTGTGTATGTATAGTAACTAATGTTGAGTGTTAACGCACTGGCCAATCAGAAATGTTTTAAGTTAGTCAGTGGAGGAACTACTTAATACCTCCCCAATACATTTTCGTTTGTTACAAACTTTTTTTTAAATCAAACCGTGAGGTTCCAACTGTTACCCACACCTAGTGAGAAAGTCCATATATTTACTTGTCTGAGCATATTGTTTATTCATACAGTTATATCATGATACCCCAGACTCTCTTATATGCATGTAAGTGCTAGCAAGAAGCTAAACAAATCCTTTGCTAATACATTAGTTATTATTTCTAGGCCGATTCGTTAAAAACAGCTGCAACCTCTTGGATTCAAACTTCCACAAACTCCTCCTTTATAGGTCAAGGGGTAGCCAAAAATCATACTTCATAAATCTACAAGTAATTATTTCTATAAATAATCTATAGAAAGTATGCATGCTCTAATCTAATCATGCATATGATACTGTTTTGAATGGGAACATCTAATGAGCTTGTGATGAATCACATTTGCAGTGTTGAAGGTCTCAGGAACAGGATTGAGAACCACATGGTTTCGTCACAGCTACTTCCTCTGTGAAGCTGATTAATCTTTCTCAGTATGACTCGTGAGCATGTCAGTGGAAGTATAAAAAAAGACGACCACTTCTGAATGACCGGAGTTAGTTGTGTCAAATATCAGCATGTGATCATGAGTAACACACAGCTCATATTTAAAAGGCTTTGATTCAGAATTCTTTGTTTCTATGTAACAAAGTGGTTTCACAGCTTTTGAGATATTCATCTAACCCAACCCCTTCTTCACACAGCGAACACGGTCATAACGAAAACTTCAGCACTTTATTCCTCATTAGAGCCTGTTTAGTTACTGTAAAAATTAAAATACTGTACATCACATAAATGAAATTCTCCCAGCTGATGTGTGGTTTTGGTTGCGGTTGTTAAACAGACGTCCACCTCCCCGACGGCCGGAGAACCAGTGGTGAAGCTGATCCAGTGCTCAGGAGGAGGACCACCATACCGTACTGTATGGCTGCTCTACTAGATCATAACCACATGATGCCCATTTCCTAAGGATATCAATCAATTGTATAGAAAGAAGCCAACTTAATGTTACTAAGCTATTTCTTTGACCAATAATGAGATTATTCCATGGATCACACAGTCTTGTTTGAACTTCTCATGTTGACCTACTTTTCCATAAGTATTTTTACACATTTATTTTCTTCAGAGATTTAAAACAAATAATATAATAAACCATTGTTTTTACCCATTTATTTTCTTCATAGATTTAAAACAAATAAATATAATAAACCGTTCTCAGCCTTGGACAAAACAAATCATTAATTAAAATGTTGCATTGCAAACTTTGATTTAAAGCAGAAACCATGGGTGAAGCACTGAATAATGAAATGGTGGTATAATCAATGAAAACTGTTGAATTTGAGTAATTGATTTTAAGTAATGTATACAATATAATAAAAAAATTCTAAACTTGGAAATATTTACAGAGTTGTTGAACGAATAGAGCGCCACAGTGATGACGTACTTTTGCAGATCAATCCCTTAAGTTTTTATCACACTCGTTCCCTTGAAAAAAACTCAATAGGATTTTCCAATTGCTTTTGGATTATTGTGGAAAATAAGGTCTGTGACCAACAAACTTTGTGATTCTTACACATTTACACATCATGAAAATCTTGACAAATGAACAAAACTTTCATGAATTATGAAGCCTATACAATCATTAGAAAAAAAGAGCTAAGTATAGGCTATGAACGAACTACACCACGGTCGAATGACACCATATAAAGCTTTCACAACTCTTTCAGTCTTCATTTAAATAACATTTCCCCTGAAAGTTTACAAGAGCGTGATTTTAAACACAATGAGGCTGTGAAAGCGAGTAGCAAGTAGATGAGTTTATCTGTTCGGCGTGTTTAATGTCCCTGACAACCACTGTAGTCCCATTTAGCCAATTGTTTATAGTCACCGTTTATGCGATGGCATAAAATGAGCTTGTGTTCACCACAGACATTATTTCAGGCATTTAACCATTGACTTAAGGATGATGAATCCAAAAGAGTTCAAACGCTAACCCGTTTAAAGGGTTTGAACTACAAAAATACGTCATCCCTGCCACTACAGGGATGTAATTCACAATACTTTATGGGCGTGGCTTGATCCTGGATTGGTTGACGAGGCACATGTGACCCAAGTTGCTGACATATTTTAATGATGAAGAGACTGCTTGTTTTCACTGCTGAAGTTTTTTTCAGTGATTTCTGATTAGAGCAACCAATTGATGGGTTGTTCTTTTAAGATTATGGGTAGTGTAGTTCTTCACTGGGGATTTAGAAAGGTGATTTGTGGCCTATAAAGAAGCATATATCATGACCATTAAACCAACTGTTGTGCTCCATTTGTGAACACAGACAGATGTCCACAAAAAATTAGTTCCAGCATGCCGTTTGTTCAATCAAATTTGTAGACCAGAACTGTGCACCACATGTTTTGGTCATACTGAAACATTTAGAAAGGGACTCACTATTTGAAGTTTTAGGTTTAGGTAGAGTTGAACTTTAGTCTTCAAGTTTAATTCAGCAGCCTAATGAAGTATTTGACGGTTAGTCTGCATCCTTTATTCGTTACTGATAGCAAATATTAAATGTGTTGCATGTAAACATTAAACTTCGAAGCATGAAAACACATGAAAAGAAGCCAGTAAATCAGATCTATTTGCAGGACTCTAGAATCTGAGCTTTAAATATAGAAGGCGACAAACATTTTTACTTTCTTTCTTGAGTATGTTTTTGGATTTGTGAAAGTTTGGAGTCAAACATGCAGCAACAGTAGATGAATCACAATATTCTTTTAATCTCTAAATATTGCTGTTCTGGTTGTTTAATGACTCTCATTTTATGATTTACAAGAGATGACCTAGTGACAAATTTCTTTTCATTTAAATGAAATTTTATGGCGTATGCAAGTTGAATCATTAACTGAGCATCATGTCTGTGAAACTCCAGGACTCTGCATTTATTTATAGGCAGTTTGTGATGAATATGGTTGTACATAGTTTTTACTAGGCTTGTTGTTTAAGGAGAATATTTGTATATTGTTGTAGGTTGATGGATGAACATTAGAAATACTGAAAATGAATCAAACCTCAGATTAACCTGTAGAAACAAAGAGATTCAACAGTCTTAAAAGTATTGTTATGTGATTCTGATTCCCGCAGCACAGTAATAACTCAGTGCAGTCAGCCATTGACTTGAAATTTAACCTCAATAACCCAGATGAGTTTTAAAATCATTTTCTATTTGCACTTACAATGCCACATATGACTGTGCTGCAGTTGTTCCAAATGAGATGCTAATGTACTGTATAATAAAACCATTCAAAGCGAAACGTTCCCCTTGGATCTTTATTTTACCGCCGTATAAATCCATAAGAAATATGTTACTCACAATTTACTGCAGTGTTAAATGAACATTTCAAAAGTCAAGTGCAAAATTACATTCACATTCAAATGTTGCTACAGTACTTCAAGTAAATGTAGTGTTTACCAGTGTTAGTTAGCACTCTAACAAAAAGAAAACTCGAACAATTAAAACTAGAGTCAAGCCCCAAGATTTCAGATTCATTGATATCTCTAAAAACTCCAACGTTTCATTCTGTCGTAACTAGAAGGGTTTTTTCGACCTGAGAGCTTCCTCGCGTCTTCATTTCGAGAGTCCATTGGTTTGTATTTTACGTTAACAGCGTTACAGCATCTTCCCCCAGTTCATCTCTGCTATGTGCAGACTCTGCGTGAGTCACTGAATAATCTGCGTACCGTGTAGACCTGTGTGAGGGCCACGCTGACCATGACCAGCAAACTGACGCTGGACCAAAAGGAAACCCGCCACAGGTTATCTTCCAGCAGGTAGCGGTCGCGAGCCTCGAACGCCCGCAGCGTCGCCTGCGTCTGACGGCTTCGCTCCAGGTTCTTGTGCACAGCATCCATTGTGTCCTGCGTGGCAAGAGAAAACATGATCGCTGCTACAACTTCCCACAATGCCATTTTATAACACTGCAATTTGGTTGTCACAGTACAACATTTGAGAAACACTATAATCAACTAAAAACAACATTTCAAACACTTTGACATACATCATTTTCCTAATTGTATTCAAGCATTAAAGGCATTTTGGAAACACTGTGTAAATACCAGCCTGGTGGCTTTTCTTTAACCCTATAAAGCCTACTGTGTCATGATTGATACACAAACAATTAATATCCAATAATATTATTGATTTAGCTGCACTGACAATTGGATAAGAACAAACTTCAAAGTGAATTGAGCTGAATAATGATTGTTTTCTGTAGAGCTGCTTTATAGCTCAATCGGCCCCTAAATTATCAGCATGATCAAAACTTTGCTGAAAAATATGCATTGATATTTTATACTTTTTTAGCAATTAAAAGACCATTTAGTATATTTTTTTAAAATGTCGCCCTTCAGATTGTGGTTCACGCGTCTTTTTGTTGTGACATATTTTCAGACCTTTAGAAAGTAAATGTGAGAATAACCTTTATATTGTTAGTAATATTTCAAGATGAACATTTATTGGACTGAAGCAACGTCTTTTCTTTTTTTTTCTCAGAAAAATCATGCTAAAATGTGAGTATCAAATATGATAGATCATACGTTTGAGGAAAGTTTATTTGATCATCTCTCAATCATCATGGTATTGCATTGCATTATTGCCACTACAAAAGGGTAGGGCTTAATATTCGGACAGGAATGTTGTTCCAGGATCAACAAACTATGTTGATTTAGGAACGTCTTACTTGGCAAAATCACGGTGACCCTCTTCATTCATCTCTTTGTTCACCGAGATTTAGCCAAGTAAGATATGTTACTAGATCAACATATTTTGTTGATCCTGGAACAACATTCCTGTCTGAAAATGTAGTCCTAACCCTATCCATACCCCTAAACCTAACCCTACCCATAACATATCCCTAAAACCAGAGGGAAATGATGGTGAATAACACTAATGTAGAAGCACTTAAACCGTCTTTAGGTTCTAAGCCTAAACTTGACATGAACTGTAAACTTTTCCCTCAAATCTGATTGATTGATTGAAATGTTCTTCCAGGATCAACAAAGATTCTGATCCAGGAACATGTTGCACTTGGTGAAATCAGTTTCACCGAACTAAGTTATATTTGTTAGGTGTACCCTGATATCCTCCAGTTTGTACTCCAGCGAGTCCTCCGGTTCAGCCAGAGCAGCCCAGTCCTCCTCATCCTCCTCGTCCTCTTCTGGTCCATCCACGATCACCTCCACGTACACCATCTTCTCTGAAACACGGCTGAAGCTGTTATCAAAGCAAATCCTGTAGTCGCCCTCCTCAGCGGGGTCCACCCTGACAGACACAGCAAGATTACTCTAATGCACTAATCATAACTGTATGACACAGAGAAGTATTACATCATAAGATCTTCCTAGAAACGTCCAACTCAATGGATCCAAAACTTTTTGGCAACGAAAATTCTTCAAAATATTTTCTTTTATGTTCTACAAAAGAAAGGAAGTCATACAGGTTTGACACAACATAAGGCAATTGATGACCGAATTTTCAGGCAACTGTTTTCAGTAAATTCAGTTTCAATGTGGTCACTGTCAGCCTTGCAGACAGCATGCAAATTTGCAGCAGAGGACATGCAAATTTGGTGGGTTATGACGGTCCTAAACTAACTGCATATGAGTAAATGTATGACGGTTCAGCACGTCGCACGACGGGATGTGAAACCTACGTGTGGATGCCGTCCGATTTTCTGAAGTCTGAGACCAGTCTGTATCCACTGGGGGAGATCAGAGTGAATCCCACGTCCAGCCCTGCGCCTGCAATCACCTGCACATACACCGATGGGTTAAGAGAGGTTCAAATCTCAATGACATCACAATTATTATTTTATTTTATTTTATGGAATATTGCAGTATTTATTTCAAATGATTTATTTGTGCACATCTTTAATCAGAATAACTTCCCGTCGCTCTTGCAGCGACATCTCATCTCTTCTCTGATGATGTGTTTACTGGCGTGAGGGCGGGGCAACCTGTCACTCACATGAGATCCACCAATAGCAAACCACAACCATCCAATCAATTCCCCATGGACAAAATCAAGTCCCGCCCTACATTTTTTTCTTGTTCGAGAAGCCGTTTCACTCAGATATACGCCGCGATAAGGGAAATTCTGCTTCATGCTAACTCAAGCAGGGTGACTGATGAATGAAAAAGCGTTTTGCTCATTTTACTTCTGTAATGCAATGTCCATCCAAGTGCAACCGAATATTCAATAAAGGAAAAATTGTAAAATGACTTGATTTTATCCATCAAGTATAATAAAAAAAGTGAACTTTGTGACATCAGTTGTTTCAGAAAGATTTTAAAGAAATATTATACAGACAAATATCCTTCCTTTGGAATAATGTGAACCAATGAATTATGCAAATAAGAGCAGTAATGTCAATGCGTATTAAAGTTAATATAAAACATAAACAAAAAAGCTAAATTGGCCTAATTAATGCATGTTTTTGCGCAATGAAAAAATAAGTGCCCACAGTAAAGAAAAAAATCTAGTTTAAAATACACGTGCAAAGTTCTTAAAAATGTTGGTTTCATATGGTTTTGAAATATGAATTCATATGGTTTCAAATTTCAATTCAGCATGAAATGGAAGTTGTGGTAGTCTTCCCTTTGTGGCGTATATTTGAGTGAAATGGCTTCTTGAACAATAAAAAAAAATGTAGGGCGGGGCTTGATTTTGTCCATGGGGAATTGATTGGATGGCTGTGGTTTGCTATTGGTGGATCTCATTTGAGTGACAGGTTGATCCCGCCCTCAGGCCAGTAAATACATCATCAGAGAAGAGGAGGGGAAGTTATTTTGATTAAAGGGAAGGTGGATTTTTATTTTAAGTCTCTTAATTTAATTACAAACAAGAAATGCATATCAGTAATGAATATTAATTTAGAATTTTTTAATGGATAATATGTCACTAGAACTATTTTTGTCATGGGATACAAATCTGTACAAGTCTATTTTTCTTATTGGTAACTTGATTGTTGTTTTTTCTCAACCTTTAACGAATTGTATTGTTATTATTATAATGAATGTGAACTGGAAAGACTGAAATGTTGTTGTTATATCTTAAAAAAAATTGATTAAAGGTTACGAGGACATGAATTTAAATTAAATAACAATGTGCACAGATTAATTATTTACATGAAATACTGCAATAGCCTATTCAATTAATAAAAACAAGAATGGTAAATTTTGATTTCATGGAGACTTTAATCACTCTAAAAGACTTTAATCAGTCTAAAAATGTGATGAAACCAATAAGTGAAAAGTAATAACAAATTTACCTTACACCATGTGTCCACCTTAGTTATTTGTAAAGTTTTATATATATATATATATATATATATATATATATATATATACACACACACACACACACACAATGCACAGTATTTTTTAACAAATATCATAAATTATTTAACTCCAATGAATCATGTTTTTGGGGAGTCACACCCCATGGTAACGTTTGACAACCTTAACTATCCTTGGTATCAAAATTCAAATAACAGGTCTCCTATCTTCAACCAACTGATAAAGCAGCTCAAATGAGCTGTGCCGGCGTCACTAGACATAAAGTGTGGCAACAGCAGCTATGCAGCACTGGAGACACTCTGATCCTTCCGGCACATGGAATGAGCTTTGGGTCGGGTCAGCTGTCCCGCAGCTGTGCCTGCTTTTAACGTAAACACACCCCAGACAAGCTCTTGAAGAGGAGGGTTACAACACAGGGCTGCACAGGAATGACCACAAGACAGTATAGCTACTGTGTGTGATTTCTAAAGATGACTGAATGAGGATTGCTCAAGTATGAGCAATCCTCATTATTGCTCATATTATTGACTATGATGTCAATAATATTGAACTTCCCACCAGAGCTGTAGAAAAGATCCACAAGCATGAAACCAAACCAAGCACAAGCTGTTAATGTAGCAATGAGCAATGCATGTGTTACTTTATTAACATATTAGTTCATAAAAATACAACCGTTCATTGTTAGTAGCCAATGTCCATTCAATATTATCAGATACAACTTTTGATTTTAATAATGTATTAGTAAATGTTGAAATTAACATTAAGTAGGATAATGAAACCTTATTGTAAAGTGTTGTCTTTACTGTAGTGCAGTATGCACTTTGACCAAACATCAATACACCTATAAAAGGAAACGTCCTGCTACTTCCTGGTCATTACTGTCAAGCAAAATTGCAATGTAATGCAGTAGAGTTACTAATAGTGTTAATAAAATGATAACCAAAAGCCATTCTTAACTTAGCACAACCATTTTGACAAGTAGGCTACTTTCTCAATTTTGCCGACTCCATTTAGTCCGGCTTCTCTTGAGTTCGTTTAGATATCATTTTAAATAAGATATCATTTTTAATAGTTTAATTTAAAAGAGTTTATTGACCTGGTACTCCACTTCTAAGCTGCCGGTCTTAGTGGCTGTTTGGAAGAAGCACTCGGTTGCTCCGGCAGGAAGAAGGAAAGTGAACACGGTGTCCTTATTCTTTGCAAATTCGTATCCCAAATCCACGCAAAGCGTCAGAAAGAGCAGCAAACACACTACGAGACGCGTCGCTTTAAACCGCTCCATTACTTTGCTCTTCATAAACACACTAGAGCAGCTGTTTCAAACACTGCGAGCGACGCGACCGAATAGACGCGATCATTGCCTTCCACACTATAAGCGCGTTCTTTTGGAATCTCGTGAAGTTGCAGTGACAAAACAGCCGGGTTTGAAGTTTGACAGCTTCGTTGATAATGAACGCGTAGTTTTCCCGCGTCGCGTAAAACGCGCAAACAGCCTCGTTGATTTGTCGATTGGGCTCCGACGTCAGGATTTGAGCGTCAACGCGCGCTTGCCTCGTCGCAGTAGCCTACATGAAACATTTACCTAAATCTAAAAAAATGTGAATTTTTTCCTCTGTTTTCTTGTAATGAAGTAAATATAGAATCCATACCTGTTCAATCTGAAGTGAAATACTTAGGTTTAAAAATGTTTAAAGAAACTCATATGAGAGAATTAGTAAATATAGAAGAGAGAATTGATAGTATGAAAAAATCCCTTAATCATTGGCTTATGAGAGATCTGTCTATCATGGGCAGAATACTCTTGACTAAAGCAGAAGGCATATCTAAACTGATTTACCCCTGTTACTCTCTTTATGTTTCTCCTCAACTGATAAAAAAGGATAAACTCTATTTTGTTTAATTTTATATGGAAAAACAAAACTCATTATATTAAAAAATCTCAGATGATTAAAGAATATAAAAATGGAGGTTTGAAAGCATCTGAATTTGAATCAATGGTTGGAGTGCTTAAACTGAATTGGATTAAAATGTATTTAGCACAACCTAACTCAATGTGGTACCATATACCAAAGTCTGTTTTTGAGCAAGTTGGAGGATTAGATTTGTTGCTGAAGTGTGATTTTGAGGTTTCCAAATTGCCAATTAAGCTTTCAAAATTCCACAAACAGATTCTGTACTATTGGAAATTGATATTCCCTCAAAATGTTTCACCACACTGCTCTACATTATGGAATAACAGAACCATTACGATAAATAGAAAGACAGCATTCAAAAAAGAGTGGTATGGGAAAAATGTTTTAAATGTTGTTGATCTTTTAGATGAAACAGGTCTAATTATGCAACATATTGCATTCATGGAGAAATTTGAGATAAAATGTTCATTTAGAGAATATAATACATTGTGCAAAGCCATTCCTCTTGCTTTAAAACAACTAATTCAAAGCACTCTTACATATTCAAAGGTTTCGGTTAAACTGCCCGAGTTAAAAATTGGAGAAGTATATATTGGCGACAAAAAGTGTAATAATAAAGTGATAGGGAATGTATTAAAATGTAAGTTATTTCCAGATTATGATAAAACTTCAAAATTAAAACAATTTGAAAATGAAACTTTTAAAAACAAATTCTGTAATTACCTTAAATGGCCAATTATACCTAAAATGAAGGATATGCAGTTTAGGATTATTAATAATGTGTATCCCGCTGCTGAGGTTTTGCGCAAAAGATTCCGTTTTGAAGTAGATCCTTGCGTTTTTTGTTTAGTAGAGCCTGAAACCATTGATCATTTATTTTATTCTTGCCCAGTAATATTGAAATACTGGCAGGATCTTTTCAGTTGGTTAAATATTGATATAAACGATGATATTCCATCACTGAAATTGTTTCAGGTTTTGATTTATGCTGATGGTCTTTCAAAAGAGTTGTTATACACTTTGAATATTATTATTACAATGGGTAAATACCATATACACAAAAGTAAGTGGAATAACAGTAAACCCTCTTTAAATTACTTTAAAAAGGAATGCAAAAAATACTTAGAATCTTTAAAACACTTCATCAAACCATTGGAGAACTGTATAAATCAATGTATGAGTCTCTTTCCTTTTAAGTTTGGTAAGATTTAAACCTTATTTATGTATTTATTTTCCTTGCACTCCCTCTACAATGATTATTGAATGTTTGTTTTCTTTGATGTTATTGTATGATAAATATATACACAGGTGGACATTTAGGATGGACATATGAATGGAAAAGTGTATATTTTGTAATAGGCATTGTATTGTTCCCTATTTGGTTTGTAAACTAATATTGTTCAATAAAAAATAAAAAAAATAAAATAAAAAAAAGATCATTTATAACGTTAAAGGTAAAAAAAAAAAAAAAAATACATGAAATATTTAATGTTCTGGTGTTACTAGGTCTCAATATTTCTGTTGCAAGACACGTTTACTTGTAGCATACGTTCTCGGAACGTTCCAGGACCGTTTGAAGGGGATCGGAGGTTTTAGGCTACATTTTGGCTATAAATTGAACTGGGACTGAAAATTAATTTAATTATGCTGTAGGCTACTACAGCAATGCCAGTCAAAAAAAAACCTTTCTGCAACGCTCTGGTAATGTTTATTGTTTATAATAAGGAAAAATAAAACCACTGTAACCCTTAGTGTTGTAATGACATGAGTAGCCTATAATGTGGTTGCCACTCCGAACATCCCTGCGACGCTATGAGAACATAGGCTAACTAACTACATAAAAAATTAGCCTACATAAAATTAATTTTTCAAGGAGAGGCTTTATTTTAGTTAAGTCTATGAACTGATTTTAAAGATTATTCAAATAATTTTAGCATGGTTTGCTTTGGTGTGAATTGTCAAGTTTGTAAAATGTGACCAGGCATTTACTCATCTCACTCGCACAAAAACAGATAAAGTGAGAAAAAGTAACGTAGGCCTAATGCATTACTGTTCACAAAAAAGTGACTGACCTGATTAGTTCTCTTACGAGAGGTTCTCTCGTATTGCGTAAGTTTAGCTTACGCTACGGGAAAGATTCATCTTCTCGAGATACTGAAGCCAAAAAATTATCCTTAATTTTGTATTCCTTGTCAACGCAGTGCAGCAGCTAGCAGACCTAGAGCAGGCCATCTCGCGTGCTCATTGGCTGCCCTGCGGGCAACTGCTGCAGCCTACCAGTGAGCCCGGCGTGACGTCACGCCCAATGAAGGGCGCCCGCGCCTTCATAGCGTCACAACCCGCCAGAATGGGCGTGGCTTAGCGTCTAACACTAGGGGCTGTAGGCTGACTTCCCTGATTTTCATCTCTTCAGCGAGCTCTTCGCATCGCTGGATCTGAGAGAAGCCACCGCCGCCGTCGAACAGCGGACAGCCAGCTTAGGAGAGCGCTGAGGAAGCCGGCCATCTACGCCACCTTCAGCCATCCGTGCGAGCTACGCTATCCGGCGACGTATCCTTTACCTTGCTAAAACCTATTCTAAAACCTATTCTAAAAGAGCAGCGAGTGTCTTTTTTAAGACGCCTCGCACTTCCGGCTGTGAAGCGCTTCCGCTGTCGACCCTGCGGGATCGACTCGAAGCCTTCAACACCCCCCGCCTCTCCTCACTGACGCGTAGCTGCTGCTCACGAGCCTCACTGCCGTCGCATCTGAGAATGAGGCCGAGGGACACGTACGAGCACGCGGCTATCTCTCTTTACGTTACAAGAGAGCTACCCCGCCCTCGTGTCCCCGTTCGCGCGGGCTAGCTCTCTTTACGTTACAAGAGAGCTACCCCGCCCTCGTGTCCCCGTTCGCGCGTCATGCAGAGCCCTCTCGAGCTCTCTGCATGACCCGGACGGGCATCATCTGTGTTACATGTAGGTCCCGTGCCCACTACTCGTGTGCGCGCCCTCGTACAAACACTGTTCCAGTTCTGCTCGACCACCGAGCACGCGGCTAGCTCTCTTTACGTTACAAGAGAGCTACCCCGCCCTGGCGTCCCCGTTCGCGCGTCATGCAGAGCCCTCTCGAGCTCTCTGCATGACCCGGACGGGCTTGCGCGCCGCCGTCGAAATGTCTCGCCATGTCAGTCCCCTTAGATAAGGCTACTGCAGTGGTGTATTTGGCAGCCAACGAGCCGGTAATGCAACCCGCTCGCCTGCACACATCCGCCGTTCTCGCGGCGACCCAGAGAAATCTCAAGTGAGTATAATGTCAGATTAAGAATGTAAGTTACGTGCCCGCTCACGAGCGCTCACGCTTACTAACAGACACATCGCCTCCGAAAAGACGTGCGTGTTGAAGTTTATTCCCTGTCAGTCCCCTTCAAACAGGCTACTGCAGTGGTTCAATTAGCAGCCAACGAGCCGGTTTGTTGACCCTCTCGCCTGCACACAAACGCCGTTTTCACGGCGACCCAGAAAAATCTTACAGGAAGCTTTTCCGCCCGGAGCGCTGCTCGCGCGTCAAAGAGTGAAAAAAGAATGTTCCCCATCCCTTATGATTGGGACATCTCACATAAATCAGCCGGTCTCGGCTTTCAGCGAGCAGCCATTGCCCAGAACCGAGAGCGCGCGCGCCGCGCTTTCGGCTCCGGGTCAGTTTCACAAAAGAAAGCAGGTTATGGATGTAAGTCTCGTGCCCGCCAGGGTGCGTTCACTTTTGCTAACACAAACCTCCCCCCGGACTCGGTCCGCGCGTTTTAAGTGTTTTCACAAAACGCAGGGCATTAATAAAACGCTCCCCATCCATTATGATCAGGGCGTCAAATACACTTGTAAGCCTCGTGCCCGCGCACACGCGCTCACGCTTACAGGAAGCTTTTCAGCCCGGAGCGCTGCTCGCGCGTCAAAAAGTAAAAAAAAAAAAAAAAAAGAATGTTCCCCATCCCTTATGATTGGGACATCTCATATAAATCAGCCGGTCTCGGCTTTCAGCGAGCAGCCATTGCCCAGAACCGAGAGCGCGCGCGCCGCGCTTTCGGCTCCGGTTCAGTTTCACAAGCCCGCAAATGGCGGCGGTCTGAACCAGGAGGCCATTCGCCCCCTAGCGGCTCACATAGCTGCGTGGGAAACTATCCCAGGGATTTCAGAATGGATGTTGAGCACAATAAAGCAGGGCTATACACTTCAATTCATTCGCCGTCCCCCGCGCTTTCAAGCCCGGACCGCGACGATAGTGAATGCGGAAGTAGCACACCTACTTCACGCCGAAATAGCAAAGCTGCTGTGCAAAGGGGCTATAGAAACGGTACCGCCTACTCTGAGCGAGTCAGGCTTTTACAGCCGATATTTTCTCGTACCCAAGAAGGACGGAGCCTTCAGACCTATCCTAGATCTGAGACATTTGAACTAAGTGCTTGCGAAAAGACCGTTCAAAATGCTTACGACCAGGAAAATCCTCGCGCACGTTCGCCCGAGGGACTGGTTTATTTCTCTAGATCTGAAGGATGCCTATTTTCAGATTCAGATAGTACCCCTTCACAGGCAATTTTTGAGATTCGACTTCGACGGTCAGGTATATCATTACACCGTCCTGCCGTTCGGCCTGTCCCTGGCACCCCGTACATTTACAAAGTGCATGGACGCGGCGCTTGCCCCCCTGAGAAGTCAGGGGCTGCGAATAATGAACTATCTGGACGATTGGCTGATATTGGCACAGTAAGAGACAGAACTGCTATCTCATAGAACAGTGCTTCTCAGTCATCTGGAAAGCTTGGGTCTCACGGTCAACTGGACCAAGAGCTCATTACTGCCCAGCCAGTCAATTTCCTTTTTAGGAATAGCACTGGACTCGGTGACCATGACGGCTCGTTTATCGACACAGCGCGCGCGCCGTGTTCACCACCTAGCCGCATCTTTCCAGAAGGGCAGCTTTCTCCCTTTGAAAACATTTCAAAGGATGTTGGGCTGTATGGCATCAGCTACAGCGGTGCTCCAGCTGGGCCTACTGCGCATGCGCCCGCTCCAACGCTGGTTGAATGCTCGCGTGTCCCCCCGGGTGTCTGGCGGCCAGAAAATCAGAGTGACTCAGGCCTGCATAGCAGCTCTGCAGCTCTGGTTAGTGGCCGACTGGTACCAGCAGGGAGTAATGATGGGAACCATCTCTTATCGTAAAGTCATCTCGACAGACGCGTCCAACTCGGGTTGGGGCGCACTGTTCGAGGGCAGACCGGCCTTTGGCCAGTGGTCAGACCAGGAGAAGGGTTTTCACATAAACTGTCTGGAAATGATAGCGGTCGAGAACGCGCTGAAGTGCTTCCTCCCGTTCATACAGGACCAGCATGTTCTTGTCCGCTCGGACAACATGTCTGTGGTATCCTATGTAAACCGTCAGGGCGGTGTCAGATCCAGAAATCTCTGCAATCTGACGGAACGCCTCCTTATTTGGTCTCAGATGCACCTGCGCTCGCTGAGGGCGGCGCATGTGCCTGGCCATTTGAACGACGGCCCAGACAAACTGTCCAGGGACAGTGTTCCCCCAGGGGAATGGTCCCTGCACCCCAAACGGTCCAGAAACTGTGGCGCCTATTCGGCAGAGCGGAAGTCGACCTATTTGCGTCAAAAGACAACGCTCAATGCCCGACGGTCTGTTCGAAGTACGAGGACGCGCTGGCCCAGGTTTGGCCCAGCCTCCCGCTATATGCTTTCCCTCCGGTCTCTCTGTTGCCACAGGTGATCAAGAGAATCAGGGAAACGCGCCACTCGGTGCTCCTCATAGCCCCGCGTTGGGAGAATCAGATTTGGTTCCCGGAACTAGCAGGGCTGTCACATACAGCTCCGTGGCCGAATCCGGTGAGGGCAGATCTCCTCTCTCAGGCTCGCGGCAAGATCTGGCATCCCAATCCAGAGCGCTGGTCTCTGCATGCATGGTTGATCAACGGGTACTCGTTGCCCTGCCAGAAGGAGTGATGAACACGATCACGCAGTCTAGAGCCCCTTCCACGAGAAGGCTCTACGCGTCTAAATGGTCGGTTTTCTCTGGATGGTGCACCGACAGAGGTCTGGACCCGCGGACATGCGGGGTGGCGCATCTGCTCACCTTCCTACAAGAGCTGTTGGATAAGGGAAGGTCCCCATCCACGCTCAATGTATACGTGGCGGCCGTGGCAGCGTTCGCAGAATCGACGCACGGCCAGTCATTGGGAAGACACGAGTTGGCCATCCGCTTCCTTAGAGGAGCTAGAAGGATGAATCCGCCGCGCCCCCCGTCGGTTCCCATGTGGGATCTTTCATTGGTCCTCGAGGCCCTGAAAGCTTTTCCATTTGAACCACTAGACTCCGTGGGGTTGAAATATCTATCACTGAAAACCGTCTTTCTGACTGCACTGTCGTCAGTAAAACATGTAGGGGACCTGCATGTGCTGTCTGTCAGCGCGTCGTGTCTTGAGTTCGGACCGAATGACTCTAAAGTCATCCTCAGACCAGACATGGCTATGTCCCTAAAGTGATGGGCACTCCATTCAGAGCGCAAGTTATTTCGTTGTCAGCTCTCCCAGCATCTGACAGCGAAGGTGATGTGAATCTCCTCTGCCCTGTCAGAGCGCTGAGGTTTTACATTACGCGCTCCGCCTCCTTCAGGCGTTCGGAACAGCTTTTTGTTTCGTTTGGTGGGCGCACCAAGGGTCTCGCCTCCTCGAAACAGAGCCTGTCCAGATGGATAGTAGACGCTATAGCGGCCGCTTACGCGTCAAAAGGTCTGCATTGCCCTCTGGGCATCAGGGCTCATTCCACGAGAGGCGTGGCCTCTTCGTGGGCATGGTCCAGTGGAATTTCTATCCATAACATATGTGTAGCGGCGGGCTGGAGCTCCCCGTCTACCTTTGTCAGGTTTTATAACCTAGAAGTTCCTGCCTTGCAGGCTAAACTGTTGTCAGTCTGAAGGAGAGGTGTATTCTGCCCAGATCTCCTGCTCAGATCACTCTCACTTGACTCAGCTCTCCTGGTTGAGCTGCACTAAGTAGGGTATGTGCCATGTGCCTATACAGACCGGCGCGCTGCTCTGTATTCCCTATGTCTGCTTATGTACAAGTGATGGCCCGCGTGGCTGGACACCTTATTTTTTCCACTTATGGGGTTCCCCTGAAAGCTCGGGGTCTCATGTGGATGCTTGGCGCGCACGGCGTTGACAAAGTGTTCCCGTAGCGTAAGCTAAACTTACGCAATACGAGAGAACCTCTCGTAAGAGAACGATACTCGGTTACTAACGTAACCTCGGTTCTCTCTAGAGAGGGAACGAGTATTGTGTAACCGGCCATGCTCGCGCCACGAGCGACTTCGCTTCAGTCGACGAAAACCAGGGAAGTCAGCCTACAGCCCCTAGTGTTATACGCTAAGCCACGCCCATTCTGGCGGGCTGTGACGCTATGAAGGCGCGGGCGCCCTTCATTGGGCGTGACGTCACGCCGGGCTCACTGGTAGGCTGCAGCAGTTGCCCGCAGGGCAGCCAATGAGCACGCGAGATGGCCTGCTCTAGGTCTGCTAGCTGCTGCACTGCGTTGACAAGGAATACAAAATTAAGGATAATTTTTTGGCTTCAGTATCTCGAGAAGATGAATCTTTCCCGTAGCGTAAGCTAAACTTACGCAATACTCGTTCCCTCTCTAGAGAGAACCGAGGTTACGTTAGTAACCGAGTATCGTTACTTTTTCAGGAAGTAATGCAATATTTTAATAACTTTCCCCCACACTGCCCATAAGACTTTTGTTTATCTTCAGAACAAAAATGCAGATTTTTTCCCCCCCAATTCTCTCCTCATTTTTGTCTATACAAAATTGTAAAGCTTTAAAGATTCACAGAGACATTGTAAAAGTAATCCATATGAATTGAGAGGTGTAATTCAAGTCTTCTGAAAATACAAAATCGCTTTATATGTTGAACAGATTTAATATAATGTGGTCTTGCCCCATCATGTGCGAGAACCAATAAGATTTGTTCTCACTCGCCAAGCAAGCACGGTTGGGCTGACATTCAAACTAGAATAATCGAGAAAGTGGCAAAAGCAGGCAAACAATCAAAGTCAAGATGGAACACAGAAAGCTCTTCCAATTTAACATCATCTTATCGGAGCATTCTAATACGCAAATATTTTCATAATGACATTGCCATATGGAATGAGGAAAGTGAATACCAACTGATCAACATGAATTACATTCAAAACGGTAGGGAAGTGCTTTTCTTGTACTGTATATCTGCAGTCCTAGGCTGAATCTGAATTCGCCTCCTGAATCCTCATTCACTATTCCCTATGTTAGTCCACTAATACTGTTCACTTGAAGGAGTGAATGAAAACGAGTGAGCGCATTCTGACAGCGGTTGAACATAGCCTAAACCGGTTGTACATTCGTAATCGCGGTGCAATGTGGGATTGAATAAGTGCACTCAATAACGTCCATTATGGTTTTGGACGCCACTACAAATGGCTGTCCCCTCAAATAATACCCTATTTGAGGTGATAGGGGCCGATTTCGGATTCAGCCTTTGTTTCGCTTTCTTTTTTTTTTTGACTGATGAATCCAGACTACTGCCACCTGCTGGTATGGAGAGTTTCTCTCACGCAGGCACAGATGCACTGGTATAGGCTGTTGGATGTAGACTTTGCGGTGTGTTCAAGGACAACCTTTTGGCCCAGATGCTGGCAACAACAAAGTCACTACTATTTCTTTGATGTTGGTTTGGTATGTCACAAGATATGACATGACATCAAATATTAAATATGGACTGAACGAGTATTCTATTCTCAGCGGATGGCTCTCTCTCTCTCAGTCTGTTTGCATTGGATGGCTCTCTCTCAGTCTGTTTGCATTTATTTTTAGATCAGCTCAACTATACTTGTGTTTACTGGTCTAATTATGGTGAACTATTAATAGCCTTTTACCCGCATGTGCACACTACTATAACAAAACAAAAATAGTACATCTGCCTGCATTGACCGTCACTTCTCTATTGTGTTTTACTGCTCCAAAATGACTTTTTTGGGCTTTGTGTGAAGTGATTTTAAATGTCTTTCTTCTACAGCCAAGTTACTTAACCCTAATGTTGTGTTCGGGTCATTTTAACCTGGAGAGGATTTTCTTTTTCTCTAAAATGCTAGTTAATCTTATCACATTGGACTAAGACTTACTGACTTTGCTCACACTGAGTATAACTACGCCAACATTTTGGGATAATTCTTGTACTTTTTGGGGACTTTTTGGTTGACGTGTGATATATATATATGTATATATATATATATATATATATATATATATATATATATATATATATATATATATATATATATATATATTGTAGGCCGGTAAATTTTGACCAGGAACACCACAAGTGTGACTTTGTTCCATTTTGTACAAAATAAAAGCATTTCAAAACAAACTTCCTAGTTAACTTTTAAAGAACATTAGAGTGATAAACAGTACAATTGTTTCCATATGTTGATGAATGTTGAAAAAATAATCCAATAATCATGCTTTTTTCACTCAAAAACTGAGGTGTAATCTCAGATCAACGAGACCTACGATCTATCAGTTCCAAAAATAAATACAAAACCGGTCCTAATTGAAAGGAAACAAGTTGACAAAAAGACTGAATCCAATATTTGGTGATAATATAGCATAACGAGAGATTTAAAAGTAATTTTGAAAAGGGAGTCATTTTTGACCACCTCTGTTACAGGGGTTTGAACACAGCATAAGGGTTAAACAATGAAGAAGCGTGTGTGATCTGTGTAGGACGGGAAGCTGTGGCTGAGAGCTGATGCACAGAGAGGAAGGTGTGAATTGGTGGGGCCAATTGCATGGCCATGAAAATGTGCATATCTGCTTGTGTAGGCTTTTGTACAACGTCTTTTACTAAATCCCATTATAGATTCCACTTCCAACCTACTCAGACCCAAACGGAATCTGTCAGTCTGAAAGATTTTTTTTGATGATTTTTTACTCGTTTTGAAACCAAATTAGATTTAAACGTTGCAGATTTTGCTTTAACCATCCCTTGAGACAGGTTTGCATGCAGATTCTGAGAGTGGTCTGTTATGCATCGACCGCCCACCTGTGGGCTTTTATGAGTTATGGTTATCTCACGCTCTGACAGTGGCTCTTGCTCTCATTGTGTTGCACTGGGTCTTGTTGCACTTCTCTGGATGTGCAGTTTTCATCTGTAACGTGGCCAGAGGCGGTGTGCACATGGCTCCAGGTAAAATATCGTATCCTTCTGTGTTTGTGGTGGACAGCCCCACGAGACCCCCTCCGCTGCCCCCCAAACCCGGCGTTAGACAGCGGCAGAAGAAGATCCAGACGCTGCTGGTGATCCTGGTCGTTGTGGCTCTGTGTGGAATGACCATTGAGGCTTGTTTCATCTACCGTCTGTACTCAACCAAAGGACAGCCTGTAAGTACCATCCACAACTTATCATTGTGGTTGATCAGTAACATTTATTTACCTGAAACAACAAAATTAAAACGAGATAGAACTCAAATTAAAATTTTGCAACTACGGTACATGTTGACTAACTCTCATTAAAGTATTAGTAGACTGTTAGGTTTGGGTTCAGGTTAGTAGAATAAGTTGACGTAGTTCTTTTAGTCAGTAGAATGGCTGTTGAGGAGCATCAAAATAAAGTGTTAGCAGATATTAAGTCTACTAATACTCTAATAAAGGTGAGTTAGTTGACATGTAGTTGCAAAGTTAGTAGAGTGTCTAAAGTGGACTATTGAAATAAAGTGTTACCGAATGTGACTTTTCACACATTTGTCATGTGTGTCATGAAACAATGCAAAATAGAAACATTGTCAGCCATATGTACATAAATATACACTGTGTAGATTGCGATGTGTCATCAGGCTCCACCCTTTACATGAAGTTTGCAGAAATGTAGCTGGACAGACGGTGCTCAAACATAGCGTGCTGTGGTTATCTGACCTAACCTGTGACCTAACAAACACAGTTATGAGAAATCAGTCTTAACCAACATGCAGGGGGGTTATCTGATCTGATGTGGCAGTGTGACCCAAATTAAGTTAACTGGAGGAAATAATACGTTTGAATTGCAAGTTGTAAAAAGTAAAAAGTTGTAGCTATAGTGTAAAATGTGTTCCAGTAAGTCGGGATTATGCGGAAGTGGCGACCGATCTTTTCTTCCGTAACGTCGTCACATACATCCGGGAGAATAAAACCTGTAGGGTGGCGACTTGCCTCGTTGCATTGGTTGTTGATTGTATTTTGAAATGCGGAAGTTGCTCTCAAAAGTGGAGGCAGATGCACGTGAGCTTAGATGGACCAAGTTTAAGCACTAAACAATTTCACTGGAAGATCAGTTATGAAAAAAAAAAAAAAAAAAAAAAATGGGGTCAATTTTTTTCCAGTGAAAATATGATGAATCATTCACTGTAAGATCTATAACTTGAATTTATAAAACAGATAATACTAAATGACTTAATAATAAAATCCTGATTATGTTTGTGCCAAATAAATACCCACTATTTAATAATAATGTTAAAAGTAGTTAAATGTGAAGCATTATATCCTCATAGCACAGATTCTTGTATTTGATGTGCGTTTCCATCTGGAAGATGTACTTTTTAGATCTGCAATACGTTTTTAAGACGTTTCCTGTCAGATATTATATATACATTTAGAAGATGTATTGAAGATGTTTATGATTTAGAATGTATGTAAAACTACTATTTAAAATATGCTTATCAGAGTTTCCCTTATGAAAAAGTTTATTCAAGTGTGCTATAATAGTATACTTATTTTAAACTAAAAAATAAGACTATAGTTATAGAGTATAAGACTATACTTGTACTTGATCTTTTGATCGAGATATATTTTAAAGTATAGTTAAGTATTCTAAGCATACTTGGCTTGTAGTTGTGTTTACTCTTTTGATTGAGTAGCCTATTAAATACTTTTTTCACATAGTTTTACAAACTGTCTTAAAAACTTGCATTGTTTAAAAATATTGATTTATAAAGAAAATTAAACTTTTATATACCAAAAAGTGGGCCAATTTAGTTCCAATCAGTATTGAAATAGTACACTTACAAGTTTACTACTAGTACATTGCCATAGACTATATTTACTTACTATACTTAAAACATTAGGCTACTTAAGTATACTTAATAAAATAAACTTGAAGTAAACTTTTTTTTTGTAAGAGTTTGTACACAACAGATATTTTCCAGATGAAAACAAGACATACGTGTGCTATCTGGGTCAGAAAATGTAGAGGTGATGCTTATGAACTGATACAATTAATAAAGTGCAGGAGTTTGCTGCTAGAAGACACAATATACGCCGCAGAAGCAGCAGTCCATGATACATTTAATATTTTTTCTGAGGGGTTTTCACCCAAGGCATTTAAAAAAGCATAGACTCAAAGTGAATTTATAAATGCATTATTCTCCTTTCAGACCCCTCCAAATGAACCTCAGACTGCCATGAGAAAACAAGGTAAAGATCACTTAACACTGTATTGTCACAAGTTTACTTTGATGCATTACATTGTTTTGCATTTTTAAAATTCTAGTTAAATATGGCATATTACGAATATTAAATTGCACTTAAATCTATGGTAAATTTATGCTTTTTTTTTAAAGAGAAAGATGCCGCACTCAGCAAACACAAAGAGCTTGGAGAAATGAAGCCGTCAAAACCAATGGCACAACTGACAAGTAATTTCACAGCTGTTATTATTATTATTATTTTAAATGTTAGGTTTAGTTTATTTGGCATTATTACCAATCCAATGTCTATGAATATTTCCAAGTAATCAGAACTGAAGTAACACAAATAGAGGCATATTGAACATGTATGTTGGACACTTGTTAGCTGGATTTACTTTTCCTTAAAATCATGAGAAATATAAATTCAGTCAAGCGCTTAAACATTTGAGTGCTAATATACATGACGCTCATGCTGTCCTCTTCCATGTAGCTGGTAATTCAACTGCTAATGGAGTCGTGCTGTGGAATGTGAATCAAGAATCCATCCAACACCAAGTCAAACTCAAGCCAGCTGAGGGAAAACTCGTCATAGAGAAAGAGGGATATTATTCCGTCTACTCTAAGATCCACTTGCTTGACGATAAAATCACATGCACCCACTCTGTACTTCGGTCTACAGATCGATATGGGTCTGAGATTCTGCTTCTCCAGTCCTCTAGGTTTCATCTTAAAGTCCAGAGGCCGAGAATCACAGACAACAGCTTCCTCAGCGGCATGTTTCATCTCTACAAAGGAGATGCTGTCTTTGTCAGGGTGAAAAATTGTACACTTGTGTTGTCCAATGCTGCTGAGAACTACTTCGGTGTGTTCATGGTTTAGATGAATTCTCGAGTCTGACTGTTACCAAAAGATCTCAGAGAGAAAAAAAAGTACAAAAGCTGTTTCTGGGGCAGTTCCCTTCCAAAAGGTATTGATATTTACACTTTAGAAGAAAGAACGTTACAAAGATGTAACTTTATGAAGGGGTAACGTCCCACTGACAGCTTTTGAACGGGTGTTTGTCTATGACAAATCTGTAGAAATGTGTAGAAGTTGGATAAGTGCACCACTAGATTTGGATGGAAAATATTTATATTTCCTTTAAAAGTGTACAAACTAATTGTTCCACCTGAAAACAAGTTAAACACGCCAAATTAATAAATTATGGAAGGAGTAGTACATGTGAGGGGTCATATCAAAAGGAATCAAACTTAATCTTTTGAGATTGTATGATCAATGTACAGAATAGATGCCATTATTTCTATAAATAATATATATATATATATATATATATATATATATATATATATATATATATATATATATATATATATATATATATATATATATATATATATACACAGTGATGTGAATAAGTTAGGACACCCATGCTAAAGTTGCCTAAAAAGAGGAATAAAAAATCATCTTTTGGAAATTGATCTTAATGCTTTAATTAAAAAAATGAGGATAAATCCAACCTTTAAAGACACCAATTTTCTTTGTGAATGAATAATGTATCATAAATAAATAAATGTTCTTCCTTAAAATACAGGGTGCATAAGTCAGGACACCCCTATGTTAAATTCCCATAGACCAGGGCAGATTTTTATTTTTAAACGCCAGTTATGTCATGGATCCAGGATACTATGCATTCTGATAAAGTTCCCTTGGCCTTTGGAATTAAAATATCCCCACATCATCACACACCCTTCACCATACCTAGAGATTGGCATGGTTTTATTTCAGTTAGCCTAATAGCTGGTTTGATTTGCATTGAAAGATGATCTTATGGAAAGTACCCCATGCCAATCTCTAGATATGGTGAAGGGAATGTGATGATGTGGGGATATTTTAATTCCAAAGGCCAAGGGAACTTTATCAGGATGCATATTATCCTGGATCCATGAAATAACTGGCCTTTAAAAATACAAATCTGCCTGGCTCTATGGGAATTTAACATAGGGGTGTCCTGACTTATGCACCCTGTATTTTAAGGAAGAACATTTATTTATTTATGATACATTATTCATACACAAAGAAAATTGGTGTCCTTAAAGGTTGGATTTTCCTCATTTTTCTAATTAAGGCATTAAGATCAATTTCCAAAAGATTTTATTCGTCTTTTTATGCAACTTTAGCATGGGTGTCCTAACTTATTCACATCACTGTATAAATGACTAACAATAAATTTAGTAAAATGTAGTAAAAAAAAGTTTCAAAGCCTGTAATGTTTCTGTGTGTAGCACCTGCCGCTCTGCAAAACTGTTAGAAAAAAGCGGCAGAAATATATATTTTAAAATATAATAAAAAAAATAAATTAAAAAAAATATAATAATAATATATATTATTCATCGTTTAGAAAGGTGAACTTAGAAAGATTTTTGCTGCACCTTATATGCTCAAGATGTAAAATCATACTATTGCAATATAGCTCCTTTTTCTTTCCACATATTTTTATTTTTTTACTTTTTTAAATCGTTCTTATAAATATTTAATTAAATTATATGTAACTATTTGCCTATCCAGTGAGGTCTGAAAATTTGAACACACACACACACACACACACACACACACACACACACACACACACACACACACACACACACACACACACACACACACACACACACACACACACACACACACACGCACGCACACGCACGCACACGCACGCACACGCACGCACACGCACGCACACGCACGCACGCACAAACACACACATATATATATATATATACATGTGTAATTCTTCAACTATGGTACTCTTTGAGCTGACAGTTTCAGAAAATAAAAACATTTCTACAGTATCAGTTGGTTTCTCAATCTGTCTAGAAACCTTCCCTTAAGTTGGCTGTGATGATTTGTATTAAATAATATATATATATTTTGCCATTTTTATCTGACAGTCCAAGAGAACGGTCATTTCCATCACATAGCAAAACATGTGTTTTGAAGAGAAAATAATTAAATATCTTCTGTAATAAATATATTTGATTAAATAGCACACACATCTCTGATCAAATGTGTAATTTATTTATTTTTTTCAGAAATGTAACTGTAAAGATTTTACAATGTTTACACTAAAAACACCTAAAACTAGATCACTGGAACATTTCATTTACTTATCATAGCTCAAAATCATGTATTTCTTAAAGGGTATACGCATATCTTACCCCTAACTGCACAATTATCAACACCACTGAATATATTTGGTTTGATTGTATGTTTTTTATATTTTTTACTTTAAAATATGTGTTGTGGTGGAAATGACATGGCGTGGCGGAAAAGACAGTGTGTGGCGGAAATGACATAGATAGGCAACTTCCAATTAAAAACTATTTTTCTATTGCTCTATGTGGTGAACCAGACCCAATCAATAAGAAACAGCATTAGTAAACAAAAACATATCAATGTTTTTAAATGAAAAACAATCCAAAAACTTAAAAAACAAGAATATGGGCCCTATCCTTCACCCAGCGCAATTGACTTTGTACACCGACGCATGTATCATCCGTATTTCTGAGAACCGATTTTGAAGCGCGCCTGGTAAATCCGCCATAATAATAACAATCCGCCATGCAACATGCGAACCTGCTCTTAAAGGGTATGTTGGATGACGCTCTGATTGGTTTATTTCACGTTACGCCCAAACCACACCTATGAATAATGAAGCTATTTCAGACCAACCCATTTAAACTTGCCTGCGTCGGGCGCAAGAGTCATTTATCCCGCCGGTTAAATAGCAACAACGCCCAAGACCCACCCAGGAAGTTACTTGCGCTTCACGCTTGATACTTACGTTTCAGATCGTTAAAATAGGGCCCTATGTGTTAAAAATCAGCAAATCATTTATTCACTGCTTTCTGCATGCTGAACTTGGACAAACTAGTTCAAATTAGAGCAAACTAGAGAAAACCCTTTATGACATCATTACCTTAATATAACCTTAATATACACAACCCTCAGGGTCCACATCCTGTATAATGCCAGGGTAAGAATTCCCATAATTCCGTACCACACACCAACGTCCAATCAGTCCCTCACACTGTAAAAAAATGTATTAAAAAAAACTATAAAAAAACCCGGCAACATTTTGACAGTAACATGCTGTTTTCCATTAAAACAGCAATTTAAAGTAGAAAAAAATTATTCTGGGTGATATATGTCATTTTCGAGAAAGTAGCCTACCGGAATATACTGTAAATTAACAGCGCTCAAAGTCAACACTCAGAGACTGTGTTCCAAATCACACCCTATACCCTCATTCACTATTCCCTACATTAGTTCACTAATATAGTCCAATTGACTGAGTGATTAAAAACTAGTGAGTTAATTCAGACACTGATGAACACCTGCTGTTAACAAGCAGAATCACTGAAGGAAAGAGGGACAAGAGAACAAGAAGAAAAAAAAAGATTAAATCAACTGAAGATAAAAGACATTAAATCTCTGAAGATCTCAGCAGAGGAGGATTAAACAACTCCACAAACAGCATTACCAGCTTCACTTATTACTAACGAGTTTGACTTTATGTCTGATGTCTACAGAAGTTATTATTAAAAGGTGACAGAGGTTTAGATGTAATTTTATTTTCATTTGATGTTACCATTATGGTGATCAGTGTTTCCTTTAGTTGGGCTCTTGACCCTTGTCTTTTGAACATTAGTTTTTCTTTGGCAGTGGTAACTGTGTTTTTGAAATACATTTGCTATTGCAAAAAAACTGAAAGAAAACAGGATTAGATGACAGTGACTATTTGTTAGGGCTGTAACGATACACCAAACCCACGTTTCGGTTAGTATCAAGATTTTTTACCCACGATTCGGTTAGTATCACGATTCTATAATCGTTTTAAAAAGTTAATGCTCAGAACATTTTGAACTTCAATATTAGACAGACCTACACAGACATCAAGAATTGGCGTATGAATCGCAATAATTGTGACAATCAAAAAAGTTTCAATGCTGCAATGCATGTTGGGTTGGTACCCATAGTACAAACAAAATTTTTTGAATGACTGCCAGCATGCACTGCGGCATGAATAAAATATGCAGCTAAATTGTCTGGTTATTTTCATTCATATTTACTGGTTGCTTTTATTTTTGCTGTTGGTTTTGTGTTGACTTCTAGCAGTGTGTTGTTTGTGATGTTCAGATTTGATGTTATCTTTTTTGTTGATTGATTCTTGATGTCTGTGTGTGTCGAATTGAAGCCATAGTAAAAAAAATTTTGTGAGTGAATGATGAGTTTAGAAAATCCTTCATAACTGATTGTGCAGGCTGGTTGATCTTTTGCTGTAATTTCACAGTGTAGCAATATAAAATTAAGCTGTATTAAAAAACATGTTTTTGATAAGTGATTAGACACTGGATTAGATTGGTGATCCAAACATTATGTGACATCATGTCAAACTTACTTATCTATTGTTCTCTTTTTTACCAACAATATTGTAGCAATAAAAAAATAATGAAATATTTCCTTACTACCTTAACTTAATTAATTATATGGTTTTTTTTTTACATAAAAGTTGTTAGTATTATAGCCCAAATAATTTGCTGTTTAGCACAAACTATGTCATTTCCACCACAACCTGTCTTTACCGCCACAATGAACACGGTGGTGGAAATGACATTCCCCCCCTTTCCCTCTAAAATATCATGCTATGTTAGCCTGTTAATATTAGTTTTAGAGTTAGCATTAAATATACACAAATTACACATTATTAGATTCAATTTATCTAGTTATTTTTACGTCCATGTGAAATATGAGCCGTTTGGAAATGACGACCAATAAACCTACTCTCAGTTTTAGTCATATTTACCCTGATTTTTCTTCTTTTCATTAAAGATCATCATTAATCTTTTCACAACAATGTCGTAAAAAACCTCACTTGCGGCACCCTCCTCCCCCTTTCTACCGGCTGCTCATGTGCATTTGTTATTATCGGAGCCGGCCAACTTTATAGTGTGGAGCTATGTCTACCGAGGTGGGTAATACATCATACACATTGAGGGCGGCGTGTGTGTTTATGTCGAATTGCGGTAAAAAGGATTTTGTGTTTCTCGCTCGCTCTCGCTTCTCACGAGACTTCCTATTTCCAACTTACCGGGACGTTAGTCCCCATGTTGCAAGGTTGGTTTTCCACCTGGGGACGCTGGGGGTAGCGGGGAAACTAGCCATTCTCACCAGAACAGGTTATTAAACCATCCAAATTATTTCTAAATGGTTTTATTAAGTTGAAATAGTTGCCGAAAGCCCCTTTAATGTTGGTAATCAAACATTTGACAGTAGCTATTGACTTCCATAGTATTTTTTTTTTTAACTATGGAAGTCAGCTGTTTGATAATCAACAAAACTGAGTAAATTATGCAAAATTTTCATTTTTGGGTGAACTTTCCCTTTAAGTCCTGCATACAGTACGTTACCAGAGTGGTTTCTGTCCTTTAAACCCAATCTCACAGGAAACCGTAACTAGAAGCCGATTTTGTATGAATTCATATGGTGTGAATTGTATTTTTAGAAAAAAATTAAGCATTAAGTTCACAAAGTACAAACATTTACAAATGAGATTGTACAAATTTATATGAATTAGCTACCAATTAGGCAAAACGTAAAATAGTTACGAATTGCCATGAGGTTGTGTTGGTCAAAAAGATCGAGCTGATATTTTGATTGAACATTATGAAAAAAAAATCCACAATAACATCTATTACATGCATTTACAAACTAGATAGGGAGAATTTCTATTTCATGCTGACAACAAAGTGTGTAATTTTGTAATAATCATAGTAAACACTGTTTGTTTGAGAATCCCTATATAGGCCTCGCAACATTGACTCCCACAGAAATATTTAATCGCAAAATAAAATAATTTTCTCTAATCGTTATAAATGTTTGGACCCCTTATATCTCATATCAACACCTTCATGTTTTTGGATCTGCATAGGGGATACAATTTATTTGAATGATCAATTTCTCTCTGCATCAGCTGCACACAACTTTATTTCAAGTACATTAAATGAATGTTTGTTTATTATTTTGAATGGATTTTCTGCTCAAAAGAAAGTTCAGCCAAACCTCAGTCTGCTCTAAGTCATCCTTAGCTACACATTGTTATATAACACGCGGCACATGATTCGTCATTTAAGTAATGATCACCGATGCTGCGGTTCGATCTTGCTCGTCTACAGTGACACTTTCATTTGTGATTCTTGCTTTACCAGCAAATTTATTTTTAAATTCATGATGTACAGTTTTTCTGACTTATCATATCCTCCAACCTAGGTGCGGAGAGATGTGAGTCATTTTGTCTTTTGAGATGCTTTCTGTTGTTCACATGTGTCAGATGACATCAGTGGTGCCACTGCAACAAACATTTGAAAGGTTTGGAGAAACACTTAGTTTGTTGTCCATTACTCAGTCACGCATATGCGCTTATCGTTTGAATCAGGTCCCTTTTTATTTGATCTTATTCTAAGAAGCTTTTCTGTGTGAACGCCCACGCTTCTGTGTATTCTTAGCAGAGCTTGTAAACTGCAGAGGAAATGGGGGTGGGGAACGCTACCCGCCGCAAACACAGGTATGAGAACGACTGTTTCGCTGACTCAGATCTGTCTGTCTTATGACTGAAGCTTTTCTAACAAGCTCGGTGGAATATTCCAACCAGCACAGCAGCAGAGGCACATTTAGACACAGTGTATCGGCAGGCCCAACCTTTCATGAAATTATCACTTTCAGAAAAGAGTTTCAACTCATGCAGTCAATGAGTTTGATGATGCCTTGATTGTCAGGCACAGCCTTAAGTGTACTGATTTTGAATGGGAAGGTCTTTGTGTGTGTGTGTGTGTGTGTGTGTGTTTATCCTTAGACTTCTCATGTGTCGGTGTGTGTTTGTGTGTGTGTGTTGCGTATATGATCCATATGTTCACATTAGCATATTTAGTCTTTCTCCTGTTTTGGTTGGGTGAAACTGAAAGTTATTGGGCTGGATTTCCCTGCCCTTTCAATTTCCACTTTATAGTATCAGTAAAGCGTGTGAAGAGTGTATCTCCACATAGACTGTAGATTCAGATTAGAAGTGTTGCTGTTTTTCAGGGCTAGTGTGAAAATGCTTTTTGCTCATGAAAAACACATTGATTACTCATGTGGAAATCAAATTTAAAGGCATAGTTCACCTAAAAATGAAAACTCTGTCATCATTTACTCACCCTAATGTTGTTCCCAACCTGTATGAAGTTCTTTCTTGTGTGGAACATAAAAGAATATATTTTGTAGAATGTCGATAACCAAACAGTTGATGAGCCCCATTGATTTCCATTTTTTTTCCCCTACAGTTTGGTTTCCCATATTCTTCAAAATATCTTATTTTATGTTCAGCAGAAATAAACTCATACAGGTTTGGAACAACTCGAGGTTGGGTAAATGATGATATATATATATTTTTTTGGAGTGAACTATCCCTTAAAATTCCATATCACGCTACAAATCTTTTTCACCATTGTTTTACCAAACAACAACTGAATCTCTTATGGCAATAGATCATCTCTGGATCTTCAACATGTCCATCATAAATGCATCTCATCCAACGCTATCTCACGACAAATTCGTATGAATTTGTACGAGTGATTAAAAAGTGGCTAATTCGTATGAATTCGTACGACCTCACTCGTACGAATTTGTATGATTTGTCTAAACCCACGTGATGGGTAGGTTTAGGGGCGGGGTCAGGGGTAGGTCATTCGTTCAAATTCATACGAATTGGGCAACTCGTAAAATATGTACGATTTAGCAAAAATCATACTAATTCGTACGAGTGAGGTCGTATGAATTCATACGAATTAGCCACCTCGTAAAATTCGTACGAATTGTCGTGAGATCGGGCTGTCTCATCCACTGTGTATTCCAAGTACTGCTGTGATAGTTTAGTGTAAAACTGTAAAACAGAACAAAATTAAAGTCTTTACTCACAGATAATTCACAGCAGCACTCAAATCTCATCGATTGCATTTAGATTCAAATACAGGACCAATAAACATGACATGCCAGGTTTGCAGAAACCATTGAGTCCAAAATGCCATCAGTTCTTGTGTGAATGTCACATGCCAGTTTTAATATGTGCAATAGAGAATGAGACTTAAGAGCTGCAGCGGATGGGTAGATCTGAATCATAATCTAAATTTCAGTCTATTGATCCCACAACGCTATTGTAATTTTTTAGAAGCTCGCCAACACCCATCCATGAGCACTCCACTGTACGATACGTCTGCATGTCAGTGGACAGATTGGATATTCCCCTGTCGTACGTCATTGAAAAAGCGACGGTGGTGAATGATGTCATCTCAGGTGGAGACCAACCGCGATCACATGACTCTTTTCAATGGCGCAATGGAGGACGAAGGCTCAGCCCAATGTTTTACTGACCTTTAATGATGTTGTGGAAAGCAAATGCTTGTATTATCAGTTCGTCTTCGTCCAGTGCAAATCAAGCTGCTTTACTTCCTTTTTGGCCTAAGCTTTTCCAGGTCAGTACATCTACTTTGGGTTGTTTAGCCAAGTCTATAGTAGGCCCGTCCTCACCCCAGTAAACACGCCATCAGAGAAGAGGTGTTGCTCCAAGAAGGAGGGGAAGTTATTTTGATTAAAGAGTACGAGGGCACATGCATTTTTTTAAAATATGTGCAAGGATAAATTATTTATGATAAATATTCCCCCCCCAAAAAAGTCAATTTTATCTATTTGACGGTGACATAAACACAATAAGTTGAAATAACTTAATTTGGGTAAGAAAAAATAAACAGGGTGAATTCAGGTGGTTTGGGCCTTTCTAACAAAACAGAAATGTTTGACTTGTCATTTTATCAAGGACTTAAAAAAATTCACAGTACAACACTGGGACGGAAGTCCAACATCTCATAGTGTTAAAATCAGTAAGTAAAACAGCGCCACCTGCTGCTGTAATATGGGAGCTCAAGTGACAGAGCCTCTTTACCCCTATCGTCCGGATCTGACAGAAATGCATTGTTGTGCTATTGTCTGAGAGAGAGCAGCAACTGATGAGACAGTTCAAATAAAGGCAAATGAAATGTGTGAAATGAGAGATATTTTCCTCTGTACACCACTGATCAAAACAAGAGATGCAAGAACATCAAATTAGCATTTTTCAATTTCATTTTCACAGGGTGAGAGGGGAAAGATATCTCAAGAAAACAAAGATTGTGTAAAGAATGACTTCACTGAAAATGAGATTCCCCTCAGCAACAGAAGCGAGTGCAGTGGAAATGCTTCTCTATTTTCTCCCTCTTCCTGTGGAGGAGGTGGAGAGCGGATGATTTTGATGAGAGTGGGCTGTAAAATTAGCATTATGGACCTTTTGGTGGCTAATATGAGCGTGATTGCCCTTTTACGATTCATTGGGAACGGCCACATGAAAAGATGAGGAAAGAGGAACACCCACTCAGGAAAGACAGGACGTGCACCAGTATCGCTTTGTGTGCAGAATTATTATTTTTGCGTAGGACTGGAAAGACCATGTCATGAAGCCAATATTATTTGATCTCAGCAAAATTCCATCAGTTATATTAAAATTGTTACTACCATTTAATCAACAATTTTGAATTAATTTTTTAAGCAAATCACTCAGTGTCCATCCATCTTGGCATTATATTCCTGTAGGCTAACTCCTATCTAAACGGAAAGGCCAAAATCTCTAAAACAGTTTTTGCCAAAAAAGCTTCTTTAGCTCTATTAAAATGTTTTTCATTTAAGTCTAGCTTTGTGCATTGTTTTTCCAAAGTCTGATTGCATGCCATCAAGGTCAGATGTAAAAAGTGGTAACCTGAAATTGTCACCTTTGCTATTTCTACCCGATTTAACCCATGAACATTTGTTTTGTTAGTATAAATGATCTATGTTGATTCAGTGATGTTAAATAGTATGACTTGAATAATTCACATTACAGTTTTATTAGCTACATTGCCACAATGTTTCCCAAGTGTGTTCATGGTGAAGCATATTGGAAAGCAAATCACACATTTCAGGGAAGATGAAGAGAAATGTCCAATAGACAGAGATATTTTTGGAAAGAAAAAAAATGAAGTATTGTGTGTAAGGAGTTTTGTGAGCACAAACATCTGAAACAAATGTCCAGAAAGCCATGTCAGCGCGCAAATTCCGAATAGAGCTCTCTTTCACGTCTTCTTGAGCTGGAACAGACAAATTCACACAAAATTATGTTTCAAAATTGCTCATATCGTCGTGTATACTAGTAAACAGTCGGTTATGGCTTAAGTGAACAAACAGTCCAGAAAGACAATGCATGTGTACAGTATCAGTACATTGTACCCATGCATCATGTCTTAAAGTGGCAGTAGCCTAATATTCCTGCTGCTGTCTGTTTTTTAACAACAAAGGACAAAGAAAAAAAATTCACTCACTGCTTTTGACTTGGTAACTTTATTAAGGATTAATCTATATTTAATGTATACAGTCAAGACCACGCAGTGGGTATCAGGCTATTCATTTATAACATTTCTGTACCTGAGAACAACTATTAGACTGTAATGCCAAACCAGCAGAGGGAGCCCTCACCTGAGCACTGACTGTGTTCTCCTCCCTCTGCTTCTTCTGCACTCATTTCCTGTTTGACTGCTATTTAACAGGAGACCATTCTTATACTCATTGCGAAGTATTGCCAGTTTACCTGCCTTACCGAGCGTTATTTCCTGTTGATCCTGTTTGTCTACTGTGTATGATTCTGCCTGGTTATCTGTTTCTCGATTTTCTGGATTATCCCCTTGTTTTGGTTGCCTGATCGAACTGATGTTATGCTTGGACCATTTGCCTGCCTACTCACTATTGCCTTGTGGAATTCCCCTTTGTATGTTGAAAGATCTGACTGCTACCTTGGTTTTGACCCTCTGCCTGCCTTATCGTATTTGTTTGTGGAAACTGTCTTTAATAAACTTCCGCACATGGATTCTCACTCAGCCTCAGCGTCCACGTTACAGAATACTTCGCCCCCCCATGAATCCAGCGGAAGTTTTTAATCTGCAAGCAGCATTCGCTTAGCAAAGCGATATGTTAAAGGGATACCAGGAACAACTAACCAAGCTCCAATCAGTCAACGAACATCTAACGCACTACATCCGATCACTCCCACAGCCAACGCCAAAGACGGTAAGCTTTGCTCTTCCTGAAAAGTTTGATGGTACTGCTGAACAATGTAAGGGCTTCATTCGTCAAATCAGACTGTACTTTGATCATCAAGGGGATAAATTCGAATCAGAGGAGAAAAAATGTGCATTCTTAATGACGTTGTTAACGGGGAGAGCTATCGACTGGGCTGCAGCAGTTTGGGACTCTGATTCACGGTTCAGATATTCAGTGGATTGTTTCATCCAGCAACTCCGTGAAGTGTTTGAATACCCCGCCGGAGGCAAAGATATGTCAACACAAATCATTAACATCACACAAGGTAACCGAAACCGCTGCTGAATATGCTATTGAATTCAGAACACTTGCTGCACAGAGTGCAAACCGAACTAGCTTGTAAAGGAGAGAATTCCTCTTTTTCTGAATTTGCCACTCTTGACATTAAAATTGATAACCTCATGAGACAAGCTCCGAAACGCAAGGGCAGCAGAGGAAATCAGGGCAATTCACCGATTCCAGTCACTATTGATGCACGCACTCACGATGAACCTATGCAACTCAACGTCTCCCGACGTTCTGAAGGGGAATGGGAGAGGCGTCGGCAACATCAGTTATGCTTTTACTGTGGTGAAGCAGGCCATCGCAGTCTAGGATGTCCACACAAATCTCAAGCTGTTCCCATGGTAAATATCGAACATTTCTCCTTACTCAGTAACAAATCATTGACCTTACCCATTACTCTCAAGACTGACACGTTGATTCTTGAATTAACAGCGATGATTGACTCTGGAGCTGCTCTGAATCTGATTAACAAGGACATTGAGATGAAGTATAACATCCCCATGCAACCATGTACCCCACCTATCAAAATCAAGGTCATCGATGATACACTCCTTGGAGAGGGGAGCACTCATCAAACAAAATCTCTCACACTTAATGCTGGTTTGCTGCATCAAGAGTCTATCACATTGTATATCGTTGATTCTCCCAAATTCGAGATCATCCTGGGACATCCCTGGCTATCTATTCACGACCCTGACATTTCCTGGTATCATGGTGAGCTGACTCATTGGTCCAGATTTTGTCTAAATCACTGCTTCCCCACTGAACCCCAACCATGCCTCACAACCAGCTTTGAAAGTCCAGATACCCACAAAACTGTGAACATCCCCGCCTATTACTTCAATCTTTCTGAAGTCTTTAGCAAAACCAAGGCCGCACAGCTACCACCACACCGACCCTGGGACGGTCCTATTGATCTGCTTCCCAATGCCATGCCTCGCAAAAGCAAAGTTTACCCTCTCTCACGTACCGAAAGTCAAGCAATGGAAGACTATATTTAAGAGGCTCTGGACTCAGGTTTTATTCTTCCATCTACATCTCCAGCAGCGGCAGGATTCTTCTTTGTTGAAAAGAAGGATGGAGGACTAAGACCCTGCATCGATTACAGAGGACTAAATAATGTGACAGTCAAATTTCGTAATCCCCTTCCTTTAGAACAAGAACAACAACGTGAACCACAACCCACTCACTGCCCTCATGACAAACAGTATGTACCACGATGTCTACGTCAACGTATCATGCAATGGATCCACACTTCCATTAGTGCAGGCCACCCCGTATTTCTCGTACTATTCGTCTGCTACAAAATTCATTTTGGTGGCCTGCAATGGCCAAAGAGGTCGCCGCTTATGTAAAGTCTTGTCAAGTCTATGCCCAGTCCAAAACCCCTAAAGAATTACCCTCCGGTCTCCTACAACCACTACCCATCCCACAACGCCCATGGTCCCACCTATCCATAGACTTTGTCACTGATCTACCTCCCTCCGACAATTGTACCACTATTCTAGTCATTATAGACCGTTTCTCAAAATCCTGTTGTCTAATCCCATTAAAAGGACTACCTACCGCCATGGAAACAGCCCAAGCCCTGTTCCACCATGTCTTCAGAGTATATGGTCTCCCAGAAGATATTGTCAGCGATCGAGGCACACAATTCACTTCCCAAGTCTGGAGAGCTTTCTGCAAACAACTGAATATCAACGTAAGTCTCACATCAGGATATCATCCTCAAGCCAACGGCCAAGTTGAACGCCTCAACCAAGAAATCGGCAGATACTGCAGTCGCGAACAACAATGATGGTCTGAGTTTCTACCTTGGGCAGAATATGCTCAGAACTCTCACACACACATCCACAGGCCTGACCCCCTTCCAGTGCGTCCTGGGGTTCCAACCTCCCTTGTTCTCGTGGTCTGGCGAACCTTCCTCAGTCCCAGCAGTGGACGACTGGATCCAACGTAGCGAGAGGGTGTGGGACAGTGCACACGTCCGTCTCCAGCGGGCCGTGAGAACACAGGAGTTCCAGGCCAACAGACGACGTCGCCCGCATCCTCCCTACCAACAAGGACAAAAGGTCTGGCCCTTTTAAGATTCTCAAGAGAATTAATGAGGTAACTTACCAATTGGAGCTTCCTGATAATTACCGTATCTCTCCCTCCTTCCATGTCTCCCTCCTCAAACCGGTCCACCCGAATGCTGACCCTGGTCATGAGACCCCAGGACCACCACCTCCATTGGACATTGATGGAACTCCTGCTTATCAAGTGAATGAGTTACTAGACTCAAGGCGAAGAGAGGGTCGGCTCCAATATCTGGTGGACTAGGAGGGCTATGGACCTTCACTATTGCCTTCTGGAATTCTCCTTTGTATGTTGAAAGATCTGACTGCTACCTTGGTTTTGACCCTCTACCTGCCTTATCGTATTTGTTTGTGGAAACTGTCTTTAACATGGATTCTCACTCAGCCTCAGCGTCCACGTTACATAGACTTACCTGAAAAGCACTGTTTATTTAATTTGTATTGTTGTTCTTCTGTATTTATTAGTGCTATTGCTTGTAATTTGATTATTTGTTCTTTTTTTTACAGGCAGTTTACTTCTTTATTATGATCTTTAATAATGTTTTAAATTTATATTAGTTAAGCTGGTAGTTTTAGCTGAGGTATCGAAATTGGAAGAGAGAATTGTGAATTTTCACTGATATCTAAACCTTTGGTGTCATTACTTCCTGTTTTTGCAGTTTCATGGCCAGTAAAAAATATTCATGGCCAGTACATTTTCTGAAGTCACAGGCAGGTGTAGTTAGTTTTAAGCCCGGTGCTACATTATTGACAATAGACATTTTTATGTCCGTGAAAGATTAGTAATTGGTAATACTACTCTGATAACGATATTTAATCCATGTGAACCATACTACTAGGATACTTTGGGCTTATAACACTTTGAAAACCCCAGTTTTAGAGCAAAAGGTGAATAATATCTGGAGAGTGCTCTAGTATTCTCATTTCTTCTCAACCAACCAACATGGAGAAACAGGCTTTGTTCCCACAGCTGCCATGTTAGATGTTTTTTAACTAGCGATTTTTCCTTCTAGCATTTCTCTGTTAGAATCAGAGTAAATTCCTATAAATTTAATTAAAAAAAAGCATCCGTACCCATCCCTGAAGAGGTTTTGATAAGACAAAAGCAGTGCATATAATATTCAGGGCTATTAAACTGTGCAGGAATGTGAGATGAGTGTGTGAATAGATGTCGATGAACTCATAAGGGGCTCCTCGAAAGCAGATGTGCTGAGTGATGTTTTGGTTTACGCACTCTTTCGCTTTCTTGTCAGAAAGAGGGTCCCGCTATTGAGTCATCAAAACATGACATCACAGTAGCACAGAATGATGACTCTATAGATTCAAGAACTCTGAGATCAATCTCACATGCAGAACCATGACAGAAGGCTCAGAGGTAGCTGAAGACGGTTCAGTTTATTGCCATGGTAAGATTAAATTAGGTACCAACTTGAAATGATTATTGAAAACATGTCAGTATTGAAAAACCCACAGTTAACTAAACATATTTGCTGATGGATTCATGGAAATTAGTCACTGCTGTGTTTCTGCCCCCTCACTCCCACCTCGATGGAAAGTCTTATCACTGTCTGTCTCGTTCTTGTAAGTATATCAGCCAGTCTACCATCAGTATGAATGAGTCATCATCACAAAAAATACTTATTACAATGGCAGAAAGGATGTAGTTGTTTATTAAAACAATCGTCTTACACAGTGTATAAGCGTTTTGACAGATATATCTGTGATAAAATATAGACACAAACCTCCACAAAATGAGTAACTTTATTTGAAAGGAGATCTCAAGACATTAAGTTATATTACAAAACAAAACATTAATTCGGCCATTTACAGTGACCCCAATAAGTGACTTAAAGGGATAGTTCACCAAAAAAATTCTGTCATTATTTATCCACCCTCAAGTTATTCCAACTTGTTTAAGTTGATTTTTTCTGCTGAACAAGAGAAGATAAAAGAAGATATATATATATAAGATATGTACCCCATTGACTTCCATAGTATGGAAACAAAAATACAATGGAAGTCAATAGGGACCATGAACTGTTTGGTTACTGATATTCTTCAAAATATCTTCTTTTATGTTCAGCAGAAGAAAGAAATTCATACAGGTTTGGAACAACTTGAGGGTGAGTAAATGATGACAGAATTTAAATATTTAACCAAAAATAAACCATACATTTTAAGTAGCCAGAAGGTTGCTATTGTGTAATTAACAGCTATAAATACAGATAAATATGACATATATGTATATAATAAAAGAAAACACACATACGTATGATACAATTACAGTATATACATACTTTTAGTGGCTAGGCTCTCTTGATACACCACCTGACCAATGACATGTTCGTTGGCGAAAACTTCATGCTGAATTCGAAATAGCATAGTAGACATATTGCCGTATTATATGAGTGTAGTATGCGTTTATTAAAGGGAGGTATTCTGATATTCTTTGTCTGCACTTTAACCCCACCCCTTAACCCCACTCTATTCAATGTATGTAGATTCAGTGTGTTTTGCTAGTTTTAAATGGCATTTTACAGAAATAATCAAGAAATATGGTTGTTGAGGAGCTTATAATAGTGACACAAGATAACCAGAGAGAAAACAAGCGGTATTTATTCCCCTTGCTCCTTTAAATCTTGAAAAAAACAAAATCTTCATGTTCAAGCTGTAGATTAAGTGATGTGTTGACCATAATTCTCAAACAAATCAAATGTACATCAGTAAGATTTAATCTCATTTAAATTTTTTATTGATCCATGTTTTGTAGTGTGGATAGTAAATAAAGGGTTCACAATACCAAAGTGAGTATGTTGTAGAAACATTTGGAGCAGTTCAGGGCCTTAGCGAAGGGTCAATTGCACACAAATATATATTTTTTAACAAAGTGCATCAATAGTACCCAATTTTACATTGGCACACTCTAAAAAAATGCTGGGTTGTTTCAAACCATATTTGGGTCAAATATTGACAAAACCAACTGTTGGTTTCAAATTTTTTATAAATTTTTTTAAATCCAACGGATGGGTTCGTCCATATTTTACCCAAACATGGGTCAACCAAACATTTTGTAGAGTATTTAACAATCAGAATTCGTCTGTGCAGTAACACATCGTTCTTCGAGTGGAGAAAAGCTTAAATATAGTGCAATACAGGCAGAGAGCTTTCACTTTTTTTGGAGATGTGACTTTAAGAAATAAATAAAAAAGTAATTTCTTACCAAATCAAACATGTCACACACTGCCTCCAGTGTACTTCAAAATCCAACAGATCAGTGCAAATCAGAGTCCACATTCATATTGTCACAGATCCAATTCAGTCTTCGATCTAGATCTAATGAATCTTGATCATTCCCAGGTAGGTTGCAGTGTGAAGGGTCTGGATTTTGGCTTTAGGAACACAGGTCACATTGAAGACATCTCCCCTAGCCAGTTTAATCGCTTTACCCATGAAGCCAGTTGAGAGATTTGATCCATTGATATGACTTTTCAAAATCACATGATTTTGTTTCGATTGCAAAGTGATTGTATTGTCTTCTTTCATTCTAGAGACAAGGGTAACCTGCAGGTACAGGAAATATAGGCCATCGTACTTCACCTTCAACTGCCTATCTTCCTCTTTGTAGTCAGAATTCTGTGTTTTCCACTGGAGTAGCTCCACCACGTCTTTTTCAAGCCCTGTGAACAAATCTAGAGATAAGTCATTTTCAGGTTTTCATTATGCTTACCATAGAAAAAGATAGCATTTTAATTGTGAATTAAGTATCCAAATAGGTGTTGGGGGCTACTTTAGGACATTAAAGGAATATATTTGGTTCTAGTAAAAAAAAAATAAAGATCACAAACTGAAGACACATTATGATGCAGATTTAAATATCTAAAAGATTAAGCGCTGACTTACAGTTTGGTGAAAATGAAATTATGTCCGAGATCTTTCTGGGATCCTCTTGGGTCTGAAAAAATAAGGTAAGTTCAAGGCTTTTTTAATCTCTCTCACAATTACAGTCAAAATATAGTACACAAAACTACGAAAGCAAGTTCCATAAAGACAGTCTTTCAATGAAAAGTTACAAAAAGCTTTAAAATTATGAGCATTAAGCATTTATACAGTATCTGAGATTTCCTAGATACATAGATACAGTAGTAAGATGCTGCTTAAGTGGTTAAACTTTCGACAAATCCATTTAAGGCCCTTATTGGGGTTAATTCAGATAGGGCTGACATGAAACCCAGGGACAAACCCATTGACCCTGGGTTCTGGTTTCTTGACAGTTGCTAAGGTGCTCAGGTTGGTTGCTATGTTACTCTGGTTGGTCACTAGGGCATTTCCAACAGGTTGATAGTATGTTGTCCAATTAATTTCAGTCCAATTCATCTATCCCCTTTAGCTTATTTGTTTTTAACCCAAATATGTATTTTCAAATGCATTTAAAAGGTATGTGCCCAAGCAGCGCTTCTGATGTCAGACAAGCCAGGAAAGAGGAGGGGTGGCATTTCCCCTCAGTGGAATGATGTCATAATGTCATGTTCAACTGTTCTGCGGTTGCATGTTTGTTTTCACCAGTCCAATATGCTGCATCTACGTGTGTGTGTGTGTGTCTGTGTGCGGAAAAAAAACAAATTTTAAGAGAAAGTATAGTTTCAGAACTTAACCAATTTCATTTTCAAACAGATTCTCATATCTTATAGGTGTTACTTTTGAATTAAACCACCAGTTAAATCCTATAGCCAATCCTATAACCTTCTAAAAGTTACCCGAAAAGGATATTTTTTATGTTTTATTTTTTGTAGCACAATTGCACTCTTAAAAATAAAGGTTCTTTATTGGCATTTATGGTTCCATGAAGAAACATCCACGGGAGCTTTCCATTCCGCAAAATGTTCTTTACAAAAATTTATTTTAAGTACTGTTTACTGCAAGGTTCTTTGGGTAACCCAAAATGGTTCTTCTATATTATTTTTGTGCAAAGCCCCTTTTTGAAAATTTTAAGAGTGTGAGAAAAAAAGTTCCTTTTCATGAAAAAACTGTGACTCAAAAATGATGGTAAATTGTAATTGCATCAGATGCTGATCTCTATCAACCATGTCACAGAAAGTTTCATTTCTTATTGTCTCTAGCACTAAATTGTTCGTTGAGCAGCCAGAACATGTTTTGACATGTTTCATGTGGTAACCAGATTTGACCTTCCAACTGGCATGATACCACAGCTAGTCCCTTATGAGAAAAACATAAGCATTTTCGGCAAATTCAGCTCTCTGTCCACTGTGCTGGAAAGAACAATGATGATTGACACTGAGCAGCAGTATCAATACTGACTGAGTATACTGAGTATCCACACTGGCACTAAATGTGTTGTTTTACTGTTTGAAACAACACTGGCACTGGCACTGTTTGATTTACTGTGTAACAAAGACTTGCCTATTATGTGGTCATTGGATGCTTACTTATTTTAACAGTATGGATAACATTGATAGTGAATGTGATGAAGTGTACATTTGCAAATACACTAGGATTTCATACATCCACTAAAAATTACTAAAAACACCGGTAAAGTTCAGTTTAAATTTCTTAGACATTTAGAAGCAATTTTGTTTTAATGTGCCCAAACACTTTTTGGAACACTTCATATAAAGGTAATTATATATGTATTTGAGCTTATCTGTTTGAATCTGTTCTGTCTATAAATATGTGGTTGTTGTGATTACACACATCTGCGGTTTTGAGTCAGCAAGCTGCTGTGGTCTGACTGTGGACCACCATATACACAATACACAACAGCTCTACACACAATTCCCTGAATTTACGTTTATCATTTTCTTAACATTTTTTGATTCAAGTCTCTGCTTCCCTGCTTCATTTACTTATTGTTTTTGCCAGCATACTGTACATGTGAACTTCAGTATTGTTTAAAGAGCATTTCATACTCTCAGAAACAAAAGCTGTCACTGGGACGGTACCCTTTCAAAAGGTTCTAATATGTACCATATGTACACCTTAGGTTACCTTTAAAATACTAATACGAACCCTTTAGGGTAAAAAAAAAATTGTACCTTCTGAAAGGGTTCCCCAGTGACAGCTTTGTACCTTTTTTGTTTCTAAGAGTGAGCAGGATGCATTTCATGAAGTTCACAGACATGCTTCAACCTTAAAAATTAAGCTTATAGCTTAAATATAAAAGTTTTGGCAAGAACTTAGATTATAGATCTCATCCATACCTGTGGTTTATCAGGAGCCGGTGATTCTCTGTAAATGAAGTGCAGAGTTATTGACGAGGCCAGGCCTAGAGTGAGCAGGGTGGCCCAAACCAGCAATCCCCGGATCAGCTTCCTCTGATGGGCCAGACCTCCACCATCGCCACCTGTTTTTTCACTGCAGTACTCGGCAGATAGAGACATGATGCCTCACAGCGTCAGTGTAGGAGAAGAGTGAGAGAGCTGAGGTGAAAACACTGGTGAGGCTGGGATTGATGATGTCGAATGAGCGTGGCCTCCACCTCTCGTCTTCTGGTTGGCCCGTAGACAAACCTCAGAATGTGTCAAGCTTCCTGTACGATGGCTTTGTGTTTTGTGAGTGTCTGTGTTCCTGTTTAGAGTTTCTCAGCAGATGTCCAAGATGAGTGCTGTAGTGCAGTGTTTCTCAACCAGTGGGGCCGCGACCCACTCATTCTATAGGGGGTCTCGAGATTTTCTCTGTGTTCTCGGTGTTACACCGGCACAGCCAATAAGTGCGCTTCACAAAAGGCTCATTGCAACAGGCTACGTTTACATGCAACCAAATAATTTGTTAGTAAACGCACTGACGGCTCAATCGGACTGAAAAGCCGTCATGTAAACCCCTTAATCGATCCTAATGAGCTCGATGTGAATGAAATTTCGATCGGATTTAAAGGGGTGGTTTATTCCTTTTCTAATCCAATTGAGAGGTTATGCAAACTCTTGATCGGATTGAAAACCGAAACTGAAAGGACATCATAGCATATTGATAGACGCGCTGAACGAGCTGTTCTTCCTGTTGAATAAAGTGTCATATTGTCCTGTCATTCTATAATTCTCCTTTCACTCACTCAGCGTCAGTGAAGTGACAACGTCCCACCAGTCCTTGTTACAGGCTCTCATCCACAGACGACTGGTTTTGGGCAGTTTTACTGCGTGATGAATATAAGCAGCACGGCACAACGGTTCATATGCTCATTGTCTCCAATTTATGACCAGAAATATTAAGTCTGCTTTATAGGCTAAAACAAATAAAGAACCAATGTAAGAGAATGCGCAAACAGCGGGAAACTCTCTATATTCGTGCAGTGTGCGCATATCAAAAAATCTATTCACATTTAAAGCTTGTGACAAATAAAAGCATCCATCAACCGGATCACGTTTAACGTTCATGTAAACACTACATGCAGATTCATCAATCGGAATGAATTCAGTCCAATTGAAACAAAAGTTCTGCATGTAAACGTAGCCGGTCCTCCAACAAATCGTACTTTTGAATGTCGTAGTTCGAACCTTTCGAACCTGTTTTTCAACTGTCCTATCACAATAGTGCCGGATCTGGGCCGATACTATGTTGCTGTCTTGCTACAGTACGCAGCCATGAAAACAAAAAGCAGGAAAAGGCTGACAACAGCTAGTTTGTGTGCGACACTATGAGTCGCACTTTTCCAAATTCCACCGCGTCTGGATATGATCATTTCAGAGCGTTAGTCTCAAGTGTCACATTAACGTGAGTAAAAAAAAATCTGTTTGCCTCATAGTCTGCCTAATTATTGAAAATATTTGTGTTTTCGTGTAATTAATTCAAATACGCATATAGGCCTACGGTGTAGCCTAGGTCTAAAGAGGCATTTCAGTTAGGCTATTGATTTATTTCCCGCCTTATTGGGTCGTATGACTGGCATAAAAAAAAACAAAAAAAACAAAGTGGGACGCAGAAGGCAAAATGTTGAGAAACCCTGCTGTAGTGTACTTTCCCCTAAAGCATGGGTGATGTGCAATATGAAACATCTCTCGCCTGGGCAGGGACAGGCCCTCCTACTCGCTGTCAACCGGAGGGAAGCAGGTGTCACAGTCCCTTTAATAGACCGCTGGGAGTTTTTACACTATACAAAACCATCACATTCTGTATGCCACATGTGACGCACTACGTGAGACCTGTACTAAATATACTGTGCTGTTGTGTACAGGTGTTGGTTTAGTTTTTCTTGCTGAACTTGTTCAGTGGTCAAAGTGACTTGTTCTGACATGTTAAGAATATGAAAGGAATCCACCACCACCATAACCACACCGCATCAGACTGCAGCTAGCGCTAACATTTATGTGGGGTATTTATCTTCTGCATATGTTATTATTCTGATTAAACATGTTCTGACATGTGGTGACAATAACAGAATGTCGATCCATCAAAGCATAGTATAAATATTTGATATCCATACACAGCTAATACGACATGAAAACACTGCCGTTCAAATGTAGTGGTAATTGTTTTTATTATTTTGAAAAGAAGTAGCCTACTGTATACTGAAATAAAATACAGTCAAAAATACAGTAAAAACAGTAATTTGTGAAATGTTATTACAATTATTTTAATATACTGTAAAGTGTAATTTATTCCTTTGATGGCAAAGCTGAATTTTCAGCATCATTACTCCAGTCTTCAGTGTCACATGATCCTTCAGAAATCATTATAATATGATGATCTGATGCTCTAGAAACTTTTCTGATTATTATCAATGTTGAAAACAATTGTGCTGTGCAATATTTTTCTGCAAATACTTTTATTCCAGGATTCTTTGATCTAATTCTTTAAAATAATTAGTAATTGAATAATAATACAGATCTCTTTTTACCTGCATTACAGTAAGAAATCATATACAAATCTGATCAATTAATTACAGTACAATAATAATACATAGCAGCATGATATGTATGCTGTAAATATTTCAATTAAAATGTCTCCTTTTTTGACATTAACATAATGAGCATTAGATATTAGGTAAATAATTTTGATAGAAAAATAATAATAACATTTTAATGGTTCTGAAAATAAATTTAATTTATCTGATTTGCTTTCTAATAACGCACACATTTTTCTCCTCGTTATATTGAGGTATAAAATGAACTAGATGTATTCTTGACAAGTTTCATGAGATCCACTCAAATTATGGTCAAGTGCAAAGTGATCTGGACTCGCATGGTTGGCAACATATACCATTTTATGAAGACTACATCAAATCAGAAAAAAAGCATTAAAAACGCGCATGTAAGCTTTATGTTCTTACACATCTGTGGATATGACCCAGTTGTGGTTTTCCCCTGTGACCCAGATCATGCAGAAAGCCTGAATATGAAAATTATTGACAAATGATTATAGTAACAAACAACCATCAAATTAGTCATATTTTCGAGCTGATCCACCTTCAGCTTCCCATTTTATTTAGCATTAATTTTACTTGGAAGAATTTCTGCTAATCACGTCACATGAATTTTTATAACTGCAAACATGTAACAACTATGTAGTAACTATGTAACTACAATTCAAAAGCAGAAAAATGACGTTTGTGTGTTGTCTGGGCATGTATATGTTGACTATATATATTGTGAGCTCCAGGCTGTGGTCTACCTGTGAAAGTTGCTCTATATGAATGACTCTTGCTATTTGTCATAAGCCAGATAAACTAAACACCTGCAGGAAAATAGTAAACCAATAAACCGGAAAGAGGGAAATGATGAAATATCAACACTTTCCAAAGCCACAAGAGATTTTCCCAGCTTTATCTTTTTAAAGCCTTGGGTGAAATAATAAATCAGTGACGAAGAAAATCAAAAGAGGAACCACGTTGCTCTTATGTGTTTGATTGAGAGGAACCGAAAGAGACAAAAAGGCATATTTGATAGATAACGTCATCCAGTGACAGTGACTCAATGCTTGGGGGTGGGGGGTTGGGTGGTGGTGGTGGGGGAGTGGGGGGGGGGGGGGGGGGGGGGTATGTTAGGGACTGGTCACTCTTGTGTGTGGAAACCTCTGCCCAGCTAGAGGAAGTTCAGACGTCCAAAAAACACCGAGACATGAAGAGGGGACAGGAAATTTACGTATTGTGTTGCGTGAACATACAATACGACTGACCTTTCTCTCTCCTACTCAATTTCCATTCTTTACCAACTGACCTTGCTGACTTTACACCTAATGATCTTATGAACTAGGCTACAGTCTATCACTACTTTGAAAATGCTTTCAATGGAACGACGGCGTAAAGATGGCGTGTTTTAAAAGATGAAATAAGCCCTTGGGGGATTTTGAAGGTGAGATGTGGTGTCAAAGTGTGACATTAATCCTGCTCAGGATAGATTTACTGCTGTAATTTTAATTCTACTGATGATAAAGACACAGAACCATCACTTCACTTCTCCAGGCTCTGGGATTGAATCTTTTAATAAGTATCAGATATTCCCATCATGCCAAATCATCACTTTACATATGAAATGTACATTCAGTTTTAATTTTCACACAAAAAACATCCGTGGTTACAGCACAAGTACCGAGTAACTAGACGTTTTTTGTGACCGAAAACATCACTCTTAGGAAAAAAAGGTTCTATGTGGTCCTAAACAGAACCCTAGTGTTCTTGGCTTAAGTTTAAAGAACACTTTATGTCAGAAAGGCAAGAGCCCACAGCAGACTGTGGAGATTGGCCTGCCACTGAGCAACCACAGCTGCCAGTAGATTACTGTTCTACTGTATTTTACAGCGCAATTTTTTTTACAGAAAAGCTAAGCAGGGCTGAGCCTGGTAAGTACCTGGATGGGATACTCCTGGGAAAACTATGTAACTGCTGGAAGAGGTGTTAGTGAGGCCAGCAGGAGGTGCTCACCATGTGGTCTGTGTGGGTCCTATTGCCCCAGTATAGTGACGGGGACACTATACTGTCAAAGAGCACCGTCCTTCGGATGAGGCGTTAAACCGAGGTCCTGACTCTCTGTGGTCTTTAAAAATCACAGGATCTCTTTCGAAAAAGAGTAGGGCATCCTGGCCAAATTTGCCCATTGGCCTCTGTCCACCATCATGGCTTCCTATTCATCCCCATATACTGATTGGCTCTATCACTCTGTCTCCTCTCCACCAATAAACTGGTGTGTGGTGGGCGTTCTGGCTCAGTATGGCTGCCATCATTTGGTTTTGCCCAACCCATGTTGCCTGTGCTCCCTGTGATTCCTCCCAGCCTCCCTCTCCCACCTCCTCTTCCCTAATCAGCCAGTTCCTCAGCCCCGCCTCCGGTGTTTCACTTCAGCCCCTCTGCATCTCCAACACCTTTCTGTGAGGAACTACCTCAGAGCTTCAGTTCTCTAGCTCCGCCCAGTAAGGAGATTCCCCTGCCTCCACTTCTGGCCTACGAACAACCGTGGCTTGTCAACCTATCAGCTCTACCTTTGGTCCTCCCTACTTCGGCTCCACCAGAAATCGTTGTCCTCATAGCTCCACCGGGCTCCCTCCTCCCACCAGCTCTGCCTTGGTCCTTGGTCACCTCAGTCTTCAGCCTCCCTGATTCCACCTCGGATGCTCTGGTGGCTTCATTTCCACAATTCAGGCTCCATTTCGTGGAGAAATAAAAATAAATGAGCATAACAGTACAGACAAGAAACCCTACAGAAGAAACATACTTGGGTAAAATGTAAAGTTTTTTTATATGCAAACATATGAACATATGAAATAGTAACATACCATGGCCAAGGGAGCTGTTTTCCTGAATATTATCACAATAGCAAATGTTATTTTATTGTTCAATAGTTAATATTAAGTTACCTACATTTTAGACACAAAATTGACTTTTTGGAGGGTTTTATTTCACCAACAAAAATAGTTCCAAAGGAAAGTAACACTCTGTGTTTTGTTACTGAGTGATTCGTTTGAACGAATGATTCAATGACTCACTCTTTAAGACGTCGCTTGCTGCCACCTATTGGCGGTTTAGTTTCATGTTTAAAAGTATCATTGCATTTTTCCCCCTTTGTATATTCAAACATTTATTTAAAACATTAATCTCATAACATTATTTATCGCAGTTGTAATTTTGCAGTGTAAATTATTTAATTTGATTGGTATTGGCTATGTCTTATTATAACTACATTTTTTGAACAAATGTAAGAATTTGACATGAAAAATAACGCATACATTTTACAAGGTTGAAAACTTTGGCTTTCATAAAGGTAAATAGAACCCTGATGTAAATATCACAAATATTATGTGAAGATTATGTAAATATTTTATTATCTATGAGTAGGCTAGTTATATTTTTCTTGTGTCATGAAGACAAATTTATTGAGCGTGTATAGCACACTTTCTGAAACAAATGTCTGTTTGTCTCCATCTACAGGTCTTAAAACGTTTCTACACATTATGTAATGCTTTGCATGTACAAGGGTTCAGTGGAAGACATCGTTGGAATGGAAGTGACTATAAATAAGATCATTTAATCCACATCACAAATGTTGCATCCTGTAGAAGACAGGGGCATTTCTGGATATTAATCACAGACACTTGTTTTGTAACCCATGAGAAAATACTAGGCTATAGAAGGGTGTGGACACCAGTGTGACACTCACTGATCTTCAGCTATTTAATAATCATCGATGTGAACCGGAGTTAAGATGGCACAGCCACACTCTGCTGGATCGGATGGAAAATGTTATTGTTTAAACACTCACCAGATGGCAGTATTTCCAAATACTCCAAAGTTCACCAGACCTGCAAATAATTGAGAACTTCATACATCTTCAAGAAACCCTCACAGACCGGCCCAAGACTATATGATGTTACATTTTTTAATTAGCCTTCATTAAGTTATTATTATTGTAATTTATGCTGTACACTTCTGAAAATAAAAGTTCTTTATTGGCAACTGGTTTCATTAAGAACTATACAATCCATGGAATCTTATCACTCCACAAAAGGTTCTTTATCGTGCAGAAAGGTTCTTTAGATTATTAAAATGTTCATCACACTAAGAAAAACATGGTTATTTTAAGAACTGTTGACTGAAAGGTTCTTTAGGAAACCCACAATGGTTCTTTTATGGCATCACGACAAATGTCTGCCAGGTTTTCTTTATGGTTACCATTTAATGAAAAAGAAAAAGATCAGCTGATCAGTGCTTTAGAGCTGGAGTTGAAAGACAAGGAAAGGCAACATTTGCTGGTGGCATGAAAAAGAAGGCAAGTAGAAAGAGAGAAGGAGAAAGGTTGAGCCTCATTTTCCCTACATAGACAGCATTTGGTGGCAAAATGCTATAAGGGGTGTTTACAAAGGATGCATGTCTAGTTAATTAGTATGCAAATCAATGGCTCTTTGAACTCCTCTTAATAAAATTATATATATATATATATATATATATATATATATATATATATATACTGTATATATACTGTATATATCCAGTAATTCATATATATATCCAAAACCCAGTAATTTCAAAAGAAATCAAAAGAATCAATACAACACAATACAATTCAGATTTCGCAATGGGTTAATGTTGATAATGCGGATTCCTAACAGAACGTTGCTTGGTTCGGAAGTGACTTCTGAGCTGTGCTTCATATTTCACTCTGGTCTTGACAAAAGACAATGAGCCTTTATTGCCTGCGTATCTTTGCAAATATGACTGTCCCTTTAGTCATAAATGTTCACTTGGGCTAAACAGAAGCTTTGTCTCATTTTGAAAAGCTGCACCCTCTTTAGGTCACATTTGTTTGCCGCATATGGTATTAAGGCTGTCTCATTTAAAGGGATAGTTCACCCAAAAATGAAAATTCTGTCAGTATTTACTCACCCTCATGTTGTTCCAACCCCGTAAGACCTTCGTTCATCTTCGGAACACGAATTAAGATATTTTTGATGAAATATGAGAGCTGGATCACTCCTCCATAGGCTTCTTCAGGGATTGAACTTGCCGGCCCCGAAAAGTTATTAAAGACATCGTTAAAATAATCCAGGTGACTACAGTGGCTCAATCCTAAATTCATCAAGCGACGAGAATACTTTTTGTGCGCAAAAACATACAAAAATAACGACTTTATTTCAACTATTCATTTCCTTCTCTGTGGGCCTCGAGTCAGTTAAACTACTGTAATTGCGTAGAGCTACGTCACACGTAGGCTCACTATTGGCCGACGCTGGTCAAGTGGGTGATGCGTGTGACGTACAACAACAGAAGCTTACGCTATTACACTAGTGAACTGACTCGAGGCCCAAGGAAATTAATAGTTGAAATAAAGTCGTTATTTTGTTGTTTTTTTGCGCACAAAAAGTATTCTCGTCGTTTGATACATTTAAGATTGAGCCACTGTAGTCACTTGGACTATTTTAAAGATATCTTTAATAATTTTTCGGGGCTGGCAAGTTCCAATCCCTGAAGAAGCCTATGGACTAGTATGGAGGAGTGATCCAGCTTTCAGATTTCATCAAAAATATCTTAATTCCTGTTCCGAAGATGAACGAAGGTCTTACGGGGTTGGAACAACATGAGGGTGAGTAAATACTGACAGAATTTTAATTTTTGGGTGAACTATCCCTTTAAGAAAAGTAAATTAGCCTACTTGCAAAGTAAGAAAATACAGCCTCAGGAGGAATAACAGTCAATTTTATAATGGTTACTTTTCTTATAGTAAGCATGAAAATGGAAGTTACAATAGTATTTTCTTCCTTATTGTGAGGTATGTCAGCTTCTTGAGGGAAATGGCTTCTCAAACAAGAACAAATGTTGGGCGGGATTTGTATTGTCCATGGTGAATTGATTGGATGTTTGTGGTTTACTATTGGTAGATCTCCTGTGAGTGACAGGTTGGCCCAGCCTCGCGCCAGTAAACACGCCGTTGGAGAAGAGATGTGGCTGCAAGAGGGAGGGGAAGTTATTTTGATTAAAGATTATGAGCTAGGGCACATACAAAAGAAGAAGAAGAAGACGTGCACAGAATAATAAAAAGCCAACTGCAATATACCATAAAAAAAAATAAAAAAAAATAAATAAAAAAAACTAAAAGATTTTGATTTCATTGTGACTTATGAGACATCCTCGAGGAGAAATGTGACTTCCGGAGGGCACAGCCTTCGAAATGAGACAGTATGGAATAGGCGGTCACCCGAGGAGGCAAATAACAACTGGACTGATCGAGCGCTTTTCGTTAACAACGTTGACAGCATAACAATACTAATATTATTTATCACTTTATAATATATTTAGGCTACACCTGTTTGGCTACAAACAGTGTTTTTTATAGAACAATTATTACTAGCTATAGTTAACACGTGGCTAAGTGTTCTATTGCGCCGAAAGACAAGTTGGGTCACCCGAATTATTATTATTATTATTTAACCCCAAAGTCAGTTTGCAAGTTTTCCCGCGTTCGGAACACGTATAACCCCAAAATGCTGCCTGGGTAAGTTAGTCAGCTCACTAGGTTTTAAGCCAGCCCTAAAGAGGGCGGAGGAATAACACTAATACCCACAAATCAAAACACGATCCGCTTCAACTTTGCTCTCGGTTGGGGAAAGAAAGACGAGTTTGACATGGATAGTCACAGAGGCTGACAAACTTTTGACTGACATATGTTTTCAGGAATGTGTTTTTCTCCATCATGTCCAGATGATGATGGCCAAACTGCAGCCGAAACTTTTCAAAAGTGCTGGAGAAAGGATTTCTCGTGTAAAAGAGAGCAGACCAGGATCTCTGTACAAGTCTGATCGATTCATTAGTTAAGACGTGTGTACATTTCTATATTCGTCATACAGCCTACACGTGCGATTGTTGTTGGATTTTAACCTAAACCATTCAGAAGATTTAAAAAAAGTTCAAGTAAACCGTGTTCCTAACCTGTCAGATTGGCTTTACTGAGGTTGTGAAGGAAAGTAAATCAGGCACAAGTATTGAATTAAACGGACAACATGCAGAAGTTGAATTCGGTGAGCAGTAACGCGGAGCTCCAGCAGCGGCTGGCGGATCACGGTGGATCCGGAGACACAGCGAGGGAAAACGGCACCAAACACATCCCTAGTCCCGCGGAACCTGTGGATACGGTTCAATGCTCCAGCAGAAAGATGCTGGTCGGGCTGGACGTCCTCTGTCTGCTCGTGGGTAAGAGAAACAATGCTGGTGGACACTTTTTAATAACTTTCACATGGATGTTATGACATAATGACATGCTATTAGATTATTTACATTAAGTGTAAGCCAACTGGGTTACAATAATCACTTTCATTATAAGCTGGTCAAATCAAAGACATTTCTATTTGAAAGTACATGAACTGATCATCTGTCCAGCTTTATAATGTAGTTACCTAATGTTATTATTGTTAATGTGTACCCCCCCCCCCCCCCCTCCCTCTTCCCCTCATATGCAAAGAAAGCAATGTACAACAGATTTATTGCAGGGCTTTGCAGGTTGTGGAACATCCACTTCATCTGTTTTCCTCATAATATTACAAAAAAAGAGGAACAAGTTTTGACGTCTTCACAAAAGATGTTGATGTCAAAAGTTGACATGGGAACAACTTTTCAAAAGTGGAGGAATCCAAAGTCGATCCATTCAAATAATCCACTCAAAAGCCAAATCAGAGCTCAGAAAGGGAAAATAATAAGTTCATAACCTCTATGCACGTGGTGTGTGTGTGTGTGTGTGTGTGTTTTCAGTTTAGAGTTGGCAGGAAAGTTTGTCCTGGGAAATTCAGCCGTATCCATGGAAACAAGCAGTTCTCCAGAGAAAAGTGATACTGCCTTTTCATTTCAGAAGGCCTGAACTGGTTGTGTTGTTTACTTTGTTTTGCCTCATATACTTTATTGTAACTTTTATTAAAACAGAGTTAGGCTAGTTGCACTGCAAACAATCGTTCTACATGTAAAAGAATAGCAGAGATCACACCTCAAGTATAAAAATAACAGATGATTTTTATTCCCAGCTGATCAATAATAAAAACATTGACAGCCAATCATAATCCATCCTGCTTTAGAGAGCTCAAACTTTTAAAGTGATAGAGGGCAAAACTGCAGCACACACGAATAAACAGTACGTTATTGTCCGTTGGAATAATATTGTTATAGTTTGTCTTTGGATGTTACCATATGAAACACACTTAAAATAATTTTTGCTGTATGACTATGAAGCATTACAGAAAAAAAGTGGACATTCAAAATAGTGTCCAAAGTTTCAAGAGAAATTTAATTTAGATATTTTCATAGTAATATTTGAATCTAGACTACACTAACTGATTGCACATCATATACATTTTGCTCATGACGTAAAGTCTCCATACCACATTCAAAAGGACTTTTTCGTCTGCACAAATCCTTGACAAATGTTGTCCTGTTAGTTTGTTGACACATTTGCTGCATTCTGCAAAGCTGCTAGTAAAATCAGTGCACACCCCATCAGTTTCAGATGATTTAATGTGTCACAACAACATTCACAACCGGGATAAGGGGATAAACACTTTAATTATGTTTTTCATGTCGTTGTTTTTCGTGTGCCAAATAGAACCTGTCCAGGCAGACAGACAGGTTACAGTAAGTTCTTCACCGGCCCGACTGTCTTACTCACATAAGACCTACGTTAGGAACTTATCTTGGCCTCCAGGTGAAAGTCCTTGTCCCACAGAATCTGTTTTTAGAAACGTGACGTGTCTAGTAGTACCGCTTGACGTTTATGGAGGAAATGTCACGCAGAGAGCCACCTTTGATTTACAGTAACTGTCACTTTCTGCCTTTGCCTTATGACGTTACAGTCACGCATTCAGCAGTGCATAGCTGGATTAATCCATGATTAAGAAAGAGTAGTTCATATAACCATGTGATGGCAGACTGGAGAAAGGCGGTAGTGAGCAGAGAGGAACTGTGCTGTGGGATGAGGCTTGATGATGTGATAAGGGACTAGGACATTTGCGACTGCTCTCTTTGGTTAACATCGTAAACACATTTCCCTATTTGGATGGACATAGAGCTTGCGTGACTTCCTCCTGACATTTGTTACAACTGTCAAACATTCAGAGCGTATTAACATTTTTACAGTATTCTTCTGAAGTATAGATACACTGCATTTCTGTACACTTTAGCATACTTTTATAAAGTGTAGGCTACTTATAATTTTATATACTTAGTAGTACGAACTGAATGTAATGTTTTCGAACATTTAATTGCATGTTAATCGCAATTAAATAATACAGTTATAGTTAAAATTTATATTGAAAGCAATTAGCTGAACTTTAGAGAACTTTTTTGACCCACTTTATTAGGCCTTGAGTAGATCCTGTCCTGATATGTATTTCATAATTACTTCTATTATTTATGGTGTACTGCAAAATGTACTGACAAGGAGTTATCTAAACTATACTTTAAATTGCATTTATATTGAGACTTATTTGTCATGTATTTAAATACATTATTAATTACACATTTGTAATGGCGAAGATGCAATTCAGTACATTCAAACTTCTTTAAAGCATGCACATAGATGATCAAAACAATTAATTCAAATATTAATTGCTTGGCACTTGGCAGCCACCAACATCTAGGCTATTCAGTTTGACTATAGATTATTATTTGTTTAGCAACTGGCTCATTAATATAGAATAATCTAAAATTATAAAGCCTCTTAAATCTGATTGGATTAACGTTTTTCAAAGGAGCTGCAAAATAGGCTAGCTGATATGAACACCCGTGCGAGCTGAAAACCCACTTCCCTACAGAGCACAATAGTTGCCTTAAACTGTGTGCAACAAGTTGCTTGGAAACGGTAAACAACCCACATTTACTAATAATTCTTGGCAGAAGTTGATTCTGAATTTTATTACTAATATATTTGAATGTTTACTAAACATCTTTCATCGTACCGTTCCTGGCTTATTGCTTTTGAAGCGTGAGACTATCACAGGCTGAAGGATTGTAATTGTTTTTTTCAGCAGTGAATAGGGTATGAATGCCACGGCATTCTGGTCCACTTTTAATAAGTCCAACAAAGCTGGAATAAGAGCAGCTTTGATGGCGGATCTGTGTAAGAAACTCTCGCTGCGCATGTGAATGTGAGCGCTGACTGCATCAGCAGAGGAAAACAACACTGTAGATTGTTTACTGAGGCGCCCAGACACGCTGGGACGATCGATCACTTACTTGGCTCTGCTTCTCTGCAACTCTTTTGTCAGACTCAGTACATTCCACTCGGCCAGGCTGCGATACATAAGGAGGTTTTAGAAAAATGCTTGCCCTGGAGATATGCTTGAGTACCTTTGGTTCGAGCTGGGTCAAAGGTGAAAGTGTGAAAGAAAGGTCACAGGCATACCTGTGTGTGTGTGTGTGTTGTGAGAATGCATGCTGACACGAGCAATACTGATTTCTTATCTCTCTCTTCGAAAATTTCAAAATCTGTGAACAGTAAGGATCAGGTTTACACCTGGTATTAAGTTGGGTTTTCAGTGAGCCAATTGCAAGTGCTCGGTCGATATGCATTACCGGGAAAAGAATAATGATTACTTTCATGGGGGGAGGACTCTGGGTTCAGGCTAAATTCAGAGCTCGGAGACCTCTAATCAGACAGCATGCCAAATATGCATATTCTATACTATATCTGATTATGTAAGTGTGAACTCTAAAGGCCTGTTCACACCGGGACGAATTTTGCGCACGATATTCGCCGACGTTTAATGCCTCGTGATTAAACAAAGGGCGCCAATGTGAGTGTGCACACCGACGCGAAAAACGCCACGCGTAAAAGCGTCATTTTTTTAAAAAACGCCTCGGTCCGTTTTTTTGGTTTGACGCACCGCGTCAAAAACTATCCGACCAATGAGATTGGCACTTTTGCTCACGGGTCTGGAGCTTCTGAAGTTGCAGTAAAAAACTTAATAACTTAAGTAAACTTAACTTCATTTCTCTTAATTGTCTTTCATGTATAAGCTTGTAACTTTTATTTCTGTTTTACATTAAGCGCCATCTAATGTCAGGGAATGAATTTGCATGTTCACTCGGCTCATCGTCAGCGAAAATCGCTTGGGTGTGGACACAAAAAACGCGTTGAAAAATGCTGCCGAAAAACGCGCGCCGATATTCGTCCCGGTGTGTACGGCCCTTCAAAGGTGCCTTGTTTTTAGAACAGCACATTTTTAGACGTTTTTTTGTCATCCGTCTAGTGTATGTTTACATAGATAAAACAATGGAAACGTAGTGCAGTGGAATGCAAAGATGCCGCAGAGCGTTTACTCTACACAATGATTTTAGTGATCCAATCACAAAATGTTTTAGACCCTGTTTACACCTGTATTTAGCGCTGACCATTTATGATCCGTTCAGGGTACATTTTTTTATTGTTGTTTGGGTAACAAATTTATATGGTTGTAATTTGCTGCAGGACAGAACTGTGCCAGATCTCATTTGGAACTAGAAAGGAAAGTTTGTCAGGATAAACTATCTTTTCTTTCTCCGAAAATTTTAAAGGTTTGATATAGGCTTTACAGAGATCATGATACTAGTTGGATGGATGGATAAGTGGGTGGATGGATGGATAAGTGGGTGGATGGATGGATAAGTGGCTGGATGGATGGATAAGTGGCTGGATGGATGGATAAGTGGCTGGATGGATGGATAAATGGCTGGCTGGATGGATAAATGGCTGGATGGATAAGTGGGTGGATGGATGGATAAGTGGCTGGATGGATGGATAAATGGCTGGCTGGATGGATAAGTGGCTGGATGGATAAGTGGGTGGATGGATGGATAAGTGGATGGATGGATAAGTGGATGGATGGATAAGTGGGAGGATGGATGGATAAGTGGATGGATGGATAAGTGGGTGGATGGATAAGTGGATGGATGGATAATAAGTGGATGGATGGATAAATGGATGGATGAATAAGTGGGTGGATGGATGGATGGATAAGTGGGTGGATGGATGGATAAGTGGGTACATGGATAAGTGGATGGATGGATGGATAAGTGGGTGGATGGATGGATAAGTGGGTGGATGGATGGATAAGTGGATGGATGGTTAAGTGGGTGGATGGATGGATAAGTGGGTGGATGGATGGATAAGTGGATGGATGGATAAGTGGGTGGATGCATGGATAAGTGGGTGGATGGATGGATAAGTGGATGGATGGATAAGTGGGAGGATGGATGGATAAGTGGGTGGATGGATGGATAAGTGGATGGATGGATGGATAAGTGGGAGGATGGATGGATAAGTGGGAGGATGGATGGATAAGTGGGTGGATGGATGGATAAGTGGATGGATGGATGGATAAGTGGGAGGATGGATGGATAAGTGGGAGGATGGATGGATAAGTGGGTGGATGGATGGATAAGTGGATGGATGGATGGATAAGTGGGAGGATGGATGGATAAGTGGATGGATGGATGGATAAGTGGGTGGATGGATGGATAAGTGGATGGATGGATAAGTGGATGGATGGATGGATAAGTGGGAGGATGGATGGATAAGTGGATGGATGGATAAGTGGGAGGATGGATGGATAAGTGGGTGGGTTGATGGATAAGTGGATGGATGGACAAGTGGGAGGATGGATGGATAAGTGGGTGGATGGATGGATAAGTGGGTGGATGGATAGATAAGTGGGTTGATGGATAAGTGGATGGATGGACAAGTGGGTGGATGGATGGATAAGTGGGTGGATGGATGGATGGATAAGTGGATGGATGGATAAGTGGGTGGATGGATGGATAAGTGGGTGGATGGATGGTTAAGTGGGTGGATGGATGGATAAGTGGATGGATGGATAAGTGGGTGGATGGATGGATAAGTGGGTGGATGGATGGTTAAGTGGGTGGATGGATGGATAAGTGGGTGGATGGATGGTTAAGTGGGTGGATGGATGGATGGATAAGTGGATGGATGGATAAGTGGGTGGATGGATGGATAAGTGGGTGGATGGATGGATAAGTGGGTGGATGGATGGTTAAGTGGGTGGATGGATGGATGGATAAGTGGATGGATGGATAAGTGGGTGGATGGATGGATAAGTGGGTGGATGGATGGATAAGTGGGTGGATGGATGGTTAAGTGGGTGGATGGATGGATGGATAAGTGGGTGGATGGATGGATAAGTGGGTGGATGGATGGTTAAGTGGGTGGATGGATGGTTAAGTGGGTGGATGGATGGTTAAGTGGGTGGATGGATGGATAAGTGGGTGGATGGATGGATAAGTGGGTGGATGGATGGATAAGTGGGTGGATGGATGGTTAAGTGGGTGGATGGATGGTTAAGTGGGTGGATGGATGGTTAAGTGGGTGGATGGATGGATAAGTGGGTGGATGGAAGGATAAGTGGGTGGATGGATGGATAAGTGGGTAGGGTTTGGCATCGAGACCTATTTCCATTTTAGAACCGGTTTCAAATTTCCAAGAACCGGGGATTTGATAAGACGTGCATTTGGATCCCGTTTAACGATTCTTGTTAACATTTTGATGTGATCTTAAACCATTCAAATGCCAGAAGGCTCGTGTGTGGATTTCTGCGCTACACACATCCAAATCGTGTGTACAGAAAGCTGCCTCTCATACTGTATAGTGTACGATACTGAGTATTATTTTATATTGTTTACATCAACAATACATGTCGTCACTTTTTTATATCGCGATATTTCGAGAACAGAACAGTCGGTTAAGTGAATGTAAACAGTTGACAAAGAAAACGCACGTGTAACAGTATACAGGTATTTGATCCGTGCAGCTCTTAAAGTGACAGCAGCCTAATATTCCTGCTGCCGTCTCTACATTAACGTTAATCATACAAAAGACAGATAATTTTCACTTGCTGTTTTTGACTGAATAACTTTTGTAACTATATTTGTAATGCAGATTTTATTTATAAAGTGCAGAGTTATTTTACATGTGATTACAGTTTCTTTACCTGAATACTTTAAAATCTTAAAACACTGTTTATGTCAATCATATCTTTGTTGTATTTAGTTGTGCAATTGCTAATTTTTTATTTGTTCTTTTTTAATTACTGAATGTTTACTTGTCTTTAATAATGCTTGAAATGTATAGGCCTATTAGTTAGGCTACTTGTTTTTGCTATGGTATTTTTAAACCACAGGCAAAAGTTGCTTGTGCAAGTGCTCTTTAGCCTGGTGATTTTTGTTTTAATGGTATTCAGCTGCAATGAAATGTTTTGCAATAAGACTTATAGGATAAATGTTATCTACTTTTTTTTTTTACCTTATTGGAACCGAAATTAGGAATCAATCGATGAGAAGCGGAATCGATATGCAGAATCGGAAACGTTAAAATTCAAACGATACCCAACCCTATAAGTGGGTGGATGATTTCTAAGGTGTTTTCCAAATCAATTATAGTGTTTAAGCCTCTCCCATAGAAAAAGTACAATATACAATATATCAATACTGCCTTGATGGCTTGATGGGCTTTTTTGAAACAACTTACAACACGTATAGTCATATATACATATCACTGATATGATCACTGAGCAATGGTACTGTCAGTACTGGTTTTGTGAATGATTTGGTTTTAGCTCTGCTTCAGTGATTCAGTGTTCATTTGAACCCTGTGTGCCTCACCAGATTCGTACAGGTAAGACGCCCACAGGTCTATTCTAAAGGAAATGACTGAGACATCAAAGCAAAAGACATAGACATGGCAATGAGTTTTTGTGTGTTTGTGTGTGTGTGTGTGTGTGTGTGTGTAAACATCTCATTGTAAAGCATCTTTTCCTATCAGAGGCCTATCAGATGGAGTGGGGCTGTGCCTGAATGAAGGCCCTCTTCCTGTTTATCACTTCTCTGTCCTTCTCCTTTCTTCTCCGCCACAAAATATAGCATTTAATCAAAAGTGCTCTTACAAAGGACCCAGTGGAGTGTATGTCAATGTGAGGCAGGTGTGTGTGTGTGTGTGTATAAAGTGTATGTTTGTATAAATGCCTTGTGTTTCCATTCAGTTGGCAGAGAAAGTTGTCAGGTGAGACAGTGAGATTGCAGCACGCTGCAGCATGTCAGTTATGTGGGCGGCAGCACATTCAGACGCGCTCATGAACACATGGTGCACGTCTGCTGTTTCCACATGCTCATTCATGTTGATAAATGCATCTCTCTTCTCTGCACATTAATAGCTCAATCAATGTGGCTGCATAAGAATCATCAATTATGTTTTTGGTAATATGTATACTGTATGCGCCTATCTATCTATCTATCTATCTATCTATCTATCTATCTATCTATCTATCTATCTATCTATCTATCTATCTATCTATCTATCTATCTATCTATCTATCTATCTATCTATCTATCTATCTATCTATCTATCTGTCATCTATATATCTATACATTTTAAAGGTAAATAACTATAAATTAACTCATTTGTATGAAAATGTACATCCAGAATATACAGACCGAAATTTGTAAATTTAAATCTAAAACTTGAATGTAAATAAGAATGATTTATCTATTTTTTTTATTTATCTAAAAAACTATTTTTGTACACCTTTTATAAGTTATGCTTTTATAAATATGTATAAAAATCATCCTGAATAGATCTGAATTTATCAATTTAAATCTTAAAATTTAATGTAAATAACTGTTAATTATCTAATACATAATTAAATTCCTCTATTTTTTATAGATGTAAATATATAAATCCTGAATAGTTGTATACAAGTCTAAATATAAGTAAAAATAATTACATAAAATTTAAATATAAGATAAACATTTTACAAATAGTAAAATATAATTTTATAAATTAAAATATAAATAAAAAGTGTATATAAAAGCAAGTCCTAAATATATAGATTTAATTTATAAATGTAAATATAAGATAAATATTTTACATATAGTAAAATATAATTTTATAAATTAAAATATAAATAAAAAGTGTATATAAAAGCAAGTCCGAAATATATAGATTTAATTTATAAATGTAAATATAAGATAAATATTTTACATATAGTAAAATATAATTTTATGAAATAAAAATGTAAAAAAAAAGATATATATAAAGCAAATCCTGAATATATAGATATTAATTCATAAATGTAAATCTTATATTAATAATCTAAAATTTTAATTGTGTAATAACTATAATACTTTGATAAATAATATATCTATATTTGTATATTTGTAATGTGAAATGTTTAAGATTTAAATATACATAAAATGTAGATTAATAAAATCTAAATATATAATAAATATTATTTACATATATTTTTTCTATAATAAAAAAATCATTTAATAAATCTGTATAAATTAGCTTTAATTCATCATATATTTATCTGTAAACAAAATAATTTTAATAATTTTAACATATATTATGTTTTATTTAAGTGTTATATATTTTATTTATTTAGAAGATATTTGTGCATTTATAATAAATGATTATGAAATATTTCAACTTACAATAAATCATATCTTTAGATTTTATTAAATTATTTCCTGTTCAGTTTAGCAACAATTTGTGCTATAATTTATACAGCACAAACACCTGTTTTATTAGCAACTAATCATCCTGTCAGAGGGAGTGTAGTTGTACAATCCTCTCTCATTTGTTCAGTAAATGACCGTAGAGACCACCCTGCCATTATCTCTGTCTGTGTTCTCCCCTCTGGCTAAAGTGCATTAGTCTAGCATCAGACTCGCTCTAAGCTACTCAACACTGATCCAGTGCAGCCTGCCAACTCTCTGCTCAGGGTTACAGCTCTAAATGAGGAAACCGCCCCGGGCCGTTGGAGAGAGAGAATTTGTGTGTGTTTGCTGGTGGATTAATACTGTTGTTATGGATTTGGGTGAAAGGTCGGAGGTTAAAGGACAGTGCTTTCTGAGATATATGATAGCAGCTCGTCTCCCTCATGAGTGAAGGGAAACCAGAGTGAATCCTGCTGAGAGACACAACAAATTAGAGGATTACACTGTTTCTTTGCAAGAGAGGAGCAAATGAGTGGCAGTTAGCAGTGCAATTACCACAGCTCTATTACTGAAAATGATGCACCGAAAATATGCGGCCCTGTCTGTTCCTGTCTGGACCGTATTACATGAACGTGTGAACTAATGAAACCCTCATGCCCTTCTATACCCTAAGCTGTGTTTTGCTTTTGTCATGCCATCTCACACACTGACCTGCCTCAACACAGCCTCCTTCCCTAAAACACACATGCTCTTTAAGAGTCTGGAGGCACCGCTGACCCACTCAGCTGTTGGGTGTCTCCTGTGAACAGCGTGTTGTGAACATACGGGGGTAAAGTATAACCCCCCAGCCCGAGGACGCATGTCTGGACTGGGCTACAGTAACACCAGAGACGCGGCTTTGCTAGCGGTGGGGGTCAGAGAGGGATGAGAGGGAATCTCAAACAAGCTCCGACTCATCTTTCCCCGTGGTTCTGCCCTCCATCACCTCATTGCCTGACAGATTTGTGTATTTTTAGGTGTGAAGGAAGCATTTTTAGAAATGCTTTAAGGGGATACAAGTTGGCTGTGCAACATAGGAATGCAGAAATGTTAAACTCAGTAGGTGTGCATTACTTCTTATGGCAGCAGGTTAGGTTAGGCAAAGAAGTTGAGTTCTTGAGTTGGGATATATGGTTCTTTGTTCACAGTGTTACAATACAGAATCATCAGATCAACATGTTAGTTTTTGGTATCAGGAATTGTGAATTGTTGCCCTGGCAGTGGTTCAGCTTTTGTTATGGACTTTGATGAAGGTCAAAATAAATAAGACGAAAACAGTAGCCTAGATCATTTTATTTTAAAGAGGTTGTGCAAGAAAAAGAAGAAGAAAAAAACAGATGTATTTCATTCAGATGGGAAATTACAAGGTACATCTGTGAAACTGAAATTTGCCTAACCTACTCTGGGGAAACTAGTTCTGTCAGAACAGGGCTTTATAAAGGTTCTCCTATGACATCATTGCTGCCAATATGGTTCTCCTGTGGCATCATTAGTACTGGTTGTCTTTTACCATCATTGGGAAATTTAAAAGGATCTCTGGCAAAGTATTTTTTTAAAGTTCTTCTAGGAACTCAATAATAATTTGTGATACCTCCATATAGGATCTTAAAAATGACTTGTGACATCATAAGAACTTCAGAAAGGTAAAAAAAAGATTAATTGACATCAAAGATGAAAACATCAAAAAGATTAATTGACATCATTCATTGACATTCCATAACATCACAATGATAAAAAAAATGTTCAAATGCATCATGTGAACTTAATAAGGTTTTAATGACATCATAGCAACTTGTAACAGTAAGATCAGAACTCAAAAGGGTTCAGTGACATCATAGGAACTTAAAAAGATTCTGTGACATCATAGAAACTTAAAAGGGTGTAATGACATCATAGAAACTTAAAAGGCTTTAATGACATCATAGGAATTTAAAAAGGTTCAAAGGCATGTGAACTTGTGACATCACATGAACCTAAAAATGTTCAGTAACATTATAAGGGGCTTTCGCACCGGAGGAATCTTTTCATAGTTCCTAGAACTAATGGCGGAAGTACCCGCTTTTTGGGGTGTTTGCACCCCAAGAACTGGGAAAGATTTTAGTTCTAGGAACTTAAAATGTTGAGTGATATAATAGGAACAAAAAAATACAATTATATTAAAAAGGGTTATGTGGCATCATAAAAACTTAAAATGGTTATGTGGCATGCATCATAGGAACTTAAAAATGTGATGTGACCTCATAGGAACTTAAAATGGTTATGTGACATCATAATAACTTATAAAAGGTTTCTCAGACCCTGTTGGTAAGCTTTATTTTGAAGAGTGCTGTAGCTTTGGTACTTGTTTGTGCTCGTATCTGTGTGTTGTTCCTGTCTTCTTCTCCAGGCATGCGTCTTTGTTCTTGGTGTGATTTGTCTTTAGTGTGAGCTGATCGGGGTAGACACAACAGAACACCAACCAACAACAAGAAGAGTAATGTCACCCCTTGAGCTATCTCTGTCTTCACAGAGATCAGCTCTGCCTCTTCCCAAAACAGACGCTCTCCCAGACAATAGCTTCAATTAGAAGTTTAGTGGATCATGGTCCTGTGATCCAAAACACAGCCGCAGTGCCATAGGGTATACAATCTCTGTCTCATCTGTGTGTGTGTGTGTGTGTTTGTCAGACTCTAACTCATGCACACCTGACCATATTTTTTCAACAAAGGCTCTTTTTGTCTGATGGGAAGACAAAGGGTAGACAAAGACAGAGATTAAACAAGATTAGACGGGTAATTACACCCCAGCTCTCACACACTTCCTGTGATAAAGTGAACATGTTTTTGCTTCTTGCTCCCACAAAAAATGTCCAGGCTTTTTTCAACGGCGTCTCCCTCAGCCATATTTGTGCTTGTAGATTTGTTGTTTCACGCTGAGATGAGACTGTCAAGCTGCTTGGGTTTCCACTGCTCGTTGTTTGCATAGATCAAGGTTGACTGGGGTCGTGTGCGTGTATGTGTATGTGAGCGCCGCGGTTGGTGTAGTCTGTGGAGTTCACATCCGTGTGGTTGTTTATTGGCACTGTGGTTGCGGAGGTTTTAAGAGATGTTTGTGTATCTGTGCGTCCGTCCGGAACCAGTGGTTTCTGCAGTGTTTCGTAAGCCGACCCCCAATGTTGAGGTGATTTTGATGGTGCTGAAGTTCGCCAGTTGGGTATTTTTTTAATATCGTTTGTTAAGGCGTTCTATGGATGTTTGGGTAGGGGCTGGAGGTGATGAGGTGTTTGTGTGGAGTTTTGTAGGAATAAGTGTTTATTGTATTAATGAGGTGTTTGTGTATATGTGTGTGTATTGTTATAAAGAGGAGGGGTCCTGTTTACAAAGTAGGTCCCAGCTGAGCCTCGTTCACTGACCTCACATTCCAGAACCGCCGCTAATCGTCTCCGTCTGGCAAACTCTCGTTCTCTCTCTCTCATCTCACACACTCACTATTCTCCTCATTCTCTTCTCCTTTTCCTCAATCGCTGAGGGCTTTTTAGACTGTTTAGTTGATTGTTAGTGTTGTTTGCTTGGGCAAGCATCACTCACTCTTGCTCATATTGGGGTGTTTCTTCGACTATGGACACTTTCAGCCTTGTAGACTTTTAGAAAAAGTAGAAAGTAAATTATAAAAGAAAACTTTCACTAAACTTTTCACTTATTTCGTTTACTAACAAAGTCGAACAGAGTATAAACTCTACCAAAAGTTTAGAGTTGGCCAATTATTATTATTTTTTTTTTGAAAGTGTCTCTTGTTCACCAAGCCTGCATTTATTCGATTGACTATACAGTAAAACAGAAATATGGTGAAATATTATTAAAATTTAAATGAACTATTTTCTAGTTTTTAAATGTAATTTATTCCTGTGATCAAAGCAGAATTTTCAGCATCATTACTCCAGTCTTCAGTGTCACATGATCCTTCAGAAATCATTCTAATATGCTGATTTGATCAAATGAGAAAATGAGAGAAAATGAGGAGGGATCTGAGTCATATCTAGTGACCAGACTTGGGCTGAATTGGACCCTTTTGACAGCCAGGAAGCAAACATTTTAGCAAGTTAGTAAAACAAACGTAGCACCCAGAGCATACTAGTGGCCATACAGTAGATCCTTTTAACCACATAGCATTGTGTTGCTTAGCATTTTCTTGTTTACTACCAATTACCAACACAAATGATCCACACAGGAAAAACTAAATATGCCCTCTCTGCTTTTGCACACTTCTGCCCACGTCCTCTCTGCTTTGTGCTGTTGTTCCATCTCCTTGTTCCCTCTTATTTCATTGTTATTCGTTCACGGTGAGCTCATTCTGGGCTGTGGTTCTCAGAAGTGTAAATTAGAAGCAGACCTTTTCTTTCCGAGCGAGGCACGGATTGCTTCTCATCTAATGTACTGTTCCCATCGCTCTTGAAACTGAAAAAATAGCACAGGCCGAGAGCACATTGTGCAACTCCTAGCACTCGTGCGCGCTGTTTATCTCCTTTCTTCTCTGGCCTGCTTTCTCACACTTTCAAATCATCTTCTCCGTGTTGTCTCCTTCAGCCAGGTGTTGGAGTTTTCTTGAAGCTGCTTGACTGATTGCGTGCGGCCAGTTGGTGGTTTGGAGGTTTGTTGTGAAGCTCTGTGAGAGAGTGTAGCTGTGGTTGAACTGACCTCACAGTACTCATTTGGACTCATGTACGCCGCTTGTCTAGTGTGTGGCGTGTTTGCTCTGGGCTCGGGTGAAGCCGGGTTGCGGCGTGTTTCTCGGTAAGGATTGAATCACGGCGTTGTTTGTCTCTGGGATGCCAGGGATCCTGGGCCATGGCTTTTTGGATGTGATCTGCTAATGGACTTGTGTTGATCTGCGAACTCCATTGGCACGATGGAGCGTTAATGGAACAGCATGTAGAATGTACCTCAATCAATAGCATCGACTGGCTCTAGGTTATAAACGCAGAGTGAACAGACTGGTGGATACGGGATATTGCATTACCGTGTGGATCCATTAGCGATGTCCTTTAGATAAGCGAGCCTGCTAGGGTGGGTCACTGATCCTGACATCGTCCCTCAGCGTTAATGGAAGTGTTTTGCCGTGTTTTATACAATACCCCAGGAAGGCATAGCTTTTTTACACACACCAGCCCCTTTGGCCTTGTTCCATAAATTAATTCGATGAATGTGTCACTGATACAGTAAGCTTTAATGACAGCATACACCTGATACGTGTGTTAAGTGACATTAAAAAATTAGGTCTCTTTAACTACTTAGATTAATCATTTGATACAATGCACTTATAGGTGTGCATACTTGTATTTAAAAACACCTGCATCTAATTACAGCTGTAATTAAGTTATGTGATCACATTTATAATTACACTGTGTTGACCCTTCCCTTACACCTTAACCTAACCTTAAACCTACCCATACCACCAAACCTGTCTCTAACCTTACCCGTACTTCGGTACTTTGTACTTTGTACCTTTTTGGCATAAGTATGTAGTAGTTAAAGACACCTAATATAAAGTGGGACCAAACAAATAATTCTGAAAAACGGCAAATTGTGAGATTTATATCATGGGCGATGATGTGCACAAAATGCACAAATTTTGTCACAAATTGTCAGGTTGATTGATAAAGCTGTCCTGATATCATAATGAAGAAAAAAATAACTCATTAAAAGAATGAAATTCTTGAAAAGAAATCCTTGTTATTACAGGGTTCACCATTTCATGATAATCCAAGCACTTTTTTCCAGCGCCATATTTGTTCCAGGACTTACTTAAAATACATGTTTTTCTTAATTGACTATCTCACATTCTCATGGTCCTTCATATAATATAAACAGAGTATAATGAGCAAAAAGAAAACAGACTAAGAATACATGTCTTATAATCCTATTTTACAAATTTAATAAATACAACCTATAGGTGGACACATGAGACTAACCCTACGGCCCTGGTATAATAGCCTTCTATGTATGCTGAATTGCCTACTTTTCATAAAGTAGCCTACTGTGTGGTGAATTCCTTTTCCTTTAGAGACCTTTATTAATTTCCCACCGGTTGCATTATGTATAGCACATTGCTATTGCTTTGTCTTGTTTCATAAACTAACTGCTCAAGAATGTGGTTACATAACTATACAGTCAATTAGCCTAAAATTCTAAATCCAATTACAAATGCAATTACATGTTACTGTAATTTTGAAGGTGCAGTCACATTTATCGTTGTTCTGCAAAATCTAGTTAGTTTCTACAGAAATCTTCTCTGTGAGTTCTGCTTCATATATAACTAAACTATTGACGATAGACAATGAACAATTTTTTGGTTGACACAAAAGTGCAAGCTGTGACTGGTCACTTTTCATATCAAACAGCCTCTTTCATTTTAGTGCAGTTTGTGCACGGCTTGCAGGGAATGTCACAGTTTTTTTCCGAAATATATATTTGTTTCTCATGCATACAAACTACACACACCTTCCTTTTCTAATTTCAAGCACTTTTAAACACTGTTTAACAAAATCAACTGTTTGTCCAAGTATCCCGGATCAATTCAAAATTCAACTCTAAGGATATTTTGCAAACCCTGTATTTAGCACAATCTTTTATTATTATTTCTTGCTTCACTTTTTTAATTTGAAAAACTTTTAACCTTTCAAATCAAGGTCATGTGGTGCAACTAAAATAATGATGTTAGATAGAGCACACTCTGTGAATGTGTCAAGGTTATTATGTCTCTTGAAATGTCAGATAATTTGACCTTTTCATGACAAGGCAAGGTTAGTTCAGCTTAAAAAAGCATTTGGTGCAACACCCCAAAACATAATGATATTAATGAATTATGTAATAGTTCATGAAAAAACCCTCAAAAAAACCACTGTTCACCTTGAAAAGTATATTTGTAAAATAACTGTTTATAAAAATTAATTATTTATAAATTAATCAAAATAATTAATAAAATGTATGTATTCAAGGTATGACCTGAATCTGATGGTTACACCACATGACATGATTAATAAGTGTTTTATAAAGTACATTTATTTAAGTGCCCCATTATGCTTTTTCAGATATTGCGAATGTAGTGTGTAATATGTGACCTGATCCAGCAAAATGAGTCACAGTGACCCAAATTTCAAAATTTAGATTTTGGTATTAATGGAAAGAGAAGACCATAGGCTTTCAAATGATATCATAGTCAAAGTCATACCTTGAATGGTTGTAAAGATATATACATTTGAATTATGGTCGTCTGCCCTCTTTTTCCAATTGAAATTGAATAATGCTAGTCTATGCAATCATATCTTTGTGAGGCTAGTTGACAATAACAGTGTAACAAATTCATAACGGAGATACCAACAGTTAAAACCCTGTATTGGGTTAATCAAACACTTGTAATGGATTCTCCTTGCAGAAAATAGCTACACTCATTCACATTTGCACTCACACACATCCATACACAGTAAATACACTCACTCAGATTCAAATTTGACATTAAATTCACCTTTCAGCTCTTTTCTTCTAAGCTGGACAGGGAGAGGGACAACTTAATTTCTCAACTGGCGGTCTCAAATCCGAAATTTTCGCACGTAAAAAAAAAAAAATCGATCTCACGTTATGTCAATCACAGCACACTGTCTACGAAACTTTCATCCGTTATATAAAAAAATCCAGCGAATCCAGCATTTCCAGCGAATTTAGTTAAGCTTTGTAAACTTTAACCCTCTGGGGACTAAGCCCTTTTGGTCCGTTTTCTCTATTTTTACATTTGGGCTTATAAACCATATGTAATGGAGATGGAACACTATGTGTTTGGTATCTATGGATTCAGAAGACCCTAAGCTAACATAAGCATGGATGTAATGTGTTTATAAAGGAAGTATGAGTGAAAATGTACAATAAACTAGAGAATTTCAAAAACGGAAATTCGATTTTTGTTATTTATTTCTGAATATCACACATCAAACAACAATAGTGAACAGTTTCTGAACAAAAAATATATTTGTCAAAGCCTTTTCTTGACAGACATGTGTAATTGTTAAATAAAATGTGTAAATAACAAGGAAAAATGTAACTTTATTTACAAATAGTCCCAGGCGTTTTTCTTAGGAATGCTTAGAATTTTCTAAGCAATGCTTTCTCCTCGTCACTCTCCAGTAATTGTTCCAGAGCTTGTTCCACCGTAAATCGTTTACTGCTTGCCATCATAAAAGTGCTAAAACAATAAATAATGCTATAATTGTATGTGTATATATATATATATATATATATGTGTGTGTTATAATTGTTCTGTCTCTCATATAAATCTCTGATAATCCGCTCCATAAGCCTCCGTTCGCTCTCTCTCCTTCTCTCCATTCGACGCTGTTTGCGTCATATTCCTTGCTATAAAATACCACCCCTTGCAAGGCTATAGAGTCCTCTGATTTGCTAGAATACGTCATGGTAACCTTCCTCTGATTGGGTAAGAAAAATATTCCTCCATCGGCATTTTTCCATTGGTTGTTGCTTGCGGAATCTGCCAAACAACATCGATTTCATTGGCCTTTTACATAGTGGTATTGCGCAACAAGGAAGTGTGTATATTTTCAAGTCGGGTAAGTTATCACTGTTTTCAGCGGAATCTGAGGAAGACGGTTTAAAAGACCGCACCTCTCTATCATTAATAGTTTTTAAGATAATTACACATTTGTAAAAGTATGTCATTTTGGGCGGTACCGCCCAATCCGTCCCCAGAGGGTTAATAGAAATTTAAATACCTTTACTCAATTATCTGGACTACGGATCTTTGTGAGATTATTTTTGAATGTCTGTTCTTTGAAATTAGCAAAAAAAAAAAAAAAAAAATATTTTATTGTTTTTCCATATAATCGGCCCATATCTGAAAATGGAACGTTGCGACTTCCGACTCATTTCGCCAGATCGGGTCACATATAGCTGTTTGTGAATGCAAAGGCTCAGCAAAGTTTCAAAGATCAAAGTGCTCAAAAAATAAAGCCATTGCCTCTCAAAAGAAAGAATCGGTTCTGAACTGTCTGAAACAAGTTGTTGTTTTTCTGCACTGCAAAAACATGCACTCCAAAATGATGAGGACTCCGGCTCGAATTGATATGGTAAAACCAACGACAAGTGCTGGAGAAGCCTCCAGAGTTGTAATTCAGATATGGTAATAGCCATTTCGTTTCCGATATGCGCTGTAAGCGGTAGACCAATTATAACAGACTGGGTCATCTGACCAATCAGAGCAGAGAATAGGAGAGGTTTAGAGAGACTGAATCCTTTATTGAACCGTTTCAGATACTGTGAGAAAAGAGGTTATGCTGCAATGTGTTTTATGAGAAAATTAAAGTGTTTTTTATTTAACTTGGATGCAAAAACCTATTGTAGGTGACCTCCAAAACTAAATTAGAAACCTTTAAAATAGCATAGAAGGGACACTTAAAGATTTTTCCTCAATTACAGCTTCACTTCCATCTTTCCGATTGGTCTTAAATAAAACTAAAGAACTGGAACGCATTAACTGAAACCAAAAGTGTGTCAATGTGTTGTAAAGGGTCTTTCAAGGACAGACGTTGTTGGACTGATTCTCAATCCTTGACCTTTGTGCATGAGGTGCGTACGTGTTACCTAGTCTAGCATGAGGGATCTAGCTAATCATTAGCTCAGCTGACAGCAGCTAGCCGCTGGCCAATATGCTGTCTTGGTGATAAGGAGCTTCCTTTCGGTGTGTGAGCTAATGGACCACCGTAAGCGCGGCCTGTGAGGTCGCCGTGTGTTAAGTGTGCTCTTCGGAAGTGTTGGAGGCTGTGTAAAAGGTGCCATTTCTCCACCGATTTCCCAAACCGCCCCAAGTGTGAGCGCACACAGATAAGAGGATTAGCACAACTGGAAAATGATTGCTAACCCTCTCCTCGTTCCTCGGCACAGACAAGCCAGGAAAGCGAGAAGAGGTCCGGAGTTACAGTTGGCTTCCCTCAACCCTCAAAAAGTGTTGAAAGATTTTTTCCAAGCGCACACAGTTGTTGGCCAACTTTCCTTAAGGATGAACTGGCCATAGGGAGCACGAGGGACCTGTGGAGTGTCTCGCAAAATCAAATTTTGATTCAAGAAGAAATTATTTTAATGAGAGATAAAGTTTCCATATTGTCAGCCCAGTCCATGGCAGATTCTGGCGTAAGCGATGTAATGCTTACTAGCGTGGCTCAGTTGCCCCCAGACGCACAGTCCATTACTCTATCGCGCATTCACAGCAGTTTCACAGGATTGCACCAGCTTGAAGCTCAGCTCGACCCTCTCATCGCCTCCTCGCCTGCTAAAAGATTATGTGGTGGGGGGATGGATGTTCAGTTCAGTGCCGTACAGTATATGTCAAGTTAAACAAGTAAAATCACAAAATAAATGCAAACAAACCCAATTTCCGGATTATTGAAATTATGTACCTCAAGAGTGGCCTGTAACCAAAAACCATTTAATGAATAAATCTGCGAGGGAAAATGCTCTGAAGGAGTCTGGTCTTGTAAAACATTTTGCCTTATAGATTATGTAAGGACTGTAGACCTCTATGTAAAAGCCAGTTGGATAGGGGCTTAATCGCCAGCCCTTCATATCTGTATCCTGCATGGTGACCAGGGCTAATGATAGGGATCTCAGTTACACACAAACATATGCAGCCGGCCCGAAGTGGTCCCTGCAGGGTAACAGTGTACAGGCCTGTCCAAAGCATGGATGAAATGTCAAGCATGTGCTAGGGTGAGAGCGAACGAAAGCGAGATCAGGGTCAGATCGGGGTGTGCTGATGTGGAACTCTGTGCTATCTCTTCACCAGTATGTCTTCTTCACCTCTATATATTCAGCAGTGCAGGATGTTACGTCTTACCTTATCTTTGTTTGGCTTCTACTTATTGTGAAAAATGCAGCTGTCAGCAATACTCAGTCCAAATTTAGTCCTAAATTCTGATTGTGCTTATCAGTGTCTTCAAGGGGAGTGTTCATAAGCGTTCATCCTGATATACAGGTCTGTATGTGTGCTTGTTAGGGCTATGATGGAGGGTTTGAGTTATATTAATGTAAAAAGAACAGTTTGAATCAAGCGGGAATAAAACAATTTTTAAAAAGGCTTGCATCAACAAATGAATTTTTTTAGGCAGTAATAGCCATATGTTAAGAGTTAACATTAAAGCTGCAGTCCGTAGCTTTTCCTCTTTGTCGCCATCTCTGTTCGAAATCTGTAATTGCAGTTTTTTGCGGAATTATAAACTTTACGTGAGTTGTACATCGGCATGAAACAGCGCGGATGAACACGCGCCGGTGTGGATATTGGCATTCAGAATCACACATTTTACTTTTTGGAAGTACAGTATGACCAACATAATAATTTTCACCGGAAAATTTCATCTGAACAAGTAAGTAACATCCACTTTTGTTCTGATCAATTAAGGGGGAAAAAAGCATAACATCTTACGACAGGAAAAATTTTCACTTTACCGATCTGATTCAGCTCTAATGCTTGACAACGGAGAAGGCGGGTTTGGTTTTCTTGGAGTAGAGGTGAATTGTTCCCTGTCATAGCTAGCACAAAATAATTCATATTTACCATAATAGCAAAACTAAAAAAGCCACAACAAAGGAAACTCTGTAACTGTGTGAATTAAGCGAACAAGTGTGCTACTGTTACACAATTGAACTATTGAAAATTCTTACCTGTCCAGCAGAAAAAAGCCGTCTCTGCGTCCGTTTTGAATCCCTTCAAAATTCAAGTTCATGCCACCTTTCAAAAGCCCTACCGATGTTTATTCTTGTTTTCGCGTAGGCCAGGTTGCAGTCTCTTTTTACCACTCTGAAGTCCGAATTGTTTTGGGTTTTACAACTGGTGAATCTCCAGTTGTCACTGGTGACAACCTTTCTGGAGTTTAATAAGATAAATTTAATTATTTAAAGTGCTTTGAAAAAAGCCTAAAAATGTCCACCTCCAACATCCTCACGCAATATAGCCTACTAGCCAAAACACCTTCTTTATGTGTACATATGTGAAGTAATGACGCAAAGACATGCTCGAATTTCCCGCGGAAATCCACCAGTACCACTGGAATTAAAATCATTATTACAAGCTAACCGTTTTGAATCGAGCTAAGGCAAGACGATATTTTTGAAACACTGGCTACTTCGTTTTTTATTATTATTATTATTTTGGATAATTTTTAACCCAAAAAAGCTACGGACAGAAGCTTTAATTTAAAAACATTTACTGACAATTCAATACATTTTTGAACATATTTTCCAAAATCAGTTCTTTAAAAAAACTCAACCTTACCACAACAGCCTGAAAACATTAATACCATTACAAAAGCTAATACGTTTTCATGGTAACACTTTATTTTACAGTGTCCTTGTTACACTTGTTACATGTAGTTACTAATTTACATGTAGTAAATTATTCATAATAACATGCAACTTACCCTAAACCAAACCATAACCCTAAACCCATAACACTAAATATTACTCAGTACTGAAATGTATAATTACTCTGTAACAAGGACACCTTAAAATAAAGTGTAACCATTTTCACATTAACAGTCATGCACAGTTACTTGAAGCTATGAAATAATACATATTTTTAATTTCATTTTTATTTTATTTTGATTGATTTCTTTCATTACTGCAATGCCTTCTGCAATTTACAACCTAAACACTTCAATATATTATTTGAAACCTGACATATTTTCAGAATGATGTGGCAAACCTGAAAGAACATAACATATAGATTATTTGCACGAATTTAAAAACAAACAATTTTCCCATTTATTAAATTAACATTATATTAATACTTGTTGCCGTAATGATACAGTACATAAGTTACGGTATTAAATTAATAAATAATATATTTATAAATTAATAAATAAAAAATAAATTAAATTTGATTCATGAAAGTGACTAGATCTGTCTGAAATTCTCAATAGCCAGCAGCAAAATGACTTGTTGGTCATATGAAGGAGCATCAATTTGTTCAAAAACCTTGCATTTGTTAAAATCAGTGGGTTTTTTGATGCTCCGTAGTGCCTCAGAGCTATTAGTTAACACAATATTCTTGAAGAACAGTCGTGATCAGTGAACTTGCTGGTACGTTTCAGCCATCGGTGACCTACTTTGCACTTTCTTTCCATCTCTGGATCTGTTTTGGTCCCCCTGCAGTGTGCGAGCATGTGCATGTGCCCTGGAAGCCGAGCAGTCACGTATGCTGAAAGATTCCCTGGCAGGGTCTGTGATACTGGCTGGATTCGTTCCAGTTGGGGGAGAGAGTGGAGGGTTAATCATTAGTCTCATGCTCTGTGTGGATCAAGGGCATGGGACCGTGCGGGCCTGGGGAAAACGAGAGAGAGAGAGAGAGAGAGAGAGAGAGAGAGAGAGAGAGAGAGAGAGAGAGAGAGAGAGAGAGAGAGAGAGAGAGAGAGAGAGAGAGAGAGAGAGAGAGAGAGAGAGAGAGAGAGAGAGCATAAACCAAGAACACAACAGCTGAATCACTCATCACTTCTATATTCATACTCAGCTCCTGGTACAGACCTATATATACACATCAGGACTGTGTACTCCTTATTGATTTCCAGGATGCCTTTTATTAAGGGTTTTCACACCTGGCTTGTTTGGAGTGGAAACTGCCATGTTTTCTCCTTTAGTTTGGTTCGTTTAGGCATGAACACAGATCTGCACAGTTTGAGATTGACTGAACGAGGTTACAAACTTTAAAGTGGTTCTCTTGTGGTGAGAAAGCAATCTGACCCAATGGACCTACATATCAAGCTGTATCATAATACATAATGGGGAATGCATTACGTAAAAAGCAACAGTGTCTGAATCTGTGAGTAAGGACATTACTTATCGCAGTTGACAACCAAAGAACACCGAAACAGGTGCATTGCCGATGAAGACTTGATTCCTGCTCTATCAGTTTGAGTGATAATCAAAGCTTATAAGCATTCGTATATACTAACTTGAGGTAACTCAAGCTAACAGAGCAAACTTGTCAATCCATTTTGATGGATGAAGAACATAAACAGGTGTACTCTGACTAGTTTTACTCACATGTGACTTGCATAAACACATTTTGGTACACTTTGAAATGTTGCCTTGTGGAAATGAACCGAACCAGGTAGAAAATGCATCATTGTAACAGTTTAAGTCCCTATTTTGGAACAAAGAAAACAATCTACAGGTCCCTGAGAAAAAACAAATAATAGCTATTTATTGCTTATTGGCCATGGCATGAAAATAATTTGTCAGCTTATCTGAATTGGACGTAATTTTAAAATAAATATTAAACTACGCAATGTGTTGAAGCCCATGCACTTCCTGCCAAGCCACAACTGATTGTGACTTTGAAATGACATATTTGCCTACTGATTCATACCTTGAGAGGTCACGCATCTATTTGAAACATCATCCTGGTTCACTTATCTGGAAAAGTTTTCTGTCACCACCTACTGTTTAATCTTTAAATTAGTAATTGTTTAACAAGGGGATAAAGCAAGTCCACACACTCCCATAAGGAATTCTACAAGCTTCAGTAGTCTGCAGAACTTATTCAGTTATTTTGTTATTTCTTACAGTTGTCTGTCAAACACACCTGCCTGCAACCATCCAGGTGTGCAATGAATTTGTTTGTTTTCCTGAAAGAGAAAATCCCCTACTCCCTCCCTAGTGAACCATATTCCCGCATTCCCAGCAAGGCTCACAAGAAACTTTCCATCTTCCCCCTCATAGTCTCTGACCTCAATCCCGTATTCTTTGGGGTCTTTTCTTCTCCACATGCCTCATCTATCCGTGCTGTCATTCTCTTTCAGCTCCCACCCCCTCCCGTACTCTTTCTGCCAGAGCTATGCGTGGAATGCCAGCTCCTTGGGCTGGATCTCCATTCCCATCAGGAATACAGTGACAGTCTCAATGTCTCATCCTTACTCGTGATTCTAATTGCACATAATAGAGTAGTAAAGATGCATCTGTGTCTGATCTCGTGGTGCCAGAGAAACACACACTCACAAGAACGTTCCTCCAGGTAGTTTCGACAGAAACATTAACCCGTCTGTCTCTCTCCTGACAGCCTCCATTCCGTTCTTCGCCTGTGAGCTCAAAGCGGTGACTCCGTACATGAGGGGCTTCTTCTGCGGGGACCCCAGCATCACCTACCCTTACATTGAAGATGAGGCCATTCCTGATAGCATGCTTATAGCCGGGGGCATCATAATCACAGGACTTACGGTGAGAACACACACATATGAAATATCACTTGCTAAAAAGGCCTTAAAGGAATAGTTCTCCCAACGGTGCAAATTCTGTCTTTTTTTACTCACCCTGAATCAGCACTGAACTGAACTGAGATGAATAATGACAATTGTCTAGAGCTGCTTTGCAACCGAAATTGAATTTGTGTCACATTTGATAAAGTTTGCATCATTGATTCTATTTTCCTGTTTATTATCGTGAAGCTGATTTGAAACAAACTGTATTGTATAAAGCTCTAAATAAATAAAGTTGGATTGACTTGACCCTCATGTCGGATGTATTTTCTTCACAGAAACACAAACGATTTTCAATAGTTGTACCAGTCTTTCTTTTCCATGGAATTGCAAAGAATGACAACAGAGGCTTTTAAGCATCAAAATGGATGCGAAATCAACATGAAAGTATGCTAAAACTGGTCAATACGACTCGTGCCTTCGGAAGACTTCAGAAAACTTTGTGTGAAAAATAACCTCACATCGCCTGCATGCTTCTGGGCCAGAAAGCTACACTTCAACAAGACTACAGCCAATGGCCAACTAGCACATTACGTTTTGTGTATGTGTAAGGAAATAACTCTCCATACCAGCAGATGGCAGGTGTTTGTCCGTCATTCAAAAAGGTATACCAGAAGAGCTAAAACTGCGAATATCATCATAAATGAGATTAAGATGAAAAGTGAGAAGAGCCTTCTGTGTGTTCCTTATTTACTTTGTCGTTTGCTTGCTTTTGTAACTTTTTAACAGCTCACGGCCTTAAGTCAGTGAGCTGAACTCAACAACCTGACCAGTCCATTTTGTGAACAAATCATTTATACTTGATCAGCTGATTCATTTAATTTTGTTTTTCTTTATCGGAATGGTACGAAACTTGGTAAAGGCTTTGGCACTTGCTATGTGAACACAAAACAAGTTAAATGGTCCTGAAAAAAATAGTCACACTTGTGCTCCTCACGGTCAAAAATGATGGCATTGGAAATGAATGGGAGACGAATTTCATCTAGTGGAAACTTATAGTACTGCAGCCAAACAACATCTTACCAATATCCAGTCCCTCAAGGATTTCGCGATGTTGCGATTGCAACAATTAACACAACTTCAACAAATCCCTGTGAAATCAGTGCGACTTGCAATTTTGACCAATCACCGCAACTTTTCTGCAACTTTGACCAATCATTGCGGTCTCCTGCAAAGCCTCGTACACTTTCCTCACGCAGCGGCTCACTCTCCTCACACAACGGGCGACTCACTCTCCTCACAAAACGGGCGACGCACTCTTTTTTACAAAATAGGTAAAATTAAAACACATTTCAAAGTTACATGCAACATTGTTTTGCAGCTAGGCAGGCATTATAACCTGTGTTACAAACAAAGTGAGCAAATATGTCCCTGAAGTAAAGGCTGGACTAAAATAGAGCAGATGGTCAACAGTGTTTTCTCTGGGACCTGGTAAGTCCCTTTGGGGTGGACTTTGGGCTTTTTCACTTTGTAAACCTATAACATGCACAAAAAAAAGATATATAACAATAAAAGAAAATGACCGCTACTCCGTGAGAGATACGAGACCGGTGCGTCTCACAGGTGTCGCTCATCAGTAATCACTCGCGTCGTTCTCCCACGGCCCTCAGTCTCATCCTGCTCGCCACAGTAAACATAATGAATGGCGACTGTAGAACGCAAAAGCCGAATCCCCGACATTTTTGCCGATCCCGGGCAGACTTGTCACGGAGACTCACTAGTAGATGTTGTTTAACTGCGCTCTCTTACCGGTAGGGCGTGGCTTGGGAATGGCAAATTCAAAAATAATTTCACATTTCTACTACATAAAATGACCCATTTTAAATACACATTCATCTTTACAGAGGTGAAGTATCCCTTTAAGTAAAAATCTATACCTTTGTCATTTTAACCTATAAAAAGAAATGCCAAAAACATCGCAACTTTCAGCGCAACATCAGGCATTTTAGGCCGCAACGATCACAAAAAAGGCCCGCGAAATCCTGGAGGGACTGAATATCTAATCTAATCTTATCTTTTTTGAGATATCAGGCTCAAATTTTTAACACAACTTGTTTAGATCTATGGCTTTGGTTTTCTCACAGTTTTAGAGTAAAACATGTTTTTGAAAATATATATTTCATATAAAAATTTAATTTTTCACGACAATAAGACGTAAAATTCTGTAATTTTTTTATGTTTACTTTTTAAAGCTTTTTCACTTCAGCAATAATCTGCCAAGTGTCAAACTTAAGTCTGCTCTAAATCATTCAAGATTTAGGATAGTTTAAGTTGGAAATTAAATTTTCAGGTCGAAAATGGAATAAATGGATTATAAGTACAGCGTAAATATAACTTAGTACCATAAAATCACTACAAAATATTAAATAAAAAACATTATCGAACTAAAATATAGTACATTCATTTTATTGAAATAAAAAAATATATTTTCTGTAATTCTGTAAACATGAAGAGCACCAGAGGGTTAAAAGATCTGACTCAAAAGAATTATGTATACTCTTTCTACTTCTCTCATGAGCTTTTATGAACATGCTTAGGGGTGCTAGGGTGGATGTCAAGATTGTTCAGTGAATAACAACTTACAGACTTGGAAATATAATATGTGATAACTACGTCTATGGTGGTTTTGTGTCCTTTAAAGCGTGAAATCTTTGTTGTAATGTACATTAAAATGGTCCTTTTGTGTTTCCTTGAAGAAAGTGAGTCGTATGGATTTAAAACCACATGAGGGTGAGTAACTGAGGACAGAATTTTATTTTAGGGTGAACTATCCCTTTAAGGGACTGCATGTCCACAGTAGTATTAGCCCACGGTTCTCCTGTTACTCAAGGCTATTGATGTACTCTTTTCATCTACTTTGCTATTGAACATGAGGTTCCCTTTGTGAATATGTGTGAGGTACTGTGAATTATTTAGGGCTGACGGTGAATTTATCTTATGCTTCATGGGCCTTATGGTATTTAACTCAATGTGGCATGGCTGTAACCTCAACGCTGTCCCCTGTCTGTCTCAGATTGCTGTCGGAGAGTGTTACCGGGTACGGTTCAGAGGTGTGCACTCACGAGCATTTGTGCGCAACCTCTATGTGTCCTGTCTGTACAAGGAGCTGGGCAGCTTCCTGTTTGGCTGCTGTGTAGGGCAATCCTTGACCAACATGGCGAAGCTGAGTGTGGGCCGACTCCGTCCCCACTTTCTGTCGGCTTGCAATGTGACCTATGCTTCACTCAACTGCAAACCTGGAGAATACTTTTCAGATGTCGTCTGCAGGAACAAGCCCAAGATAGTGGAGGAGGCCAGGTATGTGGACTACAAGTGTTTTTTTTTTTGTTAGGCACAGAGATGAGATGAGCTCTGTACTAAATCCTAGGCTGCTAAAATATTGCATTCTCTCTGACTATGTAGTTCTTTTGAATGAGTTCTTACTTTAAGTATATACTTTAAATAAGTGTTACAGTATGTTTGTGTGTAGTATGAATGAAATCCAGATGTTCTACATCTGTCATGTAGACATTGTCAACAATTGTTTGGCATAGTTTTAGTATTACAAAGTGCACTTTTTAAAAGTGTACCTAATGTATTTAGAAAGGTACAGTAGTCATGAAAGTGTATACACTTACTGTAAGTGGCCTTTTATTTCATAAATATTATATTACCTGGAAGTACTGTTTAAAAGTAATTACTTTATAAGTACACTATAAGTGCACATCCAATACAATTAAGTGCACTTCTTTGTAAGCTTGTCACAGTGCATTCTGAGGTCGTTTCCTGTGGGATCTTCCTCACACACATTGCTATTGATTTTCAATATTTTCACATTTTAAATTAGAATGATTTGATCGACAAGTCTCTTACTTCGTCCACCATCTTGGTTAGAGCTTGTTGCAATGTGTTTTTGGATTGTCTACTCTGTGAAGGATAAATGCAATAGTTCTAATTTGGCCAAAAGAAGATATCTTAGATGTTTGGAACAGCACTAGCTATATGCTGCCTAGGTAGGAGGTGCACTTGATTCTGAAACAGAGCTATAGGCCGGGCCGGTTGCATTGTCTTAAGTTCTAGGATGACCCACTAGCAGTTAGTCAGGGGCAGTCAGTCTTACTTTTCAGTATCAAATTAGGCTAATCTACGTTTTTATGTAACTGGTTTAAAAAAGATGACCGCAGTAGGTGGTGGCATTAAAAAAAAAAATTTCTAGCTTGTAAGGCTAGTCTTAGGGTTTATGCAACCAGCCGCTGGTTTCACAGACAGGGTTTAGATTAAGCCAGGATTACACCTTAGTTCAATTAGGAGATTTAAGTAGCTTTTATATATAAACATTACTGGTGTGCATCTTGAGACAAAACAATGGCACTGACATATTTTAAGATATGTCAGAGCTAGTCACTTTCAGTTAAAACAGCTCAAACATGCATTTTAGTCTAGGACTAAACTTAAAGGGATAGTTCACCCAAAAATGAAAATTCTGTCAGTATTTACTCACCCTCATGTTGTTCCAACCCCGTAAGACCTTCGTTCATCTTCGGAACACAAATTAAGATATTTTTTAATAAATCTGAATAAATCTGTATCACTCCTCTATAGGCTTCTTAAGGGATTGAAACTTGTTCCTCGAAAAGTTATTAAAGACCTTGTTAAAATTGTCCAAGTGAATACAGTGGCTCAATCTTAAGTTTATCAAATGACGAGAATACTTTTTGTGCGAAAAAAAATAAAAAAAGACTTTCTTTCAACTATTCATTTCCTTATCTGTGGGCCTCGAGTCAGTTCACTAGTGTAATAGCGTAGTGCTTCTGTTGTTGTACGTCACACGCATCACACACATGACCAGTATCGGCCAATAGGGAGCCTACGTGTGACGTATCACTACGCTATCACACTATGTTAACTGACTAGAGGCCCACAGAGAAGGAAATGAATAGTTGAAATAAAGTTGTTATTTTTGTTTGTTTTTGCGCACAAAAAGTATTCTCGTCGCTTGATAAACTTAAGATTGAGCCACTGTAGTCACTTGGACTATTTTAACGATGTCTTTAATAACTTTTCGGGGCCGGCAAGTTTCAATCCCTGAAGAAGCCTATGGACGAGTGCTGCAGCTCTCAGATTTAATCAAAAATATCTTAATTCGTGTTCTGAAGATGAACGAAGGTCTTTTGGGGTTGGAACAACATGAGGGTGAGTAAATACTGACAGAATTTTCATTTTTGGGTGAGCTATCCCTTTAAGCCTTGTCAGTGAAACCCGGGGGATTAGTTAAGGTTGAATTACAATGCCCGGTTGCATAAAGCACCTTAAGTTTTTCCCTTACATATGATACTTAAGGGGCGATTCCCCCTTACCTAAGAGAATAACTTAAGGGTGTTGCATATAATCTCTGAAACGGTTCTCTTAGGTAAGGGAAACATTTAAGTGTTTCATGACAGCGATCCTGGATTGACGTTATAAACGTCTGTTGTTGCCATAGATACGCAAAACACTAACTCTAGCAATTTCGCATTTTAATCAAATAAAGTAGGCTAGGATATCAGAATGAATAAAGAAAACAAAAAAAGAAAGCCTAATTGGACAGAGGAGGAGAAATGCATTCTTCTTGATGAATATGATAAAAGAAAAACAATTTTGAAAAGCAAACTAAATCCCAATGTAACTGCAGCAAAAAAAAAAAAAGAAACAGTGGGAAGAAATAATAACGGAAAAAATCAATGCATTGAATCTTGACGTGAAGAGGACGGTTCAGGAAGTCCTTATAAAATACAAAAACATCTCTTTGGTCACAAAAAAAGAGCTGAGCGCTTATAAGAAAGAAGCCAACAAAACAGGTAAGATTAAGCAAGACTACGCTTTTAAGATTGTATGCACCGCACCGTGGTGAAGAGTTCACTTTATTGCTGTACAGTGTTAAGACCTAACGATTACAAAACTGACCAACAGCTTGACCGTTGCGTTTAAATGACGGGAAAGAGCCCCCGCAACCCGGTGAACCACTCTGCTGACAGACGAAAATTGCATAAATTCAGCCACGTCGTCTTATTTTTGTCCGCGTTACTCTTAAGGTGATGATACACAGGGCGACTTTTTGAGCAATGTTGCTGGGCAATCTTGCCGAGCGATTGTTGCTTGGGCACTACCCATTGAAAATTTAAGGGAAATTGTAAGTGTTTATGACGTTTCACTTAAAGAAACCCTTAAGTAACACTTAAGGTTTTTTTTCTGCAACACCCTTAGGTTTAAGGGAAACATAAGGGCGAACTTAAGGGAAAATTACACTTAAGGTGCTTTTTGCAACCGGGCACAGTATTTCAAGTGCAAATGTTAGATGCTTTTTAATCACATTGTATGTTTTATGGAACTGTGGAGGTATTTACTTAGAAAAACATGTATGCTTATGATTACCTAATATAACATCATGCAAACAATGTTACGGCCTATAAAACAGTGCTGTGGTTTAATGATTTGCAGGATTGTGACATTTAGTTGGTAATCTAAATCCTCTGCTCTTCTTAAACAGAAAGTCCTTCTTCTCGGGCCATGCATCTTTCGCCATGTACACCATGCTTTACCTGGCAGTGAGTATCGCCATGTGTGGCCATATTTTTCACATGCACACTCAAACACACCTCAGGGTAGCTGCAAACTCCTGCGCTTGCTGTGGGATGTCGGCAAGGAGCTTTACTGTTGTCAGCTTTCACTTCCCATCCCTGCCATTTGGGAAAAATGCCAAAAAATTCCTACTGACAAGAAACTCTCTCAAAACTTCAACTCACACAAATACACTCATACTGAAAGAAGAAGGCTCTGAGAATGCAAAAAAACTCCCAAAAGGCATTTAGCTTCAAGCGGAAAAGAAAGGCTTGAGTGAAAGGGGGAATGTTCTCCAGAGGCCTGATGAATAGACGAGTGGAGAGAGGGAGAGCGAGTGAAAGCTAGCCGAAGACAGAGGAGGCCTTGTTTAGTTGTGGGTTGGGTCCGGGAGGGGGGGAGCTTTGGCCTGCTGAGAGATAGACAGGCTTCTTTCAGCTAAACCCCTCTCTCTCTCACTCGCTGTTATGGCCTGGGGAAGGGGCACAATAAGGGGAAAAATGACAAAACACTTACAAGCAATCATAAAGCTTGACATTCAATAGCATTCACATTTCTCTTTCACTCAACTGCCCCACAAACCTTATCAGAATTTATTCTGCCTTGTGTGCCAATCACGTTCACACGGAGGAAAGAAATTTGTCCCGCTGTGTAAAAACAGGCTATTTTCTACCATTCATCTGATTCAATTCACGGGCCTCTGGCTGCTCTAAAAGTGGGAGAGCTCTTCAATTCTCATTAGAGAGAGAGAACATGAACAGTAGAGCACAGAGCGAGGGAAAAGCTATAGTGAATCCGTGCCAGGCTCTTTGTCCTCTCTGCCTGTTTTTTCTCTCGGTCCCATCCAATGGACGCTCTGTTCAGGTTTAGCCCTGCCTTGAATGGCTGACCTGCGGCCACATTCTCTGGCTCTGAGCGCCAGCTGCTCCAGGCTTTACTGCAGGAAGCCAAACACCTGTGATGGGGGCGATGGGACGCGCACAAGGACCCTTGAAGTCTGGAATGTTTTGCGGTCCCTTGTGTGACATCAATATCCATAAAGTTAATCTACAGCCAATACTTCTGCTGGTGCCCGCTGACCCCAATATTTCTCCCCGGCTTTCGTTATAGCTTGGTTGTCAGGGTGGTACGATGAGCACATCAGAAGCTAGTGTTTACTTCTAACTGAAATGTAGCCTAGTAAGTGACCAATTTGAGACACTCTGTCTAATATAGCACAGATGTGAAGACCAACCCTGCAATCCGAATATGCCTACTTCCAAAGTAGTTGAAAAACAGTATGTGACCCAAGTAGTATGTCCACATTTGTAGTATTCATAAAACAATAGGCAAAAAGTACCCGAATGACCTCCTACTTTTGGCGAGATTCTGAAGTGCGTATCCGATGAACACTTTACTATCCCATGAGGCCACGGGAGAGGATTTGTGAATTAAAGTGAAGCAATGGATCCTTTTTAATATTGTCGTCCACTACTAGGGTGGAGATACAGAAACTAGGTAACGACTAAGTAGAAGGCCTATGAATTAGTTTTTCTCATTGACATAGTGTTCCTTTGGAAGCTAATTTAAAGCCGTGATGAAACAGAAGAAGAGACAGATAGTTACGTCTGTATTGTGACGTACATCCGAGTGAAGTGGATAATCGAAAAATAAAAAAATATTGGGAGAGTCTTGGTTCAGTCCATCATTTGTTGATTGGATGGAGGCAGATCTTAATGCAAACTTGCAGTTGATTATAAGGACAGAGTTTATGCAGACAAAATGATTAAAGAAGTTCAGCACACATCAACAGAGAGAAGTCTGTCACTTCAACAAAAGATGACATTTTGATTAAAAATTCAAACAAAAAGTTTTTAAATGTTTTACAATATAATATCAATAACATGCATTTAGAAAATAGATAGGGTAAATTCTGATTTAATGCTGATGTTAAGCTCTTGGTCTTAACCCAGACAGCACATAGTGTCGGCCCAGATCCGGCCCACATCTGCTAAGCGTTGAATCCACAATGTACCAGATGTGGCCCGACACTATGTTGCTGTCTGGGAAGCTATTTATAATAACTGCAGACTAAATCTTCACCTAAAATTTAACAATTTGCATTTTCAAACTAAATAAGCACATTATTTTGGCTTTTGAGGGTAGTTTATCAGATTTAGCTAACTTCCGTGAGATTTTTCAGGAAATGTGTCATAAATAGTTTTGCAAGGTCAAACACACAGACACACAAACACACTCTGTAAACTTTATTTATCAGTCTGTACACTCTTTTATCAGCCCTTATGTTAATCATTCTTGAAACTTCCTGTCTTTGCGCAGTTCTACCTGCAGGCACGGCTGTCATGGCGAGGGGCGCGACTCCTGCGACCATTGCTGCAGTTCATGTTGGTGATGTTAGCAGTGTACACAGGACTCAGTCGCATTTCCGACTACCGTCATCACCCCACTGACGTCCTGACCGGCTTCCTGCAGGGAGGACTGACTGCTTACTGGGTGGTAAGAATCACATCGCAACACATTCTAGACAAGCGTTGGTATGAATCTGGAAGTGTAAGGTACTTTTTGTTTGACCTTTTCTTTGTGTGGTTTCAGGCCTTTTATATCTCATCCATGTTTAAGACGTCTCGTCCAGACATGTCTCCCACAAGCTTGTCTCTGGAAAGTCCCCTGTCCAGCCAGCAAACCGTTTGCTAACAGACCTGCACATAGAGATACCTGAGAGAGATTGATAGTGAAAGCGATAGTGGCCGAGCGAATAACGGGAATGGGACAAAGAACTTTGGAACGTGTTCAGATCCTCACAGAGAACCAATTCCTGCCCACCCTGAGAGAAGAACAGTTATGTATACATGTCTAACCCTTCAACAAACCCGTCCGCATGGTATCAACCCTCCATAGATAAATGTTATTTTTATATAAAAAAAAGTTTATCCTTTATATTTTTGAAATATGTTCTAGTTGAAGCTGCTAATAATTGCTGTATTATAATTTGTCACCTGTAGTCCAGGGTCAGTGATTCACACAGTGATTAAAGATAATAACCCATATTTAACTCTCAACATGTAAAGCTTTTCAGGAACATGTTGAATGTTGGACAAAAATGGACCAATCACAGCAACCCTTGACCTGGCCCATTGTTCTGGAGCGCTGTTGCACAATCATAGCAGTGCTGATTCTCAGACAGCAACATAGTGTTGACCTAGATCCGGCCCACATCTGGGCCGTGTGGAATCAATGTACGTTATCTAAACCAGATGTGGGCTGGATCTGGGCCGACACTATGTCGCTGCCTGGGTTGTAGGCACCCCCTGTTTATAAAAGCACAGATTTAATGCTAATGCTATTAAGCTTATGTTGTATTAAGGTGGGCTAAACTCCATGTTTGTACTAACCACTTTCACTGCATGAGTGAGACTGAAAGGAGGTTTGAGCTGACAACCTCCTCACCCCCCTCCGCATAAACGCTCAGCGGACCGGGGGTCTATACCTGTGTACCCTTTACTACTCATAGCACTTGAATTACACTATGGAATCGTCTAATTACTACAGATAATATTTTATATTTTGTCTTCTTAAATCAGTGTTCTTTCTTTCCTGCGGTCAGTGCCATTTGTTTGCGTCTTTGTGTGTCCTCCAAACTATAATTATTCAATATGAATGTATATAAATCATTTTATAAACGATCCAGATTTTCTGAAGTATTAGCATCACTTTTGTAAGTTCTTGTTTTATGTGTTTATATGTTTTTATCGTTCATGTTGATCAGGTACGCAGAGTTATTGTTGCTAATTGTTAAAGAGACTAGTGACTGAGCCACAGATTATCAGAAAGCTATATTCTACTTATCTAGTTTCATTTCATTTTTTGGTTTCCTCTGTGAAAAGCCTGTTAGGCTGAAATAACCACTGTATTAATAAACCAAACCAATAAAATGAACGTTCAATCTTTTTTTTTTTTTAATCTAGTTTTGCCCTCCTATATAGTGACAGAAAAAACTGCAGATCCTCCCACACACACTTATACACAACCACTGTGAGTAAAGCTGCTGTAAAATAGCTGATAAACACCTGAGACTGCACATCATCACAATTTTTATGTTGCATGGCAAGCATAAAGATCCAGTTAATGTTAATTCATTGAATTTTATGCTGAGTCCCAATTTGCCTACTTATACAATGTCCTAAAAGTATGTACTGTTTTTGTGAAGAAAAAGCTACTTTGTCATAGACCTTATTCACAGCAGCGCGGTTAATTTTTAACGAGAATGAAATCGAGGCTGAGGGCCGTGGGTTGTACAGTTATTTAATGGGTTTTTGGACTGTTCTGCTGATGAAACAATGCAAAAATATTTTACAAGAAATGACAGTAGACAGCAAACGCCATTGAAAAATACCTGTCATGGTGCTGCTCTCAATAAGGTCTGTAGTTGCGTCTTTAAAGGGTTAGTGAAATGAAAAAATGAAAATGATCCCATAATATACTCATCATCAAGTCACCCTAGGTGAATATATGACTTTTTTCTTTCAGCCAAACACAATCGGAGTTGTTAAAAAATATCCTGGCTCTTCAAAGCTTTGTAATGGGAGTGAATAGAGCCTCAGTTTTTCAAGCCCAAAAAAAGTGCATCCATCCATCATAAAATTAATCCATACAGATTAATAAAGGCCTTCTTAAGAGAAATTATAAATATTTGTAAGAAAAATATCCATATTTATAACTTTATAAACGTTCTGGTTGCATATGCAAGAAGGAGGGAACGGAGGACATAGTCTACGTCGACTGAATGAGATCACGCCAGGGAGCCAGAGGTTTAGGCCAGGGTTTAGGCCAGAGAAGTCACTACTGTTCCTACAGGACCACTGGGAAAGCGTACCCTTTACATGGAAGGAAGGGACGCTGCGTAAGCCAATCCTACCCGAAGGGGGGGGGACGTGGAAAATACACATATGAACTGGGCGAATGACCGGTGTTAAAACATATGGAATGTCACTGGGGAGGCTCCAGCCTAAGACAGGGGGGAGTACTCAACCGGACAGTGACGGCAGCAGACTCTGCCGAGGGAAGACATGGCCTGCCGTAGGGAGCCGTATCGTGGAAGAATACACATATGGGATCACCATAGGGACTGCAACATATGGACCCAGTCTAACACAGGTTCCACACTGCTTACGAGTGGTAGGCCTAACACCGGACGTTCCGCCACGTCCAACGTCGGAGGGGTGCGGAGGAACTCAACAGGGTTCGGTTAAGGGGAACTCAACTGGAGTTGAAATGGTGCACATATCCAGTCCATAGGAGAGGAATGGCACAGCAAGCCGACACTTTGAACCAGGCTCACGGTGAATTGGCTTCATGAGAAGGGAGCCCACGGAAAGTAGCGGTTCAAGTATAGGTGTCGCCCAGCCCCCAACTCTATAATATCTGTCAGTGAAACACTCTGTCAACGCCTAGGCGGGAGCACACACTCATTTAAGAGGAGCTCACCACCTAAGTGGACATGTGCATCTCGGAATCTTTACCAAGGCAGCCACCATTCAGTGGGCCAACCTCCATTGGAAACAGCCTTCCCTCTCTGCTGATTTCCTTAACAGATAAGATCTGGTCTGATGTTCTAAGGCTTGCATTCTGTACAGGTATAACCGCAATTAAGCGGACGGACAGAGAAAGCCAGGAGTGGGTCTGCCTCCTCCGGGGCAGCGCTTGGAGGCTCACCACCAGGTCCTTTTATGGGAGAGGTAGGAACCTTGGGCACAATCCAGGCTGGGGTCTCAGCTCGTGAGAGTTAGCCGGCCTGAATTCCAGGCACAACTCGTTGACTGAAAGCGAGCAAGTCCCTACCCTCTAGTAGAGACCATGCAAGCAAGAGAACTGTTTTAAACAGAATTTTTAACTCACTGCCTGCAGTGGCTGAGGGGTGGTCTCTGCAGTGCAGTTTTACCAGAGATAAGACCCAAGAGGATAAAGAGGGGCGCAAGGATATTCCCTTGCTCCCTCAGGAACCGGACGATCAGGACGTGTTTCCCAAGCTTCTGCATCATGATGTGCGTCAAGAAAAGAGGCAACATCATTTTGAGGGTGGAGAAAACAGCCTACTCCAACCCATCTCGCAGGAAAGAGAGCACTGAAATGACCGAACGCTCCCAGGATATCCTCACGGAGAGAAGACTCACTCAATGATGGGGTTCCAGATCTAATGCGTAAGCACACTACCTCTTTTCATGGGGTGCTCGCAGAAGTGATGGTAACTACCTCATATTCCTGCGATAGCCACCTGAACCTCCGCGTCCAGTGAAGGACCAGCCCGGAATCTCCAGGGGTAGAACGCGGGGCCCATCGTGCCCCGTCCCTGAAAATGTGTTCAGGGGAAGTCAGGAAGGCTGTCGAGGGGAGCTAGGTCTGGTTGGGCCAATAAGGGGCAACTATCAATACCTGCTCCACTCCTGACCTGGCACAGTAGGTCTAAGCTCAAAGCGCACAAAACACAGGAGCACTGCTCAACACGACATGTGAAGATCACTGAGCTTCAGGAGCATTTCTGCTCAACACTTGAGTGTGATGAAATTCACTGAGCTTCAGGAGCATTTCTGCTCAACACCTGAGTGTGATCAAATTCACTGAGCTTCAGGAGCATTTCTGCTCAACACCTGATTGCGATGAACTTCAGGAGCATTTCTGCTCAACACCTGAGTGCGATGAACTTCACTGAGCTTCAGGAGCATTTTTGCACAGCACCTAAGTGTGATGAAATTCACTTAGCTTCAGGAGCATTTCTGCTCAACAAGTGAGTGTGATGAAATTACTGAACTTGAGCAGGCGCCAAGCAACAATGAATCGCATAGCCGCTTTTTTAGAAGGCTCACTGGAGAACGGATTTCTGCGGGCCCCTGGGGGCAGCTGAGAGCCAGTGTCTGTCCAAGGGTTGTCCACTCGGACAGAATATATACAACTGGCAGGGGAATGAATCCGGAGAGGCAACAGAGTAACTGTGCGGCCACGGAGTGGTCCCGAACCAGCTGGACCACCAGGGGATGGAGTCTCCACTCTCCCTGGCCATAACTGTCATGAGGCTCATCGGTGGCATGATTGAGTAGGGGGGGCTGAGGGGTGTAAGGCTATACAGAGTCACACACCGCCAGACTGGCCCTCTTGGGACCCAGGATCAGATGAATTTGCTCTTTCTTTGAAGTGTGGGTACCGCTTGCTCTGCTTCTTTTGGGAGCCAGCAGCGGAACAGACACACACACAAACAAAGACTCCACCCGGCCCTCACCCAGGGGGAGGGAGTGCATCGGTGACCATCTCCAAGAGCATCCTCCTCCATCCCTCTCATCCCTACTGCGGCCGGCTCCATGCTGAGGCCTGGCTGGAGGCTGCTGCGGAGGCCCAGCGGGAGCGGTGGCCAGGGAACGCCCTCGGCGATGAGCAAGCGGAGGAACTGCCACTGGCGGCAGGGTGGAGGCAGCAGCGGGCCGCCGGGGCAGGATGTGCCGGATTGTCTCCGTCTACGCTTGAGCGGCAGAGAACTGTTGGACACAGTTCTTCGCCGCAACGCCAACCAGCACAACCTGGGAAATTGGGGAGACCAGGAACCGAAACTTGTCCACATCTGCCATATCAACCAGGCTCAGCCAATGATGGCGCTCCTGGACTACGAAGGTGGACATCGGCAGATCGATCGCGCATGCCATGACACTCGTTTCCCGGAGGGCGAGGTCGGAGAAGTGCGGTTCTCACCTATGAGCTTACGGTCTGGGCTACCCTTGTGCATGTCCATGGGTGCTCTGGCCTGACAGACCTGTAGCAGCGCCATGGCACGCAAGAGGAGGTGGCTTGCCCATAGGCTTTGTAAACTCTGCCTGTCGGAACGGGCGAGAACTCACAGGCCTTAGGGGGGGGACGAGGATCCCTCCAAAAGGCAGCGGCCGCCAGACACAGGTGCACCTGTGTCGTGACAGACCGCTCCACTTGGAGGGACAGCCTCGCAACCCTTCACTGCTCCTCCATCAAGGCTAGTGATTGGGAAAAGCTATTCAGGCAGTTTCTGGCAGAGAAAGGTGCCGTCCACAACCTGATAAGCTCTCTGGGCACTTCGGGATAGAAAAGCACTGGGGCGGCGAGCTGAGAACCAGCGTGACCCGCCCCGAGATACCAATCTTCCAACCAATACTGAATTGGAGCCCGACAGCCTCGGCGGCTCGTTTCAGCATAGCTGACATTTCTGGATCTGGCTCGGGCAATGTTACACTCCCAGAGGGAGATAACACAGCCGAGTCGCCATCTCCAGAGGCCAGCTCACCCTCTGATGCTGCTATCGACATCTTATCCTCTGGGGGAACCCCAATTGAAACAGCTGATCGGTCCATTACAGAGGGACCAGCACATTCAACAGGAATTCCATCGGCTGCGGTGTGATGGAGGAGTGAGGAGCCCACAGGGAATGGTTACTGGGCGAGACATCAATCACTATCCTCCGATCACCCATCCCACACGGCACCCGGCACCCGGGGGTGGGGCATGGTAGTGGGGACTTGGCGGACAAAGGCAAGTCTCGATCTCAACACCGCGACTGTCATATTCCCGCAATGAGAACATGAGCCGTCCACAAAAGCTGCTTCAGCGTGCCGCGGGGGCGGAGTGTGTGACGCCAATTCCATTGGCTCGTTCAATAGTACTCGAAGATGACTGGCTCCCTGGCGTGATCCCATTCAGTCGACGTAGACTACGCCTGACATTATCGACTGACAGGGAACTATAATCACTGGTTTCCGGTAACTGCCATACGCAAATCTAGTTCCGGCAGAAGAATGATCTCTGAGTGACTTCTAAACTAGTTTTGTAAACACAAAGTTTTCTACTTTTTCACTTAAAGTATACTTAAAAGTACTTTTATACACTAAAAAGTGGGCCAGTTTAGTCCCAAGTAGTATTGAAGAAGTACGTTTACAAGTATACTTCTAGTACATTGATATTAGTATACTTACTACATAAAGTATACTAAAAAATATAATTGAATAATTAAGGATACTTAATAAAATGAATTTGAAGTATTCTTATTTTTTGTAAGGGGAGTTTAGCTCCAACTCTAATCAAACACACCTGAACAAGCTAATCAAGGTCTTCAGGATTACTAGAAAGTTACAGATTGACAAGTTGAGATCCCCTGCTCTTCAACCAGGAGTGGCTAACTGCCAATGCTAACAAAATCAAACTTTGACCACTTGAGTACTGCAAAATAATACAAAGACAATAAATACATAAGAAATGCAAGGGTGATACAAAAGCAGAATTAGAAACACTGGCCTTTGAACATTCCCCCCATCCTGACCTCACATGCCTTTTTAGCTTCATCAGGCAAAAGTTTAAGCCTTGAACTCAAGAGGTTAGAGTGCTCAAATATTGAAACATTGCTGTCATTACACACACAAGAGCAGCTCTTTGAGGAAACTAGTTTATCATTAGTCATCCAATCTCTCCAGCTCTCTCTGTCCCTCATTTCTCTCTCTCTCTCTCTCTCTCTCTCTCTCTCTCTCTCTCTCTCTCTCTCTCTCTCTCTCTCTCTCTATCTCTATATCTATCTCTATCTCTATCTCTATCTCTCTCTCTCTCTCTCTCTCTCTCTCTCTCTCTCTCTCTCTCTCTCTCTGAGTGCAGTGGAGCGCATTGGCTGTTTCTGGGGTCATGGTGGTTCCTGGCCAGATAGAAGCTGGCAAGGTGCGAGAGGAAGAGGAGGAGGCTTGGCTTTTCCTTCTCTTTTTTCTTCTCCAGTGTACCTACTTCCAGACGCAGTGAGCAGAATAAAAGGCAGCCAAGTTAAGAGCAAGCGAGGGAGAGATAAAGCAATTGAGAGAGAGGGAGCGAGTAGCAGTAAAGGCATGAGTGGAGGTGTGGTATGAGGGGCGAGTAAGGGGGCGGGGCTCTGTGGTTGGCTGCTTGTGTGGCGCAGGGAGGTGTTGGGGGCTCTGGGTGTGGGGTGCTTGAGTGGGAAGGAATGTGACTGTGGTTTTGGGTCTGATTTGTTTCACAATGTTGTTACCAGGGAACATATTTTATACCTGACGTGTAGACATGTTCCATAATGTATGGCCCTGCTCTTTTACATAATGCACTTCGCTCAACTTGTCTTACCACTTTGACTCTCCAACGACCTTCACTCTACCCCATAGTCCTGCAGCCTGGAATCAACAGCGATAAGGAGAGGAAGATTTTCCCTGTAAATAAAAGTCCCTGATATTTGAAAGACAACATGACATGGCATTCACAAAGCATTTAAAGTATGCATTAAATCTAGAATATCCACATTATTCAAAAAACATTTAAATATGTTATTTCATTGAATATTTATTCACTTTAAAAAAAAGTGTCGTTATAAACATTAATCAAAATGCGTAGTCTCTCATTTTTAGCCCCACACCCTTTCTCTCCAATTACCAGTTATATAGAGGCCATCGTTCACGGTCCAATCAATTTTCCTTGCACATGTAGGTCTGGTTCTGTCAATCGAGACAGCAACATAGTGTCGGCCCAGATCCGGTCCCCATCTGGTACGCATAGAATCCACATATACCACATGTTGCCCGGATCTTGGCCGACACTATGTTGCTGTCTGGGTTGACAGAACCAGAAAACAGAAAACAATTCATTTGGTAAAGGAGGTGAAGAAAGGTGAATAATTTGATGATTTGTGCAGAATGAGACCAGAAACATTTATTTGGAATGGAAGTAAATATCATACCTTGATGTCATGTTGTCTTTAAAGCAGCAATTTTTCTGACTTTCGAAGTCCAAGTCAGTCCAGAGTGACGGTATGGATCGGCATGTGTGCGATCCATCAGTCCAAACAGAATGATTTTGAATGGAAAACTGAAATGTCCAAGCAAGCAGTGCCTATGGAGTGATGAAACGAACATGATGGCCACAGCCACCACAGCACAAAATCCCTCCATCCAGGAAACAGCTGCACCGTCCACAGCAGACTAGTGGAATGCAGCACACAAGCTCCCTGCACCAGTAACACACAAAGCCTTGTTTGTTATTAAGTCCGGGAATGTCCATTTTTAAACTACATGATTCATATAAAGTAATCAATAAAAAGGAAATCAGTGCTCTGATGTGGCATTGATTAAAAAACCAAAACTTCCATGACAGCAGATGTCACTGTGAAACTCAAGACCACTGGGACAAATGAAGGTCAGTATAAGACGATTTTCAACCCTGCTTTCTATTGTTCCAATGTCAGTCTGTAAATGAACAATGTGTACTCTTTCTCAGTGTTTCCTGGACTGAGAAATGTCATTTATTTTGACAGCTCCAGGCCTTTCGTGATAACTACATATATTTCCGCATTTTTATATCCCTACCTGGAGAGTTGAATCGACAGAGGGTTGCTAACAGAACAGTTATTGTAAGGGTAAGTTTATCACTAAAATGTTATCGTACTTATACTCTTTAAACAGCATAATGGTAAAAATAATGGCTTCGGTCGAAACTGATATAACTGTAGTTTCTTTCAGTTTTTTCCCCCTCTGTTTGGCCTAAAACACTGTACGTTGCCATCCAGTTTAAAAAGTTGACTACAAACAGATGTTTTTTCAGATTTTCCCTTGCTGTGTTTGTTCCCTTCATATTTACATGTGGATTCAATGCGTACCAGATGTGGGCCGGATCTGGGCTGGAACAATGTTTCTGTCTGGGTTAGCCCCTGCCTTGGAAACCGAAAGTAACTCACTCCCACTAAACGTTTACTCTTTGAATTCTTGCACCCAGGAACAATACAGGTCGACCACCATTATGACTAAAAGTTTGCTAAGAAGTATTTCCTACTAAAGCTTGGCGATATTTGATTCTGGTCAAGAGTATCCATAACAGACTGGTGGGAGTGGCCTTGGATGGCAACATGTCTAGTGCATTATGGGTGTTTTCCTACATACAGTATTTGGCACAGATCAGATTTGTTAGATTATTTGCACAGCCAAATTTTATTGAAAGTCCATTTCACCAGCGGTGAATAAAAATAATAAAAATAAAAATGAGCCCTTTAATGCATTTTACTGGTCTTATTGTGAACTCCTTATTGGTGCATATATTTTTTCAATTTTCTTGTTTAGGAAACAGTGTCACTCACAAATACCACATCACAAAATGGTAGTAAAGTTGGTGGCAACCGACTTTACGTTTCGTGCCGATTTTAAGGCAAAGTCTTATGTTGTGCATTCAGTAATCTGTTTGTAAAGGTTATGTAAAGTAAATGTATTACTTTATAATAAATTCTGATTTCTGACATTACATGCATTCTTTTTCTCCACTTTCATGTCTTTTTCTGCACTTTCTCTTTTTCCCAAAGGTAGCATCTGGCTTGCCCCTGGACATTTCGATCTGCCTGAGTGAGCCCTAATAGCAGCCTGTGAAATACTTTAGACCCTTCACCCCTCATTATCAAAGAAAATAAAGATTACCCCATTTTCTTCTTTGACCAACACATGGTTCATACCTCAGGGGAATTAGACTGATAAGAAATTAAGGGAACAAACATTCAAAAATAGCTGCCCTTATAAATAAAAGTGACGTCTAGAGATAAGAATCGAGTGTGGCGAAGGATGTCTCTTGCATGTATTCTCCCACGTAGGTTCCCTTCACTCCAGTCCGGGCAGACGAGAGCACTTCATACCTGAGACAGCAATCGGAAGTAGGACATACCTTCCAGGATCTGATTACGACCCTATAGTCTCATTATCAAGAACACTTGCAAACAAAAGGCCGGCAACACTGCACCGACATTCCCCCCGCAGTGGCACTAAAACTACCTCATAAATCCAAAGCAGCAAACGCTTTGCTATATAATGATCATCATTTTTTATTTACGCTCTTACCGCAGCTTATGAAGGTGGCGTTAATCTGCTCTGGGAAAAGGCTAAACCTCAGCACTGGCAAAATGAGCTGGATGAAAGCACTGTTCGGTATCAGCGCTGTTCTCGCCACGCTCCGCGGCTCACGGCTTCAACTCTGCGTGATGCCAGCCCAATTCCTAATAGAATTAGCTTGGATTAATTGGCTGTTTATATTCAGGAGTTCCAGTCTTGTTCCTTTCCCTGATATGGAGTGCATTGCTCCATTTATCCCGGTAATGAACATGGAGAATGCAGTGGCAGTGGTCATTACTGCTCCCCGACCAGAACAATGTGTTCTGACTCCAGCCTGTGAAAGACATTAACTTGGCCGTCTGAGAGCACTGATGACTAAATATCTCAGTCTTTTTTCTTTGGAGCTGACCGTAGGGACTCCACCAGGGTCAACGGCATCGCTACAAGCCCAAAGAGTTCTAAAATAGCTTGATGCCCCTGAGGGTCGGAAGTGAGGGCTGAAGATGGGAATCAGATGTGCTGTGGAGATCTGTGGTGTCTGTGTTCCCCTAAGACACGTACATCACCCCGGATGGATCCTGCCAAGTCATACCTGAAAAGACAGACCCACACATCAGATTTCAACACACTTCTACGTCACTCGCACATGTTTGTGCAGCAAAAAGGTAGATCACCTTTGATGCTGTTTTATCAGTCAGAATATCCATTTAGAGTGTTAAGTGAAGCGTCTCCAAACATCTCCGGAGTTCTTCGGTTTCTTTGATAAAATTCTGTACAACATAAAAAGCAACACTTTTTCTAAGAAAATGTCATGGAAATGTGTTAAAGACAGAGTTTTTTGTGCTTTTACTCAATTTCTTTAGTGCTATAAATAGGCGAGTATAGGGGAGATTGAGGATGGTTGTAACACCAAATTTTGAATTTTGTGAATTTCGAAGAATTTATTTTGTGAATCAAACTTTTTAAAAATGATTTTACTCTCATAAAACCCTTCTCAGACAGCATCATAGTGTCGGCCCAGATCCGGGCCACATCTGGTACATGTGGATTCAACACGTACCAGATGTTGGCCAGATCTGGGCCGACACTATGTGCTGTCTGGGTTTCCTTAACCCACCTCATTCAAATGTAAACATTTTAATTCAAGCTTTTAAAAAGAACAGAATAGAATTGAAATAGTTGATATATAGGTGCATCTTTACTTACAGTCAACAGAATGTCTAAAGAGGACCATCAAAATAAAGTGTAACCAGTTTTTCTAACATTTAGGTCAAAGTTTTGGGCAAACAATATATACCAAACTAAACGAGAATTCAGATGATTCCTGTCATTAAACTTCCATTAACATGATCGCTAAACAAATTCAAACCCAGATGGTGTTACAATTTACCCAGGTCTCCCATACTCCTAAAAGTTAATACACTTCTCTTTTTTTCTAAATGCCAAAAATCATGCACTCACAGGTTTATGCAAAGGTTTTGAATAAAACAACATTGGGTGACAGGTGCTTCTTTCATGACTAGTGAGCTCATGCTGTTACAGTAATATAGTAATGACCACACAGTCATGAGGAGTGTTATCTGATCTGTGATGGCACCACACAGGGTATTAGTTTATTCTTGTGTGTCCATGTTAAACATGCTCTAGGGCGACTTTCCACTTCAGAAACAGTGTCAAGGTTACCTGGGTTAACTATGTTACATCAGCATTTGAAGCCACACACAGTCACAGAGAGAGAGAGGGAGGGAGAGAGAGAGAGAGAGAGAGAGAGAGAGAGAGAGAGAGAGAGAGAGAGAGAGAGAGAGAGAGAGAGAGAGAGAGAGAGAGAGAGAGAGAGAGAGAGAGAGAGAGAGAGAGAGAGAGAGAGAGAGAGAGAGAGAGAGAGAGAGACATACCACACCTGTGAGATAAGACAGACAGAAAGGAATTTCAAGGGAAACAACATGCTTGTCGGTCTGTAACTTAGTCTCTTAAAGCTAAATGAATACAACACTTTATCTGTGAGACAGACATGGACATGTACTAAAAAAGATAGCACGTTATGTGTTTGTTATTGCGTCTGAGAGCTAAGTCGCAGTCCGCTTGAAAATAAGTGTGTGTTGTTATGTGCGTTTGAGCAGGTGTGCATTAATAGTTCGTGATGACTCTTCGCCATTAAAACAAAATGGAGAACAAATGGTGTGCAGTAAAATCAGAGTCTCTGTAGGGTTGCTTATAAGACAGAGACAGTGAGAGAAAACAGAAAATAGCAGCACTGTTTCTGTCCACAATGAAAGTGAAAACACACATGTAGCAACAGACTCAGGGCCAAAATGAGTGATGCACTGAAATGGAACTGAAAATTCTGGATGCTCAAATTAGCTTTTGGTTGGAATAAGTATATTTTTATTGACACTGTTTATTATTATTATTATTATTATTATTATTATTATTATTATTATTATTATTATTAATATTATTATTATTAATATTATTATTATTATTATTCCACAAAAATATATCTAACAAACCTAATATTTTAATATTATACAGATGGAAAAACAGCACAGTTAAGCATGTTGTTAACTGTAATGCAAACTTTTGTTTTTTGCATGCACCATACTTACAGAAAGCAGAATACTAACAATTATAAAAAATACATTTTTAAACAAATTTTTGCTCACTGCTGCACCCTACAACTATAAAGTGTTTAAGAATACACAACAAAACGCAAATGCATTTCATTAAATGCTTATTGTCCATTACTGAATGGAAGATGGCTGTTTTTAGTTACAGAAACGGGCACATTAAGATGTTTGTGTCCCCGACCACTATCTATCTATTTTTTTTTGTTTGTTTCATTTGAGCTAAAACTAATAAATGTCCCAGCTGTGTTATTCAATGTTTTATTTCTGGGATTTATATTTTATGTTTTCAAAATATATGAATACTTTATCCATGGCTTGCAATTATCTGTTCAGAAAGACAGAGAGAAAGAGATCAAGAGAGAGAGAGAGAGAGAGAGAGAGAGAGAGAGAGAGATAAAGAGACAGATATATATATATATATATATATATATAGAGAGAGAGAGATAGAGATAGAGATAGAGATAGAGAGAGAGAGAGAGAGAGAGAGAGAGAGAGAGAGAGAGAGAGAGAGAGAGAGAGAGAGAGAGAGAGAGAGAGAGAGAGAGAGAGCTTTTGTCAAAACTTTGCTGGCATTGTGTCCTAATAAAAAAACTGAGAATGGCCAGACTTGTGTTTTACAGTAAAGCTAGCCAACAAATGCCTCAAGCACAACGGTATATTCTGCTTTGTTTTTAGACGTGTGTGTCTGAAATATTCAGTGTTTATTACTTCTGGATGGAGGGAAACTCTGACCAAAGTCAACACACTTTTCCCCTTCAGTGTTGTCTACAGAAGAGAATGGAGAGAATTTAAATGAGCTTCCACTTTGTTGCAGAATAAGCTACAATTCCTGCCAGGCTTTATGCCAGCGGTCAAAAGTCTGGCTTGCGAGATGATTCCTGAAGTGTAGAGCAGATTTGCATGATTTTCTTATTTGGATGGATGGATGGATGGATGGATGGATGGATGGAGGGATGGATAGATGGAGGGATGGAGGGATGTATGGATAGGTGGAGGGTTGTATGGAAAAATGGAGAGATTTATGGATAGATGGATGGATGGATGGATGGAGGGATGGAGGGAGGGATGTATGGATAGATGGAGGGATGTATGGATAGGTGGAGGGATGTATGGATAGGTGGAGGGTTGTATGGAAAAATGGAGAGATTTATGGATAGATGGAGGGAGGGATGTATGGATAGATAGAGGGAGGGATGGATAGATGGAGGGAGGGATGAATGGAGGGTGGGATGATGGATGGAAGGAGGGAGGGATGTATGGATAGATGGAGGGAGTGATGTATGGATGAAGGGAGGGATGTATGGATAGATGGAGGGATGCATGGATAGATGGAGGGAGGGATGTATGGATAGATAGAGGGAGGGAGGGAAGAGGGAGGGATGAATGCAGGGTGGGGTGGATGCATATATAGATGGAGGGAGGGATGAATGGAGGTTGGGATGCATGGATGGATGGAGGGAGGGATGTATGGATAGATGGAGGGATGCATGGATAGATGGAAGGAGGGATGTATGGATAGATGAAGGGATGTATGGATAGATGGAGGGAGTAAGGGATGAGGGAGGAATGAATGGAGGGTGGGATGGATGTATGGATGAAGGGAGGGATGTATGGATAGATGGAGGGATGCATGGAAGGATGGAGGGAGGGATGTATGGATAGATGGAGGGAGGGAGGGATGAGGGAGGGATGAATGCAGGGTGGGGTGGATGGATGGATGGAGGGATGTATGGATAGATGGAGGGATGCATGGATAGATGGAGGGATGCATGGATAGATGGAGGGAGGGATGTATGGATAGATGGAGGGATGCATGGATAGATGGAGGGAGGGATGTATGGATAGATGGAGGGAGGGATGTATGGATGAAGGGAGGGATGCATGGATAGATGGAGGGATGGATGAATGCAGGGTGGGGTGGATGGATGGATGGAGGGAGGGAGTGGGGGATGAGGGAAGGATGGATGGAGGGAAGGATGGATAGATCGAGGGATGGAGGGATGTAAGGATGGATGGTACATCTACATGTCCACTGGAACCCTGCCAGTCCTAAACATGTTATAAGAGTAAAATCTCTCATACTGTATTTAAAAAAAAAAACTTTTTTACAAAATATTTACTCGAGTATTATGTTAAAATCCAAAATGTATAAAACATTTTATTAAAGGGGCAATGTGTAAAAAATTTGAGTATCTATTAACAGAAATGCAATATGACATCCATAACTATGTTTTCAGTGGTGTATAAAGAACTTACTTAATAAACCGTAATGTTTTTATTAACTTAGAATGAGACATTTATATCTACATAGGCGCGGGAATCCCCTTCTATGAAGGTCGACATATTGTGACGTCATGTTTCTACCGTAGCCGAACGCGAACAAACAGCGTTACAGAGCGCGTTTCGTCACTACCTTGAAAGAGAAGCAGTAGAAAGCTAGAAGCTAGCCATAAACACTGTGAGTGGTGACTTTTCCCTTGTCAGTGGTGTAAAATATGTAGTTGCATTGTTTCATGTAACTTAGTTCTTCTCCCTCGCCGTGTTATGGCTTTGCTATGTGGGGATAAATGCTGGTTACGTTCGTGAGACAGCTGATTAGTACTCTTGTCATTGACCGTAAAACAGTTACAGGAATCACCAACCCGTCGATCTAGGAAGCATTTTAAGTCGATCGAGTTTCCGAAATCAGAGAAAAAAGCCTATTGTGTGTAGTAAGTGGTGTCTAGGGGATGCGGAGGCGGGCTCTGTTACAATCACGTCATTTTTGCCGCACGCACCTTTGGGCTCATGCGGACGCGTCCAGTATAAACAAGGCTTAACGGTTTAACCAGCTCAGCAACAGTAACAGCTCATATTGAGCCAGCTAAATGTTTACTTTCATGTTAGAAAAAAGATATAGTTGCATAGTTGCATGTGGTTCTTCTCCCTCACTGTATTATGGGTTTGCTATGTGAGGGGAAATGTGCTGGTTACGTTTGTGAGACAATCAGCTGATTACTATTATTATATTATGTATTAAGACCCTTGATCCTCACCTGACTATGGCTTTGTAAACTTTATCCATGATGTGGTTTATAATGGACTGTGGTACAGGAACAGTGACAATGTTACACACTCTTGGCTTACTCTGGCTATTCTCTGCTGTCTCAGACGACGATATGTTTGTCCAGTTTCAGGCACCGTAGCTTCTACGAAAGGGAGGGGTGAGCAGTGGGCTGAGCCCTCAGTGCAACTCGCAGCCGAACCGCTAGATGTCGCTAAAAATCACACACTGCACCTTTAAATTACAGTTTGTTTTTAAATCACTAATTATAGAAATAGTAAATAAAATAAACCCATTTTTGTACATTGGCTACTCGCCAGTCCTAAAACTGCAGTAACATCTCTCACACTCGAATGTTTTACATCAGCATCAGTCCAGAGCAATTGATATATGCATTGTTCCTCATCCCCTTATTAATGTCTGCTCAGAGGAAAGGCTGTGCTGCTGTTATTGTCAGGTAACACTGATTTAGATGTGAGAATGGTGTGCTGCACTATGACATGAGGCTGAAAGATTGCAGCCTTTCTCCACAATCAGCTGGAGCGACTTCAAGGACTGGCCCAACTCCACATGGGTGTGGACACAGTCATTACAGCTGTTATCATCAGCCCGGGGCTGTGTGTGTGTGTGTGTGTGTGTGTGTGTGTGTGTGTGTGTGTGTGTGTGTGTGTACGCACTACTGGACACAGCTCAAATGATAGCAACTCTTTAAAATGGTTTGTATTATATGTCACTAAACGAGTAAAGAAAAGGTTTTAAAGTTTATACGAGCACTTACAGGCACCAGAACGCTATTAAAGGCCGCTGTAAACGGTCGTCTTAAAGGTGTTTCACTGCTGTCCAGCTGGCCCTTTCTGAAGGGTAACACACATTGACTTAATAATGAAGTAGACTCATATTTTTAAACTTGTGCATCCTGCCTCAGAGAAATCGATCAGATTAGTGCTTGGAATTTTGGAAGTTCTAGACATTTTTTCATCCATCCGTCTGTGAGCGTGAAAAACAAATGCAGCGGGACAATACTGCCACCTGACAGTGCGGCCTGTAATTATATGCTCTGTGGTTCACCAGGAAGGCAGAGGGATCATTTGAAATGCCAGGCTTGTTTTTCACAGGTGTGTGATGGGAGCACCCGCTAGCCCCTGGGGGGAGTGCGGGGGGGGGGGGGGGGGGACCAGGCCTGCCTGGACATGGCTGGAGATCGCGCTCCCCGCATGTGCTCACCTGCATACTACTTGAGAAAAAAAGTATTACCTGAGAATTCCTCCCAGCCACAGCAATGAGAGGGATATGAGAACGGTTAGCTAAACAAAAGCTCTGTTTATACAGTGACAGGCAGTGATCCAGTGCAGATCAGCTGGGGAAAAAGCAAACTCCAGATAAACAAGGGGGCGTTGAAAGGGAGGGAGAGCTGTCAATCCTGGGGGGAAGAGGATGGTGTGATAAATCATTCCACTCGTTCACTGTCTCACTTTCTCTCTCGTTCTTACTGGGTAGACTTTCAACATTACTTACAAGACTTATACTGTCACTGGCAACAAGTCAAAGTGAATTTTCACACAGTTTTACAACAATATTGCCAGGAATTTAAAACATTTAGCTGTAATTTATTACCAACTGTTAACGAAATATTGAGAGTTTTTTGGTTACACTTCATTTTAAGGTGTCCTTGATACAATGCTTCAAGTACTAAGTAATATTAATTAACAACATGTATTTACTATAGGGTTAGAGTTTGGTTTAAGGTTGTAATTATGCACTTTATACTGTTATTACTACAGTAAGTATGTAACATGTAACAAGTACAGTTAGAATTTTACTGTATAATTGAAAGGTTTTTTTCCTGACAAATCACTGAAAAAATAGTCATTTTGTGCTGCATTGTGGGATAATAATGTTAATAAGTGTTGTGTTTTGATGTGGTTCATTATGGTGATTCATGTTCCCATTGGCAGACATCCTGGACCTTATTAAGTTTTCATCCTTAAATGCATGAATCTTTCACCAATCATTATTACATATTCTGGTCTTTACAACGCTATCTCACAACCAATTCGTACGAATTAGTAAGAGTGAGTAAAAGGTTTGTCTAAACCCCAGTGATGTGTTAGTTTAGGGGCGGGGTCAGGGGTAAGTCATTCGTTCGAATTCATACGAATTGGGCAACTCGTAAAATATGTAAGATTTGGCAAAAATCGTATGAATTTGTACATCTACATTTGTACATCGGATCTATATCTAACACGGATGGATCGCTAATTGTCGCGATAATATAAAACTCTCCTGATATCAGAGTAACAATTACAGAAGAATAAAATAAAGCATATTTTGTTACCTTTTGGAGCTGGGAAAGAGTTCAGTTCGAGCAGATGTTTTATATTATCATCACTGTCCCCATCAGAGCTCATTTCCCAGTACATTCAGCATCTGGATCATATTCGCCATCTTAAAACATCTCTGACAGCTTCTTCAGCAGATCGAGTGACTGACACTATTTTGCTGATGATACTTCCTATTCTTTTGTTTTCTGCCTGCGGTGACTATGAGTGAAACATCACTTCATCATTGTGTATCAGACATTGCTACATTGACGCCTAACCTAACCTTACCCGTATCCCACCTCAATAGCAGCAAAAGTGTTAAACAATACAAACATTAACACAAAAAGTATTTTGTTTACTATAACTATTACTTTTTTTGATGTAAGTACATAGTACTAAAAGACACCTAATATAAAGTGTGACCAAAAGATCAAATCAGTTTTGCTTTATCACAGTTTAATAAATATAACTTCACTACTTTTATTTGAGTGGAGTGCCATTTTCAAATTCTACCAGGAAAACGCCAGCAATTTATTAATAAATATGTCATTGTTTCTTATGCTTTTCCATTCTTCAAGCCAAATGTTTCAAAGAAAATATATTCTATTTGGAAAAATCAAAAGGTGGCCCACATGTAAGACAACTGTCAATCGTTTTTGTGCATTGCCAAACTTATAAACTTCTTAAATAATGTGTACAACATGTTATGCATGCAAGATGTAGCACACAGACTGTTTTTTTTTATTATTGGCTGTCACAAAAGCTGACAAAGCTCTGTCTCAGAGGAACACTGCAGAAATAAGACACGCTTCCTTTGAGTTCTGGGAGGACTGGATGTACTTCACATCACCATTAAATAAAACACACACACACACACACACACACACACACACACACACACACACACACACACACACACACACACACACACACACACACACACACACACACACACACACACACACACACACACACACACACACACACACACACACACACACAGACACACAGTCAGAGCTGAAGTTGTTGTGTTTCTACATGTGCATTAACTCGGGAATGGCACGTATAAACAACTTGAGTATGAATCATTTATGCAGAAAAAGAGGGAATGAGCTGCTCAAACTTCCGTGCGATAACACATCCATGTTTATCTTCTCTCATTTCCCCCCTCACAAACATCTTATCGGTTTATCAACATCTTCAGGGAAGCTGCTAAGTCATTCTCTTGAGTTATTGGAGAATATTAAAGCTATGGTAAAATCACATGGTTCCTTCCATCAAAATGGCAATATCCAGCCACGCAGACAGTATCAGGTCTGCTCTTTCTTAAAGCTGATAGGCCCTTTGGGACGGCGGCCTAGAAAGTATTAGATTTAGAAACATCAGTAAATGAGCAGATGGGGTGGGGGGGTGGGTTCACTGAGAGTTTCACAGAGATCTCAGGTTGCTGTACATGAGAGCAATTGTGGGAGGCCTGACGGTTAAAGTGATACACTTCAATCAAATCTGGAAACGAACTGATGTGACGTCATATTGAACAAAATCAGGAAAAAACTAAGTTTGTTTGATTTCGAAAACAGCTTGCCAAACCGATCTTATATAATAAAAAAGGGGGGCTAAGGGCCCGTTTACACGACAGTTTTCAACTAAAAACTTAAAAAAATTGTTGAGCATTTTGGCCATTAATTTACATGCATTTTCAGGGCCTGAAAACTTTTGAAAATGGGTTTCAAAGTGCATGATTTTTAAAAACGATATTGTTATTATCTCCGTGTAAACTATAAAAACATGAATTTGCAAAACAGTGCATGTGTATTACGGATTCCAGTCTATAGGCGCACAGTGTTTCTTTACAAAGTGATGTCACCAACTACCTGGAATGAATAATACAATTTTTTTTGTCATTTTCGCAGATCCACGTGAACGGGGATCGTTTTGGTACTGCTGTTGTACTGTACGGATGTGAAAAATGCAAAATATATTTTTTTGGCACATTGTTGTCACGTACTGTAAGTGTACCGTAAAATGACTAAAGGGTGAATAAGTAGTGCAATTTTATTATTATTCCTCTAAAGAAAGTTTTGCAGTTACTTTACTTTGGCAGTCCCCATAATGTGCTTCTTTAATAAAGCCACAATCATTTCAATGTGTGACAGGATTCACTGTGTCTAAGTGCATGCTATGGTGTGTGTTTCTGAGACTGGCGTTCTTGTGTTGTTATTGGACTTTTGTTCTCTTGAGTCTGGTTAGTGCTGAAGTTCGCGTGTGGGTATCGTCTTTCACATGTTCCACCCCAACCCTAGAGACAAGGACGCTCAAGCCTTTTCCAACCACAGGCCCGGGAACAGAGAATAAAAGGAATTATGTTTCCTCGTCCTTAAATGCTGGGAGTCCTTTTTGATTCTGCTTAGTTATTAGCCATTATACTTCAGTTACACTTTGTACTACAATTCAGTTTGCATCAGAATCTCATAAAAGCAAAGAACAAACTGGTATCAATCAGTCTCCCTGGAGTGGACAGCTGTGAGTGTGTGAAACGTTACCCTTCTGAAAAGACACGCATGTTGGGTTTTGGATGCTGATCCCCACTACGAGATGTTGGTGTTCCCATTTAAAGGAATATCTCACATGGAAATCAAAACCTGCTATCATTTACTTCAAATTTGAATGATTTTCCTTCTTCACAAAAGGAAAAATTCTGAAAAAAGTTCACGCTGCCTTTTCTGTAGAATTAAACTGTATAATGATAGGACACTGACAAGCTCTGAAAAGGACAAAAAAAGCACCAATAAAATTCTATTCAACGCATGAGTTTTCTGAAATCAGAAGACTTGTGTGAGGGACAGACTGAAAATTCTAGTTATAAAAAAATCTAGTTTGTGCTTAAAGGAATAGTTCCCTTCAAAATGAAAATTCTGTCATCATTTACTCGCCCTTAAGTTGTTCCAAACCTGTATGAATGTCTTTCTTCTGCTGAACACAAATGAAGATATTTTGAAGAATGTCGGTAACCAGACAGTTGATGGTCCCCATTGACTTCAATTGTTGGAAAAAATACTATGTAAGTCAATGGGGCTCATCAACTGTTTGGTTACCAACATTCTTCAAAATATCTTCTTTTGTGTTCAGCAGAAGAAAGAAATTGATACAGGTTTGAAACAAATTGAGGGGGAGTAAATTATGACAGAATTTTAATTTTTAAGTGATCTATTCCTTTAAAACAAGAAAAAAAGGCCAATAGTGTAAGGGAAATGTACTTCATTCAGTATTCTCTAAAACAAGTCTTTAACATTATGCAATTAATCTTTTTAGGTACATTTATCCTGTTTAAAGAAATAAGAAAAAACGAATTTCGGTATAAATTGCACGTAAGGACAAAATGAACTGCCATTGGTTGTTTTACCTGTGAGACAGACAGTCTCTTCCTGTTTTTAAGTGGGCAGTTAGAAAGTACTGTAAAGAGGACCAGACTTTATGCTGACAGTCAGACCCTATTCTGTGCCAGCCTAAACACTGCTAGACGGAGACATATGCTCTCTATTCTAGCAGTGTCAGTCCGAATCCCGCATCCCGCAGTCATCCATCTTACACAGCAGAATTACTTTGTTCTTTGTTCACAATGGTGAATTTTTGGAGGTATAAACTATTGAACATTCATATTTACTCCTGTAAATTATTAATACATTAATAAATGTAGTAAGCTAATGAGTCCCACCGAGCAACAGTGCAAAAGAAGAACACTGATGGAAGTAAAGTGAGGGATATATATAGTTCAGCCATGAAACTCTAGAAGGCACAAGCTGATAAGTCCTTTACATGTATTTTTCAACAATCCCACCATCGTCACAGATGCTGATTAGCTAATTCTGCAGCCAATGAGACTGCTTGCTCAACATTTGAATAGCCTGGTTCATTGTTTCTCTGAACCCCTCCATCTCCCCCAGCTCCACCTGCCTAGATCTGCTATGGGATATACAGGTGCTGGTCATATAATTAGAATATCATCAAAAAGTTGATTTATTTCAGTAATTCCATTCAAAAAGTGAAATTTGGATATTATAATCATTCATACAGACTGATATATTTCAAGTGTTCATTCCTTTTAGTTTTGATGATTATAACTGACAACTAATGAAAACCCCAAAATCAGTATCTCAGAAAATTTCAATATTGTGAAAAGGTTCAATATTGAAGACACCTGGTGCCACACTCTAATCAGCTTATTAACTCAAAACACCTGCAAATGCCTTTAAATGGTCTCTCAGTCTAGTTCTGTAGGCCAGTGATTCTCAAACCTGTCCTGGGGACCCCTCGCCACTGCACATTTTGTATGTCTCCCTCATCAGACACAGCCAATTCAAGTCTTGCAGACTGTACTAATGAGGTGATGAGATGAATCAGGTGTGTTAGGTGAGGGAGACATGCAAAATGTGCATTGGCGAGGGGTCCCCAGGACAGGTTTGAGATTCACTGCTGTAGGCTACACAATCATGGGGAAGACTGCTGACTTGACAGCTGCCCAAAAGACGACCATTGACATCTTGCACAAGGAGGGCAAGACACAAAAGGTCATTGCTAAAGAGGCTGGCTGTTCACAGAGCTCTGTGTCCAAGCACATTAATAGAGAGGTGAATGGAAGTAAAATATGTGGTAGAAAAAAGGTGTACAAGCAATAGGGATATCCGCACCCTGGAGAGGATTGTGAAACAAAACCCATTCAAAAATGTGGGGGATATTCACAAAGAGTGGACTGCAGCTGGAGTCAGTGCTTCAAGAATCACCACGCACAGACGTATGCAAGACATGGGTTTCAGCTGTCGCATTCCTTGTGTCAAGCCACTCTTGAACAAGACACAGCGTCAGAAGCGTCTCGCCGGCGCTAAAGACAAAAAGGACAGGACTGCTGCTGAGTGGTCCAAAGTTATGTTCTCTGATGAAAGACAATTTTGCATTTTCTTTGGAAATCAAGGTCCCAGAGTCTGGAGGAAGAGAGGAGAGGCACAGAATCCACGTAGCTTGAAGTCCAGTGTAAGGTTTCCACAGTCAGTGATGGTTTGGGGTGCCATGTCATCTGCTGGTGTTGGTCCACTGTGTTTTCTGAGGTCCAAGGTCAATGCAGCCGTCTACCAGTAAGTTTTAGAGCACTTCATGCTTCCTGCTGCTGACCAACTTTATGGAGATGCAGATTTTATTTTCCAACAGGACTTGGCACCTGCACACAGTGCCAAAGCTACCAGTACCTGGTTTAAGGACCATGGTATCCCTGTTCTTAATTGGCCAGCAAACTCGCCTGACCTTAACCCTATTGAAATCTATGGGGTATTGTGAAGAGGAAGATGCCACAGACTGATCGACTCCATGCCGCACCGTGCCATGCCACGCTGCAGTAATTCAGGCAAAAGGAGCCCCAACTAAGTATTGAGTGCTGTACATCCTCATACTTTTCATGTTCATACTTTTCAGTTGGGCAACCTTTCTAAAAATCCTTTTTTTTATTGGTCTTAAGTAATATTCAAAATTTCGGAGGTACTGAATTTGGGATTTTCATTAGTTGTCAGTTTTAATCACAAAAATTAAATGAAATAAACATTTGAAATATATCAGTATGTGTGTAAAGAATGAATATAATATCCAAATTTCACTTTTTGAATGGAATTACTGAAATAAATCAACTTTTTGATGATTTTCTAATTATATGACCAGCATCTGTATGTATGTCTATTCATGCAGCAGCAGCATAACTTACATGCTAACAGCAGCGTGTCTGTGTATCTATTAGCAATAGCAATTCCATACTTAGCTTCAGTGTAACATGTCTTCTGTGTCATGCAGCTCTTTGTGTCTTTTCATTTAAAATAAATTCTAGGTCTAATTGTAACTTAGTTGTGAAGTGCACACATTCACTCTTATTTGTTTGTCTAATCTGCTAAAATATTTCTTGTCTCGCCACATTTAGTTATGAATGACATGGATCATGTAAACGATAGCATATCAATACAAAAGGGCGAAATTTAATTAAAACAAGTTGAGTAGTTTGAATCACTGTATGTTACTGTAAGTCGTTGAACATATCTACCGAAAACAGTTATCAAATATTAAATGTTCAGCAACTTACATCTTATTGTACACTCCTAAATATTACAATGTAAAATCTAAAGCGCTACATTGGAATTCGTCTTCAGTGAATTGTAAGCACCGCCTTCTTTGATCTGATTGGCCATCATTTTGACATTGACCATCTGTTAGACCACTTAGGGCCCTTTCGGGCGGTAACGGCCCTGTTTTAAAGAAAAGAGAGACTATACAAGAGACCTGAACATAGGACTTGTATGCTGCCATGGACAACAGTAAAATATAAAGTTATCATTATTATACTTACAAAAAAATAAATACAGCACAATGCGGCAAATGACCAATCAGAATCAACTTTTCCAGAGAGCCATTAACTCAAGATATATTGTTTCGAGGGTTATTATGTACATCATTTTGCTTCTCATGTCAATGTATGTGTAAGGATGTTTAGATATCTTTACTGGAAATGATAAAAATACTGATGCAGGTGCAGTGGAGGCTGGTTTACACAGACCAAAAACACGGGTAGATGTGTTTACTAACCTGTGTTCTGATGAGCATCAGGATGGGGTGTGTGTTTACATTACAGCCTGCGTCACTGCAGTACTGTTGTGTTTCTGGCGTCTCTCTCATAGTGTCTTTTTTTTCCCTCTGTCTGGCTCAAGGACAGGAAGTGCATACCACTGTCCAGTCATTCAATATCTATGGAAAATATATCTTATGGTCACATGCAACTCACACTTCCTGTTCACTCCATCTCACTTCCATCTGAATATTCACTCGCTCTTTCATCTCAAATAATACCGTAAGCATTGTTACTCTTTCAACACCTTTAAATTGCTTGCAGACACCTGTATCCTGTGTGACAGATGTTGTAATGCAATGTACATCCCTTAACATCCGGAGCCTTCAGGGCTTTTTACCATTGGGCAGTTGCTTTCCCATGGGATTCAGTCTTTCTCTATGGGGCGCATGAGGACATATTCATTCCGTTGTTTCACAAATAAAAAAGAACACTGTAACAAAAGCTCTCATGAATTACGAGTTCTATAAGGACATCTTTGACATGGTGTGAACGCACCTTTACATAGTTTGATTTATCAGCAGTAATAGCCTCGCGGGCAGCGCGCCGACAAATAGTACCGTTGTGTTTTGGGGCGACCCTCCCGAGTTCGAGTCCCGGCTCACGGACCTTTCCCAATCCTGTCCTCTCTCTCTCCCACCTCTCTACATGTTTGCTCTATACTATCCTATCATAGTAAAATATAAAGAAAGAAGAAGAACATTATGTGATTTGAGACATTCTAATTTCGGATAATATTTTGGATGGATTCATGCGAATTGGGACGCAACAACAGAGAGTGTGTGAGAGAATTAGAGTGAGAGGGCACCGAGTAGCCCAGATAGTGACAAACTTGTGTCTGTGTTTTCTCGCTGGACCAGAGAAGATGTAGTGAATCTGTAAATGAAGCATGTTGCTCTTGGTACCCCCTGCTCTTTCAGCATGCGCATACGTGTGCGTTTGTGTGTGTGTGTGTGTGTGTGTGTGTGTGTGAGTCAGTGAGAGAGAGAAAGACACAGGCTCCTTTCAGCAGAGACCTCCGTTCCTGCTACCGATCAGAGGAACTTCATCTGATGGGCTGACAGAGACGCCTACTCCATGCATCAGCTCCCAAATACAACAATGTGCTATCAGCCCTTATATACACTCCAACATAAACACACCTACACACACACAGTAGCCATATGTGCCATACACAAACACTCAGCTCAGCTCATTTGATAGAATCCTAGACAAGCAGAAATAGCTCTGTGTGATTTCACAACCCTCCTTATCACTGTCGTTCAGCATGTGGGCACTGTGTCTAGCAATGTGTGCTTTGACGCCAACATTCATCAATTACTCACACACAATATCCATCCAAACGCTGCGCTGTGACGTGCTGATTACACAGCGAGATCTGTTAGCACCAGTGCTAATAGATAAGTGAGCAGCTGGCGTGAAGTGTTTGATTGGCGTGTGGCACCGGTCACATCTTTCCCCGAGGCCTCGGCTAGTGTAACGCAGTTAAAAGCATCAGACATGACTGCGAAGTTTTCTTTCGTACACAACTTTCTCTGTGATCATGGTTCATGGTTAATTTAAGGTGCTTTAAGTGATGTTATTAATGTTCAGAATGGCATCCCAGCGAACAAAGAACGTTCTCAGAACTTCTCACAAGGTTCTGTCAAAGTTACTTACAGTAGGCTACTGGTAACATTACTAGAATGTTCGTTTAAATTTATCAGGTCCCTAATAATGTTCTCAAAACATTAGCAAACATTTTTTTTATACATCATTCACAAAGGGCTTTTATTTGGAGGTTCATCTAACATTTTTTGTTCGAAAAAATTAACTTACATTTTCCGAGAACATTCAAAAGTAACATTCCCTTAATGTTTGCAAAGGGATAAAATGGAATGTTTCCTTAACTTAAGGAATAGTTCACTCACTAATGTAAATTTTGCCAGTTACTCTCCCATTCAAAGGTTTGGGGTCAGTAAGATTTTTTTTTTTATTCAGCAAAGAAGCGTTAAATAGATTGAAAGTGAAAATTCATATGCATTTCTATTTCAAATACATTTAATTATTTTGATTAAAGAATCCTGAATGAATATATATATATATATATATATATATATATATATATATATATATATATAAAGCACAATATCTTTTTCAACATTGATAATATTCAGATATGTTTCTTGGGTATCAAATCATTTTAGAATGATTTCTGAAGTATCATGTGACTGAAGACTGGAGTAATGATGCTGAAAATGTAGGAATAAATTACATTTTACAATATATTGACATAGAAAACAGCTATTTTACATTGTAATAATATTTCACAATATTACTGTTATTACTGTATTTTAGATAAATGCAGCCTTGGTGAGCATAAGAGACTTCTTTCATAAACACTAAGAAAATCATCTCGGGTTACGACTGTACAAGGTTTCAACAAGGGTTGCATTCGTAACCCGAGACGTTCCCTTTTGAGGGAACTTGAACTGCGTCAAATTACATTTTGGGGGAACGAGTACCCACTATGCCACAATGAGCCTTGCCTGTCCTAGTGTGAAGCTGCTCACAGGCACACTTAGACGAGAGCACAAGAATGCCAGGTGTAGATGGAATGTCCAGACTATAAAACCTAATAAAGTGTGTGAGGGGTGGTCCATCCTGCTGCATCGCAGACTTCCTGGATCGGGGCCCCCTAGAGGAGGGCTCTAGAGGACGCCATGCCTCTGGTTGAATGAGCCCTCATGGCCAAAGGTGAAGGCAAATTGCGCACCTGGTAGGCCATAGATATAGCTTGAACAATCCAGTTGCTGGTGGTCTGCTTTGATGCGGGAAGCCCCTTCTTGGGTGACCCGAAACACAGCAGCAACTGGTCTGACTTCCGCCATGAAGAGGACCTCTGGATATATAATTTAAGAGCTCTGACAGGGCAGAGCAGATGAAGTCTCTCCTCATCCGCCGTCACATGAGGTGGAAGATGAAAAGCCTGAAGAACTGTTGGCCGTGCCACATTAGATGGCACCTTAGGCAAATAGCCCGGCCTGGGATGTAAGATGGCTTTAATGTCGCCTGGAGCAAACTCCAGGCACCCATTGGATACAGAGAGCGCCTGGAGATCCTACGCTCCTCAGACTCCAGCGGTTTGAAGGGGGCCTCGGCCAGCCCTTCGAGAACCACTGCCAGGTCCCATGTGGAAACCCTGGTACGAGCCGCAGGTCTCATCCTCCAAGCCCCAGGAAGGAAACGTACGACCAACTGCTGTCTCCCCAGAGGCCCATCACCTAGAGGAGTGTGGAAAGCCGAAATGACAGCCACGTGGACCTTGAGTGTTGACAGGGTAAGACCAGCAGAAAAGCGATCTTGGAGGAACTCCAGCACTGAAGCCACTGGGTAGTTAACTGAGTCCACCTCACGCTCTCTACACCAATTGGTGAAAACATTCCACTTTAAGCCATACAATTTCCTCGTGGAGGGAGCTCTAGAGCTGAGTATGGTCTCCACTACTCCTGCTGACAGGCCGGTCTCTCGGTACTGTGCCCCCTGAGGGGCCAGAACCACAGATTTCATAGTTCCTGCCGAAGGTGAAAAATTGAGCCCTCTGCCTGTGTCAACAGGTCCCTCCTGAGGGGAATCTCACCCACGGAGGGCTGTCCAGGAGCGATATTATGTCAGAGAATCATACTCGGGCCGGCCACAACGGGGCTACCGGCAGTAGACTGATCCCGTCGCAACGGACCCTATCTAAAACTCCTAGGAGCAGAGCAATCGGGGGAAATGCATACAGATGCAGCCTCGGCCATGTCTGCACCATGGCATTCAACCCCAGCAGGGCTGGATGTGTGAGGGAGAACCACAGTGGACAGTGGGTCGTCTCTCGAGACGCAAATAGATCCACTTCTACTGGGCTGAACCTCTGACATATTGACTCCACCACCTCGGGGTGGAGTCTCCATTCCCCGGGCCTCAGCCCCTGTCTCAACAGGATGTCTGCCCTGTGATTCTGATTTCCCGGGATGTATGTTGCTCTGAGAGACAACAGTTTCCCCTGGGTCCACAGGAGGATCTGATGCGCCAGTCTGCATAGAGGCAGGACCTCAGACCCCCCTGATGGTTTATATAGGCCACTACCGACATATTGTCTGACCTCACAAGGACATGATGGCCCTTGAGGTCTGGCAGGAAACTCCTCAGAGCTCGGGACACTGCCAACATTTCCAGGCAATTTGTGGCCCAGTGGCCTAATGGATAAGGCATCAGCCTTCGGAGCTGTGGGTTGTGGGGTCGAGTCCCATCTGGGACATCTAAGATTGAGCCCAAAAAAAAACAAAACAGTGGCATAAGGCCAAGAATGTCACAGTCTTTATAGGGGTGGTGATGGCGAAAGAAAGGTGATTTAAGAAATTTTCAGCGTGGCATGGTTGTTGGTGCCAGACGGGCCGATCTGAGTATTTCACAATCTAATCAGTTACTAAGATTTTAACGCACAACCATTTCTAGGGTTTACAATGAATCGTGTGAAAAGGGAAAAACATCAAGTATGCGGCAGTCCTGTGGGTGAAAATGCCTTGTTGATGCTAGAGGTCAGAGGAGAATGGGCCAACTGATTCAAGCTGATAGAAGAGCAACTTTGACTGAAATAACCCACCGTGACCAACCGAAGTATGCAGCAAAGCATTTGTGAAGCCACAACACGCACAACCTTGAGGCGGATGGGCTACAACAGCAGAAGACCCCACCGGGTACCACCCATCTCCACTACAAATAGGAAAAAGAGGCTACAATTTGCAAGAGCTCACCAAAATTGGACAGTTGATGACTGGAAAAATGTTGTCTGGTCTGATGAGTCTCAATTTCTGTTGAGACATTCAGATGGTAGAGTCAGAATTTGGCGTAAACAGAATGAGAACATGGATCCATCATGCCTTGTTACCACTGTGCAGGCTGCTGCTGGTGGTGTAATGGTGTGGGGGATGTTTTCTTGCCACACTTTAGGCCCCTTAGTGCCAATTGGGCATTGTTTAAATGCCACGGCCTACCTGAGCATTGTTTCTGACTATGTCCATCCCTTTATGGCCACCATGTACCCATCCTCTGATGGCTACTTCCAGCAGGATAATGCACCATGTCACAAAGCTTGAATCATTTCAAATTGGTTTCTTGAACATGACTATGAGTTCACTGTACTAAAATGGCCCCCACAGTCACCAGATCTCAACCCAATAGAGCATCTTTGTGATGTGATGGAACGGGAGCTTCGTGCCCTGGATGTGACATATATATTTGCTTGTGACAAACAACACCAAATAAGACATACAAGAACAGTGAGCGCTTGCTGAAGAACAGAAAGCTAACTCTGTTGTTTGCCGGTGTCCCTTTGTAGCTTCCACATAATGCCGTCACACGTTACGTCATGACGCAACACCAATCAGGATTGGTTTAGTTTCATTCATGCTTCAGAGGCGCTACGCTGACGGGCGTTCCCTCTAAGTGTCATTCGACGCAGTTCGAGTTCCCTCGAAAGGGAACTTACCAGCCGCAAAACTTTTGAATGTATGGTTTACTTTCCTCATGCCAAACCTGAATGACATTCTTCTGGAGCACAACAGGATTTTTTGTCCTGGCAGCACTTTTCCATTTAATGAAAGCAAAGGCTTACTTACAGATCCTTTAGGACTGTATAAAATGAACAAGTTCTGAGTCCTATTATAATATTGTGTACTGTGAAGTGATAATGAAGTGGTAAACTCTGAAATCGTGTGATCATCTGTGTGTAAACAAAAATGACTCAAATGATTTGTTAATTGAATCTTTTTACAAAATAACTGAAGTAATAATTATACAGCAGGACTTATGTTGATCAACTTTACATGCTCATGATGTCTATCACCACCTTCTTCACAAAAAGCACAAAATGATGTGCAGTTCAAATATAGAGTTAAAAATAGTTACATTTATTAATACAAATAACTGAAATAAACAGTTCTTCTGCCAAAACAACATCATTTTCAAAATTAACCAAAAGTGCCACTCTCAAATAAATATAAATGATAATATTGTGGTAAATAAAACAAAATGCATTTGATTGTAATTAACATGACAATGTGTACAAAACTAAAGTAGCCTAAATTCACATTTATTTTTACGTTGCCAACGCGTTGCTATGGGTTGCGTCACTTCACTGCGTGTGTCTTGCTTCGGACTTGAAGGGGTCAGTGTCCATTTTCGACTAAATGGGGACTGAGGAGGCTGCAGACCTGTAGGATCCTTACTGTAGACCGTGTTGACAGTTGCCATGGTTACGGCTATGACGTGATCACGTCAAGGGGCGGGGGAAAATGGAAGTTGGACGTTACCAGAGTCAGTGTTGTGTATAAGCTGTGTGTGTGCTAAGCTACAATAAAGGCTAGTGTTCTCAACTCGGAGATTGTTATTTTAACAAGCGCACATCTACATGGTGTCAGAATGGCTCAAGGACTCCGCCGGATCGACCCGCTCGTTTTCAATGAGGATATCGCTCACAACTGGGAGAAGTTCAAGCGGGAATGGCGCGTTTACAGCAACGCCGGACTATCAACAGCTACAAAAAAGGTGAAGGCCTATACGTTTCTCAACCTTGCCGGCCCGGAGGCGCTGGATAAATTCGACACGTTTGACTTCGACGAGGACGAAGACCGAGAGGACCCTGACGTCCTCGTACAGAAGTTTGAACAGCTATGCCTGCCAGTAAAAAACGTAATTATGGACAGACATGCATTTAACACGACCAACCAGAAACAACATGAGTCAGTCCAGTCTTATGTTTCCACACTGAAAATAATGGCTAAGAAATGTGAGTTTGGGGCACTAAATGATGAACTGATCCGAGACCGTCTGGTCTGTGGGATCCACAGTGACCCTGTCCGTGCACAGCTTTTAAAGGAGAAGAAGCTGACATTAAATTCTGCCATTGAACTCTGCATGTTACATGAACAGTCTGAGAAGGGCAACAGAGAGTTAAAGAAGGAAGCAGAGGTGTGCACAGTGCAATTCAACGCATGCTCAAACTGCGGTGGGCAACATGCACCTGACCGCAGCAGATGTCCAGCTTTCAACAAGCGCTGCAACACCTGTGGGAAGCTCAACCACTTCTCAAGATGCTGCAGATCAGGAAGACCATCCACCGCCACCAGGCCAGCACAACTCCCGCCCCCCACTGCATGTAGGGGCAGATACGCACACGTGAGTGAACTGGACATGCAACCAACACAAGAACCGACTAATGTGTTTCACTGTGAAAGCATAGAAATTTTCTACTGTGAAAGCATAGACCAACCACAGGATGTGCGTGAGCGAGATGAAAGGTTTGCTCAACTATCTGCATGCAACACTGGCAGACAACTGCTTGTGAAAATTGACACTGGGGCCAAATGCAACGTAATATCTAGGGCGTTGCTACAGAACACTGATCCTACTGCTCACATTAATCTCAGCAAGAAAGCAAACCTCGTCGCCTATGGGGGTCACATCATCCAGACTCTTGGTGCAGCAGACGTGAACTTTACGTGTGGTTTGCTGCAATTCCAAGTCGTGGATAGGAACGTTAAACCGCTGCTGGGTCTCAGAGACAGTGTCAGACTTGGTTATGTAACTTTCGCTCCAGAAGTGCATGCCGTCATCCAGCATGAAATGCCTGAGCTGGTAGAATACAAGGACCTGTTCGACAACAGCACCATTGGCAGGCTACCTGTGGTCTACCACATGCGCCTGGATGATACTGTGCCCCCCACCATATGCGCTCCAAGACGAGTGCCGCTGGCCATGAGGGATAAAATCGTGGCAGAGCTCCACAGAATGACCAAGTTGGGAGTTATCACACCGATCCAGGAGCCTACTGAGTGGGTATCAGCCATGGTGGCCGCGAAAAAAAGAGACGGCAGCATCAGACTATGCATCGACCCTGTCAACCTCAACAAAGCCCTCCTCAGGCCCCGTCACCCCCTGAAGACCGTGGAGGAGGTGATCGCCGACATGCCGGATGCCAAAATGTTCAGCATTCTGGATGCCAAGTGTGGCTTCTGGCAAGTGCCGCTCAGCGAAGACTCCTCAAAACTCACCACCTTCATGACTCCCGTGGGCCGCTATGCCTTCCTCCGAATGCCCTATGGCATCACCACAGGGAGTGAGGTTTTTCAGAGGTGCATGGAGCAGCTTTTTGAGGGGCAGCCATGTGCAATTGTGATCGACGACATCTTGGTGTGGGGCCGCTCAAGAGAGGAGCATGATCTGCGCCTTCGCCAAGTCATGGACAGAATACGGGCTGTCAGCCTCAAATTGAACCCTGACAAGTGCCGGTTCAGGGTCACCGAAGTCCCCTATGTCGGTCACCTACTCGGCGACCAGGGTGTTAAACCTGATCCTGCCAAGACAGCTGCTGTCCGCCTGATTCCCCCCCCAAAGGAAAAGCACAGCCTCCAGAGGTTCCTAGGTATGACCAACTACCTGGCCAAGTTCATACCAGGATACAGTGAGCTCACTGCACCCCTGCGTGAACTCTTGTGTCAGGATGCAGACTGGTGCTGGCTGGAGCCCCACACGGCGGCATTCACCAAACTAAAAGAGGTCATCGCCAGCCCCCCGGTGCTGAAATACTTTGATGTTCACCAACCTGTGGTACTGTCAGCTGACGCCTCGCAGCATGGACTGGGTGCTGTCTGCCTCCAAAACAGCAGGCCAGTGGCTTTTGCTTCAAGGGCCCTCACAGAGACTGAATCGCACTACGCTCAAATTGAAAAAGAGCTCCTGGCCCTTGTCTATGCCTGCACCAAATTCCATCATTACATATACGGACGGGCTGTGACCGTTGAAACTGACCATCAGCCTCTCATCACCATACTGAAAAAGCCACTACACACTGCCTCCGCACGCATCCAAAGGATGATGCTGCGCCTACAACGCTACAACCTCAATGTCACCTACAAGAGAGGCAGGGAGCTCTACGTCGCTGACGCTCTTTCCCGTGCATATTTGCCCTCCACTGACCAGGCTGAGGAAATGGAGGACTACGAGGTCATGGTGGTGGATGTCCTCTCCTCGCTCAGGGTCGAGGAACTGAAGCGTGAGACGCTGGCTGACCCTGTTTGCCGGCGTCTTTCAGAAGTTGTTACCGCTGGCTGGCCCACTACATTTAAAGAGGTGGCACGTGACCTGAGGCCATTCTACGCTATGAGAGAGGAGCTCACAACTGTCGATGGCTTGCTCCTTCGTGGTCAGCGATTCATCATTCCACACTCGCTGCAGCGCTACTATGTGCAGCAGCTGCACCAGGGACACCCTGGTCTCGAAGCCACAAGGCGCAGGGCCAGGGAGACCATGTTCTGGCCCACCATCCACAATGACATTGAAAAAGAGGTCTCCAAGTGTGGCCCCTGCAATGCTCTCAAGCCACACCAACCCAAAGAGCCCCTCCAACCACACGTCGTCCCTGACCTACCGTGGTCCCTCACAGCAGCGGATGTGTTTGAGTGGGAGGGAAAAGAGCATCTGGTGCTTGTTGACTCCTACTCGGGGTGGTTCGAGATAGACCGGCTCCCTGGAACTACAAGTGCCACACTGATAACCAAGTTTAAACGCCACTTTGCCACTCACGGAGTGCCACAGCAGCTCATGACAGACAATGCCGCCTACTTCACAAGTAGAGAGTTCCAAGAGTTTGCTTGCAAGTGGGATTTCTGCCATGTCACCAGCAGTCCCCAGTACCCTCAGTCAAATGGACTTGCTGAGAGGGCTGTGCGCTCTGCAAAGAACCTGCTGGAGAAATGTGCACGAGACGGAACAGACATAGATGCAGCCCTCCTCAGCCTGCGTAACACACCCAGAGAGGGACTGCCGTCACCAGCTCAGCGCCTGCTTTCCCGGCGCACCAGGGCCTTCATTCCCATGACCAAGGCCATGTATTCACCTAAAGTGGAAGTACATGTTCAGACGGCCTTGACACAGGCGAGACAGAGAAGAAAAGCCTACTATGACAAATCTGCTAGGCCGCTGACTCCACTGCGACCTGGGCAGACTGTGAGAATGCAGACACAGAGAGGCTATGACAGACTGGCGACAGTGATAGGAACGGCACCGCAACCCAACAGTTACCAGGTCAAGGCTGGAGGTGCCACATATGTAAGAAACAGACGCCACCTACTCCAAACGCCTGAAACCTACGCCTCTGCCCCCTTAGCAGAGGACCCGCCTGCTGTCACTGAACTCGCACCTCCGCCAAGTCCACGACATGTTGCTGTGGAACCAGAAATGGCACAGGGTCAACGGCCTCTGACTGTTACTCGCTCAGGGAGAGTATCAAAACCCAGCTCTCTCTACGATGACTTTATCACAGACCAGCTCTGTGACATGCAGGCACATTAACATTTCACCCGTATTACAGCCTCTTCAGGTGGCTATGTGGACTATGGACACTGTTTGTTTTGTTGGTTCTGTTTTCTTTGACAGTTCAGAAAAAAAAAAAGAGAAAAAAAGGTGAAGTTTAATATAGTGCTGCATGCCCTGCGCATACGTTTCATATGCGTTTTCCATATGTTTACTTCCACAGTTTATTGGAGTTTCTCTCGGTGCAAGTTTGTGCCTTTGTTCGCCATGTGTCACCACGTATGTCTTTGAGGGAGACACTTAACTTACGAAGGGGGATGTAGACCGTGTTGACAGTTGCCATGGTTACGGCTATGACGTGATCACGTCAAGGGGCGGGGGAAAATGGAAGTTGGACGTTACCAGAGTCAGTGTTGTGTATAAGCTGTGTGTGTGCTAAGCTACAATAAAGGCTAGTGTTCTCAACTCGGAGATTGTTATTTTAACAAGCGCACATCTACACTTACTCAGGGCCGGCCCGAGGCATAAGCGAACTAAGCAGCTGGCCACCAGGGGGCCCCCCAATCGAGTCGAAAAATATATTTTTTAGATGACTTAAACAAGTGACATAAATAAATGAATGAATATGAATGAATGAATGATTAATATTGAGACAAGAAAATTCTTATTTCATGATAAATATACCTGCCTACAACTGCTGCTGTGTCTGCCAGCGTTTAAGTCATGCGCATAATGACACCTCGCGCGCGCATAGACAATTTGTGAGCAACTGCGCATAGTCACGGTAATGTTAAGCCATGTCACTAAAAAGGACGTGTCCCTCTGGTGCCGAAAATAGAAAAAAAAAGGACAGAGGAGGAGAAAAAAGAGCAAGATAAAGTATATTTGCATGATTATGTACGGTATGTTTTGTGCAGCAATTGACCCATTCCTATCTACGGCAAGCCCCGAGGGGAAAAATACATTGCATACACACATATACAACGAGCGCCAGTACATCATTACCGGTATTATAGTAACAGACTTTGTTGGATTCTGTCATGTACAATCGAACAAAGTCTGTTACAATAACAATAAAAAAAATATTTTGAGGACAATTACATTGTATTGAGACAGTTGAGAAATAATACTATTTTTACAGTTTTCAACAATAATTGTCATTGTTGAACCCCTGCTCTTATTATGTTTCTGATATCTCAGTTTTGTCATTATTTTAGCAAATAATTTATTTGATATGTTTTGAGATAGTTTGTTTTAAGAAGTTAGTAAAAGAGTAGGCTAAAGTAAAAGTTAAAACTTTTTTAAAACGGCCCAACTGTACTTACTAAAAGTGTACGTAAAGCCAAAAATAGCGTACGCAAAAAATATTCAGACTAATAAAACCGTGCGTACGCCAGAACCTGCGCAGCATTCACTTTATCCCAGTCAAGGGAAGATTGTGAGCACATTCGTTTCCTCCCCGAAATAATCATATGGAGCGTATACGCCTAGTTTTACTATGCATATCCTCATTTTCACAGACAATCTGCTATTATCAGAATAATATTATCTCTGTAGTTACCATTAAAACACAGCATGTCAGAGGAAAAATGTTCAAAATCATTGCATCCACAGCAAATATTTGTATTTATTGGATTTTTTTTGTTTTGTTTTTTGGTAACTTCTCAGTAATTTGTTCATGTAGTTTAAGTGTTTAACTCCATTAATGAGAATGACATATTTAATCTAAATGTTTATATTAGAAGTAAAACATAGTTTAAATCATTATTTTGTTTATTTAAACTGTTATTGTGAACAAGCACTGTATTTATTATAAGGATTCATAATGAAGATTTACGGTTTTACTTCATCTGCCGTTAGATAGGCTATTTATGCTTCGGTTTGACTAAACAGCCCAACGCGCTCGCTTGCGCGGACATTTAAGAAGGGATGGATATTTGCTTCAAGTGATAGGCTTAGTGGGTGAAATTATATTTGTATTATCTTCCTGTATATGTATAATTTTCTTTAGATTTTCTGTCTAAAAAGTGACCAAAAAGACATTTAACTCCAGCTTCACCATCGGTGTCGCCAAAGTGCTCCATCTCGTCCAGAAGGGGGAAAAGGATATACGGCAAAATAACATAATTAAATCGACGCTCGAAACTTACACATTAATAACCGTCCCGTCCATAGACTTAGACTAATTTAGTGTTTTTGTTCATTTATATAAACGTTACAATGTAGACAGTGAAACAGTAGACAGTGGTATGATCTGCACCACGGATTAAAGTATCTGTAGATTAATTTGGGCTTCACTCACTTCACTCAGTCTGCAGAAGACTATTTGTTTTTGTGAATTGAAAAATTAAAAATACACACAGTTGGATCAACTGGACAAAATAATGATATATGACCTACTGTATAACAGTTATATTCACCGTAGGTTTATATACAGGAGACTGAGAGTGACTGATGTTGTTGTGAAGTAACATTTGGATATTAACCATATTTAGTCCATTAGACATACCATGTGGGCCTAATCATATGGATCCTCGATTAAATATCTTCTGTACTATTCACTATTGGTCACCATTGGCACTACAGCTACAGAACATGGCATTTTATGAACACAATTAACTAATTTATGAACTAAAATTCCAAGGGAAAATTCCATTATCACCATTTATGAATAGGATGACTTCCATAGATGACTCCCCTATGGCATGCCACACTTCTTTAACTGTTTTTCTATCCTCCTGTCAAAGTGCTCCCGCTCACTTCAAAAGTTGGATAGTGGTAGAAAAAAATGGTTATTTGTAAATAATGGCATGATGTCAGGTGAGTGTGGATTGCATCAATTTGCTTCTTTTCCACCAATTTGCTTGGTGGAACACTTGGAAAAAGTGTCAAGCCACTTTGATTTCTTTTGGCCACTAATGATAGACTGCAGAGAAAATTGCAAATTTCAATAAAAACATATCCATGTGTCTTTAAGTTGTTTATTTACAGAGAGAGAGAGAGATTTGCATTTGCCTTAAGTAGCTAAAGCAAACCAGCTAACACACCTTTATGAGATGCAAATTAAAGAGAACTTGGTAAAGAAAGAATATGATAAAAACCCACATCAAGTGCATATACCCTAAATTTTAATCCAGATCAGTAAACTATTTAAAGAAAAAAAAATATATATATATATATTAAGATATAAATTAGATAATTAGATCATCTCATTTATAAGAAACAACTCAAACCAGAATCTACATTCAAACCATATGGGAAAAGTTTTTAATGTGGGTTTTATCATGAATGACATTGGAAATAATCATTTGAGTGAGCGTGCAGTTCATTTCTTTACTTATAGAGGTTTACATAAATATATACATACATACATACATTTACATCATATATGAAAAATGTGTCTTTTGTGTGTTCACACCATAAACTAGAATAATCTAAGGTAGTGTGTCGAATCAATTAAAAATCCACACGTTCAAATTTTCTGTATTTTAGATCAAATAAATGCAGCCTTGGTGCACATTGTCCAATGAAATGATGACGAATTAATTATGTAATATTTTAAAATATGTGATATGTGGATTTTTAATTGAATCGACACACTACCTTCGATTATTGAAAAAAAAAGTTTAACAATTGTTTGGTTTATTTCTTCCTTATTACGTCCTACACGTAGCGTTACAAATATGTTGCATAGGCCTAATATTGTTTCACATACTTAAAACAATAGGCAGTATGCATTAGTGTGCACTAAGCAGTACACTAGTAGGCCATTCTGAACATAGTCATCAGCTCCGTTTGCATTAGAGGTTGTTTTAACCTCCTCCCTTCATACCCTCAATCTCACCTTTGTAGATTTCCAGATGGTCCCCTGTGGCCCTCTAGTGGCCCTCATATCAACTGCACATCCTGTCATAATCATTCACTCACTCACTTGCTCACACATAGAAAGTTCTAAGAACCTGACAGTGTCCTTCGAAGTGGACTTTGGAGGGTTTTTGACCACCTTGAGTGACTGTGAGAGTCCATATTGTAGGGAAAAAACATGCTCGGTTTGAAGGACACAGCATAGGAAACATCAATAGTGTACATAAATATATTACTTCACAGGAGGAAGATAGGGATTACCCGTCAGTCATTGCGCAGCAGAATATATTTGGTACAATGAAGGGCGTTGCAAATGTATTGAGCCCTTAAAGGAACATACTAAAATGAGATGGGAGGAAAATATATTTCAATGCTCTCACGGTCTCTCGTAAACTTTTTGTGTTCCCTCACAAAACTTTTGTGTTCCTCCGATAATCTTTGTGAGCGAACGCAAAGTTTCTTGTGGGAACACAACACATTTACAAGAGAAAGACCAAGTATTGACACAATTTTTCATACAACTAATATTGTCAACTTCTTCACATAAGCTGTGTTCAAAATCACCTCCTATACCCTTATTCACTACTCCCTATATTAATCCATTAATATAGTCCACTTGAAGGAGTGATTGAAAATGAGTGAGTGAATTCAGACACTGAGGCCTGGTATTAAGATGTGATTTAGTCGATCGGATCACAAGTGGCTGACGCTAAATACAAGTGTCTGAGGGTCTAAAACGTTTTGAGCTAGTTCACTTTCTACCTCTTCCAAAGTTTGTGGAAAACACATTTGACCGTATTGCTCTTGTAGAGTAGAATGCATTCGAACAGCCTCAAAAGTCTACTCTCCACCTACTGACCTAGTGCATAAACATGATGGGAAGCCCTCAAGCCAGAAGGGATTTAGACTTTGTCGGCTGAAGACCCAAGTTTGGTTTGAAGACAAAAAATGTACCAAGCACAATGTTCTCTCACCGTTCCTGATTTCTAACACAAACTCACTGCTTTCGGCGTGGTCTTGCTGCTGTCAGTGCAGAAATGAAAGCTGATGCTCTCCGTATGTTTTTCCATTGTCTCCGGTTGCATTCATATGTAAATTGTGCGAGTTTATTTGGTCCATTAGATTAAAAGATCTGAAAAAAACATACATTTACCTGCCCATAGACCCTCCCCTCGAAGAAATCAGGACAGAAATGGTGGAAAGTGGACAAAGAGACGGATCAAAACACCAGGTGTAAACAGGTATATCTCCTTTGTCTACTTGTGATCCGATCGACCAAAATGAATCTTAATTCAAGCTGTAAACAGGGCCTGAGTACGCATGAGGGGCTGCCGCTTTTGCATAGTTTGTGCTTGCTGTTTAATAATCATTTGAAACTTACCCAGACAGCACATAATGTCGGTCCTGATCAGGCCCACGTCTGGTATGCTTTGAATCCACATGAACCAGATGTGGCCCGGATCTGGGCCGACACTATGTTGCTGTCTGGGCAGCAAACTAGTAGCTCCAGTAGTAATGAACAGATTTATCCTAATCTCTGTGATGGAAATAAACCTTAATTAAGCAATTCAATAATCAATTAAAACCTGTAGGTGGTACGCTATACCCACATTGGACCATCGTTTTAGAAAATGGATGAATGGATGATTCAACTTAAGGCGCCATCTTCAGGTCAGATGCAGGAATTTGGCGCAACCGTCACAATGCATTATGGGTATTCTCTAGCCGTTGAGCATACATCGGTTGTTATGTGCATTATGGGATTAAATGAGTGCACGGAGTGTAAGGAGCAGTGAACGATATTAAGGGAGTCAGTGGATCCGAACGCTTCAGGCTCTCCACGGTCATTATTCACTGTCTCTCCTTGATTTGTTTGCCACTGAGACTCGAGATTTGTTTCGCCACTCTTGAGTATTATTTGTGTAATATATAGTATTATTCTTGAAGTAAATGGCGCACAACATGTCAGGATGACGAATGCAGTTACACTCATTCAGAATGAAGAGACGTGGTGAAGGTGCGAGCGCAACATATGCACACAGAGCTTCCCAAGGACAAAGACTCACTCAATATCACACAACATTAGAAGCAACACGCTGGGATTTTAATGTTCCTTGTAGAAAGTTTATGAACAGGACTGATGCCAATGTGATCATGCAGAAAACATTAAAGGACATTAACATATTTGCAATAGAAACTCGTCCTGCACCTAAAAAAGCATTATAAAATTATATAAACATTATATAAATAAGCTTTGTCCGCCCTCCTAATTGAGTGACTAATATCAGTGAAATAGGTTTATATAACAGGCCCACATGTTGTGAAAATGCAGTTAACCTCCTCGCTCTGGCACAGATCAGTTTTACATATTTCTCTATCCCGTTAGTCTATCTCAGTCTACAGCTTGACTCGTGCTGGACCACCAACAGCTCGGCATGGACATGGATGAACGCTGGTATAACAGATATCAAGAAACGGAGCCATGCATTCATATGTTCTCATCATTTCGAACATCTTGTTTTAGTTTTACATGCACAGCATTTTGGCTTGTGGAAAAAAGGAAAACCTGCCATTCAAATTGAGCATGAGCTTGTACTTAAAATATCACTTATTGAGTTCTTAAAATGTTGCTCTGTTCAAGTTAGTTAGAATAACTCCCCCCAACATATTTGTTTTCCATATTTGATTGAAATGCTTAACTGAAACATGTTCCTTCAACATGAAAAAAATATAACTTGGTTTTAATACTCAAAGTCAGTTTGTACTCACATTTGGTGCTTTATTGAGTTTTCTCTTTCATGTGTTGACATATTTCCTATTTTAAGGATTGGTTCACTTAGAATTCAGAATTAAAATTTCCTGGTAATTTACTCACCCCCATGTCATCCAAGATGTTCATGTCTTTCTTTCTTCAGTCGAAAAGAAATTAAAGGTACAATATGTAAGAATTTTGTAATAAAATATCCAAAAATCACGTTAATTCCTGCAATTGTGTACTTACAATATCCCAAATGTTTCCACATTTTACGAAATTCCAATTTTAAATAATGGACTCCCTGTTCACTTGTCGCCTGTCAATGATGTAATATCCGTGATATCCCTGGTTTACGCTCATACTGCCATAGTACCCATGGCGACAGACGTGGACAACAGCGGATATCCTGTGTTTTTCCACTGGATTTATGGGTCATCAACCTACGCCTTTGTTATTGTAAGAGGTTTGTGACCCATAGCTGCGAAAAATTACATATTGTAGCTTTAATGTTTTTGAGGGAAACAATCCAGGATTTTTCTCAATTGGGAGTTCAATGGGGTCCAACGGTTTGAAGGACCAAATTGCTGTTTCAATGCAGCTGCAAAGGGCTCTACATGATCCCAGCCGAGGAATAAGTGTCTTATCTAGAGAAAAGATCAGTCATTTAAAAAAAAATAAAAAAATTCTTTCCTTTGTTTTTTTTTCCAGAAGAGAAAAACTGTAAATTAAAAAATATAATAAATTGTGTCAGTGTTTAGGAGTGCAGTAGCATTTACATTTATTCATTTAGCTGACGCTTTTATCCAAAGCGACTTACAATTGCTATATATGTCAGAGGTCGCACGCCTCTGGAGCAACTAGGGGTTAAGTGTCTTGCTCAGGGACACATTGGTGTCTCACAGTGGATTCGAACCCGGGTCTCTCACACCAAAGGCATGTGTCTTATCCACTGCGCCATCACCACCCCATAAATAGCATCAACGCTAAAACTCACTGACCAAAATCCACACAACTCTGATTTTGATTTCATAGGGTCTTTGATTTTGAGGCCTGCATTTGTTCTGTTGAGTTGTGGTGTGCTGCAGTGACAGATGTGAACACATGTGGGCAGTGTGGTGCAGACGCAGGGCTCTTGATGCTCCATCATGTTCAGCACAAAGGCTTGTCGTACAGCATTCATTCACTGAAGTCTGCTGGATGAGACATTGTCTGCCTGTAACCACTGCGTCAACACTGATGCTAAGATCAAACGGACAGCAAGCGTGCATGTGTGCTGGGTAATGAGTGTGAGTTCAGTGCAAATAGTAACAGTTATTCGCTGAGTAACTGTATGTATTTATGTTTGTGTTGACAGAAGAAGTAGTGGTCATGATAGTACTAGTTAATGGATGTAGAACATGTCCAGGTCATATTTCATCGCAAAATTGAAAGAAAACAGAACGTTTGCTTAGAAATGAAGGTTATTAATTGTTTGTTTAGTTTTCTTTGGGTGGCAAAAACATGTCTAAAAATATATACAGAATCCCAAATGTGAAGTTCCCACTAGGATATCAGATAATGTGTTTGTGTGTTGCAGTAACAGGAGAGAAGTGTGGGGTGAACGGCTGGTCAGAGCTGAACACTCATCTCTCAGTGGGAGTTCCATGATCAGGACAGTGAGGAGGAGAAACAAGACTGAACACAGACACATGTTCTGTACAAGTAAAAGCCCTTTAGAGCTGTCTGTAACTCCATAGAAAAAAGGATGACATTGAGGAGACCAGGATTAGTTCCCTCAATAACTCCAAGGCTCAAAAGTCACATCTCATAGATGCTTCACTCTAAAAAATAAATTAAAGAAATGCTGTGTTGTTTTAACCCATGTTTGGGTCATATGAAGCCAAAATTTTTAAATTTTGATCACACTTTAGATTAGGGTCCAATTCCCACCATTAACTACGAATTTTGCCTCAACAAACCCCTAATTACTGCTTATTAATAGTTTGTGTTAGTTGTTAGTTAGTTGTTAAATTTATGTATTGGGTTGGATTAAAGGGTTAGTTCACCCAAAAATGAAAATTCTGTCAGTAATTACTCTAAGTAGTTAGTTAGCGTAGTGTAATAGTGCAGTGCTTCTGTGTTGTACGTCACACGTAGGCTCACTATTGGATGCTGGTCATGTGTGTGATGCGTGTGACGTACAACACAGAAGTTATTACACTACATGAACTCACTCAAGGCCCACAGAGAAGGAAATGAATAGTTGAAATAAAGTAGTTATTTATTTCTTAATTTTTTCGCACAAAAAGTATTCTCGTCGCTTGATAAACTTAAGATTGAGCCACTGTAGTCACTTGGACTATTTTAACAAGGTCTTTAATAACTTTTCGGGGCTTGCAAGTTTCAATCCCTTAGAAGCCTATGGAGGAGTATGGAGGAGTGATCCAGCTCTCAGATTTCATCAAAAATATCTTAATTCGTGTTCCGAAGATGAACGAAGGTCTTTCGGGGTTGGAACAACATGAGGGTGAGTCAATACTGACACAATTTTCATTTTTGGTTGAACTATCCCTTTAAGAGATTTAGAATATGGTCATGCAGAATAATGCATTAATATGTGCTTTATAAGTACTAATAAACAGCCAATATCCTAGTAATATGCATGCTAATAAGCAACTAGTGAGAATTGGACCCTAAACTAAAGTGTTTAAACCCAACGGCTGGGTTTGTCCATATTTGACCCAAACATGCAGCATTTTTTTTGGTTGCTGTATGTATGGTGGCAGTTTGAAAATAAAATTCAGTGATTGGTGCTAAAAGGTTAAAACTCTATCCTAATAACGTATAAATAATGTTTACCCTAAACCTAAATTATAGTGTTAATAAAAGTCATCGTTAGGTAAAAACACATTTTTCTATTAGCTTCTACAAGTCTTTGAGCTCTATTATCTGACTCACGTTTCATGGGACTCATACTTAACCGACTGCAAATGCAATGCTGTGCCAGGTGAGTTACTGAGCAAGTTTAACATGTCAGAAAATAATGTTTTACCATAATTTTTCCATGTTTATGTGATGTAATTTGACATGATTTATTATCTATTGGCCAAAACAATGGTTTGATAGCTTTTCCATTTTTGCCTCTTCATGAATCTTACATTTGTCAACCAACCTCAAAGCCACTAATTAACCTATATAAGTGCACTGTATGACAAAATAAATAATAAAAAAAGTACAATCACCTTGTATGTTTATGTCATTTCTACTTTAATTGAGTTGAATCTTGTGTAACTTGTAAAAAAAGTTGAGAATTGCTTAATTTATTTTGATGAAGCAAAGTAAAAACAGATGTTGTCATAACATATTCATCATATAATTTTTTCACAGTGTGTTTTCGAGCCGTATTTTTGGTCTGGTGTACCGCACTCAACACCTCATCAACACCAAACCTGCAAAAAAAATAAATGTTGAAAAAAAAATTCAAAACCAGTATTTTAATTCATATTATCCATTCAGCAAAGAGTTGCTTCCTCCACCCGGTGGTATTTTGGACCTTTTCTCTCAGCAAAACTGCTCAAATCAATTTTGGAGGTTGTCTTGACTGAACTGCTGAGTTTGGGTCATGCCACAACATTTCACTCAGGTCAAGGGTGGGTGTTCTTCAAATGCTAAGACCAGTTGGCTGGATATTTACCACTGTGTTTGGGGTGATGTTATTTTGAATGACTCACATGCTCTCAGGTGTAATCCGGATATCACTATTCCCTCGGTGGTTGCGAGACGTTCTTGTGCAGATGATCTTCCTTTTCAACAGTGAACGGCTGAAAGCAGTGATTTTCTCCTGTATCCACTTTTACTTTTCATTTGCATGCTTTTCATAGTGGATTTGTGAGATTCTGTGCCTGCAAACTGTTACAGCGGGTCTGAAAGTAACCTCTTGACACTTTTGCAGGAATAGTCAGGGCTAGAGATAATTGTATGTAAATGTATACCAGTGTTGGGGAAGATACTTTGAAACTGCAGTTTGTCAAGCTATACGCTACAATCAATCAACTCTCTACTACAAGATACTACCATAGAATAGTCAATTACTTTGAAGCTATTTAAGGGTGTGATATACAACTTGTTGACGATCACACATTGACCTGATTGGTTACAAGGTAGATTGTGACGTCAGAAACACCAGCGAATTCATGCGTTTTTGAGACTGTCTTTGGTTCACTGCAGTTTTGAGGAGAAAATACTCAGCAATGGTTTTGACTTATGAAATTACACATGGTTTGTCATAAAACATATTAAAAACACCACATAGACATATAAACAACATTAAAAGCTTGATTTTCAACACAGGGGGACTTTAAGTGTACTTAAAGATAAAACACTTTCTTGATAATGTTTCTTAACACAAAGTGTACTTTGTCATGTCGAATTTAAAGCACATTTTACATCATTATTTTTTAAATTTTAATCAATTCATTACATCAATACATTTTAATCAAAACATTTTAAATCAATAATATTTTTGCATAATTTAATAAAGTGCACTTTTAATTGATGTGTTGACTAATATACTAAATCATATTTTAACTGTATGTGTTATTCATTACTATTTCAATATTTTAGTTTTTTATCATAAATTCTTGTCAGTACATTCAGATATAGATAAGTACATATAATGATGTACTTAAGTCCTACTTAAGCTGGTCAAAAGCTCTCTTAAGTTAATAATATGCAATTAAGTGTCTGAAATCATCACATTCAGTTTTCACTAAAGTATATCATTTCCATAACAATTAGGCCTACTCTTTATAAAAAAATACAATCAACTAGGATGTTTAAGTAATTTCATATTAAATTACATTATACTGACTGCTTAAAGCAATGTAAAAACGTATGTTTTAATTTTTTTACAATTACATTTAATTTTTTTAAAGGGGAATAACTGTGCTACAAGTGCAAATACATTGAACACAACCTTATTTAAAAAAAAGGCATGGTGTGTGGTAAATGTTGTTTTTGCTGTTATCTGACCTTACCATGAATTTCAACGATTTATGCCTTCTATAATGCATAAAAGGTTGTATTTAAATAATTTTGAAATGATAAAGCCATTGCACGATGAGCATATACCAAAAATAATTTCCAGCCATCATTGTGGTTCAACACTAATGCACAAACCAAAAATAATCTTGTATTACATGAATGTGTGTGTCAGTGGCACAGCAGAACTATTATCTGCTCTCCAAATCTCTATTTTGATAAAATAGCATTACGACGCACCACGAGAATCAGATTAATACCTGCCATTCAGTCGCATTAATTTGCACAGGCAGTTACCGCTTCTGAAATTACTTTCATGCCTGCAAAATCACTTTGTGGGCACAATTTAATCCATTTGCATTGACACTGCCCTGTATCTTGCGCGTGTATAGACGTACGGCCCAAATTACATGTTCGTTAACCCCCCAAAAAACTGCCAATGTGCACTATTTTGCACATCTAATTAAATTAATAGATCCAAACCTTTAGTACATCAAGCCTTCGTTTGTAACACAGAATGAAAAAGCTTTCAAACCTCTTTCTGCTCAATGAAACAGAGAAGACACAATGACCAGACTCAGCAGAGACTGGCCTCAGGGGAGAACCATGCAAATATAATGACACAACCCAAAATACTCGAAAACACATCCTCAGATAAACTCTGACATACACGCTAAAACACAATGTGGAAAAACGTCTACGGTTACGTATGTAACCCTCGTTCCCTGAGTAGGGAACGGAGACGTTACGTCGGATGACGACGAATGGGGTTTCGCTTAGAAAGCCTATCAACTTCGAGTATTACAAAACGAGCCAATGGCAAAGAAATGCCATGGGTCTGCGGAATTTGCATGGCGTAACTCCGCCCCACCTCGTGGGTATAAAAGGAGGAAGCCGGCAGCAAGCAGATATGTTTCTTCGCTGAGGAGCCAAGACTGAGCTCAGGCGATCCCCGCGGTACAGCGGAAAGTGGCAGGCAGACGTAACGTCTCCGTTCCCTACTCAGGGAACGAGGGTTACATACGTAACCGTAGACGTTCCCTTTCGTTGTCACTCCGAGTTACGTCGGATGACGACGAATGGGGTTACCAGTCTAATCACGCCACCTTCTCAGCTGTCTTCCAGTGCCCTGCGTAAATCGAGATCCTTGTCAGCCTGGACAAAGGACTCCATATAACACAGGAATACCAAGGTACACTGGGAAGCATATCCCAAGCTTAGGGGAAGTATGCAATTAATGCCAGCCCGGAGGGGGGGGACTTAGAGAATACACATATGACCCGAAGGAAGCATATGGAAAACACTGGGGTGTCCAGCCGCAGGTGGAATATTTCAACCCCAGGGGTGGCAAGGTGGCTTGCCAAGGGAAGACACACGCTCAGAGAGGCTTACAGTGGAAATACACATGTGGGGGTCGCTCAGAGGAGGGACCATGCACACGGGAGGCACCTAGCCGACGCACAGGCAATAGACACTGGCGCCGACGTCAGGAGTGCTGGAGGAGCTCAGGGCTTTCGGAGAAGCTCACCTGAGAAAAATATCGCACGTATCCAGTCCGTGGAGTGGAATGGCGAGCAAGCGAAGACACCTGAGCGGGTCCGGTACTAGCTGGTTGAAGCGAGTACACGAGAGGACACAGGCTCCACTCGGAGATTATAGAATCTGGCGAATGTGTTAGGTGTCGCCCAGCCTGCAGCTCTGCAGATGTCTGTTAGCGAGGCGCCATGCGCTAGAGCCCAAGAGGACGCCACACTCCGGGTGGAGTGGGCAGTCACACCAAGGGGGCACGGTCGACCTTGCTGCTGGTAAGCCAAAGCAATGGTGTCCACTATCCAGTGAGACAACCTTTGCTTGGAGAGAGCCTTTCCCTTCAGCTTCCCACCATAACAGACAAAGAGCTGGTCTGAGGTCCTGAAACACTGCGTTCTGTCTACATAGGCGCGGAGAGCGCGTACTGGACAGAGCAGTGCCAAGGCTGGGTCTGCCTCCTCCGAGGGCAGCGCTTGCAGGTTCACCACCTGGTCCCGAAAGGGAGTGGTAGGAACCTTGGGCACATATCCAGGCCGGGGTCTCAGGATCACGTGAGAGGAAGCCGGCCCAAATTCCAGGCACGCTTCGTCAACGGAGAATGCGTGCAGGTCCCCAACCCTCTTGATGGAGGCCAGTGCAACCAGGAGCGCTGTCTTCATAGACAGGAACTTAAGCTCGACTGATTGCAGGGGCTCAAAGGGAGCACTCTTCAGGGCAGTTAGAACCACTGAGAGGTCCCAAGAGGGAACGAGAGGAGGACGAGGAGGATTCAGTCTCCTCGCTCCTCTCAGGAACCTGATGATCAGGTCGTGCTTCCCCACCGACTTACCTTCGATGAGGTCATGATGTGCGGCAATGGCGGCAACATAGACCTTCAGGGTGGAGGGAGACAGCCTTCGCTCCAGCCCCTGTTGAAGGAAGGAAAGCAAAACACTGATCGAGCATCTCCGGGGGTCTTCTCGGTGAGAAGAGCACCAGTTGACGAAGAGGTTCCACTTCAACGCATAGACGTGTCTCGTGGACGGCGCTCTAGCGGAAGTGATGGTAGCCACCACCGCTGGTGGTAGGGTACTCAAACCTGCCTCGTCCCATCCAGGAGCCACACGTGGAGGTTCCAAAGATCGGGACGAGGGTGCCATAGGGTGCCCCGTCCCTGAGAAAGAAGGTTCTTCCTCAGAGGGATCGGCCAGGGAGGTGCTGTCGCGAGGAGTACTAGTTCGGGGAACCAGGTCCGGTTGGGCCAGTAAGGGGCAACCAGAATGACCTGCTCCTCGTCCTCCCTGACCTTGCGCAAAGTGTGCGCAAGAAGGCTCACTGGGGGAAACGCATACTTGCGGCCCTGCGGCCAGCTGTGCGCCAGAGCATCCGTGCCGAGCGTGCCCTCGGTCAGGGAATAGAACTGGGCGCAATGGGTCGAGTCGTGAGAGGCAAACAGATCTATCTGCGCGTCCCCGAACTGGTCCCAAATCAGCTGAACCGACTGGGGATGGAGTCGCCATTCTCCAGGGAGGGGCTGAAGCCGTGAGAGCTCGTCGGCTGCACAGTTCAGCGCTCCGGGAATGAAGATGGCTCGAAGCGACCTCAGATGCTTCTGACTCCATAGGAGGAGGTGGCGAGCGAGTTGTGACATACGGCGGGAGCGTAGACCACCTTGATGGTTGATGTACGCCACAGTGGCGGTATTGTCTGAACGGACTAGTACGTGTTGACCCCTGAGCAACGCCCGGAAGCGGTGCAGGGCAAGGCGTACTGCCAACAACTCGAGGCAATTGACATGCCACAGCCGCTGGGGTCCTGTCCAGGAGCCCGCAGCAGCATGTCCATTGCACATGGCGCCCCAGCCCGTGGTGGAGGCATCTGTTGAGACAACAACATGCCGGGAAGCTCGTGCCAGGGGGACACCGGCCCTGAGAAAACCGAGGTTCGCCCACGGGGTGAAGAACTGACGGCAGGTCGGAGTAACTGGTACTCGGAACGTGCCGTGTTGCCATGCCCACCTCGGGACTCGGTCGCGAAGCCAAAGCTGAAGCGGTCTCATATGAAGCAATCCGAGCGGCGTGACCGCGGCTGCAGATGCCATATGCCCCAGGAGCCTCTGAAAAAGTTTCAGTGGAACCGCACTCTTGCCCTCGAATTGTCTTAGGCAAGTCAGCAGTGACTGCGCGCGCTCGCTCGTAAGCTGCGCGGACATGGCGACCGAGTCGATGTCCATACCGAGAAAAGAGATCCTCTGCACGGGGCAAAGTTTGCTCTTCTCCCAGTTGACCCGAAGGCCCAGACGGGCTAGGTGCCGAAGCACTAGGTCCCTGTGTTCGCAAACCTGATCTCGAGAGTGAGCTAGGATCAGCCAGTCGTCGATATAACTCAGGATGCGAACCCCTTGTTCTCGAAGGGGAACAAGGGCCGCCTCGACGACCTTCGTGAAGATGCGAGGAGACAGGGCTAGCCCGAAAGGGAGAACCGCGTACTGGTATGCCTGCCCCTCGAAAGCAAACCGGAGGAACGGTCTGTGTCGAGGAAGAATGGAGACATGAAAGTAGGCGTCCTTCAGGTCGATCGCTGCCAACCAATCCTGGGGCCGTATGCATTCGAAAACGCGTTTGGCGGTGAGCATCTTGAACGGCATCCTGTGAAGGGAGCGGTTCAGCACGCGCAAGTCCAGGATTGGCCGTAACCCACCGGTTTTCTTGGGGACAATGAAGTAGGGGCTGTAGAAGCCGGACCTCATCTCGGCTGGAGGGACAGTCTCGATTGCACCCTTCGCCAGCAGGGTGGCAATCTCTGCTCTCATGATAGGGGCATTGCCACCGACCAAAGTGGAGCGGACTCCCCTGAAGCGGGGAGGAGACCGTGCGAACTGAATCGCATAGCCGAGCCTGACGGTACGCACGATCCAGTGGGACAGACGGGGAAGCTCTAGCCAGGCTCCCAGGAACTGAACCAACGGGATCATGCGAGCCACAGGCGTCCCCCCGGAGGGGCAGCGAAGCGGAGTAACTGGCCCAGATGTGGACGGCATAGCGGCCCGGAGAGGGGGCACAGTTAGCAACCGCGCCCTGGCAGAGGGGGCCAGGGGAGGACCAGGCTGGTCGTCCCGCGGGGGCCTGCTCTGCCAGGGGTCTGGCGACAGAGGGGGACAGCGGCGAAGCGGTCCGTGGACGGCACGCCATGTCAACCACCTCCGGGACAGAGGGGGACGAGGAGAGCACGGCTTGTGGGCGGCGCTCTGTGACGTCCGAGAACTCTGTGCTCAGAGACGGGAGAATCAGCTCTTTGGAGAATAAGGATTCTTCCCCGGCCCTCCCCGGGGAAAGGAGTGGTCCTGCTACCAACTCCTGGAAAGAACTGAGTCCCATCTCTAAGGAGCCCAACTCAAGAGCGCCGCTTAACCCGGCGTGTAGCGGGGTGCGGGGCTGGAGAGGACTGTGGCGTCCGACCGCGGCCTCCAGAGCCGACCCGGGTGAACGGGCGGGGTGGGAGCCGCGGGGGGGCGCCCTCGGCAGTGGGCAGACTGAGGGATCTGAGCGGACGGCGGGGCCGTCGGGACAGAATCAACCTCAGTCTGCTCCATCGCCGAGGTGCCCGTCTCACGAGCGCCGCTTAACCCGGCGTGTAGCGGGGGGCGGGGCTGGAGAGGGCTGTGGCGTCCGCCCGCGGCCCCCAGAGACGGCCCGTGAACGGGCGGGGTGGGAGCCGCGGGAGGGCGCCTTCGGCGGTGGGCAGACGAGGGATCTGAGCGGACGGCGGGGCCGTCGGGACAGAATCAACCTCACTCTGCTCATGGGCGGCTGAGAGCTGTTGGGCAAGCCCTCAACCGCACCGCCGAAGAGGCCGACCTGGGATATGGGAATGTCGGACAGACGGGTCCGCGCGACATCCAGCACATCAGACAGGTTCAGCCACAGACTGGTGAGCATCACCTGACCCAGGGAGCGTACGGCCACTTTCGTCGCTCAGAGAGCAAGGTCAGTGGCGGCGCGCAGCTCAGTGAAGAGCCCTGGGTCAGTCCCGCCCTCGTGCAGGTCCATGAGCATCTGGGTCAGGTGGACCAGCAGAATGACCATGGCATGCAGTGAGGCGGCTGCCAGTCCCGTGGCGCTATAGGATCTCGCCACAAGCGTAGACGAAAAACTACAGGCCACGGGCGGGTGCTTAGGATTGCGCCGAGAAGAAGCACTCTGAGGACACATAGCATCGCAACAGAGCGTTCAGCCGGGGGAACCCCAGTGTACCCATGGGCAGCGGCCCCATCGAGGGGAGGAAAGGCGGATGAGATCAGCGAGCGGTCCCGAGAAGACAAGGGGGTCTTCTTGGACTTCGAGATCTCATCATGCACGTCCGGGAAGAGAGGTATTGGGGTTTGCCGTGGACGAGGGTCGGCGGCCTTACCCAAAACCCATCGTCCCAGGAAAGCATGGTCGTCATCTCCGGATCAGACTCAGGCACAGCCGTATGCACACCGGAAGGTGGCAGCTGTGACGAGCCCTCACTTCCAGAAGACTCAAACCCACCTAGTGATGCTGCAACAGACATGGCATCTTCCTCTGTAGCTTCAACTGAAACACGCGGGCCACCAGAGGGTAGACTCGCGGGAATCAGCAGTTCACTAGCGGGCACCGTCATTGAAGAGGGGGGCTGGGGTCACGGACACATAGTCGGCGCCTAGATCCAGACCGTAACCCTCAGGTCACCCTGGCCACCAGCCGAAGATCGGGGGGTGGATGAGGGGACTCTCACTCTTGCGAGTTCACCGAGTCTCGACCTATATATGACGCGATGATCACGTTCCCAGCGAGAACATGAGTCACCCACGAGCGCTGTTCAAGCATGATCAAAGCCCAAACACACTAGACAGCGCTCGTGCCCATCAGAGTCCGATACCAGTCCGCTGCAACCAGAAATGCACGGGCGAGCCGTCTTTAAAAAGACGTGCCACGTGTAAGCTCTTTTAGTGAGAGAAAACTCAAGTGTTGAAGCACCCGGGGAGAAACGCACCGACTGGCAGACCACTGCAACAGATCAGCAGGAAGCACGCTCTCGCCGTAGATCGCCGTCACACCAACACTCGAGGTACTCGTTTGTAAAGCTGACAATTCAGAGATGGCTAGTGGAGAGAAGAATACACTTGGCTCCGAAGCGAAAACATATCTGCTTGCTGCCGGCTTCCTCCTTTTATACCCACGAGGTGGGGCGGAGTTACGCCATGCAAATTCCGCAGACCCATGGCATTTCTTTGCCATTGGCTCGTTTTGTAATACTCGAAGTTGATAGGCTTTCTAAGCGAAACCCCATTCGTCGTCATCCGACGTAACTCGGAGTGACAACGAAAGGGAACTCTAAAATCACTTTATCCGCAGACAGCGTCTTTCACAGGCCTCTTAAATGGACATCCATGTGTGCTGTTTTTAATCTGCAAATCGAGCCTCGCAGACAAAAGACAACAGTGGCAAAGTGAAACCCATAAGTTTCATTAATTTACTGCGCTCTACTCACCTCATGCCTCTTCATATCGTGCTATACAACAGGATCTGCAACTGCACAGCGAAGAGGAACGTCCTCCATTCACTGGTTTTAAAAATGGCTCTTATTTATTCTCCATCAATACACAAAACACGTCAAAGCTTTCATGCACGACACCTTTAAACCCTCACAAATGTTGGATCCTTCGTCCAGACAAGCCGATTTACATGAAACTGACCGATTTGGTGCGTTTCCAAGGTGGGTAGGTGTGGTGGCCGCTTATAATGTTTCCTGAGTGGGCGCTGGATGCATACAAAAGCACTTTTTTTTTGGCTGTTTGCACGATTTTAGGGCAGAAAAGGGCTGTTTTCAGGAAAAGCACAAAAGAATTGCAATGCCTCATCTCCACAGTTCAGAGGAGCATGTAAGAGTGAATAGAGGCTGCTTGGCTGGTTCATTCTCGTCTTCTGTAGGTACGCCAAGGAGGTTAAATGTAGCGATTCTGTGAAATAGGATGACCTGCTGGCATCCGTATATGAACAAATCAACTACAGGCATTAGCGCTTCAAGAGTTATATTCATTCCCAGAGTTACAACAAGGAGTATATTTGGATGCAAAGTAAACACCTTCCCACTGTGTCAGACAATAAAAGTTGTTTGTTAGTTTAAAATGTTATACATAGAGGCAGAAGTAAAAGAAATGGATGATAGCAATAACATAAGGTCTTTCTCTGAGGTATTTATTCTGATGTAATAAAGTGGAGAGGATGTCCTCTTCAGGTCACAACTCAAATTCCCTTCCACAACTAACCGCTGATGAAAGAGTTCCGGAAAACCTGATATAGCAAACAATTGTTGTTCTGCTGCTGCCGAGCTGTAATGACCTCAAATAAAACTGATTATCAGTTATGCTTACAGGAGAAAATCTGCACCAGTTGCATCAACAAACATGTCCCTTTTAGACCCAGCAGGCAGATCCCATAACTGGTTGTAAAAACTGTATTTGTCCATTGACGACCATTTAACAGTGCATTATTACAAAATATAAATAATATTTAAAGATTCCCTACGTCTCTGTTTTCAAGGACTCTTATTTTGATATTCTTTTGTCTTGGTTTGCTTGTGTTTTAGTTCCTGCTTCCTCTGTTTCCATCATAGACAGTAAAAGAAATGGACACAGCGACCCCATTGATTTCAACCGAGAAGACTGAAGCCCGATTATTGCACTTCCTGTCTGATGGCTGAGCGACTGCGCAGGCTCAAACTGAGCGTGACGACAGTCTGACAGTTGTAAATCTTCTAGTAGCTGTACCAAGACAAATCTGAATCACCTAATTCCTCAAACACGTTGTTGAATTATTTTGTCCTGTTACTTTTATGGACTCTCTATCTATGGGCTTCTCCCTTGACTTTATACCTCTATGTCGTTAAAGATTGCCTGCGAGCTTCTCCTCCTGTCTATACGGTAATTTCTCTAAACTGCGACTCAGGGGTTATGACGCATTTGTTAGCCTAATTTTACAAAAACGGCTTCTACGGGGCCATAACGTAAGATACAAAGTAATGGAGCCTTTTATACATTGTCGTGTTTCTTTAAAAATAAAAAATGGACAAATGAAGTCTTTGGACGCCTCAGATGTAAAGTTATTCGCTGTCAAAGTGACGCCAAAATGAATGGGAGTCAATGGAATGCTTACAGCAGGGTTCTGCTACAATGGCGGCTCCCGCGAGGCTTCAGTTTCAGGCTGATGGATTACCCCCTTGGTTTCCATTGCTGTTTTGTTAGTTGCCATAGTTGTTTCATTGATTAGTGTCTCACCTGTTACTCATTATCTTATGAATTTAAAACCTCAGTTGTCTTCTCATCTTTGTCACATGGTAACGTTTCGTGCTGGTGTTTCTTCGTTCTTTAAAACATTATTAATTTAAATATAAAACCATAAACTTATAGGAACTGTAAGCTGTCATTCAAATATTCAAACACACTATATAAAAGGCACAGCTAAGGGTATGTTTACACGACAATGATATAATTAAAAAAATATCACATCTATCCTTTGCATTTTTTCCAGACCTAACCCTTACAGACAACAATGTTGTCAAAATCACAGTTCATACGTATCTGTGAAAACGATTAAAATCAAGGTGTTTTTCATGCCGGGCCAGTAGTTGGCGATGCCACTTTGTAAAGAAACACTACACACCTTTATATAAACGTAATATAAACACATAATATACATGTGCTTGACATCACCTTTTTCACAAATGATTGTTTTTGTAGTTTAATTGGAGACTATAAGAGTGTCATTTTCCAAAAAGTGCACTTTGAAACACGTTTTGAAAATTTTGGCCCCAAAACGCCGTTGACATGTAAATGAACGGCCAAAACGCGTTAAAAGTCGTTTAAACGGCACCTAAACTATAGTGAACACTGGTTCACTTAAGTTAAAAGTTACAATATTTTTTTTAGATTCTGTAATTGTTATTAAATCACATATTTAAAACACTGCCTATGGCTAGTTTCTACAGTAATTTGAAGATTTAACATGAAAATATATGCATGGCTACAAATTTAGATGCAAATTAGTTTTGATTGACAGACCTAAACAACAAACTGAAACAGTATTCATTCAGTAATTTTTTCAAAGAAATACAAAGAAATAACACATTGAATTAAACATGAAATTTTGGAAAAAAAATACTGAAATAGTCATTTTGGTTACCCTTTTTAAGGTTTTACAGTGTAAATACATTTAAGTATGGAGTAATAATAATTAGCTAGGATTAGGATAATTAACTAAGGTTAGGATTTGGGGTTAACTGCATGTAATTAAGCACAATGTAGTAATTACTGTAACGACTGAGACAAATCAGACACAATTATTTGTTATATTTAACAAATAATCTTTAAAACTCACGCTTGGATCCCATCCCCCCAACAAGGACAAGAAGGGTCTTGGTTACCATGATTACGATCAGATAAGTTGGTTTTAATTGCTGTTAAATATGGGGTCACGTGGAAAAAGCAGAGGCCATAGCCCTTGAAACAGACGTTCCTACATTAATCTATGGATGAACTGATCTGTAAATGAACATGCAACCCAGGACAATGTGTGCATGATTTACTGTCTTGTGTAGTGTCTTTTGATACTATTATGTCTTAGATACTATGTATTTTATGATAGAACCAATGGTCAATGTAACCCCAACTGTATCATGTCTCCTATCTAATTAATCCTCAATTAATGACTCACACTTTAGAGTACATCACCTTCTCATAGAATGCAGTGTGTGTTTGTTATATCTATCTGAGTATAAATGAACACAAACAGCAAGGTCTATGTCTAAACAAACTTGAAACGGAGCCATAAATCCTCCCAACTGTGGAATTTACTGCTTGGAAATTCCCCATTTAATATTGGTCGAGCCAACAATGAGAGGTGGGACCTTTCTCAGATTTTAAATAGCCTCTACACAAGCTCTTCCCTCTCTTGGCCTTCTCATTAGGTTTGCATAGCTGTCCTGCATGGTCACACTAGGCCCCAGGTCAGCAGGCCTTGGCCCACAACCAGCCATGTGCTCATTCAGGAGAGAGAGGACTCTCTCAACCACAACGGAATCAAAGGACAACATCAGGAGTGTGGGCACAATGTCCATCGCAACTCCAACCATAAACTCTTCAGACGTCCTCCCTTCTCCTGTTTTCTCTGCGTGTCCTCTCCGGCCCAGGGCCGGCAGGCCACAATCTGCACTCCAGCCATGGGAACAGAGTCAAACCAGCCACGCAAGTTCATCACCAATTCAGTCAACGCCGAAGAAATCGGTTGAGGCTCATGGGACCATCAAAATCCTTCTTCAGGAACTTCATGAAATGTTTCACTGCAAAGGCCATGCAAGTATACATTTAATGAGGTGCTCTGAAAATGATAAGCTGATGGTTCTTTTCATAGTTAAATGGATCTTTTCCATAGTTCCATTTCCTGTATGTATGTGTGTTTAGTTATGTTAGTGTTGATAAAACTTGTGCACAATACATATTTGGTTCTGATTCTCTGCTTGCAACAAAGTTTATTTTACGATTTAGATTTTGACTATAGGCTCTTAGTAGTACTGTACAGTAAGAACGACATTTCCCTTCCCCGGAAATGAACATTTCTTAGAATTAAGTGTAAGTGTTCACGGGACGAACAGGTGGATTGATTGTAATATTAATTTTACCACATTAAGTTAATTCTATTAACTGATCCAAATATTCTCAAATTATGACAAGTTATGATTTATTTTTAATATTTCTTTAGAGCTAATTTACTACATTACTTTAGTAACTACATGTAACACATAACAAGAACCCTGCAAAATAAAGCATTACTGTAATTTCTTACTCCAATCTTTGTTTTATTTACAAGTTCGAAAAATCTTCCTTTTTTTAACACAATGTGAAACGGACTTACATTAAACAGGGTTATTTTCATTTCTGCTATTTTTGACCTCACAGCTCAGGATAATATCCAGTGAAATGTTTAATACTGTGTGTGTTTTTGTGGAGCCATCCGCCAATCAATTTTGCCGTAATGTAATTATGGGGCTCTTCAGGTACTTTACTCACCTGCATGTTACCTCATCTTTAACCAAGCATTATGGAAAACACAATTTCCATTTTATTTTACAATGAAATGATCCAGTATAGGCATCCTCTAAATTTAGACATCTCTTAATGGGTGTATCACAGCTAATGAGCAACAAGCACACTAAAATAAGACCATAGGTGTTTCTCAATGTCAAGGAAGGATCCTCGGAAGCCGTTATTTCGAGGATGCTACGTCATCGACATCCGTCGAAGGACTGTTCCAATGTCTAGGATCCTCAGAATTTCAACCAAGGACTATGCCCTTCGTTCGAAAAATATCCCATACACAGGAAAGGATGCATATGTGTAGCCTTCGCGCTCTCAAATCACCCACAATCCTATGCGCCAGCTTTACTATCTTTTTCAAAAAATAAACAATGTCAGACGTTAGCGGATTCGGAGCAATAACGGGGCACTATGCTTGTACATCTAAGTTACCATACATTTGTTATAACCGTTGTACATATAAGTAAAGTTTAACGTTTAAGTGCAAGTACAAATTACTACCGTATTGATATAACAAATTATACAGATATATACAAATTACGTTATTCATGGCTAACTGAACCGGACCTGTCATTTAGCTTGGTTGCCGTCACCGGCATTTCTTTTATAAATAACGAGTTAAGTTGTACAAAGTAATTTAACATGATTAGCAGAAGAGAATTCTTTTAAAAGCATTTAAAATCGTACTGGCCCCAAACTTTTGAACGGTAGTGTACATCACAACTTTTTGATCTTTTTGAATTTTTGCAGCGCCAAAAGCGGACCTTTTCACTGACGTAATGACGCAATGACGTGGATTGCTAGCCTGTTCCATTTACGTGTTCTCCGAATGCTAAAGAGGAGCCTCGCCTAGCCTCTGAAGGAAATGACTTGGAAGGATCAATCCTGCCAAGGAAGTATCCTTGACATTGAGAAACTGCTCATATTTTCACACCTATTCGCTAGTCATGGTGAAGTAATGAGGAAGTAAGACACTATTATTATTCCTAAACACCAGGGGCCATATTACAGAAACATCCTGACACCATGCTGATTTCAGTTAGAAACCTGTCAGATCTTAACTTGAGATATGAGGCTTCAATAGTTCAGCACCAGATGAAGAAGATACTACTGTTCATATTAAAATCGAGAAATCCAGTGAATGTGAATGTGCTGTTCCTGGTTATGGGGAAGCCACTTTGTCTCTGCATAGCTTTCTGAAGTATCTCAACTTTACACTGTAAAAAAAAAAAAAAAAAAACTGTTAAATTGCTACAGTAAAAAACCTGTAAAAAATGGCTGTGTTGTACCATATATGGTGAAATTTTTTTAATGGTTTAACATCACATTATATTTGTCTGTGAAATACTGTCAAATTTATGTTTTTTGGCACATAAACTTCATAACTTCAAAAAGCAGATTCCCAGAAGTCCCTACGTGACCAAGCGTCGAAACTGCCTGTGTAATTCTAAAGGTCACAGAAATTGGAAAAGAGTCATGTAAAATGTAATTACATTTATTTTTTGTGCAAGAAAACCTTGCCTGACATTATAAGTAGATCTCAGGGCAAAACAAAAGGAAATGAAAAGAAAAAAAAGGTTTAGAATATGGTCCCTTTAATTTGCACATCTATTTAGGTCGGTTGAGAAAGACCACACCTGAATGTTAATTTGTCCAGTGATTTTGTGCTTTTTTGATTCACCACAGATATGAAATGACCAATGTTCGGTTTTAGTAATTTTTTATTAATATGTGCTGATACAGGGTCGTACTGACGCAAACGCTTACATAAAACCATCCCCTTTGGCCCAAACAGCTGTCAAAGCAATGAAGGTGAGAAATAAAACATGTATCATTCTTCAGTAAAAACAGTAAATCACATTAACCCTCCTGTTACACGGGACCCAAGCATCATAATTTAATCAAAGAGTTGTTCAAATAAAACAATGAGTTCAGAACAGAAAAATAAAGAAGAATCAAATGACAGGATCATTACCCTGGACTTTGATGACTCGTTCCCTCCCATGCTTGTTTTATACAATGTCTAATACTGCCCGGTCACACAACAATGTACTAATATGATAGTCCAACTCAAGAAGGCCTAATACAGGGTGATTCTGTCCCCTGCCCTCTTTCTCAAAACCACCCAACCCTGACAGGATATGAACACACCACTGAAAAAAAAGACTGGATGTTTCTTAAAGAAACTTGCTGTATGATAAGGCGGTGATTCTCCTAGAAGACCATTTTACACCCACCCATCTCCTGAGTGCTGGCCCAAACAGATATGCAAACATACAGTCAAATGCATGTCTAAAATAAGCTATAAAAAGCTTCAGATCGACCAAACTTAAATATGTAAAATGCCCTTGCTTTAAGATTTCTACATCCTCTTAGAATTTCTGTACAGAGTACAAAAAACTACACAGCTCATGTGTTAGTGTTTTGTGAACACTGTTTAGGGAGTCAATATTACCCAGAGCTCTGTGTTCTGGTGTCACCCCGCTCGACCGAGCCGTTGTTAAAGACTGACAGACAGCTGGTTAACAGTTAACGGCATGAACCTCCCCAGTGAGCTCTTGTCACAGTCTCAAACTACAGTACAGGTGCTGTTTCTAGCACAGACACACTTCAAGAGATCAATGACAGAATAATACTACATTATTAGTGTGTAGACATCGGTTTAAAACCAGTGCTTGCCTGTTCTCTCCATGTTTGTGACAGTTACCCATTTTCCATCGACACAGTGCTGGTGCCAAAGCCCAGTCTTGCCAGATCCACATATAAAAAGGTGTTTCTGGGCTCTGCAAGGTACCCTTAAATTGCAAACCAAAAACCGCTTATGTCATTTTTGTCGGACCTAACAGCCTATATAATAAATGTAATTTCCCTGTCAAGCTGAAGTAAAATGATTTTCAATAACGGATAGTTTCTTTGTTTGATTTGTTGTAAAATGCTGATACTCCTGCAACATATATTCTTGTTGCTTATTGCTCTAATTAAAAATTTTGTACATGTTAAATGATGAATGAATTTTCTCCTCTATAAATGTAATATTACTAATCACTGTTTAAAAGATTTCTCGGACCTTTACCTTGACTGTTCCCTGCTGGTGGAAGGATCTGCCTAACTCAACCAGAGGTGATGAGTCCGTAGCCACTTTCAAGATACTAATACTAACACTTTCTCTCACTTTCTCACTTTCTCTGCGTTGGATTAAAGTTAAACTGAGAGGGGTCATAGCACTTGCATATTGTTGTCCTACTGTTAGTTTAACTGCTTCTATTGTTCTCATTTGTAAGTCGCTTTGGATAAAAGCGTCTGCTAACTAAATGAATGTTAATGTATTTGAAAGAACATCCTTTACATCAAACATTCAACCAAAGTTATATGGTCTTTAATAATGCTCTCAAAAAGTGAACACAAAAACATTTATACATTGTTCAAGGAATGTTTTTACCTGAAACGTTTAGTTGGATGTTCATGTTCATGTCATGTTCAACGTTTTTTTTTTTTTTTTTAATGTTGCTACTGTACCCGTTTCTGAATATGTTCAGATAATATTCAGAAGTAACGTTCCCATAATGTTTGCTGAATGATAAAATTGAATTTTCCCTTCAGGTTCGTATAACCAAGAAAAAAGAAAAAATATTAGCTAAGATTCCGAAATAACGTTTTTAAATTGGGAACGTTAGCGAAACATTCTTAGAATATATTTTTGTTAGCTATGGGGCCGTGTGCAAAGAAGTTAGTCAATAGCGTCAATTCAAGCAATTGTGAATTTGTGTGAAATTTGCAAGGGGAAATGTTTCACCCTTGCAATTCCTATTGAAATTACTGGATTTTGCAAAGGTAATTGTGACTGCACCTTAAAAGACAGAAAAGCATTGTTTGCTCGTAGACAGGCTACGTAGCAACATAGTCAGTTACGTCATCTTTCAGTTCTCAAGTCATTGGAAATGTGGGCCAGTTGTGAGAAAGGCTCATGCATTCCTCTAACACAATCACCATTTGGTTGGAAAAAAAGGGGTGGGAAAGATCTATTAGAATGGTCTCTCCATTGGATCAAATGCGGCCAAGATACAGGAAAGTGTTGATCGCTCAGTAACTGAGGGATCCCAATAAAACATGTCAGATAACTCCAGGGGTTCTCTTTGCCTGTCAGCCGTGGTGCGGCCGAGCAGGTGGGGTGCTTTGCCCAGGGCTGATGCTTCATGTTGTTTTGACAGCAGGGAATGACTTGATCATCACTCTCTCCCTCTCTTTTATTATATCTATCCTACTATCTGGACATCAAGTCAACATGTGTCTCTAAAAGCGAAGGGGATGGCTCGTGATCAGAGATCATGACTCTGGCTCTCTGGTGCCAGGCCTCAGCTGAGGATTGGGATGACAGCAGGGTGAGAGACTGTCAGATCACAGGAGTGCAGGCTAGGGACAAGAGACGTCTGGAAAGAGGACCTTTATATTTCCTCTCTGTCTCACAGGCCCACGTGAAATCTGCGCTCAATTTTTTTCAGCAGAAAATGCAAATTTGGACACACACTTAAATTCATTATTAAAAAGTCCATTAAGACTTTATGTTTAAGTAGCTTTTCTACTCCTAAACACTGACCAAATCCACTTTTAGAAGATATACGCTAGTAAAATGTACTTTCTCTACTGGGAAAACAGGCCAAAATATCTTGCACTTTTATGGGCATGTATATTTATTTTCCAATCAACTGCTCTAGAATCAGAATATCCCTCCCCCTGATTCCACCTGTCAGCAAATCATGGATCATGAGTGATGTAAACTAAATGCTACTGGTTATATAAAAAAGGGACACACTCTTTGATATGTCCAGCCCAAACTTCCTTTTTCAAAAGGAAATTTATCAAAATCGGGAAGAAAACCATATTTGACAAGCCATTTCAGGAGTTCTTTTCCTATTTGGCAAATTTCATTATGTTTTCAGCCAATAATCGTATCGTTTTGAAACTCATTCCGCATAAAAAAGGGCTGGGGGGGGGGGGGGTTTGTCCGGGAAGCAGCAGATTCTGTCTCGGCCTACTCATCCAGTATCTATTCATGCACTCTTAGCCTCTCCGAGTGAATGTGAAGACATGAAAACGAGGCTGATATGGAGAGTGGATCAGGGTGATTCCTTTCATATCTAAAGAACAGCGAACACAAGTGCTCTCAAACAGCGAGAGGGGGAAAAGACAAAAGGAGAAACCCAAAGCGCAGGAACATGGTGGGTTGACTTCGCTAGATTATAGCTCTTAGTATTATTATGATAATCAGGGGTTGTATGGGGATTTTGGAGGTGGTAGCAGTCCCTCGGAGCAGGCTTTAGTCTAGCAGTTTACTACAGCGCATAATCACTGTCATTATCACCATATTCAACACTGTACTATATTATCCCCTCAGTCCCATGTAAACAAAGCCTTTGACTAACATAACAAATCTTCCCACATTAATGCTCAACTAGGAAAGCCATGTAAATATAATTTGGTGAGCTAAGCGGGAAGGGAGAGAACGGTGTAGGCAGGGGGAATGCAGAAAAAGGGTCGATGGGAACTTAAAGCAAGCAAGGGCAGAGAGATGCAGAAAACGTGATGCACATCGGATGTCTCCAGGGATGGAGGGGGAGAGGTAAACAGCCTCTCCCACGGGCCGGTGCAGCAGGGTAAGAGGGTAAAACAGCAGCGGTGTGGTGCCAGGTGGGAAGAGGGCCATGAGTCAGGAGCAGATCTCCTTAGAAAGCATTTTAAGCTCTAAAAGAGCCAGTTCACAAGGGTGTATGACAATACATTCAAACGGTCAAACCTGCTGACCAGTTGAAACTGGTCCTACTTATCAACATGGAACATTTTTGCAAGGAAAGCATGAAAACAAAAACTGTTCAGGTCATTGCTTTCAATAAAAGCTGATCATACATGCCTTGGGCTAAATATAGGACCGGGTGTACTAACCACCTTCTGGCCAGCACACTGGTGAACATACTGACCCTGCGTCAATCAGTACAAGTTTCCATGCAATGGATTGCACACACGTCCCCTTAGAAGACTTACAGTAGAAACAGATAGAGAAAGAGAGAGTGCAGATAGGACATACATTCAGGATTCACAATGTTCTCCACCTCTGACAGCGAGTGTAGCAGACCTTCTTTAAACCAGCTGCACACTAATGTAGGTTTGACATCACCTCTTTCATTAAACATGGATACTCACCCCTGCTCTCTCTCTTTCTCTCCATGGCTATGTTTGTAATGGCATACTAGCTTACTACATACTGCATAGTATACACTGTGTTTCAAAACAACAGCAAGTGAAACAGAGGACAAATGTTCCACAATATACATTTCAAACATGCACACTGTTGTCACATGACCTCACCATGTTGCATGTTGAATTCAGTGAGTGATGTCTAAATAGCATTGGGAATAAAATAAGTGATTTGGCAAATAAAATGTCTTACGTTTTGGCAGTCCAATCAAATAATTATACAAATTTGCAGACATTTTCAGCTCATCCATCACATAGGAAATTAAAGGTCAAGTAAATCTGCATATTTTGCACAGGATACACAGTATATACTGCAACAGTAGTAAGAGTAGTATATTAGTATGCTCTTAAAAATATAGCACACTCTAGTTACCTTCACATATGCTCTGTACACAGAATGAAAACCACACTGAATAAATGAATATGTGCATAAATAACCAAAACGGACAAATAAATATTAATAAATAAAACATCAGACATGAAAGAGTTGAAGATTGAGCAGACTTCAGAGGGGTGGAGCACTCATGAATACCTCTCTTTTGTTCAATAGGCTATGCAGCTTATTTGCATATGGGGATTCTAAACCACAGAGGACATCTCATTGGTCAGATGTTCCCTTCGCCCAATGAATGCCATTATGTTTTGTTTTAAATCTCAGTGTACCTGACTGGCAAAATAACATTTAAAATACCTTTAACAAAGTCTTTTAGATGGAAGCTTATACTGAGCTTTTATATAGATATAGATTTACTCTGCTTCCTGTCCTTCTAATGTGGGCCCATGTTACCCAGTAAAAATAGCCTCTGAGACACACGCACACACTCTGGTTCACAGGCATCCAAATGTTCACGTATAGACATACACATACAAACTGTAAATCAACTGTCACACCAGGTTCAGAAACCACTGCTGATATTGGTATGTAAAAACAGTCAAATACAATCTAGGGTTTGCGACTGAAACTTTTCCGAATATGCCCCCGAATTTGTTTTTCTTCAGCTAAATATCTTATATTCTATTCATCTAGTCATCTGATATCTATTACATCCTCCCGATAAAATATAATTAGCAATACATTATGGCAGCTGTCAATCAACCCACAATGCACCAGTGCACCCCTGAGGCACAGTGTATTCCCCTTTCATTCAAGTCAAGCACTTCCTGTCTGGGAATGTTGAAGGTCAAACATTACCAACAATGTAATGGGTTATAATTACACAAAAATTGTGCCAGGATTTATCTCGTTTGTATGTAAAATCCTTCACTTTCTCTCTCTCTCTCTCTCTCTCTCTCTCTATCTCTCTCTCTCTCTCTCTCTCTCTCTCTCTATCTCTCTCTCTCGCTGTCTCTTGGCAGACAATTAGATTTCCTGGCACCACGGTGCTCCAGGGCAAGACCAAATGAGGGCCGGAGAGAAAGAGGGAGAAAGAAAGAGAGAGGGAGAGATCGGTTTAGTCTCCAGGTCACAAACTTCAAAACATCTTTATTTTCGACTCTTTTCAATTTCTGTTGCAGTACAATAACTGTTTTTCATAGTATTTGATATTTTTTTGTTGCTTTTGTTCATCTATGTACAGGAGACGAGTAGAATAAGACTTGCTGTCGCTTTCGTGTGATTCATATGTACAGAGGTCAGACTTGAAGAATGGCTGGAGCAGTAGAAAACAAAATCTTCTAGCCACAATAACACAGGTGATACAGCACGTCCACCTACAACATCCATCTGTGATTCGGAGAGCAGCTTCAGTCCTTAATCCACCCCCATCTGTGGATCTGAGACGAAACCCTACAGAGTTTCATTCATGAGAGGTCCCATGGTCGAGAGGCTTCAAACGACCCAGCTGACAATGGGTTGTGTCCTAGGGCCCCCCCACCCCCCAAATTCCCAGTCTCTGTGGTTGTTCTGTACAGAAGAGTCAGTTCAGAGAAAGAAATAAAGGCAACTCCACTGAGGCAGCTTCCTGCTACCTGTGTCTGAACAATAGTCCTTGTTTTCCTTTTTCATGAGCATATGTTCACACTCTTTATGTTCAGTAACAAGCACTTCTGTGAGTGTGTGTGTGTATAGATTCCAGTTTGTGTCCTGGCTCAAAAACAGTTATTTTTGGCAACACCAAAGAGCTTTCAGAGAGATTTTTGTCACTTGCAGTATAATGGCATACCCCCATTTCCTCATGTAACAGCTCTCATCAAATAATGATGGAGAAAGACAGAGAAAGGAAAGTGAAGGTAAGGAGTTACGCAAAAGTAACATTTTAAAGATGTGACATGAAATAAAAGACAGAAATAGAAGGCCGGTGTGATTCTTGACGGTATTCTTGAAACAGAGAGAGCTGAAAGCGGTGACGTCGGTTGAGAGAAGGCAGATAGTAGGACTTGCTGTTTCTGTATGTGTGTGTGTGAGGAGGGAGGAGAAAATGACACTGATGAGAGAGCAGAGTAGTTACACAGCACTTCAGAGAGCCTGCTGCCATGGAGACTAACCTCTCTGTCGCTCTCCCTGTTTAGGCTTTCCTTTCTTACTTCAAAACAAATGAAAGAGCTAAAAGGCAACCAGACATAAGGAGGGAGTCAGAGACAGGAGAGGAGTCCATCATCGGCATCTGCACTTTGCATCAGACCCTGTGGTGCTCTTACTCCTCCACCTCTTCCCTGTAGTCACAGGCTTGTGACCAGCTGCATCTGTCCATCTCCCTCGCTGTGGGGGGGCTCAGGGGAGGGGTGGGCTTCAGTGCTCGGTCTCCTAGGTGGAGCCTGGTAGAAGGTCTGCATGGGGGCTCCGCGGGAGCCTATGGCAGGCCGACCCGAGCTGTAGTAGAGCTCCTCCGGAGGCTGGGCTGAGCGTGGAACCACTTCTAGTGGCTCTGGGCTGCTGTCAGGGTAGGGAGAATCTCGTAGGTTGGTGATGCTGGTGTAGAGGGAGTCCCGCGCAGGCGAATCGGGAGCTCCATTGTGGCTGTGGTGTGCTGCACTTTGGCCGCTCTGACCGCTGTTGCCCAAACTCTCTGTCAGGTCAGCCGTGTAGCTTTCGGACTCTTCGGGGTCACTCTGGTAGAGCACGGACTGGGCACGCTGAAGCAGCAAGGGCTCCTCCAGAGCCTTGTACAGCAGTTCCACATCCTGCGGTGTGCGCTGACGTGCTTCTCTCGAACAAAAGTCTTCGTCGTCCTCTATGCCTATCACCGGGTCGGGCCCGCCTCCACCCCGTCCAATGCCCATGTGCCCATGTCCTCTGACCAGGCTGCCACATGTTCTGTCACCTCCCCCAACCCCTCCACCGCCTCGTAGATTATTATGCACGAGTTCAGATATGATCATCTTCTCGAATGCCGCAGCATCCGAGAGGTTTCTTCGTATGCCGCCGAGAGTTTCTGAACCGCGGGGGTTGAGAAGGGGAGGGGGGCTATCTCCTCCTCCGCCTCCCAGGAAGTCACAGCTTCCCCCGGGAGCACCCGGACCCCCGACGGTCCGCAAAGAATAGCTGTTGTTGAAGTTCCCATTCAGAGGTAGAGTCTCCATGCCTCCATGATCTCGGTTCTTAGACAGTGTGCTCTCTGTTGGGGGAGCAAATGAGAGGAAGTAAGCAAATGAAAAAGAAGAGGAAGAAGTGAGCACTTCATTACCTATTTTAATCAAGATTCAAAGCAATTCAAAGCAACAGAATTCGGGATTAAATCAACAATGGGGAAAGCAACTTCCATCACAAGATTAATAGGCTTATGGACAGAAGCAAGTTATTACCAGGGACTTAAATTGTGTACATAGAAGCACGGCTTCACTGCACACGTGAAGAGGTTATCATCTAAAATTAGCCTATAAAACACTGAAAATAGCCATAAGCATGAAAGTGAAAAGAGTCTTACTTGGGTCACGGAAAGTTCCTGTGGATCCATGGTGAGGCCGTGTGAGGGCAAAGTTAGACAAAAGAAAGACAACAAAAGTGATCAATGATATATTTCTACATTTAGTTTTACATGGAACTGCATTATTTTTCTTGAAATCCCCACAAAATTAATGTCAGCATTAACAAATGTCACACACCAGAATTGTTGAATTACTGTAACAGCCATGAGACAACAATGGACATCTATAGAAAAACAAATCCCACACAGCAATGTCTCATTTACAGTGTTGAGGAAGCTACTTTGAAACTGCAGATTGCCATGCTACAGGCTAATCATAATTGGAAATATATAAAATAAAATGACTGTTTTCAAAATGTAGTTAGCAACAATATCAGCTACAAAAAAAGTAGCTAACTATAATTCAATTATTTAAAAGGGTAGTACACAAAATGACAATTTTGTCATTATATAATGTTTCAAACTTGTTACTTTGTCTTCATTTTTTTAGAGGAACAACAACAAATATTTTTTGAAGAATGTTTTTTTGTCAATACAGTGAGAGTTATAAGCAAAAAGTGACTTTGATTATATGAACAAGAACAGAATTCTTTAAGAAAACTAAGGCTTATTGTTTGGTTTTTGGCATGATGATTATTCAGCGAGACGTTATTCACACTTCAACCTCATAAAGTCAAGACGATGTTTATTTCATGCACCCTTTCACACTCCAGAGATGTTGTGATATTCTTTTAACTCGTCGGCGTGTTTTGAACGCAGAAGATGCGTGTGGCGGCACAGACCAAGGCGTGCGGGGGTTTAAATATTAATGCCCGGTATGATTTTAATCAACGCTCCTCTGTGCAGAGAGAGAGTAATTAGACATTCTAATGAGGCCCTCCTCCTACTTCCTCTCCATAAGCATTCTAAAAATGTCCTCTCAGCCAAGCCGAGCTGAGCGCCGCACCGTCAGCCTGACACATTACACAGAGAGGGAACGTTTAAAATATTCAACAGAGACGGCGTCTTAAATTTCATCCCACTGACATGGGAACCGCAGCTATCTTTCTCTCTCGATGCCTCTCAATCGGCGCATGGAGGGGAACGGTATGGCAAGAGAGTGAAGCCCGGGCATATGTGTGTGCGGCACACGGGCAGAGCCATGCCGATACTCTGTGGCGAATCTCCAGGGATCGCTTTCCTCTCTCGCTCCGTTGTCAGTCACTCAACTTCAGCCCTAGCTTTAATCGATGCTCTGGTCTGTCTTTCCAGCAGGAGGGAATGAAACGCTGGCCAGATGGTCAGCCCCTGTCCACCCCTGTGAATAACACTGACAGACCGACAGGGTGTAAACTCACATGCAGAGGGAGACGCACAGACGCATACACACACAGCATATGTGCACATGAATACCATCAGTGACACTCACACAAGCTGTGGCAGAAACTGCATATACAATAATAATAATAAAACATCCCAGAGGATTTTTTTTATTGTTCAGAGGACAGTCGTTCTAAGCTAAATAACTAAGTTAAGTTTCTTTTGTGTAATCAACTAATGTTCCACTTGATTTTTTTAATTAAAAAATGAACACAAAATACACTCTATTAAATCTCATTGCTGTCTTGGAGGGACAATTGTGATTTTAAAGAGATCTCTATACAGTCCGTTCAAACGTTTAGGGTCAGTAAGCTTTAAAAATAAATAAATAATATTTTGTTTGAGAAAGTATGCATAACATTGATCTAGTGACAAAAATAAATACATTTATGTTACAAAAGATTCCTATTTCAAACAAATGCGGTTCTTTTGATCTTTCTGAAACCTGGGAAAAAAAATATAATGGACATAATGTATAATGGATTCCACAAAAATATTAAGCAGCGCAACTGTTTTCAGTATTGATAATAATAAGAAATATTTCTTTGCATATTAGATTGATTTCTGATGGATCATGTGACACTGAAGACTGGAGAAATAATGATGAAAATCCAGCTTTGCAAGACAGGAACAAATTAAATTTTAGAATTTATTAAAATAAAAAAACTGTTATTTTAAATTTTTCACTATAATTGTTTTTCCTAAGAGGTTTGAGACGAAACATCCAAGACAAGTTGATTCTCACAGCACAGTATGCGCAACAAAGGAAACACAATAAAGTCTCTTAAATTATAAAATAGAAATCTTCATAAATAAAATCTGGGTGACATTTTGGTACAGTTTGAGACAACTCTTCTGAAACAACTTAGATATTAAATGTATCTTTTCTTTCAAGCAGGCACATACTGAAACCTACACACACTTACCGGTAGAGTTGAAGACTCCAGGCGAGGGCGGGGTAAACGTCTCAGCCAGAAGCGTGTTGTAGGGAGAGCTTCCTGTTCGGGTTTGCAGCACAGGGTTGGTCAGAAGATGGTTCCCCATTGTGCCTTAAAAAAATAAAAATAAAATTCTTAACATAAATATAATTTTTTGACTCTGCCTTTCAAAATCACACTTTATAGCCATTATTTAAAGACACCATGCAATCAAAATTGACAATTATTTTTTTAATGTAATATTGCAGTATTTATTATAATTGATTTATCCAATCACCCAATCAATTCCCCATGGACAAAATCTACCTGTAGTAAGTCAGTCTTACCAACAGGAACCTACTACAAGCTTTGGAATTTGAAAATGTCTGTTTTTAAATGTTAAAAGTCATTTTAATTAATACAAATTACATGTTTTAACCACTTGATGGAATTGGGAGACGTTCATTTAGGCATTATGGTATAAATATGCAACTATAATGCACGTAGGCGATTTTGAATTAATATTTCATGTCGATATACAATGGTTTCATACTGTTGAAACTAATCGTGGTATTGATATCTTTGTAAGACTGCCGACTCTATAGAACAATGGCATGGAAAACTAACTTTACCGCGCTCTGAGAGCCCCCTAGTGATCGGGAGCATTTCCGTTGTGTTGTGGCTTGATTTCATTGTGATGTGGCCTCATTTCGCTGAGTTGCTTGATTTTGTTGTGTTGTGGCTTGATTCGGTTGTGTTGTGGCTTGATTTTGTTGTGATATGGCTTGATTTCATTGTGTTGTGTTATTACGTTAATGAGATTGGGTTGTGTTGGACCTAGTTGGGGCAGTGTCTTATTGCTCTTCATGCTATAACATTTTTTAACACAAAATGTTTGCTAACATGATATTTTTGTTTAGAAAACACATTAAGTGGCAAACTTCTGCTTAAGAATATACAGTCGTGGACACATAAGTTAAGACGAACAGTTAGCCTTTGTTTTGTAGTTATATAATCGCATTAAACCTGTTATATTGTGCTGAAAAGCTGTATTCGTGAGCATCCAGGAGGCAAGAACTATCAGTTTTAAGAGGGGTAATACGCAATATGAACATTATGGAATAGCTGTTTGCACTTCACATTAAGGTTAAGCAGAAGCCACTCCACAGCATGATTATTGTGTTTGACATTTCATCATCATCATCAAAAAAAAAAAAAAAAATCCTTAATGTCGGTGTGTGATGTTGTAATGGCTGATTTGATGAAGTGTTTATTTGTAGTCAAGTCTAAATGTATTTGAAGAGTAGTTGTGGAGCGTAATTCTATGCCTCACTGTCAGATGGAGTCATTGGGAGGGAAATGGTAATATTTGCCATTATGTAGTTTCACAGAGCAGTCACTGAAATGTGGGTTCATTTCCCAGTGAAATGTGAACGCTTGCAGTAGACAAATGTGACTCAGAGAAATGGAACATTCAGTATGGCCCATAATGCAGGCGCAGAGCTCCAGCCCGGGGCTTTCAGACAGAAATGCCATGAAATTAAAAAGAGGCCAGTATGACATCGAGTGGACTGAGGCAAAGTGCAACCCGGCACTCTTGTGCTATCATCTATCAGAGAGGACCGCCTCAAGAATTAATTTTAGACGTACACTCGCCTTACTCACACACATACAGTACTACGCGCATTTCTTACCTCTTGCAGGAATGTTTCAAGTTTAATAAAAGTAAAGCTGTGCCACCAGCATTTGTGGCATAAAATTGATTATCGCAGAAAATAATTAAGACTTATTCCTCAGAATAAAAAAATAAAAAACAGACAGAAACGAACATGTAGTAAACACGCCAGTTAATCGTAGCCACAAGACTTAAACATGAGACTAGTGTGACCTATTCAATCTGTCATGACAGTGTAATGCCGCTAAAGCTCACAAACCCATTTAAGTTGTGCAAATGATTCACTAAACATGATTTGATTTGAAAACTTGTTAACTTCGTATAGTAGGCGATACCAGAAGGAGACTATCTGTCAAGCATTGTTTACATGGCACAAACTTCACTCCACCCACCAAAATTATGTTGGTAACACATAACCAGATGTTCATCCACCTACAAAGTATAGCCCCACCTGAAAGAGTTTGATTTCCCTGCTGTTAAAACCTTTTACTGCTGGTACCAACAGGTCCTCTGCTGCTACCAGCAGTTTCAAGGATTTAGTCTACATTATGCCACAAATCCTGCCAATAAGCTTCACGTGAATTAAACCCGGTAAATTCCTTTAATTCCTGTAAACATCTCACAGGAGTGTCTTGTGTAAAACGTGAGGAGGGAATCTAGGCCAGCGGGAGGGAGTTGGAGGTACGGCGGCGGCTCTTGGAAGCACAGAATAGACTTCACACAGCGGTGAAGTGGGAAATGAGAGCGATAGGAGATGAATCTGATAAAAACAGCGGCATACACATGCACGCGCCCTTTCATTACCAACCATCTCCACTTCTCACTGCCATTCACTCTTGTAACATCAAAAAACTTTTCTCCCGCGGCACAAAACCCCGCCGTTTCCTCTCCCCAGAATCTATTCTTCTCTTCTTTTTTTTTGCCGCTATATGGTTTAGATCTGATGGTTCTGTCTCGTAAATTCTCTCTCTCTCTCTCGGCTTGATTAAAGTCCCCGGAAAGCAACAATCGGCACACTGCAGTGAGGACGCTACTGTCATTCTCCTCAATTAGAGTAATTACCCCCCGTTCATTCGGCGGCTAATCACTTCATTAAAAACAAAATGGATAGAATTAGCATAAAGAGTGGCGGTTGATTTAGCTGCGGCTTCTCTGTCTTCACCCCCCTCTCCTCCCACAAACACTGATCCCTGGGATGATCAGAATGGTGGTGACGCCACAATCCATATCCAGTCCTGGAAATAGTCTGCTTTTCACATTCTCTCTCCTTCTCGCTGTTCACTATCGTTTAAGGCCCCGATATACTCACGGAGCAGTTGTTTTTAGTTCTTTGCTTTGGGGTAAAAAGATGTTTGAAATACGTGAGCAGATACTGTTAGCGAACATCCTAACACCCCACTGAGAGAGACGTTTAGATGAATATGTAAATATGTGCCATTTCAGTAGAAAATAATGACCAATCAGAGGCGTTTAAGTTACCGGTAGTAAGAATCCACCCAGTTTCTCTCAAAACACTGTATGTTTATGTTAAGCGCAAGTTTACTAAATGTTATATGCGCACAAATCCTCTCGTTGTAACAAAGGGGAGATTAATTGTAAAGTTTAGGCAGATACATTGATTTAAACAGGAGTTTTTACACTCAGTGAGTTTGCGCTGAACTGACTGACAGCTTCAATGATTATAATGGAAGCACTGTTTACTCGCTGTCTGTGTAATTTGACTCGTTTTTCACAAGAATTTGTGACCTTGCCTACGTGAAGTTTGGAACTGCTCATGCACATTGTGTATATCTAACCAAAGTTAAATATATGCTTTTTTAACACTATTTGAGTATAGAAAAAACAGTTTATTAAGGGACAGTTCATGTCAAAGTTTGTCATTTATTTGTTATTTAAATGTGAGTTGTGGCCAGTATTTTCTTTATATTTCAGTATTTCCCCATTCAGGTAGACAAGATTTGGTCTTGCATGCCTTAAATAGAGCCATTGCAAATGTGGCTGTTGATTGAACTGACTTTTCTCAGAAAAAATATGACCCCTTTAAGCACAGACACATAATAGAGAGGGACTCTGGTGCATGCTGGGACATTTTGAGGCTGAAAGAGTGTCTCACCACGATTAAGGGTAGGAGTGCTGTTGATGTCTCCGGCCATGAATGAGGACTCTGTCTGCTTTCGCACCGTGTCGTTCCACATGCGTCGAATTCGGCTCTGAAACCGGTGAGTGAGGTGATGGAATTGTTAAATGGAAGAGAACAGCAGTCTATAAATAGTAATGCTGTAAGTTTGCATGTGTGTCACCTGTCGGTGTATGGCTGCATGACGTGCCTGGCTGCCGGTGTAGTAGCGGTTGTTGGCACGCAGGGCAGAATTCTTCAGCGACCCGTGAGAGCTCGTAGTAGAGGTGCGACTGCAGCAGTACGAATGACGCAGGCACTTGCTGTACTCCTTATGAACCTGAAACACAGAGAATTGGCACTTACACACACTGCACATGTTGACTGATGCAGTAATGCATCTAAATTATAGTATAGACATGTACTTTCTATTAAGGTGCGAACTGAAAGTAATGTTTTCAGGCACTTAATTGCATGGTAACGTCAATTAAAAAACAATTATTATAGTTTAAATTTATAATAAATGCGATTAGTTGAACTGTACTCTTACAGAAAAAAAAAACACTTGAATTTCCCATGTTTTTTCACATGTTGTCCACATGTGATCACAAGCGGACAACATGTCACAACAAGGATTTCACATGGGAGTTGTTCTAACACATATTTACTATGTGCAAAGTATGTGTTGCACATGTGTTCCACGTGTTTCGCAGATGTGAAATTCATGTGGAGTTTTTTTGACCCACTTAAGTAGGAAATCTTTATATGTCATTTCATAATTACTTCCGTTGTCTTTGAAATAAGATTAAAGTGTACTACTGCCCAATACTGATAAAGATTTATGGTGAACTAAAATAAATGTTAGTGTCATTTCTATTGAAACCTAGCATGTCATTGTGTATTTAACTATTTGTAATTACACATTTGTAATGATGAAGTTTCAATTTATTGCATTTAAAATATATTAACTATAAAAATGCTATATTAAATAGCACAATATAGTTACAATTATAATCAAATATGTTTGCGCTTTAGTAGGTTAGTCAACTTTAAATCATGACAAAAGATTATTCAAACATTGTAAAATTTACTTTAAGCTAAACTTTTAATTAGACATTATTGCAAAGTGCACTTTTTAAAAGTGTTAAAATAGTCATGAAAGTCCTCAAGTACACTTTTTTAAATTAATATTATATTACCTGCAAGTCTTTTTTTAAATAGACCTTTAAAATTTGAAGTACACTACAAGTGCACATTTGCTACAATTAAGAGAACTGCTTTTTTTTCTTTTTTTTTTTACAAAGGTTGTCATTTTAGTAGTTCAAACTTTTTAGTATATTGCGGTGATGCGACAGCATCGCTTTACAGTAACAATCTATTACACATAACAATATAATCTGTCAAAAGTGTTGCCCTCCATTTTTTTTCTCATTGGATAAGCTGTTTTACTTTTACTTTAAGAAAAGTTGGTTGCAATTTCTGGTTTATGCCGACTTAAAAAGATGAAACCTGAATTCACTGTCATCACTGCTAGACATCACTATTTCTTGACTCTTTTAATTTGAAATTAAGGAATTTCCAGTATTATTAATTTTATATTATATACATTTATTTGTCTAATGCTGTCAGCCAAAACAATGCCCTTACTATGTCATATAAAATTAGCTCTAACTGTAAAAAAAATGATATCATTAGATAGTTATATAAAGTATAATAACATAGCCTTTTAATAAATTTCCAGTGTAGTTCGCTACTTTTTGTTGTAAGCTCAGATAGTCAAATGGGTAGCGTGACTGATGTTTAACTACTTTAAATTATACACTAAGTAGCTTGGGAGTTTCAAAAATACTTCTCCCCAGGGCTCAACAAATAATGCAAGTTTGGGCTACATTTGGCTGAACAATGGCAGATGGAGTGCTTGTTTAAACCTGTTTAAAAACAATAATCTATCAAAAATTACCTTTCAATAAAGCTAATTATGATAATTATCTTTATAATAATGATAATTATCATGATACAGATGAATTCTAATCCAAAGCTTTCTTCTATTCCTAAAATATATATATATATATTTTCAAATTTATCTAACTTCTGAGGTAATTTAGCAGCAAATGTGTCCCCAAAGTACTATCTAGGTATGAAATATTAATGAGACTGACCTTTTTTTGTAGAGCACAGTGAAAGATAAAGATGAACATGCCCTGGAAGGCATTGAAGGTGGTGAAAAGGTACGCCATGATAACAGTGTTCTCATTGATGAAGAGGAGGCCGAAGGCCCAGGTCAGGCCTAGGAGGAAGAGCAGTGCGATAGCCCCCAGAGCCCAGGACCTGAGTGAGAACATGCACACATTCACAAATACATAAACATACAGCAAAAAAGGCGATTATAATATGTATTTTTGCAGTGGAAGACACTCACTTGATGTTGTCCAGGCGGCTAGAGTCTGGTTTGAGAGCGGACGAGTTACGGATCATCTTGTGAAGTGTTATCATGAGGAACACCAGGTTTAACTAAAGGCCAAAGATGAGAAAAAGGAAAAAGGCGTTAAGAATGCAACTTAATTTCATAAAGACAAAAATGTCCAACTTTTCGTGACAAATTAAAACCTATGGGTTATTCAAAAAAGGACAAACCCTTTAGAAACCGTCTAAACAGGAAAGACAGTTTAAACCCCGGTGTCTTCCTAACAAAAGAGCTCATTAATAAAACACAAGCAAAAAGTTCTGTGTAAACTGCTTGGGAAACCATTCTAGCTTAAATTGCTGCAATTAAATGCACGATTTACATGAGAATGTTGATTCAAAAGGTTACACAGAAATTTGCTCTGTTCATCTTAGATTAGAGACCCAATGCAAGAAAGAAAAAAACTTTTTTTTTACCCACACACTAATAACAACAAAAACAGCGCTAGCGCATTAGTAAAATATATTGTAATTACGAAAATGTCAGCAAGTTCCCATATCTAAACCTAATCTAAACTCCACACTCATATAAAGCATATTACAGCCAAAACATAGTCGTCAGCAGCAACAGATCCATAGGTGAACAAAAGTGCTTTGTTTGATATGACTAGCGCAGCACTTTTCAGAGGGAAAAAAGAACAAACTCTGTGAGCAGAGCAGAGAGTGCGCTGAATGTTTGGAGAGAACAATACCATGATAATGAAGGACACAGGGCCGATAAAACTCCAGATGAAGTAGTTATCCACCCTCAACCAGCACCTACACACAAAACACAATAACTTTATTGGTAACATTTCACTGTTCAAAGAACGATCACTTCATTACAGGCAAAATCGCATGCACTTTTATAATTGAGCTAATTATTGATCATTGAATCCACTAAAACTATCTTAAAATAGTATTACTTTAAACATCATGATATATTTTTGGCAAAAAACAAGCTAATAAAAGAGCAATCAAAGCCTAGTTGAAGGTTAAGCTCAGTTTTTAATCATTAGCACACTGAGTCAGCGTCTCATTTTCTGCACTGTAGTCAACATTCAAAAGTCTGCAGCTGTGCTATTTTTCCTCACTCGCACACACATAAACACAGACCAACACACACTCGCATGCACACAAACACGCAGAGCGACACACACTCGCACATGCGGTAATCAGCTCAGTTAAATGTGCTGTAAGCAGGTCTCCATGTTCGAATCCCGCTCTGAACGGGTCGAGTATGACTAGTTACATTTGGTGCCGTGACCCGGATGGCTTAAGGGGGGTGAGTGTAATGGAGGCAAACTAGTAAGAGGTGTGTGTGTAAACCTCACTGCCCTCTCCTCAAGAGGGGTTCTAGAGATCTTTAGTATCCTTGTTAGCGTGCCCACCTCCCCTGACGGAGATGCCGGTTCGAATCCCACTCGGAGAGGATCGAGTAGGACTGGTCACACACACATATACATAAGCATATAGCATAAACAAAAGCACACACACACACACACACACGCGCGCGCACACATGCACACACACACACACACACACACACACACACACACACACACACACACACACACACACACACACACACACACACTTAAAAATGTAACTTTTTAATGTTTTGATTATTTTAAAATTTATTCCAGGCCTGGGAATTACCCTAGAATTTCCAGGTTAAGACGTGTTCTTTTAAAGTAATTTATCAGAACAAGATCTGTCAGATTTATGTGTGCTATTTCAAAACAAAAACAATGCTTGCAACACTGGCTTCATTTATAATTCACATGATGACCTTGGTTAAACCAGGATCACATGACAGCAACCAATCTACTGAACTCCAAACTACATGATACCAGTATACGTTTCCTAGTGAAAGACAATTCTGCAATTGGAATTTAAACTCCCAGAGAGCCATTTTGCTGGAATCCATTTAAATGAAACAAATGGTTTTAAGAGGGGTTGTGCCCCCTGCTTAAAAACCCAACGGCCCTTGTATGGCCGAGTGCAAATAGACTGCTTCACACGTACGCTTTTTTAGTCCCGTAGCTGCGATAGTCAATGGCTGCCGAGATGCCCACCACCAGGGCGGGAAAGCAATAGCCGCACAGGTAGTAGTATTTCTTCCGAGAGTACTCGCTCTCGAAGACCTCCACCAGCATCAGATACAGCTGGATTCCCTCGAGACACATCCAGGAGAACGCAGCCAGGAAGAAGAAATGCAGCAGGCCCGCAAAAATGGGGCATGCAATCTGCATTCGGACAAAGAGAAGGAAGAGGGGGTTAGCGAGAAACTTATCAGAAGTACATTTGATGACACTCACTTAGTGACTATGAAAGGGACAGTTCACCCAAAACATGGGTTCTTTCTTTCATTTCAGGAACATGAAAGAAGATATTTTGAATAATGATAACTAAACAGTTTGCAGGTCTTATTGACTCACTGTATGGGGAAAAACACAATGGAAGCGGGATCCGAAACAACAAGATTCGGTAACACTTTATAATAATGGCATGCTATTAATCATTAGTTAAGCATTACAACAGTTAATTAATAATTTATAAAGCATTAATATACAGTAATAAGAAGTTTATAAATACAGCTATTAATGCTTTAATCTTGATTTATAAGCATATAATGTGTTTGATAATTGCATTTTCATACTTTATAAATGATCAATTTATCATTTGTAAATGCAGTATTGCATTATTTACAAACTAGTTACTTAGGAGTTGTCAGTGGTTCATAAGATCACTTAGAAAGTGTAAGTAAATGATAAATAAACGATTTAAATGTACATTCATCCTTTGTGTTTCACAGAAGAAAGAAATTCATACAGGTTTGGAATAACAGTGAGGATTAGTAAATGATGACAGAATGTTCATTTCTGGGTGGACTATCTTTTGAAATCTGGTGCATATCGGGTTCCCCTAGTGAAAAATGTATACTGTATTGTATTTGAAATTTAGTACACTGCAAATATACTAGCACAAATTGTACTATCTTTAAATATATAAAAAATATATTAGCATCATGATTCACAATACAACTTTTAACACACTTTAAAATGATTGTACTTTAGTATATTTTCTAAAAATATATTTTAGAAAAATATACTTGAAGTGAAAATTCTGTTTATTTTTTAAAAGTGTATTTATTTGCACTTTATTAAAATATACTTTAAGTATATTTTAACTCCGTGGAAATGATCATTGTAACAATGCATTGAATGTAAACTTTCAAAAAACATTATAGTATACAATAGTATGTTGTACAAAGTATAGCTAAGTTTTATTTGTCTAATAATGTACATTTGTTATTGAAGACAAAGTATGAAATTTGGAATGAGCCAAATGTATTAATGAACTCAAATATATGATAGCCTTGTGGGTGTGTGCACTGACATGAGCTTCGGGACCTTTCCTCCCTCTCTCTCTCTCTCTCTCTCTCTCTCTCTCTCTCTCTCTCTCTCTCTCTCTCTCTCTCTCTCTCTCTCTCTCTCTCTCTCTCTCTCTCTCTCTCTCTCTCTCTCTCTCTCTCTCTCTCTCTCTCTCTCTCTCTCTCCCACCTCACTTCTTGTCTAGCTACTGCCCTATCCTAAAAGGCGAAAACACCAAAAAAACAATATATATATATATATATATATATATATATATACACTTATGGTATATTGCCTGTATGTTTCGAAGGCATTTGTAATATACTTGTAACACAAATAAAGTACACTTTAATATCGCTAATCAAGCATGTAATTAGTCCCTACACAGACACATACTTAAAGTATACTAAGTACACTTGAAGTTGGTCCAATTTAGTACACAAAAGTACACTAAATACACTTAAAGTTATGCGTTACTACAATTTAATTACAACTAAAATATACTTAGTACAAAATTTGTTGTTTCAAAACAGCACACTTCAGGTTAACTAATCTTAAACACACTTGAAGTATACTGATAATTAGTCTGCCTGCAACTATACTTAGCATTTTTTTTCACCAGGGTACACTTCATTAGAGTATTAGTAGACTGTAGTAGACTGTTAGGTTAGGGTTCGGGTTAGTGAAACAAGGTTGATATGTAGTTGGAAAGTTACTTATAGTCAGTAGAATGTCTGTTGGTGGACCATCGAAATAAAATGTTAGCAGATATTAGGCAGACAGTCTATTAATAGGCTACTCTAATGACTGCTAGTTGACATGTAGTTGCAAAGTTTCTTTTTTTAATAAGTAAAATGTCTAAAGTCGACCATCGAAATAAAGTATTCCCCCACATTGCACTTAGTTTTGGTGTAGAATCACCTACAGTACATTTACTGTAAATGACAACCATGTACTGAAAACGGAAACGTTTTACGTTTTCAAAACGATCACTGTTCACACAGATCAGTGAAAACAATTAAAAACACTGTATTATGCTGCCAGGCAAGTAGGTGTCAATATCACATTGTAAAGAAACACTGTGCGCCTATAGACTGAACATGTGATAAACATGCGCATGATATCACCGTTTTCACAAACTGCCGCTTTTGTAGTTTACACTGAGACGATAACTGTATAGTAAAAACAAAAATTGCACTCATTTTTAAAAGTTTGCATTTTCAGGCCTCCAAGATGCCACTAATGTGTAAATGAACAACCAGAATGCATTTGTGTTTGTTTTGTGTTTTTAGTTGAAAACGTTGTCTTGTAAACACAAGACGAGACCCTCTGACTGATACGGAAATTACAGTTTACTTTTACATGACATTTTGGATAGAACTCTTTTCCTTAAAACCTCAAAAACATAAATTCATCTCTCTCCTTTTCTGGATGAAAATCACATTTGTAAATGTTTTATTGTGCTGGGCTGCAGTGGGAAGGAAAAGAAAATGTAGCCTTCGCATTAAAAGGACTCCAAGCAGAAGCAACTGCCAATCGATTGGCTGAACGAAATGCACAAACAGTAAACAGTGATCCCACTATTGCAAGCCCACTCACCTGAAAACATCCACCTTTCAGCAAATCACTTATAGTCTCATAACTATATTAATATTCATGACTCAAATTGAGCTTGGCACAGTTTGTGCGCTGAGCCTGCCAAGTGGTACATTTCTGAGGAGAGAAGACGTGAACAACAGAAGATAAATATTCTTCGACCAAAAAAAAAAATAAATAAATTATATATATATATATATATATATATATATATATATATATATATATATATATATATATAATTTATTTATTTATTTTTTTGGTCGAAGATATATATATATACGTTTAGTTGTCACAACAATGTTTTAGCCCTGATATTTAAACTTTTATGACTTGTATGTATTATAGAGTGACTGATGTATCTGGAAAGTTTGGTTACTAAACTTTCAAATAATCTTAGTGTATCCATGGAAACTAGGTATTTAAACAACCATACTTGCAAAGAGAGGCTAATGAGATTCATAATGCACCCCACACACTTTATGTATTGTTCGTACGCCCCTGCAAAGTGGAAGATACCGATTTGCTCATGGATTTATCATTTACTTAAATGTTACAAACAAGACTCTTATCTTCCGTAAGAGAAAAGAAAAATCAATGCCTTAAAGCCTGCATTATCCAGTTCTTCTTCTGAACAGCTCATTGAAGCAACATTGGTATCTTGTCAATGATTTTGATTCCCATCATACTGATGCAACCTGAACTCTGGAAGACGTATTAAACCACCACTGCTTTCAACAGGAAACTTTTGGTGTCAATACACTGATGTCAAGGGCATCACAATTTGTATGATCATGAAACTAATGTCACACTATCTAATTATTTTGCAGGCTAAAATGTGTCCATTCTAATTTTCATTTCTGAAGAGAGCTATATTGATTATGCAATTAATCAGCAGCTCTTGATTCTGAAAACACAGAAGGGCTGATATACTTAAGAGCTGATACTTGCAAGCACGTATAATTTTCGATCTGAACTCAGCAACATAAATTTGTTCACTGTGGTTAATGTTTTAATCGGTTGTTCTGCTCTGCTGAAGTGTTTTTTTCACTAGGGTTTTGATTTTTGGTTGGCTGACTAAAACATAAGCCTCATCAACATCAACTATCATCAGATATACTTGCAGTGGTCAATGTTAAACTCTGTTCCATGCTCAAAGAATCACAATGGGTACTGTTTTAATTGGCCAACCAAAAAAAGAAGACATGACACTTCGATGGAGCAGGAGTACAGACTACACCAGAAAACAGTAACCAACCTAATTGGCCCCAAAGAATCAAATACAGGGGCAGCTGGTTAAAGGCACAGAAAATGCATAATCAACATATAATACAGCTTTCTTCCAAAAATCTGGAGCATGTAAGCAGAGTTGCATAATATTGCCTGGAGGCATTTTTTTTTTCAAAGTCAGAGTCAAAGTGTTTTCTCTAGCTCCAAGACTGCTCCATCATGTGCATAACACTTAACACAGGCTAACAGGCTAATATTTGTGTTTCTAAAATGTATTGTCAAATTTACACTACAGTTCAAAAGTTTGGGTCAGTAAATGTTTTTGAGTCTTTGAAAGTAGTCTCTAGAATGCAGCTCATCAGGTAGGTCTGTAACAAATTTGCTTAATGCCCAGTATGGTCTTCATTGGCTGCCTGCGAACAATGTCTATTTTGACCCGCCGTCAAACACTGTAGTTGTAGCTGAGGCATGGAAGAGATTGGTTCGAGAAGACTCTGTTTTCTGCTTTGCAAAAGCAAATACGCATTGCATGCCCTTCCAAAGGATCTACGCCATTGTTACCTTTTCATATCATTGTGTATCAAGTGCTGAGGAAGCCTCCGGAGCTGAAATTCATATATTGTGATGGGTGTTTCGTTTCTGACACCCATTGTAACCAATCACAACAGACTGCTTCATCTGACCAATCAGAGCAGAGTAGACCTATCACAACAGACTGAGCCACCTGACCAATCAGAGCAGAGTAGACCAATCACAACAGACTGGGTCATCTGACCAATCAGAGGAGAATAGACCAATTACTACAGACTGGGTCATCTGACCAATCAGAGCAGAGTAAGCTCTCGGAAGGAGGGGTTTAGAAAGATGTTGTATTTATCGAAGGATTTCAGACACTGTGAGAAAAGAGGTGATGCTGCAAGTTTTCAACATTAGTGTATTGATATACACGGGAGTGAGCAAGAACATGAGGAATGGAAAACCAGTCCCAGTAAAGTACATCAGATTGTGATAGTCTGCTACATCCTTCACAACTGAGCACTCAGAGCAAGCACTCATCTGCAAGATGGGGAAATGTGGCATGCAAATTAATGCAAATTACCTACACTTAATGCAGTCTGCATTTAAGGGCTTTAGTTAATCAAATGCTAAAACAATGCAGACAGCATGTACTATCAGTGGGTGCACATAAATGTCACAATCAACGTGTGAAATTCATTCTCAGTGCGCTCTCCCTTTTATATAGATCATTAGACTCACGTGATACTGCGTCTTGTCGATGCCGATGAGGAAGAGGAGCTCAGCGATGAAGAGGTTGATGCAGAGGTTCTTGTGGATGGTGTTGCGGTCGGTCTGCAGGCCTCGCAGGAAGCAGAAGGTGGAGATGCAGATGGCGAGACACACCAGCGAAATGACGATACCCACCCACGTAATCACAAAGAGGATCAACTCGTGCATCCTTCCTGGATACTGAGAGAGAGAGAGAGAGAGAGAGAAGGATAAGGGAAATGGTATAAATGGATAGGCTGCTGAGTAAGAGTGACTTATGAAAATCCAGTAAATTTCAAGCTGAAACTGCTGTGTGTATTTGTGTAATTTGTTTTTGTGTGTACAGTATATATGTGTGTGTGTGTCTTACAAACCTCATGGAAGTGAAAAAATTGTTTATGTGTATGCGAGCTTTATTGAGATTTGTTTATCAGCCAGTGATAAATGAAAGTGAATATTTGTGTGCGTGTGCTTACGTCAGGTTCGTGATGTACCATCAGCACAGCAAAGTTTGTTAGATGACTACAAGAGCAGGTTGTGTGTGTGCTGTTGCTGTCCATCAGCCTACAGCCCTGGGATGACCACTGGCCCGTCATCGAACGCTCCGAGTAGTTCCAGAACGAACAGTTTGGGGTTAAATGATTCTCCAGCTGCAACGATGTGGGGACATGAGAAAACAACAGAGAGACAGGAAAATACTGAATATCAGTGGCTTTCACAAATAATGTTTTCTTGGGATGATATGGGCTTGAGGAATGGGCCCTACATGGGTTTGTCATGAGGTTCCATGTCAGACCTTTCTGTATTAGCTAAAGTATGGCCGACATAATTTATGGCCCATACTGGGCTAATTCGTCATGGAACACATGGGCAAACCCATTTCAGGCCCTTTCTGGGGTTAATTCAGATAGAGCTGACATGGAACCTATGGACAAACCGATTTAGGGCCCTTATTGGGGTTATTTCAGATCAGGCCGACATAGAACCCATGAACAAACCCATTTAAGGCCCTTACTGGGGCTAATTCAGATAGGGCTGACATGGAACGCAGGGACAATCCTATTTAGGGCCTATACTGGGCTACTTCGTCATGAAACCCATGGAAAACCCCATTTAAGGCCCTCACTGAGGATAATTCAAAACAGCCATTACGACACCCATGGACAAACTCAATTAGGGCTCATACTGGGGGTTAATTCATATAGGTACCGACATGAAACCCATGGACAAACCCATTTAAGGCACTTACAGGGACTAATTCAAAAGAGCCGACATGAAACCCATGGACAAACCCATTTGGAGCTTGTACTGGGGGCTAATTCAGATAGGGCCGACATGAAACCGATGGACAAACACATATAGGGCCCTAACTGGGGCTAATTAGATAAAGCTGACATGGAACCCATGAACAAACCAATTTAGAGTACATATCTCAAGCCCATATCATGGCTACATTGGGGGCCATGCAATGTTAGCTTGGATAGAAGTCATGTGCAAACCCATCATGGTCAGGAACCATAATTCTAGCTCTTAAAAACGTATTTTCACTGTATTGCCTGAAATAGCAGTGTCTGCTCTGCAAAGGCAGCACAGTTAAACTGAATTATAAACAATAACTCTCTCATTGATTCTCGAGTAGTGAAACACGTTACAGAACTGAACAAAGGAATTATGTTTGTATTCATCTGTTCAACATGTTCAGAAGAATTCATGTTTAAGGGGCATGAACAATTTACTGCTGCGTTCATTTTCTCACAAATGTGTGTTGTTCTGTCACAGCAAATGTTCATTATAGACACATGTACCAGTCACAATGTTGAATGAATTGAGGCTACAGGATGGTGGTTTCAGCTTACAAGTGTTGACAAAATGCCCGTACATTATTATACAAATCACACATGTTAAATGAAGGAGCTATTCTGTTGTGTTGTTAGTTACTTAAAATAAGTTTCTTTACAATTTGAGAAAAATAGTTCACATATCATGTTTTTTTATTTATAATCCTCTTATGCTCATCAAGGCTGCAAATATTTGATAAGAAATACTGTACAAAAACTGATGCCAAACTTCTGAATAGTGTACTTGAAGTACTATGTTATGCTTTGAGGACAGGTGGTTTCAGGGTTAGTGAAAATCAATTAATAATCATTGAGTTGAATGCAATTTTTATATTTTATTTTTACAAAATGATTTACACAGAAACTCGTTCTGCTGATGTTTAATGTAAGAGACCCCATGTGTGAGGGTAGTTAATGCAAGATGGCTTGATAGTTTATTGCTTGTGTGTGTCTATGAGAGTTTAATGTACCTGTAGATGTCTAAGTGTGAACACCACAGGCTCGGTCAGAAACACTCGACTGGACTCCTTATTGATTGACGCTGCGATGACGTGTGAATTCACCGCCAGGCCCCGCCCACCAGGCCCCGCCTCCATTTCCATCTTCACGGTGGCGTTTTCAGTGGACAGGAACGGGCCCAGGTTCTTATACAGCACGAAAACTACTTTTACCTGGCCTGTATGGAGAAACACAGCACAAAAAGAGAGTGGCAGGAGGATATGAATAACAACTAAGAGGAAAAAGGGAGCGGTGGAGCGAGATGAGTGAAGGTTAAAATGATTTTGACTGGGAGGGGGTGAGTGAGTGATCAGGGGATAAAGGAATTTTAATATGGAGGGCAACGTAACATTCATCTCTTCAGCGCTCACTCACTCCGTTTCTTCCGTATGAATATTTCATGTGCGTTTGTTTCAATCATACTAATCTCGCTTCCCCCGCCCGACCTGCCTCCGCAGAGAAGCAGCGAACGAAGGCATACCTTCAAAAAAGAGTCAAAACGCAGGAGTGGCGGAAAAAGCGAAGAGTAGGAGAGATGATGGCGGGATAAGATGGTTAAGAGATGGAGGGAACAGGAAGGAAAGAAGCAGGAGAAAAGAGAGCTGAGATTGCTCCGTCAGCCTGAAAATGATAGTAATCAAGTCGCCTCTCGGGCTGTTCGATTAAGAGTGCCGTTAAGAAACCATCAGGGAAGAAATAGTCTCAGCGCTTTTGTTAATCTGATTAGGTTTATTATTATCAACTAATAACGGCGTAAACCAAAGTGGAAATTTGGCAAAGCTTCAGTGAAACTGCACGGGGAAGAGTGATGGAAGGGGGACTGAAGGAGAGAGATGCAGCTGTGACTGACCGTTACGGCTGTACTGTTTGAAGGTGGAAGCCGAGAGCTGGATGCTGCTGTCACTGGGACCGTTCTGAGGGAACGACAAATCCTGAGAATCCGTCTCTGTGTTCAACACACGCACCTCTAAATCTAAAGACACACAAAAACACACACTTTGAGTGTTTGAACTGAAACGAAACAGCAAAAAAACCCAAAAAACTTTAAAGGTTACAATAAAGCTACCAATTTGGAAAAGTTAAAGCATGTTAAAAGAGTAGCTAACTACACTGAAGCTATTTTTATATTATATACACTACTGTTCAAAGGTTTGGGGTCAGTAAGGCTTTTTTTTTTAAAAGAAATGAATACTTTTGTTGGTAACAATATTTCGATAGTACAAAATAAGTAAATACAAGTAAGTTTGCAACTAAGCCTAAATCTGTAACCAGTCCATCTCAAGACTATAACCAGTCTCCTGGCGAGGGAGGTGGGCATGCGAACAAAGACCCTTACACGTTAACTACCATTCTTTAGAGTATTAGCAGACAGTCTGCTTAATATCTGCTAACACTTTATTTTGACAGTCCTCCAACAGATATTCAGATAGTCCTACTGATCGGATAGCTATATGATTTGTTAAAATGGTTCCATTTACACTTGGCTGCATAAATGTGTCAATTCCTGCACTATATGCAAATCCAACGGAAGTAACAGATATGAGCTGCATTTTTTTTATCATCAGCTAATTTTAAGATCAAAGACCGCAATAGGAGAGAGAGTGGCATCATTATATAAAATAGGAAAATAATAGCAGACCCCTCCCATGTCCTGCATTCAGAGTACGAACTGCTCCCATCAGGTAGACGCTATAGGGTTCCAAATAAAAAACAGGAAAATATATCCGAATAGGTATATAAATGATTTGATCCCTTTATCTCTGAATCTTCTAAGAATCTGAATCTACAGCATGTATGTCCAAGACAAATTTCCCTAGGGACAAATAAATTAATATTGAATCAGCAATGGTAAGATAATTTAGTCTCACTACTTTTAATAAAGATGATTGTGTTTTGAGCGTCTGCAATTTACACTCAGTTTCATTGGTGGCAGTTTGCACATTGGCTTGCTGAAGAGATACTCAGTTACTCATCTGTGGCGATGCGTGTTGCAGTAGCACTGTCATATCTGGCAATACTAACATGTCATATAGTCTGTAACACGCTCTCACACATTCATTTTTTATAATTTTGGGAGGAATAAAATGTGCATATGTGGTTTCAACAACCATACGCATTTACACTTGTCCAGTTTCATCTGGAATGCATCTCAAACCACCTGCTGAAGTGGTTTAAGCGATTTAAATCCGTCTTGAATGCGTTTCAGAGTGCAATTACACCTGGTCTTTTCTTGATCGGATAGATATCTGATCAGAGAAAATACATGAAGTGACCAAGTGTAAACAAGCCCAAAGAATCCTGAAAGACGTATCTCGGTTTCCACAAAAATATTGAGCAGCACAGCTGTTTTCAACATTGATAACAATAATAAATGTTTCTTGAACATCATATACTTGTCACGGCATGGTGTAGGCAGAAGAAGAAGGCAAAGGCAAAGTTCCAATTACAATAACTTTTACAATATAATTCAATTATAATACAATATAACTCGCACGGATACAGATATGCAGACGGGCAGAATGATCCCACAAACACACACGCTAAACAAAGTAGAACGGACGAAGACTGAATGAACTGAAGGGAACTAAATACAAACACTGATTAACATTGATGAGTGTAGACAGGTGAAACAGATGATGATTAACAAGACAGGTGCTAAAGATAAACTAATGAAGACACATGACATGAAGACAGCAGACAACTGTGACATTATCCCCAACCCCCCCTCCCAGTTGGCACGACTTTGCACCTTAGATGGACCAACTGCGGAGGGGGGACACAGAAGGAGGAAGAAAAGCAGGAGGATAGACAGAAGGCAGGCGGCCTGGGCGGAGCAGGCTGTGCAGGCGGCCAGGGCGGGGCAGATGGAGGGAGGAGCCATAAAGGAGGCAGGGCTGACGACTCCAGTGCGCCAACTGACAGGGACGGAGTAGGTAGGAGAGAGGTCCAGGGTGGAGCCGTAGAGCCGACGAGCCTAGGCGATGCTGAGGGTCCGTCAGGACATGGCAACGATGCAGACTCTGGTGACTGAAGTGCAGGCGGGGACACGGAAGGGCATGGTGGAGACATAGGGAGTGAGGACCAAAGGGTAACTGAGGGGAGTGAGGAGTCCAACAGAGCCGCTGGGACGAAGGGACGAGGCACAGCCAGAGAAGAGAAGCCCAGAGGTGAGGGACGGTCGGCGAATGACCAAAGTGGATCCGCGGGGACAAGGGAGCCTGGCGGAACTAGGGAACTGAAGGGCCACAGTGGAGTTGAGGGAGGTGAGAGCCAAGGTGGAGCAGATGGGATGAAGGGCCGAGGTAGAGTCCTAGTTGCGGAGGTTGGAGGTGGATACCGGGGATCCACCGACCAGAGTGGAGCTGCAGGCTGGCAAACCCACGGCGACTCGACCTCGCAGAAGGTAGTTAGAAGAAGAGCTGAGGGGCTGACAGGCAGTGGCGGAAGAATAGAGAGGTGGCAGATGGAAGGAGGTGGAATAGGGAGGCTGGGTGGTACTTCAGGCTCGGAAACAGAAGGCTAAGGGACAGAATGCTCAGGCTCGGGGAGCATGACTTTAACAGTCTCTGGCTCGGCAGGCATGACGTGAACAGTCTCTGGCTCGGCGGGCATGATGTGAACAGTCTCTGGCTGGGCAGGACTGACGTGAAGTGCAGGCTCGGAAGGATTGACATGAAGTGCAGGCTCGGGAGAACTGACGTGAAGCGCAGGCTCGGCAGGACTGACGTGGAGTGCAGGCTCGGCAGGAAGAGACTCCAGCAGGGCGGTCTCTGCGGGACGAGACTCAGGCAGGGTGGTCTCAGCGGTACGAGACTCAGGCAGTGCGGTCTCGGCCGGACGAGACTCTGGAAGGGTGGTTTCAGCACGCGGCATTCCGGTTCGGGGATCGACGCTCTCCAGACACCGGATACCGGTCTCCTTCCAGTTTAGTCTGGTGGTGTCTGGGAGGTCGATCCGATGGTTAAAAGTGGCCCCGATCTGGAACAAGGTACACAGACTCTCGTCGTCGAGGGTGCTGTGGATTGCAATGCTGAAAAAACCCTTGACGAAGGAAAGGAAGTTTTGGCTCTCCTGAGCCAGTACGATAATTTGCACCCCATCGTCCATTTTAGGGCGGCCCGTTCTTCTGTCAAGGCATGGTGTAGGCAGAAGAAGCAGGCAAAGGCAAAGTTCCAATTACAATAACTTTTACTTTCAAAATACAATGAAACTTGCACGGATACAGATAGGCAGATGGGCAGAATGATCCCACAAACACACACGCTAAACATAAAGTAGAACGGACGAAGACTGAATGAACTGAAGGGAACTAAATACATACACTGATTAACATTGATGAGTGAAGACAGGTGAAACAGATGATGATTAACATGACAGGTGCTACAGATGAACTAATGAAGACACGTGACATGAAGACAGAAGACAACTGTGACACTACTCATATTAGAATGTTTTCTAAAGGATCATGTGACACTGAAGACTGGAGTAATGATGCTGAAAATTCAGCTTTGATCAATTATATCTTAAAATATATTAAGATAGAATTTATTTATTTAACTTATAATAATATTTCACAATATGACCGTTTTAAAGTATTTTTGATCAAATAAATGTGGCCTTGGTGAGCAAAGAGACTTCTTTAAAAAACATAAAAAATCGTACCAACCCCAAATTTTTTAACAGTGGTGTATATTTATAGAAAAAATACTAAATACATACTAAATACAAAATCGAAAATAAACAGCAGTGAAAAAGTTAAATAAATAGCAGTATTTAACAACAAAATTGTTCGCAGGGAACTGAGTAATGTCTGCTGAATTGATATTTTAAACATATCTATTATATAACTATTAATTAACATAACTATTATAATGAATAATTCCCTATAATAAATCAGACTTCTCAATGCTACCTGAGGGTGAGACAACATTCTAGGACAGTGTGTTTGCTTGACTGAACAGCTGCAAACAGAGATGTAACATTAAGTTGCGCTACACTGCCACTAAGTCACTTGGGAACTAATAGCTTGTAACTGGAAAAAAACACAATCTTAAAACACAAAATTGTAATGCTTTTGAAAGAGCCATCAATACTTTAATTTAGTTACACCGCACCAGAAACTCACCGACATTAGCAGCATGGTCTGAGAAGTGATTATTGTACATGTTATTGGCCAACAGGAAGGCGCCTTTCTCCATGACGTCCAGTAGCATGGTGGCGGTGTGCGCCTGCTCCGTACTGTTCATGTCCTGCCATGACTCTAAAGCCTCGGCACGCAGGAGATTATCCACAGTCTGCACAACCGCCTGCGCACACATACACAAACAAACATACAGTTACACTTCATTATGATTACATTTGACATCAAAGATCACAAAATATGACTCTCTGGGAATCTTATGTAACAGCTGAAATTTATTTCTACTAAGGAGCAACATCTTATAGGCCATTATAAATGACATGAGTGCTAAAAGAAAGCCTTGGGCAAGACATACAGTATTATCATTGCTAGAAGTCTCTCTCTCTCTCTCTCTCTCTCTCTCTCTCTCTCTCTCTCTCTCTTTCTCTTTCTCGCACATGCACACACACACACACACACACACACACACACACACACACACACACACACACACACACACACACACACACACACACACACACACACACACACACACACACACACACGTAGTGTTTCCATGTTTTATGGGGACTTTCCATAGACATAATGATTTTTATACTGTACAAACTGTATATTCTATTCCCTTACACTAACCCTACCCCTAAACCTACCCATCACAGAAAACTTTCTGCATTTTTACATTTTCAAAAAACATCACTTAGTATGATGTATAAGCTGTTTTCCTAATGGGGACCAAAAAATGTCCCCACACGAACAAGGATTTCAGATATTGCCATCAATATTGGCTGTTTTCCATCATATCAATATTGGCTGTTTTCCTTATGGGGACAAAATGTCCCCATAATGTAGGGTTTACCAGGCCACACACACACACACACACACACACACACACACACACACACACACACACACACACACACACACACACACACACACACACACACACACACACACACACACACACACACACACACACACACACACACACACACACACACACACACACACACACACACACACAGTGGAGATAAAATTAATCTGAGGTAGGCATATGCAATAAAAAAATATGGATGGCACTTTCTATGAAGCCTGTATATGATATGCATTATGAATGCAGTCATAATGCCACATTGTAATGCATTATATCCTTTCATTAAAAGTAACCGCCAATATAATATATTATAAAAATTCCCCATGAAATCAAAGCAAGCATTTTTCTCTATGTGCGACTTCACTTTTAAACATTGACAAATTTACTTTTAGAAGATACACTTCCATTCAAAAGGTGGAGATTGAATTTTTTTTAATGTTTTTGAAAGTCTCTTATGCTCACCGAAGCGCAATTTAAATTTTTTTTTATATGTAATATCTAAAATGTATTCCTGTGATAAAAGCTGAATTTTTAACATCATTACTTTAGTCTTAAGTGTCACACGATCCTTCAGAAATCATTGTAATATGATGATTTGATGCTATTATAATACATTTATTTATTATTACAGTATTAACATTGAAAACAGTTGTGCTGCTCAACATTTTAGTGAAAAGATTAAAAAAACATTTCAAGATTCTTTGATGGATAAAAAGTTCAAAAGAACAGCATTTATTCGAAATAGAAAGCTTTTTAAACATTATAAATCTTTACTTTCACATTTGATCAATGTAATACATCCTTGCTGAATTAAACAAATTCCTTGAAAAAATTACATAAAATCTTACTGATCCCAAACTTTTAAAAATAGATGTATATGCATTTAAAATGTACATCCTCTTAATGGAAACTAAGCCGAAAATAAATAAACAAATGTTGCACCACATATATTGGTCCAATCAAAATCTCCCAAGAAGGAGAAATAATACCACCTGGAACTAACTGGTTCTTTAGTGTATTTTAGTACAGTGGCCCTTCAGGACAACAGCTGAACAGCCGAAATGTCTAATGAAAGCCCAGATACATAAGGAATTTTATATGAATGTATATTAATATATTAGAAAAGCATTTTATACACAGGCTTTCTAGAAAGTGTTGTAATAAAATGCTCACAGTCAAGCGCGGGATAGGAGGTCAAGCATCAGTATATGTGTGTGCAGTGTAACGGAGGATAAGACTAGATACGAGAGGTGAAGTGTCTCATACAGATAACACTGCACAATACCTGAACATAAGCCCGGCAGGTCCTCTCTCGCTTCTGCCACTGCAAGACACAACAAAACAGCTTCAGTTACACACACAACTTCATGTAGAAGAGTTATATCCATCATCTGATTTTGAGTCAATTTATAATGCAACAAACAAACAAAATCAATATAATAATAGTTTGCATCTATGATTATTAACTTGTAGTTAAAAAAAAAGATGTGTTAAACATTGAAGAAATCATCCAGCTCTTTTGGTTCATTATATATATATATATGATATATATATAATCTACTTTATAGGTTCTTACAGCCAACAACAGCAAAAGGATCAAAGCCCACATAGACCTCGACCAAGTAAATATATATAACAAACAATGTGATACAAATGACAAAGTATTTCCATGTTTTCCCCAAGAAATTATGTTTTAATTATCTATGGAAAGTACATATTGTATTTCTCCCGCAGCCACTCTCTTTCCCATTCAAACACGCACACATGCAGTACAGATACAAACAGACACATTTAAGTGCACAGAAAGTTGTTTTCAGCGCTATCATGCGACTTTATCAGTAAAATAAAATTTCACAAAAAGCTACTCCACATTTATCTGTTTCGAGGTAGTAGCAGGTTAAAGGTACAGCTTTGCTATTAGTAGAGACGCTGCTGCCGGACACTGTTGAGTCGAGAGGCGCACAGACTCTCGGTTATTCACACACGCTTCATCAATGACTCGAGCTTCCGTAACTAGCTCTAAAATTATATTTTGGAATTAGTAAAGGAGGCTTGGGATGAGATGCGTAAGCAATTAGCTCCCATTATAAAGCTTGGAAGAGCCAGGACATTTTTTAATATAACTCCGATTGTATTCGTCTGACAAAAAAGAATGTCACCTAGGATGACTTGAGGGTGAGTAAATCATGGGTTAATTTTCATTTTTGGGTGAACTATCCATTTAAAAGTAGTGAATAACACATTCCTATGGACAAAACAAATATGGAAAACAGTGGAGGACACAGAGTGTGCTGCTCCAGGAAAGGTATATAACCGAAGAATGCTTTATATTTATAAGCGCTTCAAACAAAAGCATAAGAGTTTACCATGTCTTGCTCTGTTGCTCTTGCGTGTGCTGTTTAAAGCCTCTGACAAGTGTTTTACACAGCACATAACTTATATTTTATGGTTATGTCCTTATCTGTAAATGTCAGAAAGTCCTGCGAGTATTTCCATTCAGCATATTCTGACAAAAAGTATTGTTAAACTTCTCTGAACGAGCGACGGTGGGCGCATGCGCGTCAAACAGAGAGCGCAATAATTCTGACTAATTTTGCTAGAAATTAAGTGTAAGTTTAAAAATATACATGTAAGACAATTAATCATATTTATGACAGCAGTAACAGTAAAGGCACTATTGTTGGTATAGCACATAATATAATAACTATTTTCAGATGAGTGAATAAATGTGTTTCTCATCTTGTTTTTGTTATCATTTTTAATTTAGTCGTTTTGATTTCAGCTTTAACATAGTAAGCAGTCAGTTGTTTTTAGGTTTAGAATGTAATGTTTTATAGGCTTATATTACAAGTTGTTTGGAGGACAGCATTCGGCAAGATGTTGAATAACAATGATTTAAGATTGTTCATCTAATGAAATAAATAATCGACAGATTAATCGACTATCAAAATAATTGTTAGTTGCAGTCCTAATAATAACTTATTTTAATTTACTATTTTTTTTTTTTCAATTGAAAATGAGCTACTAAAGCAATAAAAAAGGGGAAAGAAGTGAGGCAGAAATAGCTATATGCCGAGCCTCTATTCATGTCAAGGCTATGATTTGGGAGGGTACACCGATGTGGCAGCAAACAGAACATGAAGGGTTTGTTTAAAGGGCAAATGTGTGTGAGAGAGTGTGCGTGCATGCATTTGTCACCTTATTATAGTTCCTGGCTGCCGATTCCTTATTCCCGGGTCTGAGTGCTTGCAGCTGTGCGTCTAATATATCCAATAGCTGCTCGATGAGTCTGACAGAGGAACTGACATCACCGGCGTGAATGCGGCCCTGCGTGTGGTTCACCAGCTCAGCAGCGATGTTTGCAGCATTCTCTCCGCTTTTTATCTACACACACACACACACACACACACACACATACACACACACACACGCACACGCACACGCACACACACACACACACACACACACACACACACACACACACACACACACACACACACACACACACACACAGTCTGGTCTCTAAAGCTCAAACCCCTGCTGTGCGCTGTGGGGGTGTGAGCTGGGGGTTTCTGGGTTTATTCTGCTGAACGCACAGACAAAAGACAGCAAATCTTTAATGACTCTCTAAATCAAGCTATTACAAAAAAAAAAAGGGAAAAAACGAAAGCGTGAAAAGTGATAAAATTACTCACTTGATTTGAAAGCAGAAACATATATGTCTGCAATTGCCCTGAAGCAAATGTGTCACTTAACATTTAGTAAAAGAAAAAGAACATTTACCATTGTGCTTTTTAAGGTACTTGAAGGTACATAAAAGTACACTACTGTATTACTATAAAAAAACACATCCTGTTTGCATAGTACTGTGTACAGAAAAAAATCACCTTAATTTAAAGTGAATGTTTTAATTAATTGTGAATCATATTCTGTAAACAAAGAGTTCAGTAATTTAAAATAGTGACAACACCATTATAAAATCTGCATAATGTGTTTGCTAATAAGTGGAGGACAATAATAGATCTGAAATCGCTAACATTACTTTGGTCAATTAAAAGAATAACGCAACAAATGGTTTAAATTGTTGCCATCCATGCTTATAGTCTGATATGTCAAAATGTTGCTGTGTTTATGTCCATGTTAATCATTACTGTATTCTGTACACACAAAAAACTATTCATTTGGGAAAAAAAAAATATTTTAGTATTATCTATATACTATTACATATTTAAAAGCTTTTAATTAAATATATTAATTATTTTGTACCTTTTAGTTCAAATGTAAGGCACTTTTGTGCTTTTGTAGATGTTATTCGTTTTTTAAATATTAATACTTACATTTTACTATTTCCAGTTAGTCATTTTAGTGCATTAACTTCAATTAATTTAATTTAGCTACAATGGCAACATTTCTATTTTTAGTTTTAGTTAACAAAATCTGTTATTAGACCTGAGAACAAACCTGCAGTAAAGAGCAAACCATCAGTTAAATAGCTGGACTAATTTCATATGCAGTCTTAAAGTAACAGAAGTCCATTTAATTTGACGGATCAAAGAAAGAGTGACTAATAAATACAACTGTAACTTTTCATTGCAGCAGTTTTTGACATATATATAGAAAGTAGACAACAGGGAAAAAATGGCAATTTTTTTTTTTATATGATGCCTTTAAAATAAAATTGCAAGTTTTGTAATATGTGAAAAGCAGAACAAAGAGTCCTTGATGTGTAAGTGCAGTGTGACTTTCACCTGAGTTGCTTTTAAACTCTCTTTTAGAACTAGGTAGAATAGAGAGATTTTGTTCCAAATCATATCAAAAGAATGACCGTGTGCGGTAATGTGAGCTGAGGCCGGAATGATAATAGCTGAGGTAGCGGACAGAGCAGAACAGGGAATTGGAAGTCAGAGCAAGCTTTAACTTTTTAGTGGTCTCACCTTCTGGGCCACCTGGTTGACCCACGGCGAGGTGCAGTTACTTAGATCAGGGCCGCGAGGGTTCCACAGCACAGGAGAGGATAAACACTGGAAGGAGGCAATGCCTGAAAATACAAAACCAGATGTTAGGAGGGAGAGAGATGTTACGATGGGAAAAATGGCCGGCGCACCCGGCGCATTGTCTAAATGGTTGTCACTATTCTCTTAATGAGTAATGGGTGTGCTTTGGGCATAACGTGCAATAAACCAAAGAAACTCAACTCCCATTCCCTTTAAAAGCCAGTTCCGCTCGCGCCATGGCGGATTGCGATTTACATGGCAGAATTTGCAAGCGGAAAGACTGAACGCATCTCCAGAGAGGAAACGGATCTGCTCGTGCTTGAGGTTAAAGCGTGCAAGCAGACCATCTATGGGACAAGCCAGATTCCACCATATCTTTATGTACACATTATCAATATTTTACATTGTAATCCTTTTATTTTTAATATCTGGCATTTTTGTGTGCTGCTGCGCGTCCCTGTGTGTGTTATAAGCTGAGTGTATGCGCATTGTGGACCCGCCTATATGCACATATTACTAACACGCCCTTTAAATAACAAAGAAAAATAATGCGCCATTGACTTTAGACTAGGTTTCAGTTGGTCAATGGCACAGTCTATTTCAGTTGCCTCAAAATAGCAACGCCCCAACAATGCGCCTGAACACACCTAATATTCAGACCAGCACGCCCATGGGCACAAATGCATTTGCTATTTAAACAACAGGTCGTGAAAATTGCGCAGGTCGTGAAAAAGATAACCACGTCGGGCTGAGATAGCAAAAAACACTTGTGTCGTGCCTGGCACTGCGTTGCGCCAGGTGTATGATAGGGCCCATACAATATATATAATATAAATATAAATATATAATATAAATCTTGAGTTACCGTGGAAAGTAAGAAAGAACGAGAGTGCAACTCGAGAGCTTCACTGTGAAACCTTGCACGAAAAACACTTTTTTTTCTGTGGAAATGAGCTTGCTGACACATGAACACCATCACAAACTCTTGCACACACTTGTGTAAGATCACACACCAGGCAAGGCCATCCCATCAGCACCTGTGAATGCTGAGAAAACACCTAGAGGGAGACACCTTCTGCCACTCCTCATTTTCAGTTAAGTTGGGCTGTTTAGTTAGCCGAGTTCACCGAGAGGACAACATGGTGGGATCAAACAAACGGCAGGCCTTTCCAGCAACCACAACACAAAAAAGCTCAAAAGAAGAGATGGAGGAAGAGAAAAAAGAGAGAGGAAAAGCTATGGAGGAGTGAAGTAGCACTACAGCAGCTACAGCAAGATCAGAGACACTGGGAGTTTTCCTTCCCTCACTTTCTCTCTCTCTCTCACACTCAGCTGTTGTCTGCTTTTCTCTCCACTCCACTCCTTCATCCTCTATAGATTGGCTTTGAAGGATCTGCCAGGATTCACCAATTAAAGCCGCTGCTAATTTAACTTGTCTGTCATTTCAGTGATGGGAAAAAAAGGTGACAGAAGAAAGACAGCATTCTGTCGGTGGTTAGGAGAGAGAGAGAGATGCTAAAAGAGGGAGGATACTATTTTCTCCCACGACAAGAAAGAGGCATTTGATGCAGCGATTGTATGGAGAGGGGGGGGGGGGGGGGGTTGTTGTCGTCTGTACTCTGTCTAGCGGCTCATTTTTTAATTCGGCAGTTTCGCAGGGATAACCCTTGCTGAGTTTGAAGATCACTCTTTCATTTGCAAGGGACTGCCTTTTATCTATGACTCCCAATAGGACCTGCCAGCTGGAGAGAATATTGAGATGAGGAGGAAAAGGAAGAAAGCTCTCCATACAAAGAAATGGGCGTATACACATAGATGTGTACATAGTACATAACAAAATAAACACTTCTCTGAATAGCTGTCTCCACAAACATTGCGTGACCTTTATGTCATAAACCTCATGCGCCCTTCCTTCCTGTAAAGCTGTGATTCTTTCTGACATTACAACATATTGTAATCAAGTGCAACACGCTAAAACATCAAACAACACTGAGATATTCTGCTGTAATGTTTTTACCCTGGTAGATATCCGTGCAACTATCAGTTGGTGGAACCATTTTTTTTTAATAGAATTTCTAGCAAAAATAACTATATTGTTATATATATATATTTTTTTATAATGAAAATAACTCATACCTTGAGGATTTTGGTAGAAGCATTTTGGTCCCTTGTGTCAAACAATTAATCGTATTTCTTCTATGGCAATTTGAGTCTGTGTTATAACCAGCTGTGACCTCGTCACTTTAAATGAAGTGACGAGGTCACAACTGGCAAGAACAAGGACTCAGATTGCCATAGAGGAAATAAGTGATGTCGCATTGGATTGTCCCACCCACAGCAACAAATATTTGGTCAAAAAACCTGCTCCACATAGCTGTTTATCTATAGCTGTATATTAGATATGTTCTGATGGGCTGTGATTTTGGGTTACACTTTATTTTGATGGTCAACTTTAGACATCATACTAACTGAAAGTAACTTGCCAACTACAAGTCAACTAACTCTCATTAGAGTATTAGTAGATTGTAGTAGACTGTTTGGTTAGGGTTAATTGACAGGTAAGTTGACAAGTTACTTATAGTTCGTAGAATGTCTGTTGAGAAGCATCACAAAACAATAAAGTGTTAGCAGATATTAAGCAGACAGTCTACTAATAATCTAATGAGAGTTAGGTAACATGTAGTTGCAAAGTTACTTGTAGATAGTAGAATGTGTAAAGTGGACCATCGAAATAGTGTTACCTGATTTTGTGGCTACATCCGGCATTTTCACAGACAATTTTCAATCATCCAAAACTAGTCACATGACACCTGGTTAGGACACCCCACCACATTCCACCACAAGACAACTTTCACACATGAAGCCTGGTAAACTTCTTCATCACATCAGATGAACATAATTAGAGAAGTGTAATTTTGATGTGCTGTTTGTGTCCAGTATAGACAGGATGTTTAAAAATCGGAGCATCATAACCTTGTACATGCTCAAATGATTTACTATATGGCTTTGTTCACACTGAAACATAACTCCATCACTTATGTTAATACTTCTCATCCTAAGAAATTCCTAGACCTGTATTTCCCAAAATGTCATGTTCAAATATGACCTCTAACTGAAAAAGCCATTACTTTTATGGGAAGGGCTGCATTTGTGAAAGCATCTACAAATATAATCTCTCAACAAACAGTCACTATCATCTATTAATCACCCAGTGATCCTTTAGGACACGGTCTGTCTACGGTCTCCCCCCTCTGGGTGGCGGGCCACTGCACCCCTCGGGATACTCTGGCTTCGCACACTTGGAGCTCAGGGCCCTGGGGTGGGACGTGCAAGGGTCTGCGCGTCACTGGTACGGTGGCAGTGATAGGTCGTAGATCTGGTGCCTTGTTGATGGCCCCTATTGGGTGAGCGGTGGGGGGAAGAGGTCGTATGGTTGAGGGGATTGAGCTGGAAGTGACGGGTCTTGCTGCAGTGGTGGTGCTGCTGCTCATCTGAGTGGTGACGAGAGGACCTGAGAGCAAGAGAGAATGACAGACAGGAATGCAAAGACAATTGAAACTGAGGCAACAAGAGAGTAAGAGGCAGAGAAGCAGACTCCGAACACCTACGGAGTCAGCGAGAATATTGTCAGATGTTTGATGAAGATGAAAAAAGAAGACAAAATAGAAGAAAAGAAATCCTAAACGTTTGATATGACTTGCAAAAGGAATATGAGAAAGTTGGTAAGAATATAACTAAAGCAGCAGGAGCATTTGCTAGTCTTTAATGCATGACTATATGTTTACACAGTCCCTCTGAGAACTGGATAGCGTGAAATACAGGAAGAGAACGAGAGATAGAGAAAGAAAGACAGACAGAGAATGTTCATGGCAAGAAGATGAGAATGAATAATTGATTAGAAATCTTTTTCTGACCTGACAAAACGCTAATGACCACAGCTAATTAAACCATAAAGACAATGTATTGAAGACACAGAGGGGAACACTAACAGAACGTTGACACTTAACAGATCAAACGGTCTGTTAGCCTCTGCCTCCCGCTGATCTCGCTCTTTCTCTGTCACTTACCAGCAGTGGGATCCGGTGGCCCGAACTCTAGGGGGTAGCGCACAACATTGTAGTTATTCCAGACGTAAAGTTGATTGTCTCTTGGGTTGTAGTCCACAGAGGACACATACTGGTAAGGGTTGGGAAAGGGAATGTGGACGGACTCTTCCCGGGCTCGATTGGTGTTGTACGCGTACAGCACCAGATCTCCACCCGCTTCACTGTCATCATCCTGATAAACAGAGCGCACGGCATACAAAACACCACACGCCATGAAGGCGTTGGATGCCAGTCGCTTATCGAAGCTGGTCTCCCAGGTTCCTTCGAAGCGTAGGGTGTAAGGGTTAACCTGAAAGACAGTGAAAAGGAAAAGGATTCAATTTTAATTGTGTTCGTTGGATACAACGAAACAATTTGATTACTCCACAGTTCTGGAATATATAAGATAGCTAGAATGTAACCGGAATTCTGATCTCAGCTGAAATCCAATATCTTAAATTGGACTGTTAAATATCTTAAATTGGACAGTGACACTGACCTGACTGACCACCAAACGTCCATTGTTGGCCTCGGTAGCGTAGATGACCCAAAGACCGTTTTCATCCACTGCTAGGTCAATATCAGACTTGCCCCCCCAGCGGTATGGTGAGGTGTCATGGTAGTTGGCATTATTGACTATGGCTTCTCCACTTTTGATACGTGTGCGCAAGTCGTATTTCACAATATTGCGTGTACGTTCCTTGTTGTAAAAAACAGCACCATCATACACGACAAAGCCTGTTCCATCCACACGATTTGGCAGCCTGTGGGACAAGAGTGTATTATTTGAGATGACTTGCCTTACATGAAAAACTCTATAATTTCTCACATGTTTTATAGACATGATCTGAAATCAGGAGTCTAAATTCTTATATTCTTGTCAAGGAATGATGCTACAAAATGCTAAACTGAAATGTAATCAATATATAATGTAAAATCAAGAAGAAACTCAAGAACCCTTTTTAAGAACCCAAGAACTCTAAACAACAAAAGCACTTTGCTGAACGTAAGGTTTAAAAAAAAAAGTATTATATTGCAGAGGGTACACAGGGATGGTTATTGGTTGTAGACGCAAGCTGTTGTCCTCACTCACTTGTAGGTGGTTGTGGCTCGATTCTGCTTGAAGTCTTCCCATGAAGCATACTCATACAACATGTCTGTGCGGTAGGGAGTCCAGGGCATGACATAAAGACGGTCACCAGACTGCAGGGGATCCTTACACCATGCCCCCGACTGATGCTCCGCCTCCTGCAGCAAACTTGCTGCCTGCACCCTTAATAGAGTCCCAGGACATACAAAGACTGGAGATGTGGAAGAGAGAGAGAAAGAGGGAGAGAGAGATAGAGAGAGAGAGAGAGAGAGAGAGAGAGAGAGAGAGAGAGAGAGAGAGAGAGAGAGAGAGAGAGAGAGAGAGAGAGAGAGAGAGAGAGAGAGAGAGAGAGAGAGAGAGAGAGAGAGAGAGAGAGAGAGAGAGAGAGAGAAAGAGAAAAAGGGAGAGAAAGAGAGGGAGAGATGAAATAACAAGGAGGGGACAGCAGGAATTCACAGAATGATGGTGTGAAAGGATAAAAAAGAGGAGCAATTTGATGGGAAGACACATGGAGAAATGGAGGATAAAGGAAGAAGGGGAGTTGGTGTGAGACCATGAGGGACGATAATATGAAAGAGAATGAGGCACCAAGAAAGAGGAAGAGAGAAATGGGAAAGAGGACATGAGATAAATGACCATTCTTCTAATGAAAGAGTGTTAATGTTCATTAGTCAAGTATCTGCACACTGGACTAAAGGCTGGTGAGGGGAGATGACACAATCCTGGCTGCTTGTGCTCATATATTTCTGGGAATCATTTTTTAAACCCTGCCCCACTTCGTCTTCCCTGCTGGAAAATCACCAGCTACTGATCGTAACTGATTTTACATTGTTTCAAGATTGACCAATCATTTGAGTTCATTAACCGGTCTAAATTGGAATAGACGGTTTGTTAGCTGGACTTCTGACTGGTGCACCTGGTTTCAAGCTGCTAGAGCATTTTTGTCAAGCTGGTCAGAGCTGGTAAACCACATTGGAATTGCAGCAAGTCCGTTGGCCTGTTCCACCAGAAGGGAAACCAGGTTCTGATGCTAAATGATTTCAAATTATTCAAGCCGGATCAAGTTGATAATTTATGGTCATTAGCTGGTCCAAGCTGGTGTAGATTGTTTCGTCGCAGTGTTTTCCAACCATAGTCCTGGATTATCCAGAAGAGTACACATTTTGGATGTCACCTTTATCTAACACCATTTTAGGTCTTGAAAGTCACTCCCAAGAACTGAGTTGAATCAGGTGTTTTGGACTAGAGAGTCAAAATGTGCATCTTTTAGGGGTAGCCCATGACCACAGTTGGAAAACAGTGATTCGGCAGATGCACCATCACCGAATGGACCTGGTTTAAACTCGGTAGAACATCTTGAACATGGAAGTTAGACCTAGTAGATCACTTAATCCAGCAAGAAATCAGCCTATCCACCTCCAACCGGTATGTCACTGAATTTCCAGCAGGGTTTTCTTACATCAATAGCCCAATTGGTACCCCCAGTTTCCGTTTAATATATATTCCCCATATATATATATGTGAACACATGGGCTGTTGGGTAATATTGGGCATGGGCTTGGAAGTCCATACCAGTGCAGGGAGGCTTTGCAAAAGTAAGCACTGAGGGTACCTAGCAGTCTTAAAGGGACCACGCATTGTGATCATTTTGAAACCTAAATTGACCAATGGAATACTCTATTATCTATAGAAAACTAATGTAAGCCACATTAAGTGTGCCATTTGAGACTAGACCTCTGTAAAAAGTTGGTATTTGGTCTGACACAAAGTACTGCTGTAATGTCAAAATGTTTTTTTTGTGTGTGTGTGTTTAATGTTGATTAAGGACGAATGTTGGGATGCCAGTCATGCACAAAAACAACTGCAGTCTTCAACTTTTATGTGCTAGGAGTACTTGATCAAGACACACACACACACACACACACACACACACACACACACACACACACACACACACACACACACACACACACACACACACACGCACACACACCAATCTGTATCTATGTATCTCTGTACTCTGAACAAGGTTGTTCACCTGGGATTGGTGTGAATTAGCTGGCTGACGCAGTTTCTCACTCTCAGACTGAGGGGGAATTGGACCTGAGAGAATATATCTACTGCTTGGGGGTGTGGGGAAAGGGAGCTGGGGGTGTCTATGGAAAAAGAAAGCAGACATCATCAGTACAGTGATGTCACAAGGGACAGCTATGAGCATGTGTGGATGGTGAGGACATCTCAAGGGGAGGAGGGGGGAAATAAGCTAGAGGGTTTTCCTGCCATAGGCTATGTGAGTCCCAGACAGCCAGTACTTACTGTTGCTACACAATCACACACACACACATATACACCAAAAATAAGAAACTGAAAGACAAACTGAAAGGATTTTTGTAATTAGTAAATTATACACATGAACACAGAGACACACATCCATGCACACCACAGTACAGATAATTGTTATAATTTGGTCAATAGCTATATAAATGCATTTAGGTTAAGATAAATTTGTTTCTAACCTATCAAGTGCAGTCTTCATCCTGAAGGAACAGTAAAAAAAAAAAAAAAAACATAATCATGATGTAGAAGAAATAAGGACTAACTCTTTTTAGAAATGCCCTGCTAAGAAAATGAATATAGCTTCACCATTTTGGTGCTAATCTCACCAAGCTTCATAACTAACTTGACCAGCATTACTGTCTCGCTCAGTCAGACTAACCAGAAAGATCATGTTGTACGAATAGTTTAACCTACTGGTAAACTGCATGGCTATGGTCCAAGCTAGTCAAAGTAGTTTAGATTGGGTTTCTCAACCCTGTTCCTGAAGTCACAACAACAGTACACATTTAGTCACATTAGCCTAATCTGACCCATCCATTTCAGGTCTTGGAGTTTATAAGTAGCTGATGAGTTGAATCAGCTATGGTTGACTAGGAAGAGTTCGAAAACATGTACTGCTGGTGTGCCTCCAGGAACAGGGTTGGGAAACACTGGTTTAGATAGTCAGAGAACCTGCTTTTACCCTGGTAGACCATCTTGGTCAAGATGATAAACAGCCTTCAAGGTGCTATAGTTGGTTTTTGTAGCATGATAGTTGGTTTCATGTTCTAAAACAAACAAACAAAAAAACAATAACAGACAGATCACCGTAAGATGGTTTTCCTAGGTTAATGTCTGAAGATGACATTTTCTTTTTCAAACTGGGCAAATATTAGAATGCAAGTAGTGTACAAAAGACACTTGCAACTTTCACACATGTGCTGGTGAACCTTTTTTTTTTTACTGCTTACACAATCTTGGTCAATCAACTTTACCAGAAAGATCATAATCCATCATCCAGCTTCACCAACATAGTTTTGCTGTTAAAAAATATGGCTATGCTTATCCTCACACTATGCCAGACCAAACCAGCATAAAGCAGCTTGTGTTAAGCAGCAAGGCGGTTTACATTCCACTTTTTCTCTACAGGTCCAATACAGTGGAATTTAAACCACCTATGTCTAACAATTTCTCATCAAAATACAAATACAATCCTATTACATACACCAGTATTTAGACTACTAATACCATTTGTCACTGAAAAATGACAATTTAAAAGAATAACTATGAAGAGGAGCAAACAAATCAGAATCTCTGAACTAAAGCATATTAATAGACTCATCTAAGAGCAGGGAGGCAGAGCCTTCCTGAGAGAAGCGGCAACACACTATATTGACCTGTTCTATATTGGTGACCCATAAAACAAAGAACGAGTACCCTCAGTTTCAAAGGAAATTGGGACAAATGCAACATCAGACACACACAAGCACACGCTTTCCCCAAACAGTCATTGAACAGAACAGGCTAAGAAGGGTCGTTCCTATATAGACAGTGAGTCACAGAGTCTATGGAGGAAGTAATATTTGAGCCTAGCACATCGGCTTGAAAACTCCATACCGTGTCACAGGGTTAAAGCTTTCTTTATGCAGTATTAATGCCAGGGCTGTAATCTAGGTTACACAGAGAAAAGCTCCCGGAGGCCTGTCCGAGTGTCTGCTCAACTACAAAGAGCAACTCGCCCACACAAACACACACACACACAGACACACGCACACACGCGCGCACACGCACACACGCACACACACGTCCTGCATCGACTCCAGCTGCTGTGCTGTCAACGTTCAAGCGATTGCTATCCACAAACAGCTCAGCATGCTCTAATTTAAGATAAAGGCTTTGGCTCACTCTTTTTAGATGTCTTTCTGGACTAGAGCTTCTTTATTTCCTTTATTAGGGATGTAACAAAGGGCTTATTATGGTGAATATGATAATTACAGAGGCTCAAGATAGGAATGAGTGTGTATGTCTGGGACTTTTCAGTCCACAGAAACACACACTCCCACACACACAGTGTGACCTGAGAGAATTCATTAAACCCGACCTATGCTCTCTGGCAGCTCAGTTCCCTACTGTATACAGAGCTCTGGTTGGCTCTCTTTCTTAAACAAGAATTTTAACACAATCCTATAGCAACTATTGGAAAAATGACCAACATACAGTGTGCAATTATCCTTGTCAATCTACACCAGGCCGAGGTCACTATACCACTCCCACCTCGATATCTTGTGGTGTTCACTACAAAAACAATGTCCTGGTAAGTCACACTTACCTAGGACTGAAACCAACCCCCTACTGTTTAAACCCTGAGTAAGAAGATAATTAGCACCTCCATCTCTATGAAACACTAAAAGAGCCAGCCTGGGCTTCTGTGTGCGGTCATTCATAGTGCTAGAGATTTTTACCTATAGACAGAACTATTATTAAAATGATAGTTTTTTTATAGTCACATTTACTGCTCCCTTTATCCACCCTTAGTACAGAAAGAAATATCACAAAAGACATATCTTTATCATCTCAATTTTCTAGTCCAGTGGTTCACATTTTCCCATGGCCATTAAGCCGTGACACAATTGTTTTGTTTTATTTAATCTAATTCCTACTTCCTAAAGCGTCCCACTTTACTTAACATACACATAAACAGTAAGAATATGACCAACACTGATGAATAAACAGTAAGTGAAAAGTGAAAGTGACACGTGATGGCCAAGTATGGTAACCCATACTTGGAATTTGACCTCTGCATTTAACCCATCCAAGTAAGTGCACACACATTAGGAGCAGAGTAGTGAGTAGTGAACACACACACACTGCAAACGTGGATACACACCCCCGGAGCAGCGAGCAGCCTTGAGTGGCGCCCGGAGAGCGATTGGGGGTTAGGTGCCTTGCTCAAGGACACCTCAGTCATCTTCCTGCCGGTACTGGAATCGAACCAGCAACCTTTGGGTCACCAGTCCAACTCTGTTACCATTAGGCCATGACTATAGCCTTACATAATACCATAAAGTTAGTAAATTGGTATGAGCCACTAAAGTCATTTAAAAACATACAAAATAATACAAAGTGAAAATAAAGTGGTATTTTGGGAAAGTGAATAGAATGAACATCATACCCAAATGCAAATCCAGCTAACACACAAAGTACCAGTTACATTGAAGCTACAATATGTATTTTTTTTGCCGCTTAGGGGTCGCTAACCTCTTACAATAAAAAAGGTGTAAATTGATGACGCAGTGAATTAGGGGAATTATGGAACTTGTCGTCATGGTGATGGTTCTAATAATGTTTATGGGAAACAATGTTTATGTATAAGTGAATACATTCATGTTTTTAACATGACTGTGGTATGAAGCAGGTCACGATTGCTAATGAGAGACAGATATCAGAGCTACACGGAAGTCCCACGGATATTAAGGAATGAGGACATTTCATTCTACCGAACTACCCGCAAGTACTGAATTACTACTCATTTTGGTCAGTTTATGTAACAAATAAAAATTGTGAGGTAACGCAGCGCTGTTTCACTTGTTGTACACCGATTCCAAGTACTGATATAAGTTCTTAATAATACCATACAGTGAGTAATGTCTTCTCCTGTTATTGTCACTTGCACTTCATGTCACATGTATAGTATAGCCTTCTCTGTTAGCAATATAGGATTTACATGGGATAAACGCAGGGAGACAGTCAGGCTGACGGAGAATTGAGGATAGTAAGAGTGCAAGGGCTTTAGATACTGCTTTGGATGCGACTAGCTTGGTGAACTCTGTACATTGTTCCATTGCTGTAGAGCCCGTGCAGCAGGGCAACTGGGTGACCATAAGACACTGTAGTCGCGGGACAAAACACCGCTCTTCCATTCCGATTACAACATTAAACAGGTTCTCCCCACTCAGTGAAACACCCACTGAGAATTCTGTTGAATGTGCCCTAGTTATTGGTGATTCAATTACACGGCACATGAAAATAGAGACACCAGCCAACATAGTCACATGTTTGCCGGGAGCCAGAGCACCTGACATCAAAGCAAATTAAAAAGTGCTGGCTAATGCTAATCGTAAATTCTCTAAAATTATTATTCACGTCGGCACTAATGATGTTCCACTTCGCCAGTCGGAGATCACTAAAATTAACGTTAAAGAGGTGTGTGAACTCGCAAGTACGATGCCAGGCACTGTATTTTGCTCTGGCCCCCTTCCTGTTTGCCATAGTGATGAGATACTTAGCAGACTGTGCTCACTCAATGGCTGGCTGTCTAAGTGGTGTCTGCAGAATAATATAGAATTCATAGACAATTGGAAAAGTTTTTGGGGCAGACCTGACCTGTTGAAAAGAGATGGTATTCATCCCTCCTGGGATGGTGCTGCTCTTTCTCTAGTAATATGGCTCATAGTCTTAGAGCTCAAATATGAATTGGGGCTCAGGTCAGGAAGCAGACAGACTGGCTAAACCGACCGTCTGCTGGCTGTCTCACGCCACTGAGGTCAGATAAATCCCATCTCATAGAGACTCTTTCACATAAATATCATCATATAGAGACTGTTTCTGCTCCCCAAATTAGGACATACAAAAAACTCCTAAACTCATTTAAGGGTAAAAATGTAATTAATGTTCAACAAATAAAAAGCAGATATAATACAGATGAACAAATGATAAAGCTCGGATTGCTGAATATTCAATCCCTTACTTCAAAAGCACTTATTGTTAATGATATGATTACAGATTATAACCTAGATGTGCTGTGCTTGACAGAAACCTGGCTAAAATCAGACGATTTCATTACTTTAAATGAGTCCACCCCACAAGTTACTGTTATAAACATGAGCCTCGTCTGAAAGGCAAAGGGGGAGGTGTTGCTGTAATTTATAGTAATATCTTCAGAATTACTGAGAAGTCTAGTTTTAAATATGATTCTTTTGAAGAGTTGGTGCTTAATGTACCACTATCTATTGTAAATGATAAATCACGTTTGAGATTTGTGCTGGCTACTGTATACAGGTCAAAGAGGCATTTAAAGACATTTTGAACTCTAGTGGAGTTAGACAACACGTGTCAGGCTAGTTCACCCAAAAATTAAAATTCTGTCAGTATTTACTCACCCTCATGTTGTTCCAACCTCGTAAGACCTTCGGTCATCTTCGGAACACGAATTAAGATATTTTTGATTAAATCTGAGAGCTGGATCACTCCTCCATAGGCTTCTAAGGGGTTGAAACTTGCCGGCCCCGAAAAGTTATTAAAGACATTGTTAAAATAGTCCAAGTGACTACAGTGGCTCAATCTTAAGTTTATCAAGCAACGAGAATACTTTTTGTGTGCAAAAACAAACAAAAATAACGACTTTATTTCAACTATTCATTTCCTTCTCCGTGATCCTCTAGTCAGTTAACGTAGTGTGATTGCGAAGAGCTACGTCACACGTAGGCTCACTATTGGCCGACGCTGGTCATGTGTGTGATGCGTGTGACGTATAACAACAGAAGCTTACGCTATTACAATAGTGAACTGACTCGAGACTCGAAAAGGAAATGAATAGTTGAAATAAAGTTGTTATTTTTGTTTTGTTTTTGCGCACAAAAAGTATTCTCTTCGTTTGATAAACTTAGGATTTAGCCACTGTAGTCACTAGGACTATTTTAACAATGTCTTTAATAACTTTTCGGGGAACAAGTGTCATTCCCTGAAGAAGCCTATGGAGGAGTGATCCAGCTCTCAGATTTAATCAAAAATATCTTAATTCGTGTTCTGAAGATGAACAAAGGTCTTAAGGGGATGGAACAACATGAGGGTGAGTAAATACTGACAGAATTTTCATTTTTGGGTGAACTATCCCTTTAAGAGAGCAGCCAGAAAAATGGAGCGCACCTGGAAGAAAGCAAAACTAGAGTTTTTCCACATTTCATGGAAAGAGAGCACGATTGCATACAGAGAGGTCTTAAAAGCTGCTAGATCTGCTTATTTTTCAACCTTAATAGAAATAAAGAAACAAAACCCTAGGTATTTATTTGAAACAGTGGCTAAATTAACGAAAAATAAAGCTTCAACCCCAGACGTTTCCAGGCAGCACAGTAGTAATGACTTTATGAACTTTTTTACTTACAAGATTGATAATATCAGGGAGAAAATTATAACTATGCAACCGTCTACTACAATATCGCATCTGCCAGTGGATTGTAGTCTCCATGAGGAAAAAATGTATTCATTCATTGTTATAGGAGAGGAAGAATTTTCTAAACTTGTTAAATCATCTAAATCTACAACATGTATGTTAGACCCTATACCGACTAAGCTGTTGAAAGAGATGCTTCCAGAGGTCATAGATCCTCTTCTCAATATCATTAATTCATCTTTGTCATGAGGATACGTACAAAAAACTTTTAAGCTGGCTATGATTTAACCGCTTGTTAAAAAACACAACTTGATCCTACAGAATTAGGCTAGTCAATTACAGGCCCATCTCGAATCTACCTTTTCTGTCAAAGATACTAGAAAAGGCAATATCCTCACAACTATGTTCCATTTTAGAAAGAAATGGTATCTGCGAGGATTTTCAGTCAGGATTTAGACTGTACCATAGTACTGAGACAGCTCTCATCAGAGTCAAAAAATGATTTGCTCTTATCTTCCAATCATGGTTGTATCTCTCTAATAGTGTTACTCGATCTTAGTGCTGCACCAGTTGATAATTCCTAGAATATCAAAATCGACTGCTGGCGGTAGATCCTTTTCCTATTTAGCAGCAAAACTTTGGAACAGTCTTCCTAACATTATCCGGGAAGCAGACACACTCTGTCAGTTTAAATCTAGATTAAAAACACATCTCTTCAACCTGGCATATACATAGAACACGATACGTTCATATTATTCAAATCAGTTAAATGATTATTAGGCTGCATAAATTAGGTCAGCCGGAACCGGGAACACTTCCTATAACACTTGATGTACTCGCTATATCATACAAAGAAAGTCATCTACACTAATTTTAGTCTTTATGTTTATTCCGAGCTTTACAACAGATGGTGGACCTGCGCCTAGGCACGACCACAATGCATCCCTGAAGTGTCAGCAGAGTTTGTGTCAACTAGACTCTCCCCTGTGAAGGCCTCATCGTCACGACAGCCATCGGCACTGATCCTCAACAAACTCTTCTCCATACGCGCGTAATGACTCCGGTCTTCAACCAGATGAAATGCATAATATAATGTTCCGGTCCAATCTGACTTCTGACCTTTAATGCTGCTTGATTCATAGTCATACACTGTATGTTCGTTGGTCAGAGGAGAACTGGCCCCCTGACTGAGCCTGGTTTCTAACAAGGTTTTTTTCTCCATTCTGTCACCTGGAGTTTTGGTTCCTTGCCACTGTCGCCTTTGTCGCCATTGGCTTTTGGCTTGCTTAGTTGAGGACATTTAATTTTATATTTAAAAATATTATTACAACACATTATTTTCCTGTTACTGTACCTCTGTAAAGCTGCTTTGAAACAATCTGCATTGTAAAAAGCGCTATATAAATAAACGTGACTTTGACTGCACACTTTCCACGACCCACTCAAAATGTCTTGCGATCCACCAGTTTGGAAACACTGTTCTAGAAACTAATTACATGAAATGGAGACATCTGTTTAGGAATTCGACTTTTGATTTGAACAAAAGACCTCAGAAATCTCACATGTCCATAGCTTATACAGTTCAGACATCTCAATAATGTCTCAAACGGTCCTCAGATACCAAAGTAAAATAAATATGAATTCAAACATTTCTGATCCAATATCTGAAAGTTATCCACATTCATTTTTAGCTTTATACTGATACTGTTTATGAACAATTGTCTCATTTATGTCAGTTATTCTAGAAGAAATTGATACATAACTGTAAATTTGATTTCCAATTTATGTTACACAGAAGAACGTTGTCCACAGTTTTGGAATGACATGAGGGTGCATTTTATTTTTGGGTGATATATCCCTAACAAGTCCATCAGAAACATGACCTCTCAGAAATAAAACTTTCTTATGCCAGCAATATCTGATATAAGTATAACATTCAGATATTAACTCAATATCAACTCATCAAATATTTCTCAATACCTCCACTTAGACATGTTAATACAAATCAGAGAACACAATTAATTCTCCTGAGGCATGAAAAAGCATTCTTTGAGCAGTAAAATTTTCCTCCGGTAAGACAGCAAAGTCTGCGATCAAGACTCCGATATGTGATCTAAATATTCTTCTAAGACTAAAATATCTGAGCTAAGCTTTCCACATCAGATCTAAATAGATCTGAACTCTTACTGTGTGTCAATAATTGCCTCAAATATTCTTTCTTAATTTAGAAAGAAACACCCGAGGCAAAGTTTATACTTTATTGACACATTACTTAAAAGTCACCTCAGCACTCTGGGCAGGATGGCCAGCTTCTGATACATGAATTATTTCACTTATAAATAATTAGGCCTATTCATAATATTTATAGATAACATTTGAGTCTAAAAAAAATGAGAGTGAAAATCAGCTTTGGGTAAGCCTAGAATCTACGAAGGAAGGAGGAACAAAATGTACAGTACTACATCCACTACTGCGGGGAATCAGGTGTATGAGAGTCGTGTGTGTGAGAGTCAGGGCTCCTCCAGGCCTTCCCGCAGTGGCGTCTAACTGTCTGGCCTCACTGCTGAGAACATGCTGCTTAATTGAATCCTACACCTGTTACTGGCAGGTACAGAAGTGCTGCCAACAGGGGGCAGAGCTCGGTGTGGCACTGGGCATCCCCTTCGAATCTTAATGGGTCGTTGTGTGCTTATTTTCTACGTCAGCAATGGTGCGTTAAGAATGTGGATGAGCATCAGTGTGTGTTTTTAAGAGAGAGAGACAGATATAGACAGAGAGGTAGGTGTAAAACACTGCCGTTTTGTGCATCTGAATGTGAGCGAGAAAGAGAGAAAGACAGTTAAAGGTTGTAAGAAGTGTTGCTGTGTGCTTGGAAGCAGAGAGAGGGATGGAAAAAGGCGAAGGGTCAAAGGTTGTTCCTGTGAAATGAGAATTAGGATTGAGTTAATTTGATAAAGGCTAGAAGGGCTCCCAGATTGTGTCCTGGACAGCAAGAGGTTAGCAGCAAGACAGAAAACATGTGCTACGTTTATTCCACGTACATGTACACGCAAACACAGATACACGCAAAAACATACACACACCTCATTATCCACATCCTTCAAAAACACACACGCATAGGCTTACTGTATAAAGCCCATCTATAGGTCAGTTTTAATTAAATTTGAATGCCTGTACAATCGTCAACACAATGCCAGTACACAAATGTTGGTACACCTATCATTACAAAAGGATTTTTAATAGGCATAATGGTTATTATACTAAGCAAATTATATTTTCTATTGGCTAACCCTCTATAAATTTCTAAACAGAACCCTCAAAGAAAATTAAATATGTAAAAAAATATTTTATTCGAATTACGGGGACAGTTGGGATGTCTTTGTTATGTAGGGTTTGCGTTCTGTCCCCTGAGTCTTTTCTCACAGCAGCGCTGTCAGTCCAGAACAGTCTATTTGTATCTGAATTACATCACATTACACACTCATTGAAATTCGTGACCACCTGCATACGCTTTGGCTCTTTAGCTTTAACAATGCACATGCACAAGGGTGCACAGACAATCTCCTATCTCCCTTACTGCCCAGCAAGCGGCTGCCCAGGTTGTGGGACAATGTGTGTGCGTGGATTATACTTGATATGTTGGCAGGTATTAAAGGGGTAGTTCACCCAAAAATCTGAATTCTGTGATCATTTAATCACCATATTGAAACCAGAGGTTATCTTAAACTAAAAGTAAAACTATTAAAGCTCATTTTCGGGAACTGAAATAAATAAATTAGTGCTGGGCAATAATTAATCGCGATTAATCACATCCAAAATAAATATAGTTTGTGTTTACATAATATATGTGTGTGTACTGTGTACAATTATTTTGTATATATAAATATACATGTGCATGTATCTATTTAAGAAAAAAAGGTTTATACATAAATATATATAATATAGTTATAGTTTATATATATATAATATATATTTATATATAAAATATATATTTTTATATAAAATATAAATGATGTATAAATATATATACAGTATATACATGCAAATATTTCTTACATTTATACATGCATATGTGTGTATTTATATATACAAAATAATTATCCACAGTACACAGACATATATTGTGTAAACACAACATTTTATTTTGGATGCGATTAATCGCGATTAATCGTTGCCCAGCACAAAAAACAAAAAAAAACAAAAAAACCTGGAACATAAAAGAAGATGTTTAGCAGATTTTCAATGAAAGTGAATAGGGTCCAATGGAAAGCCGTGGTCACCATTGAGTTTCTTATGGAGAAGAGAAGCTTGAAGATTCTGCTAGATAATTTAGTTTTATTTTTACCTGAACTATCCCTTTAACACTAGCCAAGAGGAGAGAAAAAAGTGTGTGTGTGTGTGTGTGTGTGTGTGTGTATGCATGTGTGTCTGCGTGTGTGTCTCAAACAAAGACAAACCCTGAGCACAACAGCATCGAGGCACTTCCCATGACTCCATAATCAGACAATTAATCGATCCTTTAACCAATGAGTGTTAATAAACAATGACTGGGCGGGTGGGTGGTCAAGACAATGTTGTTAATGAAAATAATTGTTAACTGTTAATGAAATAGATAGAGGATAGAGAAAATAATTAGCAGCAGAGCGAGAGGACAGATAAAGCGGCGGGAGAAGGGAAAGGGGAGGGGGGTGGGAGGGTTATCCGCTGTGGCATGATTGCAGGTAAGAACACTCTGAAATGTAGGGCAGAACTCTCACAACAATCGCCAACAGCACCATGGGGAGGAAACAAAATGGAGGACCGACATCAAAGATGTGTAAACTGATGTCAGCGTCAGCGGAGTGGAAGATTCACACTGAGGTGCAGGTATCAGAACAGGTTTAGAACTCGTTCCCACAAAAACACAGACAGAACAGGGTTCACAAACACACGTGTTTCTGAATGGTGCAGTCAGGAAAATACACATGTAAAGAGCCGAAAAAAATATGGGCAGGAAGTAAAAGATTTGCTTAGTCCAAACCCTAGGTGAGCTATCTATATAGACGAAATTTGTAGCCATCATTTTTGTGACACTTCTATCATTTTGGCTTTGTACATTGCACATGTAAATACCAGAATCCATTGTAATGAGCTTTAGGAAAATTCAAACGAAATGTCAATTGTGTCAACGTCCTCCTGATAACCCTGCCAGGGATTATTTTGGCTAACTGTGTATAATTCAGCGTATTATACTTAACAAATACACCAATAAATGGACTTGAAGTATTGACTGCAAAGTACTACGAGAGACAAAACTAGCACAGCTATGTAGGAAATCAGTTGCCTGGTGCAAGTCAATTATTCAGATTAGCAGAAATGCATAAAAATAGTTGACCACAGAATATCACAAATCAGAGTCGAGTAATCAAGAGACCTGAGTAATAAATACAGTGATATAACTGAAAAGTATTAAGACAATGTTTATTTTTTGTTCACTGGAGTATTGAGTCATTAGCTTAGCAAAAATGCTAACGGTAAACTTAGTAGATCTGTGAAAGTCTCAAGTGATATTTCCATAGTATGTGTGAGGGAGTGTTAATGTAAACCACACTGGTCTTCATGTTAATTTCCATTCATATCCATGCATATGTGGGTGAGTGGGAATGCTTAGTGAAAGTTTAGTGAACTGTGATCAGCTAAGTCGTATGCATTAGCTGATCACAGTAACAAAGATGCATTTAACCAACAGAGGTTATAAATTCATAAATTGACCTTTTGGCTCAAAACACAGAATACAAACTTAACATTTGTATGGTAATGTGAATATGGAGAAGATTTTTAACATTTTGAATTTAATATTGTCTGCGATTTATAAATTATAAAAAAAAAAAAAAAAAGCCCTGGAGCATGTCATTACACCCAGTTGGCTGCATTCATTGAGGAGTCCAACATAATTCAGCAAACTTAAAAATGTACTATTGTAGCTTTTAGTCTATGTTTGTTAGCAGACTCAAATGTTCAAAAGTTTGGTTTCGGTAGGATTATTTAAAAGGGTTAGTATAATGATCCCATAATTTACTCACCCTCAAGCCATCCTAGGTGTATATGACTTTCTTCTTTCAGCCAAACACAATCAGAGTTATATTAAAAATATCCTGACTCTTCCAAGCTTTATAATGGGAGTGAATGGTAATATGGATTTTGAAGCCCAAAAAAGCACATCCATCCATCATATAAGTAATCCATACGGTTCCAGGGGGTTAATAAAATCCTTCTGATGCAAAACAGCTCCTTTTTTTAAGAAAAATATCCCTATTTATAACTTTATAAACTATAATCACTTGGCTTGAGTTCTGGCAGAAGAGTGAACTTTGACCTGACGTATGACGTAGGAGTAGCGTAAGCTTAGGAGAGAATAGACGCCTCTCATGGTTCAAACAAATAGGGCTGGGCAACAAACTCAGGCTGCTTCGACATTTCTCTGTAAAAATTCCCATTTTAGACTTCAAATTTGTGATCTGTGTTTTGTTTTGCTCTTTCCTCTGCGTTTATGTGTTCATCAATGCGCCATGCGTCAAGTCAGAGGTCACTCTTCCACCAGTGATTATAGTTTATAAAGTTATAAATATGGATATTTTTCTTTCAAAAAAACGCATCGCTTCCCTTCCGAAGGCCTTTATTAACCCCCTGGAGCCGCATGGATTACTTTATGATGGATGGATGCACTTTTTTGTGGCTTGGTAAAATAGTACCATTCACTCCCATTATAAAGCCAGGATATTGTTAATATAACTCTGATTGTGTTTGGCTGAAAGAAAAAATTCATATACTCCTAGGATGGCTTGAGGGTGAATAAATTATGGGATCATTTTTATTTTTGGGTGAACTAACCCTTTAAGGTACCTATGAAATCCTGTTTAGAATGGATATACCAGGAATGGGCAATGTCTGTCCTGGAGTGCAGCTGTCCTGCAGAATTTAGCTCCATCACCTGCCTGTAGCCTTAGCAGAGATGGTCTTATTATTGGGAGATACAAGGGTCTGTGGCTTTCCCATTGGAAAAGGCGTAACGGCTAACTTGGATCACATGTGCCTTATTAAACAATCACATTACAGCATTGACGTCATTGAATTTCATTCGGAGTTGTGCGACAGTCAATCACTGTTTGCGGATACCATAGAAATGAATGAGAAGCGCCTTAAACTGAATCATACCTGTTGCACAATTGTCTGTGACTTCTCTTATAAAACAGCATTTATTTAAGACCAAACATGTTGAAGATTAGCTGATGGGCTGTCGATTCTAAATGATAAGCCATTTTCCCACAAAAGCAGTTTATTCAGCACAGTGAAGGCTCTCCTCCATTGACATTCACAAAAAAACGGGCTCTTGTCTCCTTCCTTTCCACAGCCATAGCAGGGGTTAAGCTTTTTTTTCGGCTAAGGTTGCAGGCTTGCCTTCATGTGGCTTTGGCCTTCATAATCCTAAAGACTTTGATTAGCTTGTTTAGGTGTTTTTGATTAGGGTTGGAGCAAAACTCTGCAGGACAGCACCACTCCAGGACCGACGTTTCCATCCCTGATATATACCCTCCTAATACCACCTGCAATTGATTTACAATAGCAAGCAGCAAATCATGTTAAAGAGCAAGACTGTGATGTACTACTACAGTTGCTGCCTATATGTGGAGACCTTAGCAGATACAAGACAGCTCACTAGGGTTTGTTTCAAATCATATGACCAGTTGTAGATGATATGGAGCTGAATTATGCCTGGTTCAAGCTCGGTACCAGTCTTGCAAAAGTTTGAAACTGAGTCCTCAGGAGACTGGCTAGAGGATCAAGTACAGCAGCCCCGAATCTCTGTGATTGGCTGGCTGAACTGAATCAGGCTGTGAGGTGATTGGCACCACAGAGAGAGGCCGTGTGAGTGGAACCGGCTCTGCCTAACAAAGCAGCCATCTTACAGAGAGGCCAACTGTCGCCGTACCCCCCCCCCCAACCACCCCCCCCCCCCCCCCCCTTTGGACACGTGCGGACACACCACAGGGAGAGAGCGACTGCTACAGACGCCACTGAGCAGCGTCCAAGAGCAGACAACAAAACAGAAGGGATTAAAAAGAAGAATGACGCCACTGGCAGACAACAAATTAGAGAGGAGGGAGTGTCTGAGGTAGGCCCAGAAAACCTGTGGCTGCTTGTGATGAACACATATGAATTTGGAAGGATATCAACCGAGAGAAGAGGAACCAGAATACAGATGAAAATAGAGAGAGAACGTGACATGGCGAAAAAGAGAAAGCTTGTAAAGAGAGACATTGAAGCACCTGGAAATGGGAGAGAGCATTTGGCAAGGGGTTGGGCAGTTACCAGCTCTACAAATCGTTACTCTAATCCAAAATAACATACAGACAAAACATAGGGGTTATCCTGAAGGAAGGAAGGAAGACATAAACAAACAAAAAAAAAAGGTCTGAAAAAAAAAAAGGGTCTCAAACTGTATGGAGGAGTCGCTTTGGATCTGGAAGGACAGATACAAAATTAATCGCAAACAATAGAGGAATGAATAAATGATGGTGCATGAGAGAGGGTGGAATTGCACAGATGGGTGTGCGTGTCGGCTGAGAATATGGGTTTAGTGGGAGAAATGACTTCCTGTCCAACAGAAAAGTAGAACGGAGAAACGCTCGACGTAAAGTGGCTTGTGCGAGTGCGCGCGCGAGAGAAAGAATAGAGCGCGTGCACGCGTACATGTGCCGCATTTAGTCGGAGAGCGTGTTTCCCTTGGGGTAGAAGTGATCAGATTAAAGGATGGTTATTAATTTCTCAAATAGACTTAATTGGAACTTTTAGCAGGACAGCTGGTGGAGTTCTGCTGTTTTTCCGCAAGTGAGAGTTGCGTGCGTGCGCGTTCGATATGCATGCATGAGGTCTTCTGTGCACAGGGATTAGTGCGTGTATGCAGGACCGTACAGTACATATGATGACGTGTGTCTGTGTTATCTGAAACAAGAACCAAATCAGGAAGGAGGTTCGGTTATAAGCCAGAGAAAAGAAAGAGAGAAAACAAAAGAGAGAGAGAGAGAAAGAGAGAAGGAGGGATATAAACATCAAACATGAGCACTACACAAGGTGCTGGGTTAGGAGAAGGGGATGAGGGAAGGAAAGGAAACGGAAGAGGAAGGGGAGGAGGAGGAGGAGGGCGGGCGGAGCGAGCTGTGGTTTTTATGTTCATTGTGGTCTTTACCTTTTTGGTCCACTTCTATTCAAGCATCGGAAAAAAGAGAGAGAAGAAAGGGAGAGCAAAAGAAAGAGCGAAAGAGAGAGAGAGAGAGAGAGAGAGAGAGAGAGAGAGAGAGAGAGAGAGAGAGAGAGAGAGAGAGAGAGAGAGAGAGAGAGAGAGAGAGAGAGAGAGTGAGAGAAAGTGAAGATAATGAAAGAAAAACAGGTGCAGGAAAAAAGAGAAAATTGAGATTAAATAAAAGGCTATCCTTTCTCAAATCATGGCATTCTGTCAGTGTGATGTAGGCTCTTTACAGAGAGGATGACTCAAGTGAGTAATGAGAGGGGAGAATGGCCTCAACTGCTTTCACAAAATTTTGTGAAACCCCTTACATTCTTCCTGTCACATGACACACGTACACTTCCCTCAGTCACACGGACCCCGCCCCCCTTCGCTTCCCCTCCATCCGTTTGTCTTTCCTCTATCCGCACTTCTGCACCTTTGGGCTGCTGTGAGAGAGAACATGAGGTATGTTCGAAATGGCATAGTACTCATAGCTTTGCAGTATGCAGTATGAACACTGAGCACAGTATGCAAATTTACGCTTAAAGTACCTGGATGTCCTGGTTCATTTGCCAAAATGTGTGCAACAGAGCACATTGTGTGCTATAATGTATTCCATAAGGCAATGAACTGGACTTCCATTTTTAGGCCCAAAAAGTACAATGCACAAGTATATAAATGCAACTGCTTCCTGTACGCACATTCTATTTAATTTGTCACACATTGCAAAATGTGTCAAGCCCTTAATGTATAATGCAACAAAAGTTCTTAACACTGCCACAAGTTTGTGTTATAACGAGCATTTTTCAGGTCAAACATGTACAATGAACTAGTATGTGAATGCAAATGCTTCTAGTAAGCAAGTTCTATTTCATTTGTCACGCACTGCGAAATGTTTCAAGCTGAATTTCATAACGCAACGGAAGTTCTTAGCACTGCTACAAGGTTGTTTTATAGCAAAATTTGTTTAGGCTCAAAATGGTGCGATAGCGATTGACAATTGACGTTAATTGATGCGGTCTTCAGCGGTCTTGTTAGCGCACCCACCTCCAACGCTGGAGACCCTGGTTCGAATCCCACTCGGATCCAGTACTGGTTATATTTGGTGCTGTGACCCGGATGGGAGTGAGGCTGAGGTGGGGGGAGTTTAACGGACGTAGGCCAGTAAAAGCTGTGCATGTAAATCTCAACCCCTGGCCTCAAGAGGCATGTTAGTGACTGACGCTAAAGGCTGCGTACTTATTAGCATGCCCGCCTCCAACGCTGGAGACTCCGGTTCGAATCCCACTCGGAATGGGTCGAGTAGGACTGGTTATATTTGGTGCTGTGACCCGTATGGCAGTGAGGTTTAGGGGGGTTGAGTGTAATAGACATAGACCAGTAAGAGTTGTGCATGTAAACCTCAATTCCCTTGGCCTCAAAAGGCGTGCTAGTGACTGACGCTAGAGGCTACGCAGTTAGCACGCCCACCACCAACGCTGGAGACCCTGTTTTGAATCCCACTCAGAGCGGGTCAAGTAGGATCAGTTACATAAACACTTCTAATACATAAAATCTATTTAATTTGTAGTGCATTGCGAAATGTGTGAGGTTGCAATTCATAAAGCATAAAGTTGGTGTTAGAGAACATTGGTGTAAACTTGTGTATTAGTGGTCTTCACTTCAAAAAAAATCAATCTTCTCATTTTTGATTAGACTGTCAAATAATATTTTATTTTAGAAATGAATTATTTTCAAGCTGACCATTGTTTGCCACTCATAACATAATCGTGACAATGCTTTAGTGCGCTCAGGTTTGAAATGATCATCGTTGCATACGGCAAGCTGTGTGCATTACTATATTTGTAGGCCTATGTAGTTTACACTGTGCAGTAAGATGTATACTAGTATGCCATTTTGAACATATTCCAAAGTGCAATGGAGTCTTCTGCAGCTGTAAGGAGGAAAAAAAGAGTCAGATTGATGCAGTGATGAAGAAGAGAGAAAGAGAGAGAAGGAAAATGGTGGAAAAGGAATGGGTGATTTCTCTCTGAACCTTAAGGGGCTAGTCCTGGCTCAACATGGGATCCGGTGAGCCAGCTATTCTTTCTCTCTCATAGAGCTTGACCACTTATCGCTTCTACTCACTGAATCCATCAAGATCCAGCTGCCAATCACTGATTATGGTCCGTGGGACCATGCGGCTTGACAGAGCTACATTTCTGAGAACCAGAAACAGGCTGGGAGGAGGAGAGAGGCCATTATAGTACGGGAAAAAAATAAATGGAGAAAGACAGAGGAAAGCAGAACAGAGGAACATTTCGTTTCCACTGCGTGCTGGTAAAAAAAAAAAAAAAAAAAACAACAACCAAGAATACAGGTCAAACAAGTTTGCGGTGGTCAGTCTGGTTTTTGGAAAATGGTAGTTGGTTTGTTACTGGTAAGAGGTCACCTGAGCTAAGGTTGAGCTTAGCCATGTCTAACAAAGCAGGAATTTTTACTATCAGCATGAATGCTGATACATTTGGCAGCTTATTATGACCTAATTAAGGTACAGTCACTGAAAGTTTACAAGCAAAACGTTTACAAGCAATCTGTGTGACGAACTTGAACCCTCTGCGAAGTCTATGCGGGGAAATATTTCACCCTCACGCGAAATACCGATTACATGGATTCCTATTGAAATGACTGGATTTGACTGGATCGCGAGAATTTGCTGAGTAACAGTAAATGTGACTGCATCTCTATACAGGAAGAAATTGTTTGAACGTCACATAAAGTGACCATTTTACATGCCAAATAGGGCGGGGTTTATCTGAAATAGTTGGTTGTACTATAATAGACTGTATAACGAATTTAGTTCAATAGTATTAATCCTAGACTCGTGTAGCCAGACTTTTCAGAAGCAATTTGAGCCTAGCCTCAGCCCTGTTAGCTTGTATATAATCAACAATCTACTCCTGTTTAGATCACCTATTTACCATCAATGATCAATTACAAAGAACATTAAACCATCTGATGCTGGTTCTAGCAGAAATCTCCAGCAGTACTTCTCCTCACTTGTGTTTGCACAGAATACAGAATTACTTCACTTTCGGCTATTGCATTGTTTTTCTCGCTTTCTGGGCGGAGTGTGTTTGTATGTGTGAAGCGAACAGCATTGGTATGTATGACAGAGAGACAGCCAGCGTGTGACAGTGAGTGACAGCTTGTCTGTCTCACTGATCTGGATGTGCTAGCAGTGTTAGCTTGACACACATAAGCGCTAAGGCAACCGCTGACGTGTGGCCGGCAACACGCAAGCAGCGTGTGAAGCTCAGCGTCTCCCACCCCAGAGACCCATTGTGTCTCCTAAAAGACAAACTAGAGTATCTAAAGCGGGGGATCTCAGGGGAGAGAGGGATGGAGCGATCAGTAAAGAAAAGAAATGGGAAGAGACTCTCTTTTCTGAGCCTGTGAGGGTTTAAAGGGTTCTGAAGTTGAGGCCTCTGAAGTGATCTCACACATACAGACACAGTTACACGGTCTGTATAAAAGCCAGCGGCCAGTCGTCACTGTCTAACTCACTTACACCATTTCAGAAATGAAAAGAAGGGGGACTAAGATTGGGAATCAAAAGGAATTGAAGTTACTTAGAGATTCCATTTAACGATTATTGTTCCATAATGATTCTATTAGCAGCTCTTTTAGTACTTTTGGTACGAAACAACAACCCTGCTGAGAATAAAAAGCTTAAGCGGGTTTAAGAGGGGATCTCTTTATTTTTTTTAAGCTATCAGACTGGGAGACCAGCTGGCCGTCCTACTAAACACCAGTTTGGCCAGGCTAGTAGACCATTTAAAAAAAAGCTACGTCCATCAAACCAACTACTTTTCAAAAGATTGGGGTCAGTAAGATTAAAAAAAAAAAAAAGAAGAAATAAATAGTTTTATTCAGAAATTATACATCTAATATATAAAAAGTGAAAATAAAGAAATGTATAATGTTCCAAAAAATATACTATGCTGTTAAGAATCCTAAAAAAAATATCACATTTTCAACATTGATCATAATTATGTTTCTAGAGCATCAAATCAACTTATTAGAATTTTTTCTGAAGGATCATGTGACACTGAAGACTAGAGTAATTATGCTGAAAATTCAGCTTCGAGTTAAAAAAAACTCACCAACCCCAAACTTTTGAACAGTAGGAAAATCTGGTTTCAAATGGAAACTTTTATCTACATGTTGTCATATAATATGAGCAACCACTCAATATCAACACTACAGTACACATAATACAGAGTCAGTTCTCAGTTCGTTTTGAATGAGTCATTTTGACCGATTCATTAAATTTATAGGCCACAAAATCAAAACAGTATCATTTTTTTATATTGTGACACTGCAGTCACGTAAAATATACTGACAGTGTATTTTACAGTAGCATAGTGTTAAGTCTGCTTCAGCAGAACAAAAACAGATTAAACCAAATGTCATGAAATGGCCTCATCATTTGTTGCTAGTATTTTTCATGTAAAACTGAAACAGAAATTTCCACACCCTAAATGTGACAAATCATCACTAATGCAATTTTTATATAAAAAAAAAAAAAAGCCGACAGAGACGTCCCTCTGTGTGTGTGATTTCATCTCTTGTTTAACAGGGTGATGCAATCGGACAAGACCATTATGCACTGGTCTTTGCATGAAGGAACAAGTGCTCTCTCTTCTCTGTACAGATGCCTCAACAATGGTGATTCATATGAGACTTCATTGAGGGGCTGTGGCATATTTGAGTCATAATAAAATAGTTTTCCCCCTTGATCCAGAGAGAAAGAGAGTGAGAATGACAGAAGCACAAAGACAGAACGATAGATGGAGCACAATAGATAGATAGATAGATAGATGGATAGATAGATGGATAGATAGATAGATAGATAGATAGATAGATAGATAGATAAATAGATAGATAGATAGATAGATAGATAGATAGATAGATAGATAGATAGATAGATAGATAGATAGATAGAATAGAACGGATAGATAGATAGATAGATAGATAGATAGACAGATAGACAGATAGATAGAAATAGTGAATAGAATGGATAGATATATACATATAAATAGTATATAGGACAGATAGATAGACAAATAGATAGATAGATAGATAGATAGACAGATAGATAGATAGATAGATAGATAGATAGATAGATAGATAGATAGATAGATAGATAGATAGATAGATAGATAGATAGATAGATAGAATGGATAGATAGATATAATAGAACGGATGGATGGATGGATGGATGGATGGATGGATGGATGGATGGATAGATAGATAGATAGAATAGAATTGATAGATAGAATAGAACGGATAGATAGATAGATAGATAGATAGATAGATAGATAGATAGATAGACAGATAGATAGAAATAGTGAATAGAATGGATAGATATATACATATAAATAGTATATAGGACAGATAGATAGACAAATAGATAGATAGATAGATAGATAGATAGATAGATAGATAGATAGATAGATAGATAGATAGATAGATAGATAGATAGATAGATAGATAGATAGATAGAATGGATAGATAGATATAATAGAACGGATGGATGGATGGATGGATGGATGGATGGATGGATGGATGTATAGATAGATAGATAGATAGATAGAATAGAATTGATAGATAGAATAGAACGGATAGATAGATAGATAGATAGATAGATAGATAGATAGATAGAAATAGTGAATAGAATGGATAGATATATACATATAAATAGTATATAGGACAGAAAGATAGACAAATATATAGATAGATAGATAGATAGATAGATAGATAGATAGATAGATAGATAGATAGATAGATAGATAGATAGATAGATAGATAGATAGATAGATAGATATAATAGAACGGATGGATGGATAGATAGATAGAATAGAACGGATGGATAGATAGATAGATAGATAGATAGATAGATAGATAGATCGATCGATAGATAGATACCGCAGGAACATTTCCTCATAAGGCTATGATGAAAATGTGGTAAGAAGGAGAAAAGAAAAGTGTTAGTTGACTAATTCATGTCTCCTCTTCCACCTGTAAAGAAAAAGACACGCACATCCACACGATCACACAAACATAAACACTCGCGCATTAGAAACATGTCAAGCGCTCATGCATGCAGATTCATTGTGATAGTTTCAGTGGCTTCCTGCTTCTGGCTGTCATTGTGAACAAGTACGGTGGCCCTTGAGCCCCCTCAGCCCAGCGGTCTCAGCAATGATATCAATTACTCATGTGATAATTAGAGGAGCTAATGAACACACACCTGAGGAGCACAGCAAGAAGATGATGCGTGCTTTGCATATAGCCACCAGAGCGTGTCTCCGCGCTAATATTTTTTCTTTGGCATCAAGAGGTGGATTTGGAGACACACCCAGCAGCAAACTGTTTGCTCATGTGACTCCACGAACATTCATGAGATTCACGAATAATGTAGGCCTAATACATATTAATAACTCAGCTGCAGTGGTTTCAAAGCTCTCCGTCTCTCTCTCTCCAAATTACACCAAAAAACCTAGTGCTCATATATATATATATATATATATATATATATATACTCCCAATGTTTAACACTTTCTGAAGAGTTTGGGCTGGAATACCATTAAAATATTTTCTCGCACATTTACATCCTTAAAAAAAAGGATTTATGAGGCCAAAATAAAACAAGCAAATAGACTCAGGATATGCACTGAATATAAACAACCGCATTTTCTTTTCTTAGGTTCTGGTGAAGGAATGCAATCATATAGCGGCATGGCATGCTGCTGGCTATGTGTATAACATTATGTGGAGTACAATGTGTGAAAGTATTTGGATACTTCAGCCACGGTCATAATGTATGACTGACATTGTATTACATATAAAACCAAATGGCATGCAAGCCAGAACAAATGTATTTCCTTGTGATTATCAAACATTAGTTGATTATGTTTATAGTTAAACATTTTGAGTAAATGTAAAAAAAAATAAAAAATAATTTTGGTCTCCAAAATTCAAAAGTCTCCCTGTGGTGAAAATCAAGTTTTTAAAGTTTTTTATATGTCTATGTATTGTTTTTAATATGATTTAATACAAACCATGTACAAATTTATTTTAAAATGAACACCATTGCTGAGTATTTTCTCCTTAAAACTGCAGTGAACCAAAGATAGTCTTAAAACACGGTTTGAAATCAACGAGTGGATCTCTGAGCTGGTGGAGCGGGAATAATTTGCATATTATTAGAAGCATGTATCCTAAATGAGGCAAGGGTGTAGAGTTACATTCAAGCTATTTTAAGGCATGAAGATTTTTTTTCAAGGAAAAAAAAAACGTTTAAATATGTAATTTTGGTGATCAAATGTGAGTTTTAAGGGATACAATTATTGACTACAGGGTTTAAGTAATTATGAGTTATGATTATCCAATGGCAAATTTCAAACACACACACACACAAATAAAAATCAAACAGAATCAAATAGAACACTGGCATCATATAAAATGATTACATTACACGCTATAATTGTTCATTATATTCATAAAATTACAGTCATACAAATACATAATGCCATGTTTATGTAGTTCTTTCAACAAAATGTGTTACATTTTGATAATTATTATTATTCAACTATAATAAAAGTAATAATAACAATGAGTTTGATCTAAAAAAAACATCAATGATATTAAATATGGTTTACTTTCTTAGCATAGAGAGTTGACAAGCCACCCACTCCACTTTTTTTGGCACGAAGAGCAATGCCAAAATAAATGATTAATGTCTGTTTGCAAGGACGTGAACAGCAGAGAGTAATTGTCATCTTGTAATTACGGTCATTCTGGCATGACGTGACCACGACGTTACTCTTAAAGTACCGATCGATGAACTGACAGAGTGATAAGCTGAGCGTGTGATGCCTTATTGTTAAGACTAACTTAAGACGCCGTACCTTTAAATGCATCTAATTGCCTTTTCTTGACCTGACTAAGTTTATCAGATAAACTAGCGCGAGTATCAAGTGCGTGCGGTCTTGTTATATAATACAAAACGACACCGGACACCGAGGAAAAGATGCCAACCGACTCGACTAAACAGATTTCTGCCGCAGGAGCGAATGAGGACGTATTACAGAGGTTGTCGATGCATTAATGCTTCTTGGCCGACATGGCCTCAGGCTGTGTGGAGTTCGAGCGAGTCTCCGCTGACTGAGTCAGGCGCTGCTGGTTTGTCTTTATGGGGCGCTGCCCGTTTGTCATTTCCTCTGAGACATTGAGCTCTGTGGATATAAGGGCCAGAAAGTTTGACTCCTGCTGGCACTCAGCAGCCGACTTTGACATGCTGGCTACAGTCGCAGTTGTGTGTGAGCATTTGGGTGTGTGTGTGTGTGTGTGTGTGTTGGTGAGCGTACTGACTCTGCGCTTAAATGTATGAGCGTGTGTGCGAGAGTGTAAGACAGTTTGGCTGAATCTGTCGCCGTTCTGTCTCGGGTGGCTGTTATCATGGGAGTTGTGTCACTTACACACAAACAGGAGTCTGTCAGATGCGCCGCAAGCCAAGCTACGTCCTTAAACGCAGTAGCCCTTCCTTACATATTAAATAAACAAACAAATGGACATGTGTCAGTGATAAACACGGAACGTGTTCTCCAGCAGCCGTGAAAGATGGGGCATTATCAGAGCAATTAGCCGCAGTAAATTCAATTAATCTTGACAAATCTCCACAGAGGCCCGTGCGATGCCACCATCCCCCGGTAATTAAAAATGGCCGAATTGGTTCGGCGTTCGAGGGGCGTGAAGTCTGGATATAATTGAGGCGCGTTTCTATTTATTCCATCACGCTAGCCAACAACATGTGGAGCCCGGAGAGGAGCGGAGGAAAGGAGCGGAGCGTGTCCCTTCCGTGCCCACGGTCTCTCAAGGGAGACGAGGCTGACGGAGGATTCCGATAATTGGCTGTTCTTTGTCACTTCAGACAGCGACAACTTTTTATCATGGTGGAATCAGGTCCCAATTTTCCTCACCTTTCTATTCCTCAAACACCATAAACAAAGTCTTTTTTAAAAATAGGAGATAAAATGCAAGTCAGCAGCTAGTTAGTCACGCATCCTCTCACCTCTGCGCACGGCGCTATTTCAAACCAGCAATCCTAGAGATGGCAACTGGAGGAAGCAACAGAAAAACAAGAGGAAAATAACTGTGACAGGCTAAATGAAGCAGTGAGCAGAGACGTGAGGCGTGCAAGTGTTTCAGCTGTGACTCAACTGCATGCGGCTCGCCAACATATGTCATGCTAACGCACCGACTGGCCTGCCTTACACACTTACTCCATCAGAAACAATGAAATAGCTATTGGAAAGAATCTAACCTACTATAAAGAGAAAGGCTGTCACCAGAACATATAGAATGGGTGTGCATTTAATTTTTTTAATGGGGAGAGAACTTTTTGTTATTATCTATAAAACAGATATTCACCAAATCAATAACATTCCGTATTTAGCCTAATATAAATTAAGCATAGCGTCAGTTCTGGCAGGTCACGTTAGTCAAGCTTGCATCAGCTGACTCTCAGCTGATCCACATCTACCTATAGGAACGTCTATCACTGTATATATATATATATATATATATATATATAAGCTCGTCAGTATCATCAGCAGCTATCGCATAACAATCGCGTTTCTCAGGAGCTATTACCCTCCTCCATCCCCAGCTCCTCCTCTCGCCAGTCAGGATTTGGCATTCTGATTCCCTTTCAATCAGACTAAAATTCTCTAATTATGTTATACATTAAAATTAATTAATGATATCTGCAATACACTCATGTTGGTTTTGTTCTCTGTACCCTAAGGGGGGTTATTGCTGCTGTCCCTGCTCTTATCCAGGCTTGCCCAGAACAGAACCATATCGCCAATCCTAACTGTATGTTGATTGTCAATCGTATTTGACGATAGTGGTCCTTACAGAACTGAAATAAACCAATTTCTATATTAAAACAACACCAAAACATTAAATATCAATTTTCTGGTCATACGCGGAGGATGAACCAACACAATGAGGATATGCGTCCCCTTTAAAAACATTTACTAAATGCAGGATTTGGCATTGTTGAAAACGCACAAAGAGCGCTCATTTTATTAACATTAAAAAGCGGTTATACGACTTCATTGCGATCTCACGCTCCGTTATAATCAGTGAAGCTGATGCACAATGAATGTCTAATTTACATAACCGATTGTTATGACGAGAGGATTTGCGCGTGGGTAGAACTCATTCACTGTGCCCCCAACCCTTCTGCCCCCCTTGGCGACGGGCCTAAAACAGACCAAAGACAGGAAATACATATATTTATTTTTTGTCCTATTCCTTTCATGCTCTTAGGGTTAGAGTTTGTTTTAGGGTTAGTGATGTGTAATTAAAAGTAATTGAGATTGACAGAGATTATGCATAATTTACTGTTATTGCTATAGCAAGTTCATGTAACTATGTCACCTTAAAACAAAGTGTTAATACAGTTAAAATATGAAATAACATTGAGTTTTTGAGAGAGAGGGAGAGACTAGCCGCTGCCTCAAAGGAAAACCTGAGTCTTGCTAAGCACCCGAAAGAGGAAAGCAAGGAAGAGTATTTGCACTCAGTGTTTTGATGTGTTTGTGTAGAAGCGGATTGAGGATTATGGTCGCTGGCCAAACGTGGTCAAAAGAGTGTGGGCTGAAGAGTCCCGTTCATTCTGTACAAATGTGTGTGTGTGTGAGAGAGAGAGTTTGAGAGCTTTAAAAGATAAATGCTCAACTCTTCTGGGCGCCTCCCGAAACCTGCAAAAGAAAGAGAAAGAGACAGAAAAAGGGGAAGTGATGGTGGTGATCGAATAAAAGCATGTCAAAAAAAAAAGGCTAAAGAGCGTGTGTGTACGAGACAAAAAAAAAGAGAAAGCAGCAGGTGATTCCAAAGATAAACGAAGAACAAAAGCAAAAAAATAAGCGAGTGAAACAAAGGACCGGACGAGAAAATAAAAATGTCAGAAGAGTGATTACGAATGAGAGGAGCACACGAAGAAAGCAGAACGCTGAAAGAGAGAAAAAAGAGAAAGGAGGATTAGTGAGCAGAATGAACTGGCGGGTTGTAGTCCATCCTCTTTATTTCCTGTGGGAAGAGCAGAGAAACTGACCCTGGGATTATAGATTAGAGTTAATAACCCCCTTCCCGCTCACAGTAAAACCCATTAACTTCCCCCCCTAAACCAAACTACACACCTAAAGCCCCACAGACCCACCCTCCGCTGAATCACGGCCCCGTCTGGACCACCTGCACACATAAAGTCAGCGCTCATGAGGGGGAGGAGGGGGGTATCGTCTGACGGGAGATTTTCACATGAGTCCAGCTCTGGAAACACGTTGGAGTCGGCGTTCGCTTGCTCGAAATTTCACACCTGCCTCTCATTCGCGAGTGAAACAGCGCCACAGAAAGCCGAACGTTGCCATGGGAATATTAGCATGTGTGCGACTTTGGGTCGTGCTGTCTGAAATAAATTTGAGGCTTGTGTTAACATTCCAATTGTGCGAGGCACACACACCTCTCTCTCGCAGCCTCGTCGCGGCCCAATTTTCATTTTGATTGTCTGTCAGAGGGGAGGTAAAGGTGTTTAATGCCAGATAAAGCACCCTCTGGGTCATTTTGTTGCTGTGTGAGGCTGTGCACGAGTGTGTTTGTGTGCTTATGAGCGCCAATAAAGGCTGAGTCTGCACAGCGCTGGGGATATCGAATGCTTATCTGCCCCGGTTTGTGTGTTTGTTTGTGTACGGAGTACCTCCCCAATGTGAAAATCTCCCTCAGCCTCTGGAACGTCGCACTGCCGATGGAAAAAAAAAGTGGTTTAAAGTGTGAGAGAGAGAGAGAGTGTGTGCGTGCGAGTGTAAGAAAGAGAGAGAGAACGGAGAGGATGTGTGTGTGCGTGAAGGAGAGAACGCACTCGTGAGTGTGTGTGTGCATGACTGAGCATGAGTGAGTGAGTGTGTGTGTGTGGATGGCAGTAGCTGGTTGAGGGGGCGAGGTTTAGGTGGGGTGGGGTTGGGGAGGTGAAGGGGCGGGACAGGAGAGGTGAGGGGGTGGGGCTGTTGGGATGGAGTGTCTGCATGGTTACTCACTGTATGGCACACATTCATACTGGATCTCCAGGTACTTGTAGGTTCCTGGACAGGGGTCAGGAAAAACATCAGACCCAGCCACCACCACACACTGAGTCCGATTATTACACCTGAGAAGACCAGAGAGAGAGAAAGAAAGAAGCAAAGTCAAGGATCATTCCATCAGTCAACACTATACACACAAACACACACAAATTATTGAACTGCTTTGACTTTTTAAAAATTCGTTTATATACACTGCTGTTCAAAAGTTTGAGAGTCTCTTCTGCTCACTCATCAGGATCACGTGACACTGAAGACTGGAGTAATGATGCTGAAAATTCAAATATATTCAAATGGAAAACAGGTTTTTTAAATTGTAATAATATTTTAAAATATTACTGTTTTCTTTGTTTTTTGTAATTATAATTATAATATATATGTATATATATATATATATATATATATATATATATATATATATATAAGAAATTACACTGAGATTGTTTGTGATGATCAGAATGTGTATAGGTGTGTGTGTGTGTGTGTGTGTGTGTGTGTGTGTGTGTGTGTGTGTGTGTGTGTGTGTGTGTGTGTGTGTGTGTGTGTGTGTGTGTGTGTGTGTGTGTGTGTGTGTGTGTGTGTGTGTGTGAATGATAAATGATCAAAAACTAAAAGCACCTAAATTAAATGTTAATCTACTGTATTTTAATTTGCATAATTTATCTATCAGTGGTCTTCAAACTTTATAATGTAATGTAATGCAATATAATATTCATGATTTCATAATTTCTGAAGCATCATGTAACACTGAAGCTGGAGTAATGATGCAGAAAATGCAGCTTTGCATCACAGGAATAAATCAGATTTTAATATATATATAAAATTGAAAAAAGTCAATTTAAATTGTAATTGTTTTTCACAATATTAACGTTTTTACTGCATTTTCATTGATCAAACAAATGCAGTCTTCATTAGAGACTTTAAAATATCATACCTTAAAAAAAATCCTAACGACCCCATACATTGTTAACAGTAGTGCACAAATAGTGATAGTAAACGAAGAACACACCATTGCTAAACAAAATGATATATGTGTATATATATATATATATATATATGTGTATATATATATATATATATATATATATATATATATATATATATACACACACACATCTGCATCTGTTTTCTTACATATTTATTTGATATTTGGATTTTTTTTTCTAATTGATTAATTTTTAGGTTCATTATGTCATATATATATATATATATATATATATATTCACTTTAATTAATTTGAAATAATGAACCTAAAAATTAATCAATTAGAAAAAAAAATCTAAATAGCAAATAAATATGTAAGAAAACAGATTTATACTTTATATACTGTAACAACAGTAGATTTTTTATTAAGGCTGGCAAACAGCTAAAGCTAAGGCTGGCAAACAGAAACCGTAGAAGTAACCTAAAATATCCTAATTTACATAACGTGCAATGACTTTTACAGGAACATAAACATACATTAAACATTAATTTACAGCTATTTCCTGAATTATTACGATCAAACACAGTTGAAATCTCTTGACCCCCCATTCGGATCATTACACAACATTAATAAGTCAGAGATGCACATAATACATCTTCAGGAAATCTAATAACCGCAAGTTTGCAGAGGTTTGTAGAATTAAATCTTTATTCTAGGATGATATATCAATGTATGTATATATGTCCAAAGTCTTTTTTACAAGTCTGATAGCTTGGAAAAGTAATGTCACACCTCTCATCAACAAGATGCATGATTTAAGGTGTCATTCATGTTAGTAGGTGAGACATAGGCTACATGTTAAAATGTAATACTTAATAGGGGTTTGCTCAAATGTCTAGTTCTAAGTATGAGGTAATAATTTCTCAGTATAGGTGTGATCATGTGTCAGACAGCGTCAGTTGAAGCGGTGCAGAGGCAACAGACTATTCCTCCACTTCAAACCTACTTAGAGCTATATTGCCTTGAACTAAAGCAGATAAATGTGTGAATGCAGAGTTGTTATTGCTATGAAATGCAAACACAGATCTAGCACGGTAAAGATTTATTCTCCCTCAAACAGATGCAGAGACACTTCTCTTTTCAAATCCCTCTCTATATCCCCTCATCATCTCTACTAGTACAGCACCATTCCCAGTCCAATCCCTCTCTCAATCTACTCATCCCTCCCACGTGCCTTCTCTGTTCCTTTTCTTTCTCTCACTCTCTCTCTCTCCATTACAAGGCTGATGGATAGCTAGAATAGGGAATCATTGATCTCGTCTCCGAGGAAGCAAATGCTGAGCACAGACAGTGACTGGAACTGCAGGCGACACACATTCACACACACACACACACACACACACACACACACACACACACACACACACACACACACACACACACACACACACACACACACACACACACACACACACACACACACACACACACACACACACACACACACATACGCACACGCACACACACAAACGCACACACACACACCCACACACACACACACACACACACACACTCAACACAACGTTTATGCTCACATTATTCAAACACACGCTAAACAGTCACTTAACCACTCAACCATATCAATACACTCTGGAATACACAGTGCATGCAAACAAAACAGTGACATGAACAGTCAGAGTAATTTGTAACATTTATACCACCCTCTCTCTCCCATGCAGTGTTAATCTCTTCAACAAAGTTACAGACAAAAATACTGTAACAAAGACGAGACCAAAATTATGCATCGTGATGATAATGACATGATTTTAATTTCAACATTCTGCTGATGATAATATACAGGATTGGGATCGGTAGGATTTTTTAAATGTGTCTTATGTTCAAGGCTGCATTTATTTGATCTAAAATAGAGGATTGCAGTTATATTGTGAAATATTATTACAATTTAAAACATTATTACAATTTTCTATTATAATATATTTTGAAATGCAATATATTCCTGTGATCAACGCTTCATTTTCAGCAAAATGACTCCAGTCTTCAGTGTCACATGATACTTCAGAAATCATTTGATGCTCAAGAAACTTAAAATAAATTTTTCTTTTGGTGGAAATTGTGACAAATTTATTTCAGGTTTCTTTCATGAACAGAAATTTCAAAACAAGAGTGTTTATTTGAAACATAAACCTTTTGCAACATTATGAATGACTTTACTTTCACTTTTGATCAACTATCCTTGCTGAATAAACTGTATTCACAGGCAGATGCAAAATGTGTGGGGAAAATTTAATGCATCCTTGCTGAACAAAATTATTATTATTATTATTATTTAAATATATTTATATACACTTTTGAATGGCAGTATAATATAACGTATAAATTGTTATACATTTTTCAAAATGTTTGATTTTTTTCCCAGTTTTACACATTTTTGTAATTTTGTATATTATAATCAGCTGATATGTGATCATTTTTAGCTGTCATTTATTCAGAGGTAAATTAGAAAAATGAATTATGACTTTTCATCAAAAGACAAAAACTATGACAAAAATAGACACTGTAAAATTAACCCCGCTTCCATGTACCTTAGTGACATGATCTTGAAGGCGTCTGGCAGGTAACACTGTACATTCTCCATCTGAAAGGGGTCGGCGTCACAGATCTTGTCGTCCGTGCGACCGTAGTTGGCTGTCTCGATCATGATGACATCACTGCCGGGGCAGCGGAGCTCGATGGGGTAACCCTCGCATGCCAACTCCCTCCGCATCAGACCAAATGGCATTGCAGAGCGACTTAACGCTACATGAAGAGAGAGAAACGCACATTTAGTATGAACTGTTCAAGTCGACACTTATCACTGTTCACAACCCATTTCACTTCTATAATTTGGCACATTTCAGAGTAAAATTTTACAGTGAGACATGATGTTATACATTTGAATTGATCGAATCGTGAAAAGGGGATGTTACATAGGTGGATAGAAAGGATGGGTTTATAAAGTAAGAGGAAACTCTATTTTAGAGCAAGAAATGTTTACAGAAACACGTTAAAAAATAAACAGGGTCAACTATGACTTCATGTTGATTTTAAAATCTTAAAATAAGCCTAACACTTGCATGGGTTATTGATGTAATTAGCAGGTCATGAAGTTACCTGTTAATTAGGAATAACTCTTGGCATTACAGCATATGGAACTGTTTATTACAGCAAACCTTTATTACCCACACACATAAAAAATAAAAAAAATCTAAAAAGAGAAAATAGATTATACAAAATGGGAAGAGAAGTGATCAGAAGAATGGACGAGGGTTTTTCACAGCCAGTGATCATATTTCCAGACTTCGTAGTCCTAAGGAGCAAACTATTTACCCTCTCACTCAAGCAAACTGTGAGAGTTACGTACACACTCTGTTAACTTCCTCCCACTCCACACAGCTCTCCGCCGGGTGCCATCCGCCACCCTAATGCAAGGCTCGAGAATAGAAAAGCAGCTCCCATGTGGCCTAATCGCTTCGGGAGCAAATAACCAAACACCTGAGCAGAACCAAGAGGAGAGAAGCGACCCCAGACGCACCACCGACCCTTTCTTCCCACACATGGCATCTGCCATTTACACTCAATTTAAGAGAGCGAGAGAGAGACGTTAAGAGGGCTGTAGGTGCTGTAGGGTTAATCATTGTGCCTGGCTGAGAGGGGCCCAGAGTGGAATACTTTATCTGAACAAGAGCTTTCAAAGAGTTTGAAGATCCAGCCATGTAAAATGGCCGCCGGCCACCTCCACTCACAGAAGGACAAAAACCAGGCAACGGAGCTCTCCGTGGTGCTGACAAATAGAGAGGAGGGACATGTGGAGCTGTCCATTGTGCTGAAAGATGAGGGGGTGGATCTGACCCACAGAGTGCTATGCACAGGAAAAAACTGATCAATGAAGCACTCAGTACTCCTGAAATTCATTCCTTCAGCTCTTGCAGCTTCAAAGACTTTGCAATCAAATAGTGGGAGCATTTTCACAAAAAAGCAGACAACTCGAAAACCTGCTTAGTCGATGCATGCTCTTGTAAGTAACAGTAATCTGCAGGCTCTGTTGTACGGACAATCGGAACAAGTACATCCATTCAGCTTAGGACATAAAATTGCCTTTTCTTTGCGCAAGAGACGGAGGACCAAAACGTAAAGTTCTCTTGGTTTTGAGCTACCCCTTTTCAATCCAAGGTCAATGTGAAAGTCAGATGTTATGTAAAGCTGCACAGGTTCCAAAGAGTGCTGTTTTCTGCAAATGTCAACCATTCATCCCAGATGCTTGTGACTCTCTAAGCTGTTTTCCCACTCAACGTCCTGTAATCCTTGTCCTGTTCCCTTTTACTCCCTGAACACTTACGTACGTGAACATGCGTAACTGCATCATAGATCACACAGCCATGTAGCCGTCAGACCGGCTCGCCACAGCAAGTCAGCGATGGGATGGATGAAGTAATCTTGCCGTAGAATGTGTAGGTTTGAGGGTTCTGACCAGTTCAGACGATTGGGAGATTTGCCGTAGGTAAACATACTTCATACAAGGCTGTTCTGGTGTACATTCACTCCCTTGTGCCCACATGACACACACACATATATAAAGAAGCAAAGTGGGATTAGAGTGTGCCAGCATGCAGTCTTGTTTCCGCAGCTTTCCCATGGAGCAAACACATAGCTCCATACTGCTGGTCACTGATTAAACCATTACTCTGGGCTCGGCACTGCCTCACCACAGGAGGCCAATCACACAGCCAACCAATCACCCACCCACCCACATGTTCATATAGTTTCAGCAGGCCGGTCCGTCTCACACTGCACGTTGCCATCCCGCAAGCAAGGCCAAATGCGTCAGCCCAATAATTTCTCCTTTCTATCTGCCCGTATCTCCAACTCTAACCACCCAGTTATCTCCGAAACTCGACTACGGCCACTGGATTAATAGGCTCATTCCCTCATTTATGAGTGTATTCTGCTCCCACAGACATTATCTCAGATCGGAAGGGGAAATTGGACTGAGGGGAATAATCTTCATAATCCGAATTAAAACGAAAGTCTAGAGCTAAAGGATGGAACCCATTTAAAAGATAGGATAGTTATATTTTCATTTTGTCTTTTTGATATAAGCAGGTCTAAAGACGATTAGTGAAATGACCTTGGGTAAGTAAATATCTGAAAGAGAATTATCTAGGAAATCTTTGTTCAGGGTCAGTTTTTGGGATGTGTAATTGGAATGTGTATGGGTCGGAGATGTGGCCTGCCAGGTAGTGCACATGCTCTAGCATGCTGATTATGTGTGGGTAACTGAATGGGAAACTTCCAAATGCTACCACAAGTTAGGGTAGGGTCCTACCCAAAGTAAGGGTATTTGAGATGCGTAGTTTATCTAGTGTGAGGACTGGTATTCTCAAACCGGTATTAGGGCTTGCACAAGTATGTAATTTTAGTAGTCGACCAGTGATCCAGAAACAGCTGATTAGTTAATGACTCAATGTTTACCTATGTAAAAGTCACATCGTCTGGCGGGCTGAGTGTTTTCCTCACAATTGAAATTATGTGGGGGAGAAATCAAAGGTTGTGTAACCCCTCAGGTCCCACTTGCCCCGCTCTGTGTGGGCCTCGAGCCCGGGTCTCTGGCATGGGAGGCAGGCGCTCTAACAAGGAGGTTTACCTGCACAGCTCTCACTAGCTGGCCTCCGTTACACTTGCAATGTCTTGATAAATGGCATATGAATGTGCAAAAAAAACAATCTAGTGCATGGGTCCTCAACCCTGGTCCTCGAGGTCCACTTTCCTGCAGAGTTTATCTCCAACCTAGATTAAATCCACTTACCTGTAAATGTCTAGTAATCCTGAAGACCTTGAAGATCTAGTTCAGGTGTGTTTGATTAGGGTTGGAGCAAACTGCAGGAAACTGGACCTTTAGGGGGCAGAGTGGATAAACCCTGATCTAGTGCATCATAAATGAGGATCTCAATTAGGGCGACAGTTATTTTCTCCCAATTCTAATCACAGTTCATCTTATAAGTCCGCCTTGCAGTTTACTTACAGCATGCTTTGTGAATGCAAATTGCTCACTGTATTTTCACATTCTCATAATTCCGAATATATTTGGTCGTAACAGAATGGCATTCAAAACAAATGAAAAGCAAATAAATCACGTCACAGTTTGTGGACAGAGGAATTCTCCTCCTGCTGTCATCAGTGCCACTGCACAAGCACATGTGATGTGCGACTGGACTACACAAACATCGGCTAGTCCTAGAACTAACTGACTGCTCAGTACAATCCTTGTAATGGAGCAGATAGTCATAGTCTGATATGTGGTTCTATCAATGAGTATACAATATATGTAGCTGTAACAGATGAATCACTGGTCCTTTGCCTCTAAAGCCCTGGAACTATCTTAACCGACTGTAACAGTCTCTGTAGAAATTGGACTGTCATTCAGTCTCTTTCTCCGGGAATGTTTGTACTTACATAATTATAATATTTTTGACTGTGACTCTTTTATTGAACCACTAAACTTGTAGACTGGTAATGAATGGTAGAATCGGGTGGGGAAGGTAAAAGGGAATGAGGCTAGCAGGAATCCAACTGGCATTGCCTCCATGAGCACCATTCCTCATCAATAATGAAGAGTGACTACAAGTAGCGATAATTACTTAACCACATTTTTCAGTAGTGTCAGGATCTTAGCAGTTTCCAAAATACTGTCACTTTAGCAAGTAGCCATTAACAGGCTATTTCCAGAATAGCGGCGCAGCATGGCACAACGCTGCATCACAGGTTTTTAAAGTCATATTATTTTGCGTAGGCAGCTTTATAACTCAGCGAACTAAGGTAAATCAAACACACTCTTCTTATCAGACCTCTCTCTCTCTCTCTCTCTCTCTCTCTCTCTCTCTCTCTCTCTCTCTCTCTCTCTCTCTCTCTCTGTCATATTAGAGTCTGGTTAATTTTAGAGGATCAGTTCACTCTTTCACAATTTCAATAAAATGGTTAAGTAACTGGGTATTGCTGTTTTTGACCAGTCTGTATTAATTTTTCTGTATGTAAATGTAATGTTTTTGTGAAAGATTTGTTTTAAATTTGCCTTAAAACCTACCTTGTGAAAAGTACTACATTTTAGCATACTTTGTAATTTGCAATAAATAATTTGAAATAACTTTGAAATAATATACTGTAAAAAATATATATATACTTAAATGTGAAATAAATGTAATGTTTGCAGATACTTAACTGCACATTATTTACAATTACCGGTACATAAAAATGTATAATATTTTAAAATTATATTTATAACAATTAGCTGAACTTAAAAGTGCTTTTTTAACTCACTTATGTAGGACTTACATATTTTTAAGTAATTTCATAATTAGTGTACTTAAATTGTCTTTGAAATATGGTTAAAGTGTATTGTCAAATTTATTGACAAGCATTAAATAGTAAACAAAAATATCCTTTCATGTAATTTGTATTGAAACTTTTGAATATATTTGTAATTATACATTAATGATGAATTTTTAATTTAGTATATTTAAAATAATTGTAATATGAAATAACACTAAAGTACAAATTATAATCAAGCACTTTTCAATTTAAAATGCAATACAAAAACATTTCATTTGAGATAATTACAAAGTGCACTTAAAAAGGTACTTAAGTGTGGTACTTTTTAAATACACTTAAGTGGCCGTTTAATAATATTATATGATTTGCAAGTTCTACAGGTTTACTTAAAAAAAACTTACTTCTAAGATACACACTACAAGCACACATTCAATTGAATTAAGTGCACTACATAAGATGTTTCTATTTTTTCATTGTAACTGGTCATATAGCTAACTATTTTTTTTTTATAAACTGTAGCTTCATTTAATCTACAGACTTTAAGACGCGTAGCTTGTATGACAGGCTACAGTTAAAGCACCTTCCTCAACATTACCTGTAAGCCACTCCCTCTGACTTTATAAATATAATACACTGCATGAAATGGAAACATCATTTCGATATCACCATCTTTCATTCAAAAACCATCTATGCATGGACACCGCATGCAACCTAATTTTCCCCTATCAACAGGTCTTTCCGCTCCATATTCATATACTTCCCCCTTGAATGATTTTTCCAACACATTTCTTTTCCTCTTGTTCCCTCCCACCATCCTAAGTGAAGTGAAAGAAAGAGTGGCGAGAAATGAAGACATGTCACTGCGGGGCAGCTGGTGTGAAGAAACTAGGGCTGGTGCTGCCATAATAGGAGCTGTATACTAATTCAGAACAGTGGAGACGAGTGATTGGATTTGACTCATTATCCAAATGCAGTAATTAAAGCCTCGGGGAGGTTTAGAGAGCAGAGAAGAGAGGCTGTGCCCTCAGTCTTGAACACACACACACACACACACACTCACACACTGACCGACACAGACAGACAAGGACACGGACAGAGTTAGACAGGACAGGCAAGACGCAAATGGAGTGAGACAGTTGAAAAGAAGGGTGCAATGAACTCAGCAGGGAAAAATAAATGGAGACACTCGTATCTAGTATTGTAGATGGTCAAATATGCCATTGATTGGCTCATTAAAGGTCCAATGGGTTCCAACACTATTCCAAGAACTTCACAATTACTCAGGAGCCAATAGAAATGAGGAGAAAAAGGGAACCACATAACAGTGAGTACGTTTACATGCACACCACTACACTGATAACTACCAAAAATCAGTTCTTTGAAATAATCTGATTTACATGCAAATCAATAACCCGGCAATGCAAGTAAAACGTGTTTACAAGACCGTATAAAAAACAACAACAGGTTATTCCCAGGTGGTGACATCGAGACATCATTTCACTCAGAGTATTCTATATTTATTATGTGAGTTCTGATGTTAAAAAAACCCCGTTAAAAACCCCAGAGAATTTCAACAACATTCTACAACTGCACAACTTGTCCTTGGGCTGCAAGAGATGAGAACACATTTTTTATATTTCTTGGGTCAAGAAAAAGTCTGAGCTTGTGATATATTTCTCTTCCCCTACCGCAAAACACTCGCTGTGGATGGATGTGCTTAAATCTGCCGTATAAGGACACTTTCCTATCACATATGCGCACGTTAAGGTGTTTAAATGCCGGGCAAAATTGGGGTAATTGCCAAAAATCGAGCTCTGTCGATCGATTTATTATACATTCACAACCTCTCTCCAATAGCCTCATGGGATAGTAAAGTGTCCATACTATATATTATGCATATTCAGATCCTAAAAAGTCTGCAAGGGTACACTCTACAATATAATTTCCTGTTTTTTATTATCATTATAAAAGCTAATAAAAAATATAATATATTTAAATTAGTATATATATATTAATTGAAAAAATTAAACAACATTTACATATATAAAAAAATCATACAAGAATTAGAAAGAGATAGAATACAATTGTCTTCTAATGATGTGTGATACATTAGCGCTTAGATCATTCATTTGTCACATGAGTCCTCTATGCTTTGCTCTATGACAAGGCACGATTGCCACTAATTAATCTTAATAATTAATCTGCCGGTGAACTCAAAAAGCTGTAAATCAATCAAGTCAATCAATTGAATTGAGCTTAAAATACCTGATTATCAGTGCTGCCTATCAATTAATGAAGCAATGATTGATTAAGCAATTAGGAGCTCTAACAGTGAAGAAGGTTGTGAGGGATAAAGATACTGCAGGGTTGAGTGTGGATGCCATCAGCTTCTTCTTCTTCTTCCTCTATCAGTGCATCTCCATGCGCCACTTAATCACTCAGATGCTCATTAGCACAGAGCTCAAGCTTTGGAAACGGCACCATTAGAGCCGGCATGGGTGCCACGCCAGCACTACCACTGTGATGTGAAGAGTTCAGAGAGTGGACCAGTGCCCACATGTCAGCAAGTTTGGCCTCTCTAAAATTAGTTGTATATGACCAAACAATTCTAATTAGTGCAGTTCTTGCAAGTCTGTTTAAATGGCCAAATACATTTTTTTTGTATACAACATTACTTTCAGTTGAGCATTCAGTAACTATCTATTCCAAGGCTGTAGCGATTACAGTAACTAAAACAACTGTATTTTAGTAAAACATTAATATTAGGGCTGTCAATTACAAATTGCTTAAATTATATGTTGATTAATAATTCAAAATATACAACTAATCATACATCAATATACCGGTAATTGCTTCCTATAGGAATATAATTGAAGACATTATATTACTGTGCAATTGAATATCACTGAGCATAAGCCTATCAGTGATCTACGAATTTAATCAAGTTTGTCAATCTAAATTGAGTTTTACTAATTTAAATGTAGTTTGACTCTCAAACTCAATGCATAATCACACATCATGTCTTTAGCATTTATTAAATAATATCTTTTCTTAACATGTTTTTAACATGCACTGCCATGGATTTGATAGCATTTCTGCACAGTTATTGTGACAGGTGTTTATACAACAATGTAACTCTTTCACATGTACGTTTGAAATATATTTTTTTAAGGCAACTGTTATTTTAGAATGTATCACCTTAATATTTCCATGGTGACAGATCAAGCTTGTCAAATGATACTTCACAGCCACAATAGCGTTGGTTCCGGAAGTATTTTTTCCCATTAATTTCTCCCATAGGGATCTAATATGATCTTCTTAAAGAGTTATAAGCCACAAACCAAGCCAATCAGCTATTGTCACGTGTCTGTCCTTTCTCGTATTGCACATGGGTGTCTTTGTTATGTTGGGCCATGTGCTCTTGTCATTGTTTGATCCCTCCCCCTCGTTACCTGATTAGTGTTTGAGTTCTTCCACCTGTTCCCTCTTGATTTGTTCCCTATTTAAGTCTCTTCTTGTTTGCTGTCTTGGTCGGATCTTTGTCTTATGTTACCCCTGTTCCTTGTGATGGTCTTCGTGTTCTTGGTCAGTGTTTGTTCTAGTCCAGTTCTGTTTTATGTTTCATTGATTATGTTTTCCCCCTTGTGGGTTTTTGCTTTGTGTTTTTGTTTTCATTTGTTAATAAATATCCTTTTACTGCACTTGAGTCCTCTTCTCCACTTTTTGTAAATTGGATCGTGACAGCTATGACGTGAATCACAACACTACAAACTTTGATTTGAAGCAAAAAATTAATTTTTTTTGAAAATCTGACAAAAGTACCAGGTACAAGATGAATGATAATTCTATCATCATTTACTTACCCTCAAGTTGTTTCAAACCTGTATGTCTTCTGCTGAACACAAAAGAAGATATTTTGAAGAATATGGGTAGCCAAACAGTTGATGGATTTTTAAGTGAACTATTCCTTCAATGGCTTTAGCGAGGGAAATAGCTACAATCCCATCACCAATCATCAACATATTTGTTGATCCTGGAACAACATTCACAATTAACCAATCAGATTTGAGGGACAAGTTTACAACCAGGGTTAGGTCCTTCTACATCAGTGTTATTCACCTATCATTTCCCTCTGATTTTAGGACGAAGTTATGGGTAGGGTTAGGTTTACAGGTAGGGATAGGGTTAGGACTACATTTTCGGACAGGAATGTTGTTCCAGAATCAATAAAATATGTTGATCCAGGACCATGTCTTCGCAAAATCACTGTGATCTTCATGGTAACCGTGGTAACCGAGCGCTAGGCTCGTTAATCTCTGGCTCAGTGCCAGTCAAAGCAGACTTTAGCAGTTTATAATTATAGCTAATTTAGCAGTTAATCACATGACAGACTAAAGGGTGAAAATATTTTTGTGAAGAGACGGAGCTAGAAAGCACCTTAGCAAGTCCCTGGCTACCAGGCTGAAGGTCACTTTGTGTCTCTCCTCCCCAATCGACGTCTGTTTCTCTCTCTACAGTCCGTCCCAAGCTCTCCGGCTATCACAACCACCCGCACCGAACCCAATTACAGCCCAGCACTGCATCCCACGTCTCACTCACACACCCATGTGTCCACATCACACCACACGCCTCTCCCGGCGCGACACATCACACCCCACACTCAGCGTCTCTGTAGCCTCCATCAGGCTCATGGCCAGGCCGAGAGAGAACGACGACTGGAAAAGCTAGCATTAAGATTAAGACTCGGTCAGAGCGAGAGACTAATGAGAAGGGGACGACCACACAGGGCGTCATGCATTTCCCGTTGAGGACAGGATGTGACTCGCGCAACATGACTGACGCAACACACTTTACTGAACTAAGCTTGTGTTCAAATACATTTACCTCAAACAATGTCTCACCTTGAGCTTAAAGACTTCCTAAGACCAGTGCCTCAGTGTTTTTTTTTTTCCACCCCCATATTGTGAAATATAGCCAGTGAGAGAGAGAAAGAGTAATTCAGGGCACGCTACAGTCTCTGAGTCCCGTGATTTCATTTGCGTAGAGGTAATAAAACTACTTCATAGGGCAAAGGATAAAACCAGCGGCCTAATGCCACCAGAGACTTTGGTTAGTCCAGCCTGTCATAAGCTAATGGCAGCCGCATTATAAACGGATATAAATGGAAACTCAATACTGCCTTCCCTAATCAAAAAGAGGAGAGGGAGGGAGCAAGTAGGCCAAGAGGGGAGAGTGAAGTGTGTAAGTCAAGGAGAAATAAAGTTGGATCCATCAAATCTCCGTCTTTAAATAGAGTTGTTTTTCAACTCTCTAACCCTGAAAGTAAAAGTAGCTGCAACAATGCCACGATGCCTATTCGACACTTGCATTTTCATCTGTAGATGCTATTGATGTAGAGTGAAATCTGTAAGTCATTTGTAAAACATTCTCTGTCTGTTGTCTGAATGACGTTCAGCAGTTTTTATTACATTCATGATATAAATTTGCTCTTTTAAGGGAGTCTATATAAGATTAATTTTGAGCAATGGCTTTTAGAAATGTCTATGTTCTTTCTCCTATTTTGGGGGGAGTGATCAAAATCTTTACTTTGCTAAGAAAATAAATTGTAAAATAAATTGTAAAACAAAATTCAACCGATTGAATGCAGAATCAGTAAGCAGTCGTTTGAATGTGGCTAATAACACCCAGATGTGAATACTACTAGATGAAAGTTATGTTACTTTCACAAATCTCTGTGAATTGTGAAGCACCATTCCCATTTGAAATCATTGGATTTGCAGGGTTCTTTGATGCTGTGTGAGATATTTTCATCCGGTATTTGTACACAAATATGACATAGCAAAACGTTTTTTTTGCACAAAGTATAATGGTGGTCTTAGGTTTTATACTGAATCGCTGTGGAGTTTTTCTAGTACCAATGCCATTGTAAAAATATCCTATGCACTTTTCACTCATAACTAGTTTATTCCAAAACCAAAAATGTCTGATAGAGGGTTACATAAATAAACTCAGTAGCATCCAACAGCCATGCGATCAACCCTGCCTTATATAAAGCATCTTTTCTAGGCCACTGATATGACTCTAGTCATCATCTTATGAGAGTGTACATAATTTGAAATGTCTCTATCAAAAGTAGCCTATTATTTATTTATTTAGGCATAAAACCTATTACTTACTGCACCTATCAAGTTAAAAAAGAAAATGCATCAGAAAATGCACTCTTGCACATACAATCTTGGCGATGCGTGTGTGTTCACAAAAACATCTCTTGTTTACTCCTGTCCCAAATAGCTTTTATGTCCCCTCATTTGGTCACATTTATGTATTTTCTAGTTTTTCTCTTTCTATATGCTTTCTGCCCCATCAGTCTCTCTGTCTGCCTTTGGCTACTGCTGATAATTATTAGATGGTGGTAGGGAATAGGCGTGCAAGCACACACACACACACACACACACACACACACACACACACACACACACACACGCATGCACGCACGCACGCACACACACACACACACACACACACACACACACACACACACACACACACACACACACACACACACACACACACACACACACACACACACACACACACACACAATGACACAAGTACACATCTAAATGCAACATCAGTACATACCAGAACAAAGTGATGACACAATCACACACCGGTGTGAAAACCAGATGTCTCCATAATGCCCATTCCACAGCACACACACACACACACACACACACACACACACACACACACACACACACACACACACACACACACACACACACACACACACACACACACACACACACACACACACACACACACACAAAATGAATAAAAGAAAATGTGCCAGACCAGACAGCAGATAATGCAGGGCTTCAGACATGGCCTCTGTCTCTCATCAGTGGAGACACAGACACACACACACACATAGACACACAGACAGGAGAGAGCAGCATCTTCAAAGGCCCATTTGAAAGAACACACCGCCGCCATTCTCGCTCCCTCCCCCTCCTCCCACACTCCCAATATATATTCAAAGGCCATCCATTAACCTTTCACTCGCAGAGACCTGTCTGTGATCTACTGCTCTCAGCTCACGCTTTGAAGAACATGGCACCACCAACAGCCATGGGAGAGGAGAAGAGAGGAGAGGAGAAACAAGGAGAGGAGAGGAGAGGTGCAATGAGAGGAGAGGTGAGAAGAGAAGAGGAGAGAAGAGAAGAGGAGAAAAAAGGAGAGAAGAAACAAGAAGAGAGGACAGGAGTGAAAAAAATAAAGGAGAGAAGAGGAGTACTGATAGGAGAGGAGAGAAAAGAGAAAAATTAGGAGACGAGAGGAGGAGAGGAGAGAAAAGAAAAGAAAAGGAAAAATTAGCTAGAAGAGGAGAGGAGAGGAGAAGAGAAGAGAAGAGAAAAGAGGAGAAATGAGAGGAGAGGAGAAGAGAGGAGAAACAAGAAGAGAGGAGAGGAGACACGAGAGGAGAGGAGAGAAGAAACGAGAGGAGAGGAGAAGAGAGGAGAGAGGAGAGGAGATGAGATGAGAAACAAGAAGAGGGGAGAGGAGAAACGTGAGGAGATGAGAGGAGAGAAGAAGAGAGGAGAGGAGAAACGAGAGGAAAGGAGAGGAGAATAGAGGAGCAACAAGAGAAGAGGAGAGAAGAGGAGAAAAAAGGAGAGGAGAAACGAGAGAAGAGGACAGGAGTGAAAAAAATAAAGGAGAGAAGAGGAGAGGAGAACAGAGGAGAGTAGAGAAAAAGAGAAAAATGAGGAGACGAGAGGAGAGAAAAGAAAAGGAAAAACTAGCTAGAAGGGAGAAGAGAAGAGAGGGAAATAAGATGGGAGGAGAAGAGAAGAGAGGAGAAACGAGAAGAGAGGAGAGGAGAAGAGAGAAGAAACGAGAGGAGAGGAGAGAAGAAACGAGAGGAGAGGAGAGGAGAAGATAGGAGAGAGGAGAGGAGAGAGAAGAAACGAGAAGAGAGGAGAAACAAGAGGAGAGGAGAAACAAGAGGAGAGGAGAAGAGAGGAGAGGAGAAACGAGAGGAGAGGAGAAGAGAGGAGGGGAGAGGAGAAGAGAGGAGAAACGAGAGGAGAGGAGAAGAGAAACGAGAAGAGAGGAGAGGAGAAGAGAAATGAGAAGAGAAGAGAGGAGAGGAAAAGAGAAGAGAGGAGAAACGAGAGGAGAGTAGAAACGAGAGGAGAGGAGAGGAGAAGAGAGGAGAAAAGAGGAGAGGAGAGGAGAAGAGAGGAGAAGAGAAGAGAGGAGAGGAAAATAAGAGACAAGAAACGAGAGGAAAGGAGAGGAGAAGAGAATAGAAGAGAAGAGAAGAGAAGAGAAGAGAAGAGAAGAGAAGAGAAGAGAAGAGAAGAGAGGATAAGAGAATATAGGAGCGGAGAAAAAAGAGGAGAAATGAGATGAGAAATGAGAGGAGAGGAGAGGAGAGGAGAAGAGAAAGGAGAGGAGAGGAGAAGAGAAATGAGAAGAGAAGAGAGGAGAGGAGAGGAAAAGAGAAGAGAGGAGAAACGAGAGGAGAGGAGAAACGAGAGGTGAGGAGAAACGAGAGGAGAGGAGAAACGAGAGGAGAGGAGAGGAGAAGAGAGGAGAGGAGAAGAGAAGAGAAGAGAAGAGAAGAGGAGAGAGGAAAAGAGAAGAGACGAGAAACGAGAGGAGAGGAGAAGAGAAGAGAAGAGAAGAGAAGAGAAGAGAAGAGAAGAGAAGAGAAGAGAAGAGAGGAAAAGAGAAGAGACGAGAAACGAGAGGAGAGGAGAGGAGAAATGAGAGGAGAGTACAGGAGGAAAGAAATGGGAGGAGAGGATAGGAGAAACAACAGCAGAGGAGAGGAGAACGGAGAGGAGAAGAGAATACAAAAAGACACAAAACAAGGAGAGGAAATAAGAGACATTAGATGAGGTGAGATGATGTACAGAAGGAACGAGGAAACAAGACAAGAAGAGGACAGACAACACTAGGCGGGATGAGGGAAAAAACTAAAAATACAACAAAATGTAAATGTGATAAGATGGAAGGCATTAGAAAACAAGAGGAAGAGAAAGAAAGAGTGGTGCATATGCTGTAGCTAAATATTCTAAAGAGTGGTGTGGATCAACAGCATCACTAGCCTAGAAATCTAGATGCACCCTAGCGGCAGCAAAAATTATTATGCAGCCAGTGTGGTCTAGCAACTCTCCGTTGACTTTCGAGCTGGTCAGGCCAATCAGATCGTGTATAGAGACGGGCTTAACATACTGATGACAGAGTTGCGACGGTTCACTGCTACTTGAAAACAAAGAATGGCTGCTACTTCTGGCGAACAACGGTCCTTTCGATTCCGCTTTGGCCACGACTCTGGAGGATTTGAAGTTAAACTTTCTTTGAAACAAAAACAAAGAACGGCTTTGCTCTGACTCTGACTCCGTCGCTCAGACTACGTCACCTTCTTCGTTGCTCTGGTTGGTTGTAGCGCTATCCTATTGTGTGCAGAGGGAATTTGAAAGACAAACGTTTATCCCGCCCCTCGGATTGCGGCATGCCAATGGAGAGTTCCCAGACTTAACATCTTGATGTGTGTCTGGTATGCCAGGCTACAGCATCCCCCTAAAAGTTAAAATCACAGATTTAAAAATAAATAATATAACACTTTGAGCAAACAGTAAGACTCCCATTTAAACCGCATCTCGGCTCTGATTAAGCACCAGAGCTCTGGCTTTATTTATGCATTAAAATCAGCCAATAAATGCATGAATTCAACCCTGACTGCTTCAAAAGCCCATGAATGCTGCATCCATGCAGCCCAAACAAATTCCTCTCTCATTAAACATTCAGGCTGGAAAGAGCTCGGAGAAAAATAAGGCAAAACAGCTGGTCCTCTAGAGCTGAATGAGAACTCAAGAAGAGGAGGAAAAAGAGAAAGAAAGAGAAAAAAAGTGTGCATGCGCGCACTACAGGACCGCAGGTCTTTCCACAAGAGCAACCATGAAGTGAGGATTTAAGTGTGTGTAAGATGAGGACAGATTGTAGCAGTCAGAGTAGGCACACACACACGCACACACACACACACACACACACACACACACACACACACACACACACACACACACACACACACACACACACACACACACACACACACACACACACACACACACACACACACACACACACACACACACACACTAAATGAAACAGCTATGTCAAGACTTCATCATGCACCATGAGTGGTCAATACACCAGCCCATTAAAGAGGACTAATGTTGTTTCACAGCCTATCTGCACATTTACAAGCAGCACAGGAAGGGCTACTTTGGCTGTCTGTTTACAAGAGGTGTGTGTCTGTGTGTCTTTGAGAGTCTGCTGGCTGAATCTGAGACATGCTCCAGACGAGACATTAATGCAACTCTCGAGTCTCGACAACAAAGTCAAAGGATTTTTTTTTTTTGTGGAAAACTTGTATGCTTTTAAAATTTTTGCAACTACATGTCAACTAACTCTCATTAGAGTATTAGTAGACTGTCTGCTTAATATCTGCAAACTTTATACTGACTATAAGTGACTTTACAACTACATGTCAACTTATTCTAACCCTACCATTCTACTAATAGCTACTAACACTCTAATGAGAGTTAGTGGACATGAAGGTGCAACATTACTTATAATCAACAGAATGTGTTTAAAGGGGCCATCAAAACAAAGTGAAATCCTTTTTTAAAAATGTATATTTTCGAAGTAATCCAATCGTACCAATTCACGTGTAACTGCCAACTCGTAAAATAGATGTTTTAGTCTTGAGATCATGCTGAAATAACCAGTAAAACATAATATTTTAATACTTTTTAAGTCTACTTTTAAGAGCCCTGTAAAAAAATATTGATAATACTATAATAATAGTGGTAAAACATCTAATGTAATTATAATTCAATATTTGTGATATATATATATATATATATATATATATATATATATATATATATATATATATATATATATATATATATATATGCAATAATAAAATGCAATTTTTGCATTTTAGCATCAAACATGACAAAGCAGCTTTAAAAAGTACAAATCTGAGAAATAATTCTTTTGAACTGTGGTTTTAGAGAACCAAGTCTAATTTATGTTTCTTGCGTGGATGGTGGAAAAGCCACGGGGGGTGATACTTGAGCACTACTACTATATCAATAAATCCATTGTGACATCTATAATAGGCAGCTAGGCAAAAAATACTAGGCAAATGTTTCTGTCAGGACTTTAGTGGTTACCGGCCCGTCACCATTTCTGTGGATTTAACAAAAGGTCTTCAGCAGCATTTAGCTCACAGACCATCAAATAAATAACTGAAGGATTTGTAGTTTAACGCTATATTTTTTGTTGTTGAACATCCGGATTCACTCAGAAGCACATCAGATTTCAGAAGTAAAATGAGCCGCAAACAGCACTTTGTGTTGACTTCAAACTGATTACCCTGTTCGAAAGTACATAGAAAATCTGTCCTCTCAGCGAACCAATCACAGGGTCCGACAATCACCGGCAGTGCTGCTTACCCAACGACATTTCAGAGCGGAATAAAACCATCCACGCAAAGGTGAGCGATGTTCAACATTAATTTGTGTCACTCAACATCTCAAGGTCTCACTCAAACGAAAAGCCATAAATGAAGTCTTCGAGGGAGAATATTTGACAAATGAGTGAGCATTAGAGTGAAGAGTGACAATACTAGGCTACAGAGTGGGAAAATTCCACTGTGATTCAAGAGTGTGTGATCAAGGGGTGAGCGTCAGACTGAGAAGTGATTTTGTGCGAGATGTGAGAGTGTCATATGGAGGCGTCAGAGTATTAGATTGAGTAAAAATATGAGACACACTGGAGAATGTCTGAGTGAGCTGTTAGTGTCGCAGACGGTGTTAGACCAAAGGAAGAAATTAGACCATATATAAATCCAAACACACACACACGCACACACATGCACACACACACACACACACACACACACACACACACACACACACACACACACACACACACACACACACACACACACACACACACACACACACACACACACACACACACACACACACACACACACACGCACACACACGTAGTCCCACAAGCATGCCTATGAGCAATTTATGATTATTAGTTTTGACATTTAAACACTGGAAGCTGGAGGGGGAAAAAATCTAAACATAAAAATCATGTAACTGTATTGTATGCATTTGAGGGCTATACTCATTTTTTGCTTAGCATTTCAAATCTAATTTGTCACATTTCCCTATTGGCTGAAACCTGAAACTGTCATACAAAGTGACAGATCAAATATTCTGTAAAAAAGTGAGGGGACAAACAAACAAACAAAACAAAAACGAGAAAAATAATCTAATAAGAAAACACTCATTTGCAGTCAACTAACTCAAGTTTCGATTAAGTCCATTATTTAGAGTGTGTGTTGATTTTTTAAATAAGGGACAGGCTCTTATTAACACCCAATTTAATTACCCGTTTTAACCAAATAAATACAATTATTTAAGTAAACAGTAATTAAAAAAAACTATATATGTGTATTTATCAACTACATATACAGTAGGGTCAGAAAGTCTAAGACTTGTTTTTTTTTATCACAAATTATATTTTCATCATAACAATTTGACAAATTAAAATGAAATTCATAATATATTAGTATTTCTTTCATTTTTTACTTTACTGTAAACAGCACTTGAGGTGCATGAACTCCACAAGTATATAAAAAAAAAAAAAAAAAAAAAAAAAAGAGTGTTCAGTGGAAGATGTGTTTAACATACAAAAAATGTTGACTGTAAATCTCAGGAGGTCAAATAAAATTGTATCTGCTCCGAATTAAAATAAGTACTTGTACCAATGAGACAAAACCGAAATGTGTAAATATTTATTGATTTTCTAAATCTATACTATTCACAACTTGGGGCTGTAAGATTTTTTTCATTTTATTTCATTTTATTATTATTATAATTATTTTAAAGAAATCTCTCGTGCTCACCAAGACAGTAAAACATTAACATTGTGAAAAAATAATTACAATTTAAAATATATTATAAAATTCTTATTCACGTGATGTTAAAGCTGAATTTAAGCTCATTACTCCAGTCTTCAGTGTCACATGATCCTTCAGAAAGCATTCTAAATTATTTGATGATCAAGAAACATTCCGTATAATTATCAATGTTGAAAATAGTGTTTTTAATAGTGCTGCTTAATATTTTTGTTGAAACTGTGATACATTTTTTTTCAGATTCTTTAAGGAATAGAAAGTTCAATTCCCATTTATTTGAAATGGGAACCTGTTGTAACATAAGAAATGTATATATTTATAGTCTCTCTCTCTCTCTCTTTCTCTCTCTCTCACTCTCTCTTTCTCTCTCTCTCTCTCTCTCTCTCTCTCTCTCTCTCTCTCTCTCTCTCTCTCTCTGTGTGTGTGTGTGTGGCGGGGTGGGGGGGGGGGAGGAGTTGTAACAAATAAAATTGTTACAACTAGCCTCAGTCTCCCTTATAAACACAGTATATGCATCCATCCACAAACACACACACGTACACACACACACACACACACGTACAAACAAACACACACACACGCATACACGCACACAAAGGCAGCAAGAACAGCAGAAGTGAGAAACAGAATTATGTGCGCTGTGTGAGTATGTGTTATTTGTGGCACGCTTTAATGGCAACACAAGGCGATCAATGAGCCCATAGAGGAACGAAGGCTTCCTTATTTCTCCAAATTGCCTGCGCTAGCAGCACAACCTTGATAACACTCAATTGATTATTAATGCATTATTAATCCAGAGCCAGGTCACAGAGACAGCTGGAGGCACTCATGCACACACACACGTACAACACATTGATGAAGCCGCTCCGTGCTCGGGGCCAAAACGTGTCCAATGGAACACTGAGTACATCACATCAATTCACAGCAGCAGAACCAGGCAAATTAAACACAGGAAATACAGCGGCCACTAAATACACCTGGACAAGCAAACGCTGCACGCTTCCCTGCTCTCTAGGCCTGGCACGGGCCCCACAGAGCGGCAGATGGTGCGGTGGTGTCGGAGTGGAAGGGCGCTAGCTGGACAGACCCCTGCTAAACCCCCCGTCCACAGACCTAAGGCCCATCGTATCCACACCAGCTTTACTGCCACATGGGTCCCTTTATCCACCACACACACGGTCAACTCACATGCATCCACACTGGCAGAATTTGAAAGCTCAGACTTATTAAACGTAACAAAGCCTTATTGGGATTATTAAAAGGTATGCTACAAATAATGTTAAGTGAAGTGTCTGTTTAGCAAAGACTAAAAGGTTTATTTGGAATTTAAGATTCAATATCAGTTTATAAAATGCACTTCAAAATGGAGGCAGGGATTCCTCTGAGGGGAAGTGCTTAGGGAAGTTGTCTTAAAGTGTTAAACGCAGCCGATTTTTTAAAGAATCTTTACCTCAATAGTAACATATCTGTCTTAATGGCAAAGACAATAGTAGGCTTCTCGACGGCCCCCTTGAGTACAGAGTTTACTTCAATTGTAACAGAAAATGTATTCATTGTACTTGTCTTGTTTTATGTAAATGCACCATATCTGAAACTACATTAGAAATTCCAGCAAAAACAAATTCAGCGGCTCGTTGTGCAAATCTGAAGAGAAATAGGTAGAGTACCAACCCTGTGCAGAGGGGCTGATGTTGCTCAGGGCGATGGTGCACGTGAAGAGGATCCAGAGAGAGACAGCCATGCTGTGGACGGAGCGAAGGGTGGTGGGGGGAGTGCGGTCAGCGGGCGCTTGAATGTGGGGCACTCCTTCCCTCACGCCCTCTCGCTGATGGAGAACCTGGTGAGAAGAGAACCAGAGAGACAAATGAGAAAGAGGGATCAATACTAATAGCAGAACCTAAATTCTTACTGTCGGCCTATCCCTTCTGTGGCTCAATAAAAAAAAAACTAAAAAAAACAGTAGTGGCCAGTAATTCTGTCAAAGCGAGATGCCTTCTTTTGCTCCAACCGGATCCATGTTTTCTGGCTCTGCACGGCCCATTTCATGTCGCACTTATTCAACCTAATTGAGTGGAGCTCTTGTCGCACACTTGGCGGTGGTCAGGTGGAGTTAGAAGTGCTAGAGCTGAAGGGCGGCCATTTTGTTCTGTGCTAAGATGTCAAAATGTGTTTCCTTGTGTCATGTTTGCCAATAATTCAGTAGTAACCAGGTAGGCAAAAGCAAAACATGCTTTTTGAATATAAACTCATTACCAGGTATTAGAGTAACCCATTCCAGTCTATGGTCAATTTACTCTTTTAGGTCGATGTTTGTCATGGTTGACCAGTCGTTTGAAAAGAATCTGGGTAAAATAGAGATACAGTAGGTTTTTTCTGTAATTCTTTCCATTCTGTCAAGACGAGTTACCCACTATTGCTCCAACATACATACATGTTTTCTGGTTCTGTTTTCTGTTTTTATATCACTCTTAGTCAAAATAACTGAGAGGAGCTCTAGGTGCACACTTGGCGGCAGTCAGGTTAGTTAGATGACTAGAGCTGAATGGCGGCCATTTTGTTCTTGAACTAACATGGCAACAGCTGTTCCCTGTCCAATACAACTATTCTGTGTTGCTGTTTGCCAATCATTTAGTAGTAACAAACAAACAAAAACATATGCTGCTATATGAACTCAAATGATTTTTTTCAAACTGAAGCCAGAAACATGCAAAAGATAAGCAATCTTGATTTTTCACACAAGTCGTTACATTCTAAAATGTGTCCAAATGCAATCCATTACCAGCTATTAGTGTAATCTGTCCCTGCCTACGGTCAATTTACTCTTTTAGGTTGACTATTGTAATTGTGGAGAAATTATTTGAAGATAATCTGAGTTAAATAGAAAAGCAGTAGGTGCCCCGTTGGTGCTTCTTTGTTGCCCATTTTATATCACACTTATTCCAAATAATAACCAAATAATAATAACTGAGAAGAGCAAACCTGGCGGCGGTCAGGTGGAGTTAGATGGCTAGACCTGAAGGGCGGTTTTGTTTTGTGCTAATATGTCAACATATCTTCCCTGGTGTTGTTGTTTACCAATAATTCAGTAGTAACCAAATAAACAAAAGCGAAACATATGATGTTCCGCGAATGCAAATGAATTGTTTGGACTGAGGCCCAAAACATACTCTATGCGATTACGTGAAAACCAACTCTTCTAACTATGAAAGATCAATTTTACATGGTGCTACATTCAAAAATGTGTCAGTTTTCTCATCCAGGTAAACTGTAAATATAGTTAGTCTGTTGAAGCCAGATGCCCACTGTTGCTCCGACCTGATCCATGTTTTCTGGCTCCACACAGCCTATTTCATATCACACTTAGTCAAAATAATTGAGAGGAGCTCTCGGTGCACACTTGACATCGGTCAGGTACAGTTAGACGGCTAGAGCTGAATGGCGGCCATTTTGTTCTGAACTAACACGGCAACAGCTGTTCCCTGGCAAACACTTCAGTTCCAGTCATTCCAGAGCTTGATTGGACGTGACGTGCTACATATGCATGGATGTGAATGTACGGCCCTCCGCAGGACATGCACCATGCAAACACCAAGAGCGGCAATTCTGTGCAGGTTTAGACGAGAGAGAAATGCAAAGGTATAAGGAGGCTCAGAGAGAGAGAGAGAGAGAGAGAGAGAGAGAGAGAGAGAGAGAGAGAGAGAGAGAGAGAGAGAGAGAGAGAGAGAGAGAGAGAGAGAGAGAGAGAGAGAGAGAGAGAGAGAGAGAGAGAGAGAGAGAGAGAGAGAGAGAGAGTTTTCGAGTCAGTACTGCCAGAGGGCTCACACATCTCATTTGCCTAATGAAATAAATCACAGTCTGGAAGTTTCTTTCATTTGTTCTTGGAGGCTGCTCTTCCTTCAGGGCTGAAAGGAAAAAACGACAGAAATGCATTGAATTATTAGAGCTAATGCTGCCCCTGCTGTGCGTTCAGAAAGAACAGACGGACCGTACTACGTGTTTATTGGGAGGAGAACATGTGTGTGTGTGTTGTTGTGTCTCTTCATGGGGATTTGCTTTGATCCTCATAACCCTCTGCCCACTCTTTTCATTGATCTTCCCTAGTCATAGATGTGAAAAATAGATTGCCAATAATAAAAAAATTGAAGAATAAAATAAAAACAGGGATGTCCACACACACGCACGCGCGCACACGCACACACGCACGTGCGCACGCACACACACACACACACACACACACACACACACACACACACACACACACACACACACACACACACACACACACACACACACACACACACACACACACACACACACACACACACACAGATACTCCAAATGATTTTAATACTTAGCTAATGATATTTACTATCCCATAACCCTAAATAACCCTTAAATGTAACCCTCACAGAAAACTTTCTGAGCTTTCCTCCTCATGTGGGAAAGTGTTTGGCCAATTTTGGTCCCACAATGTAGGTCAAACAACTACACACAGACACTAATGTAACAGATTGTTCAGATACAATCACTGTGTATGGCAACCCGAGGTTGAGCCAAGCTTGCAACCTATTTAACTTTCATACTTGGACAAACTTCTAAGTAAAACAGAATATTCACTTGGAAATAATGTAAGGCAGCACTTGATTTTGGATAATTGAAAATAGATAAATAATATATTTTTGTTATTTACTTTCCTGCACTGCCTTGGTTACATCAGAAAAGAAAATCAATTTAAAGGCAGAAAAAGCTGTTTGAAAAAAAAAGTTTGTTCTGATGAATCATGCATAATTAGACATTGACATTTGATTTTTGAATGCCTTTGAGAAAAGTCTCTTCTGCTCAACAAGGCTGCATTTATTTGATTAAAAATACAGTAATAGTAATATTGTGAAATATCATTACAATTTAAAGGGGATATATCATGAAAATATTTGTCCGTGTTTAAGTGCTATAATCTAGCCTGGCTACCGTCAAGACCTAGTCTCATTGAGTCGTCGGTCTGGGAACCACATGTTCATTTTCATGTATTTGAACAAACATTTTATCAGTACATCACAGGAATAAATTACAATTGAACAAGTAAGTGGCATGTTTCATCAATTAAAAAAAGAAAAATCATACTGATCCCAAACGTTTGAACAACAACGTAAATCTATGTGAACCATGATTTGCTGATTGCTAAAGCTATTCAAGCAGGTGGTATGAGGGGGCAGGACATTCTCAATCTAGAGCTTTTAATTGGACATTATTTTTTATTTTTTTTTACTAATGGCCCTGAGTACAAGATGAATCATCAAAATGACTTAAGGGGTTCTTTAAAGATCATTAATTTTGATTTTGGGTTCTTGCAATACCCGTCGAAAGTCAAGTTTGGCAGCCCTTCGCACATTTTTTGATCCCTTCCAGCTCCCATCTATTCCGAACTCTCTTCCTACTCTCTCCTTCGTTTATTCCAGCCATCACTCCATCCTCCCTCTCTCCTCCCCATGACCTTCTCTGATATTTACCCTCCTCTCCTGTGGCACAGCTAAAACCCACAGCCACTGGCATGAGAGAAGAGAGTGACCAATAAAATCGGCCACTCTCTTCTCATGTGAAAAAACAGCCCACTCCCGTGCAGGCAGGTCAAAGCATCAAAGTCCGGGAGGTAAAAAAGGGAAAACAAACATGGAAGTATGCACAGAGCCCTTCCTCCTGCTGTCTGCATGTTACTAATGGTCAAAAAATGCTCCCCTCCTGGGAGGCTCCACCGTCTCTATTTTTTCCCCTCGCTTTTGTAGCTGTTAATAAGAAAAAAATTGTCTTTCAACCTCTCTCTTTTGATCTTGCCTCTGTCTGCACTCGGTACAATGGGTCTCCCGCGGTCCCAGCTGATAAAGGACGGATGGGAGAGAGAGAGAGAGAGAGGTAGAGAGCAAAAGAAAGAGGTACAGCAGGCGGTCTTGGGAGGCTGTGCTGGTTGAGAGGGGAGCAGTGCAGCGTGGGCATTCACTATGAGCTTGCCTTAGGGCAGTGACTGACCTTTTGCTCTGATCTGATCCACCATTATCATCAGTGTTGCTGTTCCAGTGAAGAGGATGGCAATATTTCTCCCAGTACAGAGAGATAGGAGGATAGGCTCTTGCTCAAATCCAGAGGATCCCATAGGAAAGAAAAATCACTTATGTAATCTCTTTAAAGCTCAATGGTTTCTAGACGTTAAAAGGAGAGCAAATTAAAGTTTCTTCTTAAAGTTGCGATAAAATGGAAGTAGTGACAGATCTTTTCTTGCGTACTGACATTCATCCAAGCAAAACAAATTATTGAAAAAATGTAAGGCGGGGACTGGTTTCAATCGACCAGTTGTTGATTGGATGGAGGAAGATTTGAATGTGAGCTTGGAATTGATTTAAAGAAAGGGGCGTGGTTTACACCGAACGAATGATTGGAGAAGTCCAGTAAATGTCACTAGAGAGAAGTTTCAATGGAAGAAAAAAATAATTATAGTCAGTAATCTTTTCCCTTAAAACTCATCTTTGATCACCAAAATTAAATATTTAAAAGTTTTTTCTCTTTAATTTTTTCTTCATGCCTTAAAATAGCTTGAATGTAACTACCCCCTTGCCTCATTTAGTATACGCAGTAATATCAATATATGCAAATTAGCCCCGCCTACACTCACTCACACCAGCTCAGAGATCCACACGTTGATGTTGACCTTATTGGTTACAAGATAGTTTGTGGCGTCAGAAACACCAGCGATTTCAAACTTGCAAAAAAAACCAAAAACATTAAAAATGCAATTCACATATACAATGATTTAATGTATTAAGAATATTAATAGTGGAAAACCTTTTTTATATAATGATTAAGATGTGTAAAAGAGAGTTCATAACTCATTTTATGTTCTTCAAGATTCATGAGCCACAAAAGAACGACCTCTTCACTATAAAATGGATAGAGAAAAAAAGAAACTAAGAGAGGAAGATGTATGAATGATGTGCATTTGAACATCTATTTATCTGGAGACAGCCTTGATCCAAGGCAAATAATAACCTAATTATCCAGTTACATTAGATCATTACTATAATCACTATGATCATTATTATCTATTTGCTTAGCAGACTCACTCATCTAGCACGACGTGCCATACATCTATTTTACACATGCTGCATGTTGCTCAGAACCAGTCACTGCTTCGTTCGATAATGTATGTTCATTTATTTTGAGGCAAGAAGCAATTGCCCACTACACAGCAAGCTCGTGTCTGACAAAAATAAAGCAAGAAATGATGCCGAATGAAGAATGATGCAGTGCAAAAACAGTGCCTATTTGTGTCGCAAAATCATATGGTGAAATACAACATGGAAAATATTATATTAACAATTAAGGGAATTGTATGGCTTAATTATGTTTTTACCTTAGCCTAAAGGGAAATATGAGACAAATTTGCTAAGCACTTGCATCATTGAAGTTATATATTTATACTATCCATGTTATTTTGCAATGCAAAAGAAAGAGATCCGGTAAATGTGCAACACTTCATTAGCAGCTATAGGTAAGTAACTAGAAGAATAACAAAGTGCAATTAACGGTACAACTATTTAAATAACATGATAACAAATACCGCTTTGCAACATCATAATAGCCTAACGGACTGTTTTTGTACAGCTAACATAATTGGAAGTGGAAACCACACATAAAATAAGCTCTTACGTTAAAAAAAACTGGATATTTCAGCGCAAAAACCTGTGACAGGCGTATGTAAATCAGGTCATTGATATTATTTTCAGCATAAACATTCATCCTCGGTAACCTCACACTCAGAGCGGACCTTTAAAAAGCACTGCTACTCCATTAGCATAACTCATGTAGCGCAGAGCTAACGTAAACAGTGTATGTAAATAAACATCACTATCAGCTTTAGCAATTAACTTAGTGTATTTCCTTCATCTGTCTTTTTTTTTCTTTATTGTTTGCTTTTGAGTAACGTTGTGGTTCCCTGTTTGCGGTTATCAGCGGCTACATTAACGCTGCGTAAACTTAGCTACTGCTTATCTCGTAAATGGCGGTCTGGCATTTTGTGGTTATTCGGCTTTCAGGCAAGCACAATGCAAGGATAATGACAGCAGCTTCATCTCTTAGAAAGCAGAGAGAGCCGGATCGTTCACTCGGACCGGTCAGGAACGCTAGATTAAATTCCTACAATTAGTCGTCCGAGCCGTTAGTGCATAGCTGGGAACCGAGCTTCCAGAGATGTAATTCATTTATTAGCCTCTTGACCCCTTTAAAGTAATCACCCCTCAAATGGAGATAATCGGCAGATTCTTCCTTTTTAAAATCCGGAGACATGCCGTGAAATACCATTGTCTCCAGCACACCTCCGTCACCGCAAGTCTCCATATCGTTCAATGCCCTTTACCATCAAACTCCTGTTTTACCAGACCAAATTATGACAGTCACCGGTAAATTCAATTTAATGAGATGCAAATTTGGTAAAAGGACAATTTGGGCCGCTCAGGTTGATGTCGTTATGCATGTCAGAAATCCCTCATTAGCAGACGCCTATGAATCGGATTACTGAATAATGAGGGTGTGTTAGCCTCAATCTTTCCACCGAATTTGACAGAGGGCTTTATCTGTGTCCAATGTATTCATCCTGCCTAATGCGCAAGGTGATTCAGTTAAAGCTCAGCAGACTGGTATGGTGGACTGGTGCGTAGCCCTGAATTAGCTCCTGATCTCCATAATTGATCTATAAATCTACTCTGACACCGTGGTTCGTTGTACTGCCATTTACATCAAGAGTAATAAAGCGTGGTGCATCTTACAGACGCCGCCTATGAATGTGTCCTAACACGGCAGGCTCACATGCTCCCTTAATAGTAATAACACTCCCTGTTTCTTACACTGAGCCTGACATAAAGCTTCTGGAGACGTATTACTCTAATTCTCCCATAAGCGAGCATCGTGGTCTCATGCTCTGTTTTGGAGGTGCAATTTACATTGGCACTCCAGCCGACAGTGTCTCATTTGTCACTAAGCTTTCCTTTATGGAGTGGGGCTCAATAATTCCTCTGCATAATCCACAATAAATTGCACTTCTAAAAGCCTCAGACCCTTCCCTGGGGAACAGCAAAGGTTTAACGCAGGGGTCGGCCACCTTTGGTGCACGTGCCAATGGAGGATAATAGTGGACGGTGGGATAATCATTGGTACGTGAGCTGAAAGAGAGCGAGAGAGATTAATATTACATGTTGTTATTGTGCGTTTTGTTGTGCGAGTCAATGGCATCTACCTCTTAACTGTTGCACACTGCCTGTTTATTTAGTTATGAGGCGTATGGGAAGAGAAACACTCAAAAGAGTGGTGAAACTGATTATCCGCAGCAGTGTTACTCATGCAACCGATGGAAAAGCAGATCAGAACAATAACACCGAATTTTGGACAAAAGGATAATCTAGTCTTTATATGTGGAAGTTGATAACTGATATATTGGCCAATAAATCTAAGCCTTGATATATGATTTGTAAGCCTTATTACAAAAACTTAAAAATCCAACATATGAAGCGAATACAGAGGAAACAAAAAAACAGCAAAGAAAACATGATTTATTTTCACAAAAAGAGATTTTTTTTCCCAAAAAATCAATTATAGCCTGCTTTGAACCCTTAACTTTTAATATTATCTTACATTTCTAAAGCCAACTTACTTTGTAAATATTTAAAACATCTATTGAGAACAAATGCATAAACAATGCAAAAAATTCACCAGGCAACATTACTTATAAAGAAACAAAATGCATGTGCCACATGGCTATAATTTGAACAACCTGTGTATAGAAAAATTGGCAACCTGATTGCCAAGAAAAAAAAATTTATATTTTAAAATATTAAAAATATTTTCCTCAAGTAACATTTGAGATAACATATAATTGACTATGAGGAAATATTGAATATTCACTATACATTAATGATGATTTTGTGGTGACATAAAATTAAGCTGCACTGTAGACTCTATTTCTAATTTATATGTATATAATTTATAATTATGATGGCATGCAGTAAATGTTATAATGGTATGTGATTGTTATTCCACTTGTCCTTACCAGCCTCATTATTCTTAACAGGACCTTTCCGAAATTAGCCTTCATAAATTGTATGAATAATAAGAGATGCAACCAATAGCTTAATGTAAGTTACCTTATTCCTATTCACAAGAAGAACTGAATAAACTTTAATTTCCACAACATAATACATGCACATACATGTATTTGTCCTGTTCAGAAAGTGGAACATCATCTCAAATGTTACTGTTTGCATTTAGCCTGATAGTCTATATATGCTAAAATCCATGTTTATATTTTTCAAGAAAAACGGAAAATTAACATAATTTATTCAGTTACACAAAAACACTGTTATTTCTTGAAGACTACATTGTCAGAATTAAAATAAACACTAGTTTGCCTGAAGCCAATTCACAAATTAATAAAAATTCCAACATTTACATTATTTACCATAGCTAAAGTCTATTTCTTTTTCCCTTATGAGGTACTTAATGTGCAATACAATGTGCTGAGAAAGAACTGCTCAGTTTTGCCAGGTTTAATTAAACAATGAAAATTGTATTTGAAATGCAGTTCCCAAATAACACTTTTTGTTGGATGTTTAACATTAAATAATTATAATCGGTTTACATTATAAACACAGAGTCTGAGTCAACATCGTAAATGAATAAAATGTCTGAAATGTATATCTTAAATCTAAATTGAAATGTAAAAATGTTATACATTTTTATTATTTATTATTTTCTCCTGCATTTTTTATGCCTACTTACAGTGTCTTTGTGTCAAAAGCAGTCATAATTTAATTTTTGTGAGCATTTTCCACTTAGAATTCATCCTGTCAGCTCAAGTTTTGAAACAGAATAAGAGCTGCTGACAAGTAAATGAGGGAGATTCAGTGTTTAGTTTCTTACATCAGAAATCCACTGATTTCAGAACGATCCACTTCTGCAGTTTGGCATTAATAACTGAAACCAATAGACTGGGGAGACAGTTTTTAGTTTTGAAAGTTACAACAATCTTTTAGAAGATCAAGGAAAATGTTGAAAAACTTATGTCTTATGATATGACTGCTTTAAAAAATGCACAGAGGACACACAAAGAATTGTGTGAAGCTACAGTGTTACAAACTTTATCACAAAAACACACTGTTTTCACACATGTTTCAATGCGTCCCACATGCAGATTTGTCAGCGAAATAAATCAGCCAGAAGATTTATTCTTAGACAGCTCTTGCTACCCTGTCATGTGCATTTAAGGTTAATCGCTGAAAATTTACACTCTTTGCCTTCATTTAAGTGAATCTGACCGCTGCATAGCCTAACACTTATAGGTAAGATCTAGCTTTAAACTTAAGTTTTAAAACTTAAAATTTAGCATCTCTAAAATATTTTTATTTTGCTGACTTTTAGTTCATTTTAGTAAGCGTTGAGTTCATGTAGTTCTAAAAAACAAACTAGCTTAGCAAATACATGTGTTTGAAATTTAAACTCTTCTAAGACAACATACCAAAAATACTGATGACTCGCATTGCAATGACAGGATTATCCTGATGTTTGGCAAATAAAATGTTCTCTAGAATGAGCATATCTACTCCAACTACTACCAACTCCCTCTAGCTATCATTAGCAAGTAGCTATAGCAGAGGCACTTCAATATGCTGTTTCACTAGGAAATACATCAACACAGGGAAGAAATCTGCACTCAGTCTGGAAACAACAATAGTTATTTTCAGAATGCTTCATTTTACATTCAGCCCATGTTTTCTTTTTCTTTGATACTCGTATCATCTCAGATGACAGAAAAACTTTAATCCACAACACTAACACAACATCACACATCCAGCTTGAGCAAACCACACATAATACATTCTTCCACACAGCTAAGTTAACAAATCTGAATCTTCACACAAACAAAATTACGAATCATTTGTGCCTAACAAACATTTTCTAACGTCTCACTCGCTATGCTAACTACGCTAACTGTGTAGCTCGTACTGATACAAGCGTATGCTGGCCAGCTAAGATGAGCACTGCTTTATTCTCAGTGCCAATAATTCTACCGCATGCTTCATTTCGGTGTGCTGACTGTGTTAAGCACTGTGTGCGGCTACAGTAGCGCCGCTAGTTTTTTGCCATCATAATGACACCATTGTGCGAGCGGTGGGCAAATGGAACATGAGAGTGGCTGTAATGGGGCATGTATCAGGCAGAATGCGTTTGATTACTGGCTCTGAGAGAGAGGTGCAGCCGAGAGCGAACACGAGCTCATCTCAAACCGTGAAGAAGAGAAAGAAGCAGAAGAAAGACATTAGCAAGAGCAGGGAGAAGGAACAAGGATACAAAAAAAGAACAGAGTGTGGTCGCACTTTAGATTATGGTACATATTCACTATTAAACTCCTAACTAGCTTCTTATTGATACTAGTAAGTAAGGCAGTAGTTGTTGTGGTGGTTATGTTTAGGTAAGGGGTATTGTTATGGGATCTAGAATATGGTCATGCAGAATAGAAATTAATATGTGCTTTATAAGTACTAATAAACAGCCGATATGATTGGAAAAATCAACTAGTTAATAGTGAATATGTGCACCTAATCTAAACTAACCTAATCTAAAATCTAATCTAATCTAATCTAATGTGCACCAACTCAGAGAGCTTAAAGAGAACGCAAATGAGAATCTGAGGAGAATCAAGACGAATAAGTTAATGCCACTGTGTTCTTTCAGGTACACTGCAGTACCATGGATATACCATAGTATGTTATCATGGTAAAACCGATCATAATTGTACCATGGTACCATCCTGGTAATTTTTGTAAGGGATATCCTTTAGAAAAGAGATCAGTAAAAAATGTATAATATATATACAATGAATAGGGTTCTATTGGATGAATTTCACAAAACCTGTCACGAACATGTTCAGAATATATTGCCCCAAATTCAAGAGGCAGAAACAAGACATTTAATTTTTATTACAAATAAGCATATTTCCTCAAGGTAATTGTCACTGTACTGCAAAATCTAATTTTCATTAATGTAATGTGAACAATAAACTGATATGAACTGTAATAATAATAATAATAATAATAATAATAATAATAATAATAATAATAATAATAATAATAATAATAATAACAATAATAATAATACTACTACTACTAATAATAATAATAATAATAAATCTGTAGAAAAAAGGAACTGGTCATTTAATCCGTTTAATTTACATACATTTCTTTTAACGCTAAAAGACCGTACAATGCAACGCATAAACCAAAATAAAGGTAAAACACCTATGAAATATCAATAGAGAAAATTCCTTCATATTAACATTGTAGATTGGGATCTATTTTTATGTATTTTTTTTCCGACTGTATTATTATTTAAATTGTACATAGTTTATGCAGTATGAAAATAATTTTTCCTGATTTTAAATTTAAATGTAAATTCTATATTTTATATTTAAACCAGTATTATTGTATTTTAAAAAAATGTTTACTTTCTGTCATGTAACTATACATTACTCGGTTAACTCTTTCCCCGCCACTGAAAGAATTTTCCAGCTATCCATGTTTTCACTGTTATATGGTAGAGGGCACTATTACACACCTTCTGAAGGAGAACACAAGCAGAAACGTCTCGGTTACATATAGTAACCCTCGTTCCCTGAAGGAGGGAACGGATACGTACGTCGTGACTGACGAATAGTAATCTCTCAAGAGAGGCCAATCTACTTCCAATGAAACTAAACGAGCCATTGCACATTGGCGTGCAATCATTTGCATCAGCTGTTCAGCCTTGCAGCGCAGGTATATAATTTGGAGCAGGTGCGACTGCACTTTAGTTTTTTGCTGAGGAGCCAAACCTGAAACCCGGCGGGCAGCAGCAGCAGATGTGGTAACGGGACGTACGTCTCTGTTCCCAGACCCAGTTCTCAAAGATTCAGTGGATAAGAGCCTGGCACCGGACACTCCGCCATGTCCGGGCCGAGGGTGCTGGAGGACTCAACAGGTTTTTCACTCTGGAGTAATGAGGGTGCACAGTAAGGTGTAGCAAGCCGACAGAACCGGACCTCTTTGTGCTTCTACACGTTTAGGGTGAGAACACGGAAGTAGACCGGCTCTACACGTATGCTGTAATATCTAGCGATCCTGTTAGGTGTCGCCCAGCCTGCAGATCTACAGATATCTGTTTGCGAGGAGCCATGTGCCAGTGCCCAGGAGGATGCAACACCTCTCCTGGAGTGAGCATGCAACCTGAGCGGGCAGGGCACGCCTTGTGCTTGGTAAGCCAAGGCGATGGCATCCACTATCCAGTGGGCCATCCTCTGCTTGGAGACAGCCTTTCCCTTGTGCTGGCCTACGTAACAGAACAAATAGCTGGTCTGAGTTCCTGAGACTTTGAGTTCTGTCCATGTACAGACGCAGAGCACGAACGGGACAAAGCAAAGCCAGGGCAGGGTCTGCCCCCTCCAGGGGCAGCACTTGCAGGTTAACTACCTGGTCCCTGAAGGGAGTGGTAGGAACTTTAGCCATATAGCCAGGCCGGGGTCTCAGTACAACGTGGTCGTCACCCAGCCAGAACTCTAGGCACAATTTGTTGACCGAAAATGCCAGCAGGTCCCCTACCCTCTTGACAGAGGCCAATGCAACCAGCAGCAAAGTCTTCATGGAGAGAAGCTTTAAGTCTGCTGAATGCAAAGGCTCAACGGGAGCATTCAGAAGTGCTGGAAGCACCAAGGAAAGGTCCTAAGAGGGTATGGAGGGGGGTCGAGGAGGTAAGGAACCTGAACCTGACCCCCTAAGGAACCTGATGACCAGGTCATGTATTCCTACTGTTTTGCCATCTATGTGGTCGTGATATGCTGAAATAGCGGCAGCATATACTTTGAGGGTGGAGGGGGACAGCCTTCGCTCCAACCCTTGCTGCAAGAAGGAAAGCACGGACCCTATCAAACATCTTTGGGGGTCTTCTCGGCGAGAAGAACACCACTCGACGAACAGGTTCCCCTTCAAGGCGTACACGTCTCCTGGAAGGCGCCCATGCAGAAGTGATGGTGTTAAGTACCTCTGGGAGTAAGTCACCTAGAATCTCCGCGTCCCGTCCAGGGACCAGACATGGAGTTTTCAGAAGTCCGGACGCGGGTGTCATAGGGTGCCCCGTCTCTAAGTCAGAAGATCCTTCTAACAGAGGAATGGGCCAGGGAGGGACTGTCACGAGGAGCATGAGTTCTGGGAACCAGGTCCGGGTAGGCCAATAGGGAGCCACCAGAAGGACATGCTCCTCGTCCTCCCTGACTTTGCACAGGGTCTGTGCAAGTAGGCTCATTGGGGGAAACGCATATTTGCGGAAGCCCCAGGGCCAGCTGTGTGCCAATGCGTCCGTGCCGAGTGTTCCCTCGGTCAGGGAGTAAAACAGCTGGCAGTGGGAGGTCTCTGAGGAGGTAAACAGGTCTACCTGAGTCTCCCCGAACTCTCTCCAGACCAGCTGAACCGCCTGGGGGTGGAGTCGCAATTCTCCCGGGAGCACAGCTCGTGATAGCCTTTCAGCCACATGGTTGAGCACACCGGGGACATACATGGCTCAAAGTGACCTCAGATGCTACTGACTCCAGAGGAGGAGATGGGGGGTGATTTGCCACATGCGACGGGAGCGTAGACCACCGTGTCGGTTGATGTACTTGTCGGTTGGTCGCAGTGTTATCCATACGAACCAGCACGTTCCTGCCTTGTAGCTGCCTTTACAAGCGGCTCAGAGCGATACGTACTGCTAGCAACTCGAGGCAGTTAATGTGCCAATGCAGTTGGGGGCCAGTCTACACCCCTGATACTGCATGCCCGTTGTACGTGGCACCCCAGCCGGTGGCAGAGGCATATGTGAATACCACAGCATGCCTGGACATCTGTTCCAAGGGGACTCCTGCCTGCAGGAATGAGGGGTCTGACCACAGGCTGAAGGTCTGACAGCATGCTAGTGTGATTGCCACCCGGTGAGTGCCATGATGCCACGGCCATCTCGAGACTCAGCCATGAAGCCAGTGCTGAATCGGTCTCATATAAAGCAGCCCGAGCGGGGTTACCGCTGCCATATGCCCCAGGGGCCTGTGAAAGAATTTCAGTGGGACCGCCGTCCTGCCTTTGAACGTGTTCAAGCAGTTCAGCATCAACTGAGCGCGTTCCTCTGTGAGCAACGCTGTCTGTGCGACCGAATCAAACTCCTCTGCACTGCTCTTCACCCAGTTGACCTGAAGACCCAACTGGCTGAGGTGCCTGAGCATGAGGTCCCTGTGTTCGCATAACTGATCTCGAGAGTGTGCTAGTATGAGCCAGTCGTCGTGATAGTTGATAGTTGAGGGTACAATGAAGTAGGGACTGTAGTACCCTGACCTCAAATCGGCTGGAGGGACCAGCTCTATCGTGTCCTTTGCCAGTAGGACTGCGATCTCCGTGCGCAAGACATGGGCATCGGCTGCTCTCACTGTAGTGGAGTGGATGGCCCGAAACTTTGGGGGACGCGGGACAAACTGAATCGCATAGCCGAGCCTGATGGTCTGACTGAGCTAGCGAGACGGACTGGGGAGCACTAACCAGGCTCTCAGAGACCGTACAAGCGATAGCAAAGGGACCGTAGGCGTACCCGGAGTAGGGCAGCGAGGTGGAAGACAGGGACGTGGCTCAGGAGGCTCTCTCTGGGAGGCGGCCCGTAGCAGGGTCTGAGTGTGCTGTGCAACACTTACCTGGTTCCACGGGGCAGGAGGTGGCTTGGTTGCATTCTCGAACTGCACGCTGCTGCCTGCTGGTGATAGAAGAGGCAGATGAGAGTGGTGAGGATTCTCTCCCCCACTGCTCTATGAGCCCTCTTCGGACCCAGAGATAAAATAAACTGCTCTTTTATTGAAAATTTGGGTACCGCATGTTTTACGCCAGTGGCGGAACACAAACAAAAGGAAACAGAAGAATTTCCACCTGGCCTTCTTCCGTCTCCTGGAGAGCAGTCCCATCCATCTCTGGGTCGCCCGTCCTATGGCCGCTTACCCCTGGCTTTGCGTCCCTTCTTAGCGGGGGCCTGGACGGACGGTGTGGCCTGCCTGCGACTGGCTCCACGGCGCCGTTTAGGTAGAGGGTGCTGCTGTGGTGCAGAAGCAGGGGCAGACTCCAGGAGGACGCCCCCGGCGACAAGCATACTGAGGGGCCACGGGCGGTGGGGTGGAAGCAGCAGCTGACCGCCGCGGCAGGATGTGCTTAATGGCATCTGTCTGCTTTTGTACAGCCGAGAACTGCTGGGCGAAGTTCTCGACCGTGTCGCCGAAGATGGCGGTCTGGGACACTGGGGAGTTAAGGAACCAGAGCACAGCCAGAGATGGCGTTTATTGCCCACCAAGGTGGATCGTGAACACCCTTGTGCAGGTCCATCAGTGCCTTGGCCTGATGGACCTGCAGCAACACTATAGCGTGCATGGCAGAAGCAGCTTCCCCACAGGCCTTGTAAGCCTTGCCGGATAGGTCCGACAAGTACCTACAGGCCCGGGAAGACACGGTTCTCCGCGCCAACTGGAGTTGGGGCACAGCTGCATAGCAACAGCCCGCTCCACTGGCGGGATCCGCGTTCATCCCTTAGCTGCACCACCATGATGGGTGGTGAGGGAGGAGGAGCCACCAAGATGGTTTCTGGCAGTAAAAGGTGCCCTCCACGTCCCCGTGAGCTTCCGGGAAGAAAGGCACTGGGTTGGGTTGCTGAGAACCAGTGCGCTCCACCCTGAAATACCAATCATCCAGCCTCGAGGGCTCAGGACACGGTGAAGGGTTCCACTCGAGCCCGATCCTGTTGGCTGCCCAGGAAAGCATGGCCATCATCTCTGGGTCCGACTCGGGTACCGCTGGCACACCCTCTGGGGAGGGTTGGATTCGAGGCAGAGGCACAGGGACTCAGCCCCTTTGCAGGAATAAGAGTCTCGAACGTAGCTCCGAGATGGTCATCTTCCCACAATGGGTGCAAGACTCATCCACAAACTCTGCCACAGCGTGTTCGAGGCCCAGACACACGAGGCAGCGATCGTGACCATCCCGTGACCCCAGGTAACGACTGCATCCAGAAGCACACAGATAGAAAGTCATCTTGAAAAAGACGCAATCTATCTGTGTAAGCTCTTTTAGGGTCTGCTCTCACTGGTGCTGAAGCAAGCAGGGGAACGGTCACTGCGAACACAGACAGGAATGTGCACCTGTCTGTGCACTGTCTCTCTCTCACTGGCAGGGTCTTAGCTGTCAAAACAGCTTTTGAGTGCTCTCACTGGCGCAAATTACCAGCTGTTAAAACAGCCTTTTTGTTTTGCTCAAAAACAAAGGAAACTGAAAGGAGAGAGAGAGAGAGAGAGAGAGAGAGAAAAAAAAGACCGCAAAAAGCTGAAGTGCAATGGCAAATGACGCCAATGAGCATTGGCTTGTTTACTTTAACTCGAAGTAGATTAGCCTCTCTAGCGAGATTCCTATTCGTCGGTCACGGCGTACGTGGAGAATGATCGATTGATAGGGAACAGTGATCCAAGCATTGCTTATGCACATGTAAAATAATTCTATCATCAACATTAAACAGCCTATACATTTTAAACTGCCTAATGTTATCAAATTAAATGTTGACCCTGGAAGAGGAACAGGACTGTACCTAATTAAGATATATTGCATGTTCAGATATTCATCAACAAAGATATTATGGGGGCGATAAAAGTTTTGTGAAAATTATCAAAAATGCTGCCTCTGGCTGGTAACTTAGAAAAAAAACACACTGGCAGGGAAAGAGTTAACGTGACATTTTCATGATAATTAAACATTTTTCTGCACAGTTCTCATTGAACAGTGAAAATCACATTTGGAACCAATATATTAATTTTCTCTCTCTCTCTCTCTCTCTCTCTCTCTCTCTCTCTCTCTCTCTCTCTCTCTCTATATATATATATATATATATATATATATATATCTTTTAATTTTAGTTCCAAATGTGACCTGGACATGTTTTCACTTGTTTATGAAGGTTAGTCGTGGTCTACTATATCCTCTGCGGTCACCACTGACTCTCTCACTCACATAGTCATAAACACTCCTTCACCTGTGCTCGCATTGAGGAAGCAGATCTGACATCCATCATCACTGCGTTAATTATGAAGTCATTCCAATGAGCACGTTCCCTAGTGTCCTTCACTCACTACTGCATCTCAATTTTCTCACAAGGCTCAAGCATATAAGGAGTCACACGGGGAGTCTACATGCTAGCAGGAATTTGCATGTGATTTGAAGTGAGCCCAATTTATGGGGAGGGATGTGTGATAATTCATCGTATGAGCGAAGTGAGCTTGTCACTGCTTATTTCAGTGATGCAACAGGCCATGGCACCAGCCGTCACCGCCGGCTCAAAGAGCAAGAGCACTAGTCACCTTACCTCACCCTGCTGTCTCGTCTCCCTAACATGTGGCTCTGTTTGCGTTTTGTCACCTCCCTCCCTCCCTCTCGAAATTCATCTTGGATTCCACATTATTAGAACATAACTACATAGTATGCATAGCACGATATTACCACAGCACATACCTCTTTAATCGGAGAACACATTCTTGGAAAAGGTTATGAGCATAGGCAAAATGCAAAAATGAGATTAAAAAACACTGATTACTACACTAACAGTTATGAACATACAGCGTGATGGCATCAGTTATTAACTAATACGTGTGTGAAACAATATGACAGAACAAAGGCAACTCTATGGGGAACAAAAAGAGCAATTACACCCAAAAAGAAGAAATGTCTCAGTGTTTTCTCCTAGAAAGATTTAAATGAGCAAAATGGTAATGAGCAATCATAGCAATATAGGAAAGAAAAATCATGATGGATATGTCTTTAACAAAGCAACTGTTTCTTCTAGACATCCCGGCAAGCAACTGGAGAAGAGCAATCAGTAATGTACAATGGAAAAAGGAGGAAAAAGTAAATGAGATCTCTTTAATATCTCAATTACTACTTCTAGACAGCAATGAGAGCACACGAAGACATATCACAGTTGCGATCTCTTTAAAATCTCAATTTCTTCTCCAAGACAGCAATGAGGTAGCATTGAGAGCGATTGAAGATTTTTTTTCCTCAGTTTTAAATTAAGTAAAACTACATCTATAAAATTTTCTCATGATGGGAACCCCTAAAAGGCTCTATAGTGGCTAAAAACACCAGAGGAACGTTTCCATAGTTCCTATAACTATTGGTGGAAGTACCAATTTTTTTGGTGAGTTCGCACCGCAGGAACTGGGAATGATTTCAGTTCTAGGAATGCATTTTGTGAGAACTAAATTAGCTCCTACTTCATAGTAGGGTTTAACCCAGCACAATAGGAACTACCATTGACGTAAGTGTTGGTTCATTGGCCGAACGCATGCCATACAAAACACCGGCACCTGCCATTTTTAAAAAAGCTGTGTAAACACACAGTTTACATATACTTACTCTACTAAAGCTGCAATAGATGGGTTGACACCAAAGTCCAGGCACTTCTCAACCTTCTCAAGCCACAGAGGAAATCCAACGTGACTTTCAAGGGACTAAGCATATCTCTGCTCAGCTAGCGGCGAAGCAGTGACACGCCAAAGTTAAGCAGGACCACAAAAGAATAAAAGATCACAACAACCAGAGCGGCAGGATGTTTGTGATGGCTTTAGTCACTTCAGGGTTGGTGGTGCGAATGCAACCAGGAAAGTGGTCCTACGGGACATTTAGTTCTCGAGGGGCCGCCCTAGTGGCTAGTTCCTATAACTGAGTTCCTATAACTACTCGGTGCAAAAGCCACCTTATATGAAGCGTCTGACATAACCCGTTAAGGTTCTATACAGAGCCTTTTAGAGTGCACAGTTATACCTTATATATCTCCTCTAGAGCTTTCAACGAGATCTTACCAATGTCTCTAAACTGTTCTTAGATTTCCAAAGTCCCCCCAACATCAAGACATGGTTACAGCCTTGCTCTTACCTTGCCAACAAATGGCTCATTGATGTTTTTATTGCTCCTCAGAACTTTAGTGGAAATGCTCAAGATTTTGATATTCGAATGAAACAAGTAAGATCTTCATTAAGTCTCCTGAGCTATGGAAAGAACAACTTCTGAGTTTTCCTCTGAATACATTCAATAACTTGAGTGCTAAAGCATGTAACCCATACTGTAGCATCATGCTTATATAACAGCTTTTAACATTTTTTTTCTGAGCTACATCATGTTCTTGTAATGTCTCTTTGTGAATTTCTTATCTGTCATCTGGTTAGAGTTAGAGTCCTAGAGTTAGCCTTTAGAAAATGTCTCCATTTGCAGGAAATTATTCACAGCTGAGAAGAAAGTTCACTTCTCAACTGTCACAGTCTCAACCTTACCTGTCATACAGCGACCACAAACTTTTTTTTATCCTGATAACCTGGTCTGTTTGTGTCTGCCCTTTTCAGTGGCTAGCCTGTGGTCACTGACCCTGCGCTCGGATCTGTCTCTATTCTGCAGCTCTGGCATCCCGAGTTGTCTATTAGCTCTAGGTATTTTCTCTTTAGACTCTTATAACATACTAATTTATTTGCATTTCAGTTATTAGCTCTGTAGGGTATGGACCAATCAGACACACACTAAATATTCATTATATACAAAGGTTTATGAAACTCCAAAACTAACAGCCCAAATGAACGAACACAAGGGAACGAGCACAACAACAAAAAAAGAAATAGAAGGAAGAATAGTAGTAAGGGCTAGAGAAGCTAGCTCGTTCGGATCTCTATGCAATGATGTTAGCCAATAATAAAAGATCGAAAACGGATAATTTCAGAATGAAGTTTGAAAATAATATTTTTTACCGGATATATGATTTTTCCTTTTTGTGCAAAAAACTTTATTAAAATTATATGTGAACTAGGGGTGGGCGATATAGCCTCAAAATTCTATCACGATATTTCAAGAATATTTGCGATAATGATATTTATGACGATATAGACATTTTTTTTGTTGTTGTTGAAAATGTTCTTATTATGTTTATCTCGCCTAAATGTTTGCTCACTCATTGCGTTTTTACAATGTGGTAATTTTGTTGTTGAGAGTTTACACAACGAAAATTGATTTCAATCATTGAATTAAATGTTAAATGTGTGTATGTCTAACACCAGTATTCAGAAATACTATAGAAACATTATAAAGTAATCAAATGTAAAATAACACATAGTCTTTTAGTTCTGTTTCCTGATTAAATACATAGGCTAATAATTCTCATTCATTACAATCAAAGCTATCTTTTGTTGTTTTGACGACAACATTAATGACAGACGCATAGCCTATGGCTGCTGACACTTTTACAGCTAGTGCACGGATCCATTGCTGTTTTCATTATACTGTCTGTCACCCTGTCACATGCGTTTTATACATAACCGGCTGTGTTTATGAGTATACTTACCAAAACCGGAAGTTTTACACAATTTTTGCATTTTTCCCCCCATTAAAGAGATATAATCCGCGAAAAATAACTTTAGTTTCTCGCGAGCTGTAGGCTACTCTATGTATGCACGCAGTGCAACTCTCTCAGGCGCGAGTAGCATACTGGATAGTTTAAAAACCGCTTGAATGTTTAAACTGATAAGAATTAAGAAGACTTGAAAATTATAAACTTTAGTTACGATGCACTGATGGCTAGATTGTGCAAGAGACCATTCAGTCATGTCCCGACACCTAAACGCGCGCGAGAGAAGACCGCTGAACACTCAAGCTGTTTGTGAAATTGCTAAATCGTCATCGGAGGCTGACAGGCTGCTCTCGCGCTCAGACAGGTGTTGTTTTTGTGTGTGCTAGGGAACGTAAATGCGCCATACGTCATTGCGTCGCTATATCATTGATATCGCGATATGACACTTTTTTATCATGTAAAAATGTATACCGGTATTATCGTGGACGGTATGATATGGCACACCCCTAATGTGAACCTCAAGGAACATTTAAAAATCCATGTCGTGACCTCTTTAAAATCAACACAAACTGCTTACAACCCATTTTGCATTTGTAATGTGATGTATTTACTTGTGAAACCGAAGGTGGGTTAAAAATAATGATTCATTATCCAGAAAGAACAAAGCAAAGTTTATTCAACGTAGGAGCAAGTTACTAAATTGTAATAAAAGATACAGAGACTACTGTTTAAATTTGGAATAACCTGTATTATGCATCATGCTCAGGTACAGGTATTAAGAGAGTAAATAAGAACAACTTTGTCTCAGACATTTCTCTTTAATTTAATTTCTTAGGTAAAATGAAAATAGAATAGACAATTAAAATAATGTGGGAGTATAGACCTATAAAATGAATATGGCAAATGTAGAAAAGAACATTTACTGAAATAATTTAATCAGTTTAAAATGAGATCTCTAAGTTTTGACTGCAGACGTTGGTATCTTGGCACATCTGAGGAGAGTTTTGAGATATAGGTCCGATCTTTTCTAAGCTGTGTTGATATTATTTAATAAACTAAAAATATTAAAGGGATAGTTTACCCATAAATACCCCCAAAAAAAAGGTTCCCATTGACTTCCACTGTATTTTTTGTCCATATAATGGAAGAAAATGGGAACAAGAACTGATTAGTTACCAACATTCTTCAACATATCTTCATTTGTTGATGAACAGAAGAAAGAAAGTCAAGGTTGGAATGACATGAGGGTTAGTTAATCGTGACATTATTTTAATTTCATTTAGTTAATCAACTATCCCTTTAAAAATAATTTCCGTCAATTTAAATAAAGCTTAAAATAAAATCTAAATATTAGATGAAAATTTCAAACAAAAAAAATTAAATTAGAAATATTTCATTGGCAACTAACTTAAGTTGAGTTGATGTACTAAAATGACTAAAACTAAAACTGAAATAAAAATTAAGCTAAATGGAATAAAATTGAAAAAAGCACATACAAATTACAAAAATGAAAATATAAAAATAAAAGCTGATTCAAAATAATAAATACTATAATACTATATAAATGTTACTACACTACAATCAACTGCTTCTAAGGGAAAATGTGACACGTTCAGCAACTTTTTCTTTCTTCCAAAAACATGTTAGAAGAAAGAAATTTAAGGAAAAGTCTTAATTTCATCCTTCCTGCCTTTAGTGATTTTTCTTTCCTGGATCCATTGTCCTGGGCCCCGTGATGAGGGCCCCGCTAAGGTCATCTATGGTATATACTCTGCTCATTGGTCCAAGGGAAAAAAGGGGCCCATCTATAAACTTTTTTGTCTCAGCCCGCATGAATTGTAGTGACTGGCCCTGTTGGTGTCTTCACTGGAGGCCCGTGAGTAAATTTACTGCTCATTGAGTCGGTAAACTGTCTCTCTCTCCCGCTTTGTCACTGTCATTCTCTCTCTGTCTCACTTCCTTTGCCTGACACTCACTTAATTCAAATTAGAGATGTGTTTGTAAACATCTATGCTAGAGCACATCGCGGCAGCATCTTAATTTACCACCTATAAGTAAGCTGTGCAATAGTCACAATGACATTAATCTTATGCACCAGTAACAATGGATGGTGAGGACATAATAATGAAATGAATCGTGGGGTCTGTGTTTGTGTGGTATCTGCACTTTACCGTGAGACACGGGATGGCTCAGACTGGCAGACTGCCACATCGCGTGCCCTGACCGAGACAGACCTTGACAGATTCATCTTCATTACGCGCACATCAAGACAGCGTTCGCTTGTGTACAATTACCTGCTCGTGAACTCATGTGTTTGTTTGTGTGTGCAGTGAAGATGTAAAGCATATGAGACTAATGGGCATTTTGATATGCAGGTTATTGATGCCACATAAACATAAATCACATGCAGGTACTTCAAAGGAAACATACAATCTAAGTGATCCATATTTAATTTTTTAACAAATGTCCCTCATCTGATTATGCACAACGCATCAGTGCATAATATTCTAAAGGACAAAGAGTTTTTATAACCTTTCACTGAATGACTGAACATAAATTTTCTTAAAGGTAGGTTAGGCAATTTCGGAGCGCAAGCAGGCATGTAGCTTTGAAAGCATGAGATCCCACCCTTCAGAACGTCTCCAAAGACAAGCCTCCCTCAAAATACATGAACGCACACAGCCAGAGCAAAGTCTGCAAAGTGTCAAGAGGGACGGCGTTAAATTACCTCATGTCTCAAAGCACATAACATTACAATAATAAGTAAGGGATAATTTACATCCAGCTGGTGGTTTCCTATAAGTCGGTCTCTCGACGTACGTATCCTTACCCTCCTTCAGGGAATGAGGATTACCATATGTAACCGAGATGTTCTCTCAAAATAACCCCCGACAGGATGATGAGGACCCCGGCGTGGAGGGGTCTTGATCAGCCTGAAGGGAGTTATTTTGAAAAAACCACAGGCAGGATGTACATTGTTGTGGGATGTACTAATTGGGTCATAATTCCAAAAAGTAGAATCTGTGATTCCGAAGGCCAGTATCCACACCGGCGCGGTGGCTGAAAGCTGCACATTCTCCTCAAAACGTTGGAATCATGCGGGCTGTGCCATACCAAGGCACAACCCACGTAAAGTTAATAACTCCACGAATTACTGCAATTGCAGATTTCGAACAGAGATGGCAACAAAGAGGGAAAATTACAGACTGCAGCTTTAAGAAAAAAGTTGCCTACACTACCTTTAATCATGTGTGAGCAAAGAAAAATAATGTAAACCAAAATTTCGTAGCATTCCAATAAGTTCTGGCCTTTGTTTTACCTTTTAAATATTTGGCTTCACATGGAAATGATAATTTTACACTTAAATTCCATAGTGTTTTCAATTTCAAGTCTATTTTTTTAACCCTGTCACATGTTTTAATTACCCTGAATATTGTTATTGTGATCCATAAACTGTTTTAAACAATACATAATCTGTTAAATTAAGAACACTGCTAAAGGGAACTGTCAGAGCAACCTCAACATTAATATCCATTTTTCATACAGTATTTTAATGTGATGCCTGGATTATTTTAAAATAATAAATTTTACCTCGTGTACACACCCTACCATTCCCAGGTTTGTGGTCAGTAAGATTAATTAAAATTAATAGTAATATTAAATTGATCAAAGACAATTAAAACGTTAAAAAAAAATATTAAACAGCCAACTGTTTTCAACATCGACAATAAGAAATGTTTCTTAAGCAGCAAATCATCATATTAGAATGATTTCTGAAGGATCATGTGACACTGAAGATTGGAGTAGTGATGCTGAAAATACAGCTTTGATCACAGGAATAAATTACATTTTAAAATATATTCAAATAGAAAACAGCTATTTTAAATTGATATAATACTTCAGACTATTAGGAATTACTGTATTTTTTTAATCAAATCAAAGCATAAACTCTTTCAAAAACATTATCTTCTTTTAAACTTTTCAATTTTATGGTAATTCTGTGATCATTTGGATGTCTGTGACATAAAATTAATCTATCGTGTGCTTGAATATGAATGACAGCCATTCACGCCTCTCTTCTTCTCATTGCAAAACTCGATCTGAATATAGCAGCTTGAATGAGAGTGATGATGTAACTCTGGATAGATATTAACTGTCATAAACAAAAGCAGTTAAGGAATATTTTGCTTCAATATGACAACGGTGTCATCAGTGCAAATAATTTAAAACTTTCAAACACAACGTGAGAGTCTTTTTCAGATGTACCACCAGACTATCACATCTTCTGCTGGAATTACGTCTTATCTCACCGAAGGCACCAGTAACTTGTGCCCCCCTAAAAACAAATAGATGCATGACTTCTCCACTAAATTGGCCTGCCAGGCTCCAACCCGCGTCTGATTTGTTCCACAAAGCGAAAGCCAAGACGACCGAACACAACATTATAGACCTACGCGCACACGTCAACCTACAAGCATGTGCGCAAATCTGATGTATCGAGTTTGATGGCGGTGACCCCATTCTGCCGTCTGCGGTTCAGGTTTTCAAACATGAAGCACCACAGCAGTGTTCAACATTGATCATAATAATACAATTTTCTTGAGCATCAAATCATCATATTATAATGATTTCTGAAGGATCATGTGACACTGAAGACTGGAGTAATGATGCGGACAATTCAGCTTTACATTACATGAAAACATTACATTTTAACACATACTCAAATAGACAACAGTTATTTTAAATTGTAATAATATTTTACAATGTTGCATTTTTTATGCAGTCTCGATGAGCATAACATAGACTGACCTCACAATTTTGAACAGTAGTATTTTGACTTTAAGCAACTGAATTGTATCGAAGTCATACAAGTAATTAATTTGATATAACAAGTCAAAACAAATTAGATGAAGCACTTTGTATTATGTTTAAGTACTGTATCTTGTAAGTTTCCAATAAAGTGGGTGATTATTCAACTCCCATCTAAACAGTCTTTGTTTTGTTTTGTCATAAACTTGATAAAATTTAAATTAATTTAAATTAAATTATGTTTTCATTGCAAATGTGAAACGCTTAATATGTCTGTAGCAAACTATACAGTATGTTTAAAGATACTGTAAATGCTTCACATTTTGTTAAACAAACACTTAATCTATTTATTAATGAGTCTAATTAATGAAATCCTATGGACCACAGTTTTATTAGTAGACATTTCTCAGCATTCATTCAATAATCAAATATAGCTAGTTTTTGTATTGTGTTTCGTATGTGCTTTTTTCCCCTTCAAAATAAAGCAACAAAAATTTGTTGTTGGTGATTTAATGCTCAAAAAACATTTCTTATTATCAATGTTGAAAACATTTGCTGCTTCATATTTGAGCATTCACCTTTTTTCAGAATTCTTTGATGACTAGAATATTCAATAGAACAGCATGTTTGAAATAAAAATCTTTTGTAACATAATAAGAGTTCACTGTCACTTTTAATCAATTTAATGTCCTTGCTGAATAAAAGCATTCATCATTTTTGAATGATAGTGTATATACAGCATCCTGATAGGTTTATCTAATCCTTCGTCCTCCTATCCTCACCCAACCTCTTCACTCCTTCGTTTATATAAATAATGAAGACTGTACGGACAAAGCTGGAAGGAGTATATCGCCAGCAAACACGAGTGGAGCTCACATGTGGGTGTGAGTGCGGCAAAGCCAATCAGGGCGGAGCAAGGGACAACTGCGATGATCAAAAGACCGGCCCGCTCTGATCTCTATTAAAAGTGGGATGAATAATTTAGACGACATGCTTTGAAAGCTAAAATGTGCCCTGGCCACGCCTCCTTTTGGCTGCGGGTTGAGGCCCGGGAACTGAGGAAGCCTATTTGGGAAGACAAATTATTAAAAACGAGGGCAGCGTTGCTAAGACGCAGCTTTGTAACGTCTGTTGTGAGTAAACAAATGCAAATCAATATGTTAAATGGACGAATTTGACTGCAAAATATTTATGTGTTGTGTTTATGTACTTATTAACACAACGGTCATTCATTCCATGAGAATGTACATGATTCATCGACTTTATTGTTTAAAAGGATTTGCTCCAGGCTTGATACTGCTTTAAAAAATCTGCAACTGCAGAAAGTTGCAGCTGGTTGTGTGGGAGAGGATTCAACTGACACAGAGAGCTGGGACTAATGCAATATTCTCCTTTATTTAATATCATTGCCTCATACACAGCAGCAAGACTCTGTCAAAAGCTGGAGGGGTTTAACCTAGAATACTTTTCTATTGTGTCTCTTTAAACTCTCTTTTTCGCCTGTCTCAAGATGCTCTCGTTGTTTCCCACTCTCTTTAGCGCTCCCCTCTCTGACCTGGTATTCCTTATGATTCCACAAACAGAGGACGGATCGATTGATCCGCCTTCACCCTGACATTGAAGCTATCCCGTGAAACCTGTTCTGCATGCATGTGTGCACGCATGTAGGTGAAGAGCCTGCAAGCATATGCGTCAGCCTCAAGTGTGTGCAGAAAGGGGAAGTCTTTGCTTTCGGGGCTGTATTTGGCAGAGCTCCGTCCTAGTGTCTGCCAGCTCTAGTCTATCACCTCGGGCCCAGGAGTCACAGCAGTGAGAAAACAGATTGATTTCTCCCCTCCTACGTACAAACAATTAACTACAAGCCGCTCAATTAGAAACACGCTGTAGACGCCTTCAGACACGTCTTTTCCTTTGACCTGCGCTCTTTACCTCTCTCGATGAATTCTTCTATCGTTCCCGATCTGACTCGGCCTCCTTGGTAGTCTTTAAGAAATTCCAGACAACTTCGTTTGTCTGCAAACAGCACACCTCATCTCAGAAGTCATTAAATGTGCATCACTCCAGTATTGAGGCAATATGGGTCAACGGACATTTAACGGTGGTGCAGATTCTACTGTGAAAACACTGTCTTTAAAGCAATATGTGATAAGATCTCTACAAAGATCAATGGTAGGGTTGTGTGCCATTCAGAAGTCAATTGAAAATGCCTTTAAATTTATGAATTTGAAGAAAACAGGGTGCAGAACTGCAATTCAAAATCGATTGTAAGGAAGCAGAATTAAACTGGCCATCTTTCCAGGGTGTTTTGCACCTGTGGACTGCTGGGATAAGCTCCAGCAACCCTGCGATCCTAAAGAAGACAAGCAGTTGGATGGATGGATGGATGGATGGATGGATGCATGATGGATGGATTAGTGGATGGATAAGTAAGTGGGTATAAGTGTATAAGTGGGTGGATGGATGTGTAAGTGGGTGGAGGGATGCATGATGGATGGATTAGTGGATGGATAAGTGGATGGATGGATGGATGGATGGATGTATAAGTGGGTGGATGAATGGATGGATGCATGATGGATAAGTGGGTGGATGAATGGATGGATGGATCAATGCATGATGGACGGATTGATAAGTGGGTGGGTGGATGGATGGATCAATGGATGGATGCATGCATGGTGGTTGGATTAGTGGATGGATAAGTGGGTGGATGGATGGATATATGTATAAGTGGGTGGATGAATGGATTGATGGATGGATGCATGATGATGGATGGATACGTGGATAAATAAGTGGGTGGATGGATGGATAGATGTATGAGTGGGTGGATGAATGGATTGATGGATGGATGCATGATGATGGATGGATAAGTGGGAGGATGAATTGGCGGATGCATGATGGATGGATTAGTGGATGGATGAATAAGTGGATGGATAAGTGCGGTGGGTGGATGGATGGATTGATGATAAGTGGGTGGATGCATGGTTGGATAGGCGGATGGATGGACTGATGGATGGATTGATGGATGGATGGATGGATGGATGGATGGATGGATGGATGACAGATGGATAAGTGGATCGATTAATGGATAATTGTGTGAATGGATGGATTAAAATTAATTGAAATTAGAATAAATAAATAGTATTAATGTACTCATAAGAACTATATTATTCTAAATTCATACAAATATAAATAACAATAATGATCATATAATAATAATATGAAATCCAAATATATAAATGTCAATCTGATAGTATTGTTATAAGACTTCCTGTTTGGCCCTTCATATATGTTATACTATAATTGAATTTATTTTAATTGCAAATTGAGCAAATCAACTTTAGTACTTTCAGAATAAAATCAAGCACATCTACTTGGGTATTACAGATACCATGCAGGCTGAGGGAGAGCTCAGTTTGTCAGCCAACAAAAGCATCTCATCTGGCCGTCGTTAAATGCATATCACAACAAAACTAAGGTTAAAACCGGTCAATGAACACTTGACAGTGGGGCAGTTTTTACCTGGGTAAACATCTTTAAAGCAATGTTGGGTTAGATCTTTGCTAAAGGTCAACCGTACAATCGCTGGGACTCAATGCGCCACAAAAGTGATAAGAATTATATTAAAGAAGGGCCAGAATCCATAAAAACAAATAAAAGCTATATTCGATTGGGGAAAGATTCAATAGCACCTACATCCACATTGAGTTTTTCCCCCAACTGTAGCTTATCTACATTACCCGGTCACACCAAACACGCTTTTCAGCGGTGGTAGTCAGAGGCGTGTACCTGAGGGATAAATATTATGGTGTGACATTAATCATAAGGATTTGGTGCCCTCTCTCAGACATACTCTTGGTGTGTAGACCGCTACAACCAATCCGATTCCACTCCACTCAAAGCTCAAATGAGATTTGCTTTCTTCTCTCCAGACATCAGCGCATAAGCTATGACGACTAGAATCGAGACGTCTGAAATCCCAGACATAACCGCCGTAAGCACATCCATAAAGCTACACTAGAATACAACAGTGCAACAAATACAACTCACAAATCCCAAATCGAATAGTTTTTGTTTGCTCTTAACACCCATGTTGTTTTTAGGCGATTTACGAAAAGACCAATTCAGGACTCAAGGCAGGTTCTCCAGAAAGACAGGCGCTGCGATGCATGAAGGGCACACATCTCTACTCTTCCACCTTGGGGACCCAGAGCTGTGTAAAAACACATGCTGATCAGCCGGCGAGACACAAAACAAGGTTCCTGTCCCTCTGTCAAGTCTCTGACACACTCTATCTGAGCTTAGGTCGGAGACATGGTACTTCCCTCCACCTGGATTTCAACAAGCATGGAAAAAACATTCACATTCAATATGTCACCATCTGGCAATGCTCGGGTTTGTGTTGTTTTGTCAGTCATAAAAATGCAGCAAAGTCATAACATATTCGGGTCACTCTACAAAACAGGTGCCATTTGTGTCCTTCATATACATATAAGTAAAAAAGGGCTTTACAACAAAAAACAGATGTCAACTTCCACTCTACAATTGGTTACCTTCTGCGTTTTTAACTTCTCCTGGCTGAATGCACACTTACATGTGGCAAATATGCATATTTTGATGAAAACATAAATATATGCAAATAAAAGATCAGATATGTCTATATAATATATAAAACTATATACTACTACTTTTAAATAAATTAATACTTTTATTCAGCAAGGATGCATTAAACTGATCAAAAGTCAATAAAGAAGCAATTGAATGTACTTAACAACATGGTTAATGTTATTTATTGTTCATAATGCATTATTTAAAATTTAATTTTTAAAGGTGTTCTAAGCGATGTTGGGTGACATCACTTCTTGTTGACGTTCGAAGTATTGTCAAACAAAACGGAGGCTAGCTAGACCCTCCCTACCCCTCATCCCGTCCCCTCCCCCTCCATTCTGTTGCACGCGCACCAACCCCCCAACCCCCACCCCCAAATCATTCTTGTCGGTTATTGGCTGGAATACTGTTTGTTATTTTTCGTGGTCCAGGTTGGACCAGTTTGTTTTTGTTGTCGTTTGTGGACCCTGGGCTGTCTACAGAGACCGTGTTTTTGTACAGTGTGTTCAGGGGATAGACAGCTAGCGGATAGTGAGGAGATGTTTGCTGTATGTGACAAAAATGTTTCGGCCTAAAAAACGCGTAACATCGCTTAGAGCACCTTAAATTAAATGGGTGGTTGATTATGATTTATCTTTTATTAACTTTAGTTAATGTGTAATGTTGCTGTTTGTGCATGAACAACAACTTACGTTACGACGCTCAAAGTTCAAAGCAAAGGAAGATATTTTCTTTTACAGAAATCGCTTTTTAAGGACTACAACAAATGGCTGGTAGGGACTACAATCTTCTTCGCGGGTTAGTGACATCACAAAATTTACATAAACCCTGCCCCTGTGAATGCAATTTATAGATTATCATGACAGAATATGCTAATCAATGACTTGAAGATAGTTAACTCCACATCAGCTACATAAATTCATCAACTAACCATTCAGAAATGTTGTCTAAATGTTGTGATTTGTGATTTCTTTATTTAAAAGGGACAATGCACATTAATCAACATGAGTACAAAGTCCAACATGTAAATGTGCCAGATTTAGCCATACAGGCTAATTTTCATCTGCAGTCCCTATCGAAGGTTGATGATTAAAACAATAAATACACTACACCAATACAATATTAAAGAGGTGTATAGACACACATTAGAATGCATCAACAACACATCAACATACACAGAAACACCACTAAAGCGATGAATACAAACACATTATTCTGTATTATGGCAGCATATTTGATTTGTCAATAACCAATGTTTTATGGATTTGGAGTATGATTTGATAGATATGATGTTCCTTAGTTCTGTGGGTATGGTATTCCATGTATGAGCTGCTCGAAAAGAGAAAGCTGTCTATCCAAAACTACTTTTTCTACATGGTATTTTACATCCCCTATTGTAGATGCTCTGGTGGATGAGTTAAGATTTTGTTGGACTAATTTTTTGAACGGAGGGGAGCCATACCATGAAAAATTGTATATAAGTAAAATATCTGCAAACTTAATCATGTTTTTGATCATATTTAATTAAGATTTTACAATGGTTATCCAACGTTTTTAAGGCCTGTTTATAAAGTGTTTCAACTGTTCGTAATGTGGTCCGACCTATCTGTGTGCAACTGGTAAGACAGTACCAGTCACTTCTGTCACTTCTTCTTGACTATCTCCATCTTTGTCCGACTCTGGTTTGAACATAAAAGGCTAAATGTTTTTGAAATGTTCAGTGCGTATCAGTGTGAGGTATTCGGAGCTGTTAACACACAACCAAGCTCTGCTCTCTGTGTGAGCCGGGAGCAGCAGCTCATTTGCATTTAAAGGGACACACACAAAAACGGTGCATTTTTACTCACCCTCAAAAAGTGACAATTTTAACATGCTATAAAAAAATATCTGTTGGTTATTTTGAGTTAAAACTTCACATACACACTCTGGGGACATCAGAGACTTATTTTACATCTTGTGAAAAGGGTATTATTGGACCCTTTAAAAATAAACTTTCATAAAGACATGATCATCTTTTTTCCTATGCTTGTCAGTAGATCATGATTTTTAAATTTCAACCGTCCATTACCATCAATTTCTTTAGTAAACAGCTGAAAACTGAAATGTGTTTAGTAAAAATTAACCTTATCAATCGGAAAAGACACCAGAACGAACTGGTAGGCCTATGTAGTTAATGTTTAAAACACAAACAATGCAAAAAAAAAAAATCCTCTTGCTCTCATTCAGAAGTCTTGAAATGCCACAATCAAGGATCATATTTATACAGTGACTCTCGTGCACACATTTACAGCTCTACACAATTCAAGCTATTAAAATACGCATTGTTTTCAGGATTGAATGAAGAATAAATCAGACTAATGAACAGATGGGTGGGTAAAATGGTGGGTGGGATTTGAACAATGCCGTTTGCAGAATGCTGGGAGGGAGACATTTGAATCTCAGTCTTTACTGCAGCGAGCAGGCCTTGACCTTTTGTGTTGGAAATGTGTCTTATTCATACTGTTGTGCTGCGCGTTTGGTTTGTTCAACAAGAGTCCCACTGCTCTCCGACTGCCACTGAAGCTCTTCAGGGACTCGCACACAAACACACACAGACGAGGTAACTTCCTTTATTACTGCTATGTCATGCACAGAAGATGAACCACAGGATCACAGACACATGCTCACAAACACAAACACCCACTGGGTGCACAGAGGCACAAACATGTGTGTGGCGCCAGGGAGGCAAGGTCACGGCACAAGGCTGTTTTTCTTGCGCTGTGGGCAGAATGCCGGTCAAGCGCAGCACCAGTCACAGGAAAGACTAATCACTGATGAGAAAATGGAGACGTAAAGCTAAATCATACATTATATATATATATATATATATATATATATATATATATATATATATATATATATATATATATATATATATATATATTACTTCCTTCTCCGAAAAATTTTAATTCCGTCATAATTTCTCCTCATGTCATTCCAAACCTATTACAAACACAAATCTTTAAAACACAAATTAGAATGCATTCTAGGAGGTTTCTGTTAATGAAACAAAAACTTAGAAGATCCAAAAAGGAAATAGTGGCATCGTAAAAGTAATCCATATGAATCAAGAGATCTAATCTAGGTTTTGTAAAGAGCTACGAATGCTTTATATGATGAACAGATTTAATTTGGATTTTCTTCGCATATAAAAAATGATCAGTTTTTGATCTTCTAAGTTTTGGTAACCTCTCAGGTTTCATTAAGATGTGTGTTTTGAAGAGTAACCAAAGTCTTATAGGTTTGGAACATGTATCACCCAGAGTAACTCTTTTTAAGAAATCTTAAGAGAAACACTGACACCAGGTTGATACTAAAATGAAACAATAAAACAGCAATCAAATGTTCATGTGAGCGGAAAACAGGCCTTTAGGAGATCTAACCTGGCTGACTTCTCACAGTCTGCTCTGCGTTTCGCATTGTGCAAGCACGCATGCATAAAAGTACAGCTGGAGGGTGAACACAGCTGCGGAATATCTTTGCCGTCGAACATGCAGGTTGTGCGTTTTTTTTTCTCCTCCAGCCTAGCCAGGCTCGCCTCTCTCCAATGCACACGTTCAACCGCCTGCCACCGCACTAGATGACTCAGCCAGGCGATGAAAATCCAGTCTATCTCCATAGTGGCGAAGGACCGGCTTAAAACTTTTCTATTCTTCTTCATTCTCCAGACAAAAAATGAGCCAGCCTCCTGTGCTGTATCTGAACGGCCCACAAACCGCAGGTGGTTCAGGAGTTTGGTGGATTTTCATTACCGCCTGCCTCCCAGCAGGCCTGAGCGCTGTGACTCAGCCAGATCAGAAGGGTTACGGGGCAGCAGTTTGGAGACTCGGAGAGTCTGCCTAAGATTACAGTGGCATTTGCTGGAGAGAACTCGCTGAAATATTAATCAGGTCAGAGTTAACAGAGCTGTCAATCTCTGCGCTGCACTGAATTTTAATTCTATTACTGTTTTTTGTTGACCTTTGTTGCGTTTTGCATGTGTTGCAAGTTAACGACGCTGTCTGCAAGCACATGGAAGGATGCCAAGATTGAATTATACAGCTGTCACTGTGGTGTGTGCAGAAATGTGATTCAAAACACCCAATTTTACTGAGCCACTAGCAAGCTATGGCAAATTCTGCTGGCGGACTGGCATACTGAATTGGCATTGAGATTCTAGCCATTGCAAGGTCTACGTGAGTCAGAACATTTGGCCCGTCCCAACAGCCTTTGCCCGAGGAACCCTTGGACGCTCTGACATCACAGTAAGGGCTCTGATTGGTCACCAGATGGCTGTCCCGATTGGAGTCCATCCCAGACACTGATGGTGAATCACTGTGTCACTGACATTCTGAATGCAGGATCCAAACCCACCATCCTATCAGTTTAAACACACATACACATTTGTGTGTATCACACACAGCTGCACTGTTACATTTTATTTCGTCATACCGTTTTTAAAGCACAACACGTCAAGGACACATTTCACCCTAAGAATGCAAACCTAAGAAATTATATTGTGCATAAATAAAATTAAGGCAATTTTTTGGACCATAAAGATTTTGGTTACAATAAGGCTTCACTACATTAGTTAACATGAATTTACAATAAATCTACAGGATTTAGTTTGGTTGAGTTTACTAATACATTTTTAAAATTAAAGTAGTATTTGTTAACATTAGTTATTGCACTGTGAAGTTGAACAATCAAAGAACAATTGTACTTTTATTAACTAACATTTTATGAAAAGTTACAAACAAATGTATTGCCCCCTGTTAGTCCATGTTAGTTAATTCATTAACTAATGTTAACAAATGAGACATTGAAAAGTGTTACCAAAATTTTGTTTTGTAGTATGACATTAACGCATAATTCTCCTTATTATTATATTACATTACTACTATATATATATATATATATATATATATATATATATATATATATATATATATATATATATATATAACTGCACTAGACCCATGGCAGACTCTTGGACCTGCAAAATTAATTCCTAACCAGATTCCACTCAGAGGCTTCATCTTTTCCCGTCCAGCATTCAGCAGCTCCATGCTAAGCTCTGTTAGGTGTCTTCTCCCTCCATAATCAGACTAAATTCTGCAGTCTTCCTGTAAGGCAGCCAAGAGGGGCTTAGCAGTCTGGATGATACGCCAAGCCCAGGCTGGAAAAGGGGGAGAGAGGGGAAGGAAAGGAGCCAGAGGGAGCAGGAGGGCTCTTCAGACTGTCTAAATGATTGCATGTGTTTCAGTTGTGTATCTCTTTTCACTTAGGATGCGTTTTTTTGCTGTTGTCATAGCGCAGGAGCCAATGAGCAGCTCTTAAGTGCCTGCATTCTTTTTAAATAAACCCCAAATGGAGCTTTGGCCGTACTTGAACCTGAAGAGGCACTTTCCCTCTTATTCCTGAGAGGGACATGAAACAAGAGCACACCTCTACAGCTTACCACACTCCCTTTCTCTTTCTGCCCAATGTTTGTACTGTCTGTACTTTCTACAAATGTATCTGCCTCGTTCCCGATGTGCTGGAAGTAGTACGCATGGTTCTTGTTCCTCTATTGTTGCCGGTCTGAATTTTCCCTGCATCCAAACTTTCATCTCACTTCCCAACTCTTTTATGCCATTCTCAATATGTTTTCTTTTGAAACCAAATTCTGACTGTATACCTTCCTAGCTCTTTAAAGCTGCATCCACAAAACTCAGCACAGATCTTCAGGCTGTTCTGACTGTGTTCTTTCAATCTGATCTGACATACACTCTACAATCTGACCTAAGCAGACAATCAAAAACTTGATCACCTTCCAAAATCTCAGAGATTGCAATGCCTCCAAGAGAATTCACACTACACCCACTAAACTTGGGAATAACTGTTCTTTACTTTTTTTGTCTGACCTTTACAGTCTGACCTATACTTTTTACTGTAGTAGACAATCCCCAAAATCGCATACTTCCTGAGTTGCATTGGCTGAATGTTCTCAGTTGACACTTTCACACAGCAATCCCAGTAAATTACCGTAAAATTACCAGAATTACTTATCAGTAAATACATTGATCATTCACACATCAGCTCCAAAATACCTGTAAATTCCGTGATGTCAGTCATCGGAAATTATCATTAAATTTCAAATATGCCATTATCTTCATCCGCCTGAGGAGGAGTGCTTTAGTTTCACTTTTTTAAACTTCTGAGTAAGGGTGATGAACACATAGAATGTGTTTTTGGTATTAAAAAAACAAGATGCACATAAGAGTATCCAACTTCAGAGCCGAAACGCTGATGAATGAAAAATAAGGCAAGGTCTCGAGCGCGACACACTGAAAAAGCTGTCCACACAAAGATGTCAATCTAGTGCATATTTAGGCAGAAAACGTAGTAAAATCTGCGGTGCTTACTGTAAACAATGCGGAGTAATCACGTTATCTCCATAACAACTTTATGACTGGACAAAAGCAGACTTAAAACAGCGAGTTCAAAACTTAATATGTGCTCATACCAGTAACCTTCATTCTTTGTTCACTCACATCATTATACCAGTAATTTACTGGAAATGTTACAACTTCTTATACTGGTAAATTGCTAGAACCGATTTACCGTTTTTTTTTTTACAGATTTACCCGTCCTGTTTTCACATGATCACTTAATGGTAATTTACCAGTAAAGACTGTATGTGTGAAAGGGGCTAGTGTGTCGAAATATTTGTGATTTCTAACTTCAACTGTCAAACAAATCTAAACACATGCAAGGCTTTTGATTTGCTTCAAAACACCTTAAAAACACTATACTAAATCTCAGAGCACCCTAATAAATGCCTAGCTTCAATCTCTATTGACTCAGAACACAACAGTCCAGCACTGCCTTAGGAATCATTTAGAACTCCTTAGAAATCTGTATTATTTGACTTTAAGCTGTGTTAAATGTATTGAAACCAATTAAAGCTGATGTGGCCTTTAAATTTATTTTCATATGAGATTTATCTTTAAGCTTAATCGGTCTGCATCTCTGTCTGTAAGGTCTACATATCCTATACAATTCGACTTTTCGACTACAATATACAACTTTTTTAAAACTTTTTTCCCAACATTCAAAGCTCATCATTATGAATATTTCCATTCTATTGTATTTCATCTGTGGGGTTCGCAAAGCAAAGTTGGTTCTGCATGATGTCATGATGAGCAGACCCTCTCTTTCCTTTGGAGGAGTGACTCAGACTCTGTTGTGGGCAACAAGCGGGCGGACAGAATTGGCAACATGCAGACCCCGCGCACCTGTGCGCCTCTGACCGGATCACTACTTAGCCTGGCCAGAATAAAGCCCTGCAGGTGAAGAGGGAGGGGAGGAGAGTGTTTTTGCAGTGCAGGTTTTGGAATCTTTTCCTCATGTGTCGTGTGCCAGTGTTGGAACGATGCTTGTATCCTCTCGTTGGCACTGATTTGCCAAGGGGCCTGAACCTAGCAGAGCTCTCTCGCTCGCTTCTCTGTGTGAAGTGCGGTAGACGGGATCAAAGATGGCCAGACAGATACACAGTCTCTCTCTCTCTCTCTCTCTCTCTCTCTCTCTGATGGAGCGGTCATTTCTCAGCACCTGCTCCTCCCCAGCATCCTCTGCCACCATGACAACCAGCCGCACAATCGGCACAATCTGCTCGGCGCCTGTGACGCCACGTCTCCATGGCAACGGCACTCCGCTCCTCCTGATGGCTCTCCTAAAAAAAAAAAAAAACGAAGCTCCAAATGTGGCTCAAACATCCCGACAGATCTTCGCAATTTTCGATAAGAGAGCAAAGAGACTGGCACTTGATGTTCAATCAAGGCAAAGCCATTCAGAAGGCACTCCAGACAGATGGAGGTTACAGCCTTCCCAGAGCCCTGTCTGGAACATTCCGGATCTGCGGATAGGCTCCTCTGCCTTAGTAATGTTTGCAGTGACATGACGTTTCTAATGTGGGCCAGAAGAAGCGGCGCTCGATACTCACATTTCGAGCTTGTTATACATCAATGTGGATTTAATTCATTAATCCATCCTCTCATTGACTGTGGGGTGGGTTTGGCTAATTATGCACAAAAGACAAATATATCAGAGTCTCCTTTGTTTGTCAGAGCACTTCATCCCACAGGGAGGCCAATAACAGAAATCTCAGACATGCATGTCTCCCGGGAGAGCAGCGTGTCCCGCTGAGGCGACTCCTTGGTGACGGACTAGCCTGTTAATCAATAAAGGAGGGTCTCGATCGCTAACAGATGAATCAATTAATCACCCCGGCCGTTTCTCGACTGCAACGGGAGAGTGAAGTTAATCATTTTAAGAACACATGACCCGAGTCTAACGAATAACAAAAAAAAACATACAGTAGTAGGCTTTTAAGTACCGGAGTACTGGCCACATAAACACACAATAGGCCGGTTTGTGTGCGTGTGGGTTTGTAAAGAGGGATCTCGGCCGCCGCATGGAGTGTATGTGGGTGAAGGATACACACTGAGATGAGAGATAGAGGGAGGGCAGCGAGATGAGCTCAGCTCCCTGAGGCGCTCCTCCACCGCTGGAGAGGCAGGCCGTCCACTCTGGCTTTGAGGAGGCAGATCTACAAAGCCCCGCCGCTCAGAGGGATGCTCACAGAGCCAGGGCTGGTTAGAATCCCGGGGTGCCGGCGCCGTGCGGAGAAGCCCTTCCCGCAGAGGAAAAGAAACGGGCCCGGGGGAAGAAGAGGAGGGAACCGTTTTAATGGAGGCATGAGGAAAACTGTGATTTATTTATTTATTTATTTTTGGGGGGTGACAGTTGAAGAAGTGAGTCAGAACGGGTGAGACGGAAGGCAACTATTGGATAGGAGAAAAACAGTCTCAGATGGCTCAGATGTTGCTCTTTCATTGCTAAAGAGAATGAATGCAGATCTTCGTTGTGTCTCATTTAAAGGGATAGTTCACCCAAAAAAGAAAACTGTGTCATTTACTCACCCTCATGTTGTGCCAAAACTGTATGAAGTTCTTTCATGTGTGAAATATAAAGGAAGATATTTTGAGGAATGTCTGTATCCAAAGAGTTTTTGGGCCCCTTTGATTTCCATAGTATCCTGCCTCCCCCTATATTCTTCAAAATAACTTATTTTGTGTTCAGCAGAAGAAACTCACAGGTTTGGAACAACTTAAGGGTGAATAAATGATGACAAAATTTTACTTTTTGGGTGAAATATCCCTTTCAGAAGCCAGTTTTGTCTCAGATGTATCTGCTAATATTCTCTAGGAGCAATACAAATTAGACGAATTTGAATATAATTGAGATCTCAGTTGAGTCTCATTTAAGGATCAGCTTTGTCTCAGATGTTTCTGCTCAAATGAATTGAAATAAATAAAATATGGATACAAATGAGACAAATTACAGTATGATGCTCAAAGGTTCCTCTTTCAGTCTTTGGGAGATCTCAGTTCTGTTTAAGCGTCAACTTTGTCTCAGATGTTTCTCCACAGATTCCTTAGCAGAAATAAAACAGACAAATTTAACTGCAAGTTTCTGAAAGCTCGTTCTTCAAGAGACTCAGAGATCAAAGAGTAATGATCAACTGTGTATCAAATATTTCTCTTTACGGTCTCTTTACGGTCCGGAGAAATAAAACAGATAGAATTGAGACACATTCATGGAAAATGATGCTCTTTCATAGTGCAGGAGACTTAATAGAAATCTCAATTATGTTTCATTGAAGTACAATGTCTCAGATACTTTTCACAAATACCTTAGGCCAAATAAAAATAGACTCAAATGAGGCAATTGCTGGCAAACAATTGTAGAAACCAATACAATTATCATAGACCTGGTAATAGGTCTATGTAGGTCTAGAAATCAAAGACCTAAAACAACTGTGATTCTAAAGTGATTACGTTTCTTATTTTTCATATCCATGGGAATGTGACTGTTGAAAGAGGAAGGGTGGAACAGAAAGGATATGAGAAGTAGAGGTTAGAGTTAGGGAGGGGAGATCACAGGTTGGTCTTTAATTAAAATGTTTTTCAATTAATTTTACAATTAAGAGCTGCTCGTTCGCTTTGGCACACTAAAGAGATGACATTGTTTACACGGTCATTAAAACAATGAAGACAGATTGTCAGTCCTATGGGACTCGCAGAGAGAGGCGACATCACCTGACCTTACACATTACATCTCACATGCTTAGAGCTGGCCCATATAGCTGCAAGAATTATGTCTGGATACTTTTCAGCTTTTTGATATTTTGATTTTAAAAAGCTTGGAAATGGCTTAAAATCAGTCCACCACAGCTTATGTAGCAAAATAGATTCACTGAATGCCAAGGCGAATAAAAGAGTAAAAGTAAAAGACAATATTCAAGGTATGCAATTCACTAAAGTCATTAAATTAAAATAATGCTATGGAATGTTATGCAAATTTATTTAAAACAATAGCAATATTATATTATATTCAACTCATAGTTGTGTTAAATCGTTTTAAAACATGAAAAATGTCACAATTCAGCTATGAATGAGAGTAGAGAGTTGTTATAAAATAAAAATAAAACAATTAGAAATAGTTTTCTTAATTGAAATAAGCTGAAATTAAAAAAAAAATATGAAAAAAAATATTGCCTTGGCAAATAACTGACAAAAAGTAAAGTTTAAGTGAAGAACTAACATTTCTACATTTCTAAAACTAAAACGGGAAAAAGAAAAGAAAATAGAAATATGTTTAACAAACATTTATAAAAATGACAAAAGTACATAACAAAAGTATATAAAAGCTCATTTAAAACTATTAAAACATATATAATAGCATATAAATCATACTAAAATAGCACTGGTTTGAGTTCTGAAACAAAAGAACTGATGAATGAGTTTTGAATCAACAGTTTGAACCGAATCACATGAAACAAACAAACCAAACAAATTCTACTTTTTTTTATACAGACATTAAAACGAGAGACAATTATAAAGTCCGTTTTAACAATTTCATACTCAATGAAGGATCATGAAACTAATCTTAAGACAGAGTTAGGAAACCAAATAAAAAGCACAATAAATTCCTTGCAATATTCACAATGTTGCATAATTTGATCTCCTCAGCAAAATCATTATTTGTGAATATTAACTATATCTCTAAGCCATAGCAATGACTTTGCAAAGGAAATCGCACTTTTACATGTACACACACTTACCGAACAGCACATACAATCCATTGGTGCCTGTCTGATACACTGTTGTCATGGCAACCCCATTAAGCCCCCCCCCCAAATAACCTTCCTTTTAGTGCGAACATCTGAAACCTTTTCTTTTTTCCCCTTGATTATCCATTCCCTCTCTTTTCACACAGTCGCTTTGCAACAAGTAAACTCTACTCTTCCATTAACACTCTATATGATCATTCATTCACCACCCCCTCCGTACATACTGTATGTCTGAAACCGCATCGTTTATCTTCCCATCTTAGCCGTCCGCTTTTTGTCACTCCCCACCCACGTGTCCCACAATTGCTCCATGTTTCCACCCATTCCGTGTGGAGCATGTTGCCCCTCTCTAATTAAAGAGGAGATTTGCAGGGTGAGCGAATGTGAGGGCAGACAGAGAGGAGAGCTTTAATAACCCCAGTGGATAAACTCTGGGGGACGAGCCGCCAGTCACCGCCCACCCCAGAGTGCACACTCGAATAAACACACAAACTCCCGCGGGACTGACACACCTGTGCTCTTCAGCAACCCCATTATAGCAGTTTTCCAATACACCGAACACACGGACAAATAGACAAGTTTGTCAATGACAGAGGTCTCACACAGACGTCACACCAAGCTTTAAGGAATATAAAGGCCCTGTTTTAACGATCTAAGCGCATGGTCTAAAGCGCACGGCGCAAGCGCACTTAGGGCGTGTCCGAATACACTTTTGCTAGTTTAAAGACGGGAAAAATGGTCGGCGCGCACGGCACTTGGGTCTCAAAGGGTCCCTATTCTCTTAATGAGTAATGAGTGTGTTTTGGCCGTACGTGCAATAAACCAATCAGAGACTCATCTCCCATTCCCTTTAAAAGCCAGTTGCGCTCGAACACCATGGCGGACTCGCTACTTGCATGCTTGAATTTGCAAGCAGAAAGACTGAACGCTTCTCTAGCGAGGAAACATATCTGCTCGTGTGCGAGGTTGAAGCGTGCAGCAGACCATCTATGGGAAAGTATTATTATTTATGTACACAATAATAATCCTTTACATTGTAATCCTTTTATTTTTAATATTTGGCATGTTTGTGTGCTGCTGCGCATCCCTGTGTGTGTAATAAGCTGAGTGTATGCGCGTTGGGCACCTGGCTATAGGCGCATATTACTAATGTGCCCTTTAAATAACAAAATAAATATTGCGCAATTGACTTTAGACCAGGTTTCAGTTGGTCAATGGCGCAGTCTATTTCAGTTGCCTCAAAATAGCAACGCGCCAACAATGCGCCTGAACACACCTCGTTTTCAGACCAGCAGCCCATGGGTGCACAAATAGGTGCAAATGTATTTGCTATTTAAACAACGCAGGACGTGAAAACGTAAAATCAGTTTTACGCAGGACGTAAAAATGATAACTGGGTCGGGCTGAAACTAGCAAAATACACTTGCATCGCGCCTGGAGCTGCATTGTGCCGGGTGTATGATAGGGCCCTAAATGTTTAGCTCTATTGACAGTATTTGCGATAAAAACACTGTTTCTGTAGATAGTACACCATGGCGCTAGCAACTGCAAGGTCATGGGTTCGATTCCCAGAAAAATCAAGAACTAATGAGGTAACACTTGTGTTAGAAATTCCCATACGCACCTGACTTAAGTTAAATCAAGTGTCCCTGACACCTGCAATATTATCCTCAGGTGACTCACACTCGCATCGCCTAAATATAGCTGCTCTGACCGCATAAGATGCCTAAGAATTATAGCTTCCTGACCGCATCGCTAACCCCGTATGCCTAAGAGCCTCAATCTGAGTCTGAGCAACCAGACAGAATCCAGACAATGCCAATATGCTTTAATCATGGCCAGAGGATCTCGAACTAATCACAGAGAGAATCCCACCAGCAAAAACAATACAACAGCTGTTATTGAATAGCAGTATGGCTGAGATGACATGATTCATTACATAATTTTTCTTCAACATGGTTCTTCATATAATTCAGCAAACCCTTCTGTTACTAGGTAAAAGCAAATCTGGATTTCTTGATTACTTGTCACTCAAAGTCATGAGTTTATATATTTAGACAACTGTCTAGTTTCATTTCCCCATTTTGTTATATGCAGATAGGGCTGTCACTTTTGTGAAAAAAATCTGTTCGATTTTTGAGACATAAGTGTTCATTGAATCGATTGTAAAATCGCCAAATATGGGAAAATCCACAGACAACTAAAAGGCATTAGGACGAACGTAAAGACGGCGCTTGAGACACGCACAAGTCAGCAATATTCCTGATGATTTATTGGCGTGAAGTTTCGTGCACAGTGACAAACAGGAGTGCAACATTCTCGAAAAACAATAAGCAGAGTGGACTTCCATAACATCAGTGAAAAACATTCTTCAACAGTCTTCAACATGGCTGTGTTTACGATTAGAAATGTCAAACAAATGTTGCCTACGTAGGCAATTGTAGCCTGAATCTGTATCTGTATGCATGAGACTGTCTGAATACCGGCAGAATTCACACTTTGGTAGTAAAAAAAGAAACATTATGCAGAAGTATAATTTGCTGTTATTTGTGTTTGTCAGAGCCTGCAGTTGCTGTGTGATGCGCGTTTTCTGTGGGCGTATCGTGACGAGCTGGACGCGCTCCGAGAAAAGACCGTTAAAATCGATTCCCTATTTTCGTTTTCAAAACTTGTGTTGGTTGGTCCGATCGACCTTGTGCAGTCGATTTTCGAACGTAAAGTGACAGCCCTATATGCAGACATGATTCAGACACACTTTGACCCAAGTGCTGGGGACATTTAGTTTGCAAAAGCATATCAAGGTTAATCCTGCAAGGAAAATAAATGTTAGTTATGGTTAATTAAACATTTTCCCTTACACACTTTACAGTTTCAGTAGTTAACAATAATTCTACAGCAGTTATTAGTGTTAGTTATTGTTATTTCAAAATGTACTAATACATTTTTAACTCTCCCCGGCATTGACAGAGTTTCCGTCATGGCCCGACACTTCACCACCGCCATTGGCAAAATGGCACAAATTTTCCGGCAATCAATCTTTTCACTGTTAAAAGGTAGGGGGCACTATTAAGCATCTTCTGAGAGAATACAGAATCTCCTGATCCAAAAACAAGCAAACTTGAAGCAGAAACAAGCGATAGAAGCATTGCACACATGTAAGCTATCGCAATCATCAAATGTTAAACTCCATATAAATCAAAACTGCCTAATGTTACCAAATGAAATGTCGACCCAGGACGAGCTATAGTACTGTGAAGCTTTGGGGGTGTTGATGGACTCAATCTACTCTTCTACTCATCTATGTTTTGATCATCGTTCTGAATCCGATCTGGATATAGTCTCTGACAAAAATACGATTTTCTCAGCTTTTTGTTCAAAATGTTGTTTTTAAAATGAAACTTGCCCATATTCAAGTGTTGATCAAATAAAAAAAGAATGCATAAAGGTAGATTTTATTTGTTTGTTTGTTCATTCATTCATTTAAAAGCAGAGGCTATGTTCTCTTTTTTCTTTTTCTTTTTCTTTTGGTGTAGTCAATGTTGAGATATTCATAAAACAAATTATTCTCGGGTTATGAAAGTTGTATGAAAATGATAAAAAATACTGGCACTGGCTGGCATTTTTTTATTTTACTCTCCTGGGGAAAGAGATCAAATTAAAAGTATTTGTTAACATTAGGTAATGCACTGCGAACAAACAAAAACAAACAATGACAATTGTAGTTTTATTAACTAACATTGACAAATATTATTAAATGTTGTATACAACACATTGCTCACTGTTAATATAATAACAATGTTAATAAATTAAACCTCATTGTAAAATGTTAACAGTGATGAAATTATGTAACTTAATGCATACATACATTTTACATTTTGATCACCACAAAAAAAAATTAGGTTGATTACTTCGAATTTTAACAATGGAGTGATTTTTTTTAAGAATTTACAGTAAAATAATAAATCAGAGGCTTATTATTTCATAAAAGCACTTACAAACATGTTTCTGTTACATTATTTGAGCCTGTCGTTAACAACAACAAGTTTGATTTAGTTTACCCCGAAATGTTATTTAATGCATTAATTAATAAGCATGTACTAATGTGTAGTTAAGATGGTATATTCATGCAGGAATTCATATGACTCATGCCGTAGTTTTCGGTTAATTCCTCATTAGTACATGTCTTAACTAATCATTAGTTCATAGTAAAGTAATTATTAGATTCAGGTATTAGTACATGATTATTCATGTACTATTATTGTAAAGTGTTACCGGTTTTATGGTCATTTCGGGGTTTAAGGTAAGGCCATGAAGTAATGTAACTGGATATGACTACATAGAAAAGGTTAGTAAGCATTTAGGCTGTTTACATCTTGAGGCTATAGGCTACTTTTGAAACAGTGAGTATTTTATTATTATATATATATTGGGTCCATACACTTCCACTCTAAGTGCTTCACTGTAACCCATATTTTTGCTTTGTCTAAAGAAAACGTCCAAACAAAATGTTGTGGCAATCAACATTATGCCGCAAGTCCTGTCACTAGAGCTTAACTTGCACTGTGCCTGGAATATTTTTGTAAAATGTTGTTGTCCCAGATGGTCATTTATTTTACATTCACACCATGTCTAAGCTAAATCACCCCCATTATTATGAGGAAAACCACAGGCTTCAGTTGATTCCACCGATTTCAATTTTTGACATGCTACACAGCTACTTCAGGGTATTTCCAACATATGTCTAACTAGTATTGTTGTCAAATATTATATGTATGAATTGATTGCTTTTCTAATGCATTTAAATAGCTTTGTTGTTACATGAAAGTAAGTCTCTCTCTGATGTCTTTAGTGTTTGACCTAATGCAAATCAACATTATGTGTGAATTTTTCTTCCTCTGAAATAGCCCACGCAAAAATTAATGGATTATCATTGAAAATAAAGTAGGATGCAACTCTTTCCCCCACATGTTACTGAAGTAAATTACAACTAAATGGTAGTGTAGGTAAAGTTTGATGGTTTCATTGCAGATCAACATCTACTGTACAATATATAGACCAGCTAATGACCAGCATGAACCATCTAGAAAATATTGTAAAACAAGCTACGTACCAACAGCGTGTGCATTCATGACACAGAGTGTCGTGGTGGTCCTGTGGGGACTTGGATTTGAATCTTGTTTCCTGTCAACCTTCACTATCCTTTTAAACAAAGGCATTAAAAGACTCAAAATAAGTTAAAGGGAATTTCTGTGCCACTAGAGTCACCTAACGCAATTGCGTAAAAAAAAAAAAAAAAACACCGTCAAAGTGTTTTTCCCAACTTTCTTCCAGTCTTCCATTAATCCCCCAAATCAGAAAGTCCCACCCAAAATGCCACGTCTCTGTTCCCAAAGACTCTTATTTTGATATTCATTTTGTTCTGTTGTTACTCTTTTCTTGTTCCCTGTGTTTTGTTCCTGTTTCATTGATTGCCTTGATTTCTGTATGTCCTGATTTGTTTTAATAGTTTCTGATTAAGTTCATCTGTCTTATTTAGTGGTATTGTTATCTTAGAGAGCAGGGTGGCTGATGGCCGATACATCAGTCAAGTCTTGTTTAGTTCCTCGTTTAGTCTGTATATTTATTAGTGTCAGTGCTGAAGTATCAGCAGAGTTTGTGTCAACTAGACTCTCCCCTGTGAAGTCCTCATCGTCACGACAGCCATCGGCACTGATCCTCAACAAACCCGTCTCCATACGCGCGTGATGACTCCGGTCTTCGACCAGATGGAACTGGATAATATTCTGAATGTTCCAATCCAATCTGACTTCTGACCTGTAATTCTGCCTGAATCATAATCATACACTTTTCGTTCGTTCATTGGTCAGAGGAAAACTGGCCCCCGACTGAGCCTGGTTTCTCACAAGGTTTCTTTTCTCCATTCTGTCACCTGATGGAGTTTTGGTTCCTTGCCACTGTCGTCTTTTTCGCCTTTCTTCGCCTTTGTCGCCATTGGCTTTTGGCTTGCTTAGTTTGGGACATTTCATTTTATATTCAACAGTATTATTGATCTGCTGCATTGACACCATTATATGAAAACCGGACTGAGCTGGACAATGACATCACGGTTTTCTCCAGAGTGGCTAAATATATAAATGAACTAAATTAATTTCTTTTTTTTAACAACAAAATGAATCATCACTGAACTTACTTAAGCTGGACTGTAACGTCTACGGTTACGTATGTAACCCTCGTTCCCTGAGTAGGGAACGGAGACGTTACGTCGGATGACGACGAATGGGGTTTCGCTTAGAAAGCCTATCAACTTCGAGTATTACAAAACGAGCCAATGGCAAAGAAATGCCATGGGTCTGCGGAATTTGCATGGCGTAACTCCGCCCCACCTCGTGGGTATAAAAGGAGGAAGCCGGCAGCAAGCAGATATGTTTCTTCGCTGAGGAGCCAAGACTGAGCTCAGGCGATCCCCGCGGTACAGCGGAAAGTGGCAGGCAGACGTAACGTCTCCGTTCCCTACTCAGGGAACGAGGGTTACATACGTAACCGTAGACGTTCCCTTTCGTTGTCACTCCGAGTTACGTCGGATGACGACGAATGGGGTTACCAGTCTAATCACGCCACCTTCTCAGCTGTCTTCCAGTGCCCTGCGTAAATCGAGATCCCTGTCAGCCTGGACAAAGGACTCCATATAACACAGGAATACCAAGGTACACTGGGAAGCATATCCCAAGCTAGGGGAAGTATGCAATTAATGCCAGCCCGGAGGGGGGGGACTTAGAGAATACACATATGACCCGAAGGAAGCATATGGGAAACACTGGGGTGTCCAGCCGCAGGTGGAATATTTCAACCCCAGGGGTGGCAAGGTGGCTTGCCAAGGGAAAGACACACGCTCAGAGAGGCTTACAGTGGAAATACACATGTGGGGGTCGCTCAGAGGAGGGACCATGCACACGGGAGGCACCTAGCCGACGCACAGGCAAAAGACACTGGCGCCGACGTCAGGAGTGCTGGAGGAGCTCAGGGCTTTCGGAGAAGCTCACCTGAGAAAAATATCGCACGTATCCAGTCCGTGGAGTGGAATGGCGAGCAAGCGAAGACACCTGAGCGGGTCCGGTACTAGCTGGTTGAAGCGAGTACACGAGAGGACACAGGCTCCACTCGGAGATTATAGAATCTGGCGAATGTGTTAGGTGTCGCCCAGCCTGCAGCTCTGCAGATGTCTGTTAGCGAGGCGCCATGCGCTAGAGCCCAAGAGGACGCCACACTCCGGGTGGAGTGGGCAGTCACACCAAGGGGGCACGGTCGACCTTGCTGCTGGTAAGCCAAGGCAATGGTGTCCACTATCCAGTGAGACAACCTTTGCTTGGAGAGAGCCTTTCCCTTCAGCTTCCCACCATAACAGACAAAGAGCTGGTCTGAGGTCCTGAAACACTGCGTTCTGTCTACATAGGCGCGGAGAGCGCGTACTGGACAGAGCAGTGCCAAGGCTGGGTCTGCCTCCTCCGAGGGCAGCGCTTGCAGGTTCACCACCTGGTCCCGGAAGGGAGTGGTAGGAACCTTGGGCACATATCCAGGCCGGGGTCTCAGGATCACGTGAGAGTAAGCCGGCCCAAATTCCAGGCACGCTTCGTCAACGGAGAATGCGTGCAGGTCCCCAACCCTCTTGATGGAGGCCAGTGCAACCAGGAGCGCTGTCTTCATAGACAGGAACTTAAGCTCAACTGATTGCAGGGGCTCAAAGGGAGCACTCTTCAGGGCAGTTAGAACCACTGAGAGGTCCCAAGAGGGAACGAGAGGAGGACGAGGAGGATTCAGTCTCCTCGCTCCTCTCAGGAACCTGATGATCAGGTCGTGCTTCCCCACCGACTTACCTTCGATGAGGTCATGATGTGCGGCAATGGCGGCAACATAGACCTTCAGGGTGGAGGGAGACAGCCTTCGCTCCAGCCCCTGTTGAAGGAAGGAAAGCAAAACACTGATCGAGCATCTCCGGGGGTCTTCTCGGAGAGAAGAGCACCAGTTGACGAAGAGGTTCCACTTCAACGCATAGACGTGTCTCGTGGACGACACTCTAGCGGAAGTGATGGTAGCCACCACCGCTGGTGGTAGGGTACTCAAACCTGCCTCGTCCCATCCAGGAGCCACACGTGGAGGTTCCAAAGATCGGGACGAGGGTGCCATAGGGTGCCCCGTCCCTGAGAAAGAAGGTTCTTCCTCAGAGGGATCGGCCAGGGAGGTGCTGTCGCGAGGAGTACTAGTTCGGGGAACCAGGTCCGGTTGGGCCAGTAAGGGGCAACCAGAATGACCTGCTCCTCGTCCTCCCTGACCTTGCGCAAAGTGTGCGCAAGAAGGCTCACTGGGGGAAACGCATACTTGCGGCCCTGCGGCCAGCTGTGCGCCAGAGCATCCGTGCCGAGCGTGCCCTCGGTCAGGGAATAGAACTGGGCGCAATGGGTCGAGTCGTGAGAGGCAAACAGATCTATCTGCGCGTCCCCGAACTGGTCCCAAATCAGCTGAACCGACTGGGGATGGAGTCGCCATTCTCCAGGGAGGGGCTGAAGCCGTGAGAGCTCGTCGGCTGCACAGTTCAGCGCTCCGGGAATGAAGATGGCTCGAAGCGACCTCAGATGCTTCTGACTCCATAGGAGGAGGTGGCGAGCGAGTTGTGACATACGGCGGGAGCGTAGACCACCCTGATGGTTGATGTACGCTACAGTGGCGGTATTGTCTGAGCGGACTAGTACGTGTTGACCCCTGAGCCAACGCCCGGAAGCGGTGCAGGGCAAGGCGTACTGCCAACAACTCGAGGCAATTGACATGCCACAGCCGCTGGGGTCCTGTCCAGGAGCCCGCAGCAGCATGTCCATTGCACATGGCGCCCCAGCCCGTGGTGGAGGCATCTGTTGAGACAACAACATGCCGGGAAGCTCGAGCCAGGGGGACACCGGCCCTGAGAAAATCGAGGTTCGACCACGGGGTGAAGAACTGACGGCAGGTCGGAGTAACTGGTACTCGGAACGTGCCGTGTTGCCATGCCCACCTCGGGACTCGGTCGCGAAGCCAAAGCTGAAGCGGTCTCATATGAAGCAATCCGAGCGGCGTGACCGCGGCTGCAGATGCCATATGCCCCAGGAGCCTCTGAAAAAGTTTCAGTGGAACCGCACTCTTGCCCTCGAATTGTCTTAGGCAAGTCAGCAGTGACTGCGCGCGCTCGCTCGTAAGCTGCGCGGACATGGCGACCGAGTCGATGTCCATACCGAGAAAAGAGATCCTCTGCACGGGGCAAAGTTTGCTCTTCTCCCAGTTGACCCGAAGGCCCAGACGGGCTAGGTGCCGGAGCACTAGGTCCCTGTGTTCGCAAACCTGATCTCGAGAGTGAGCTAGGATCAGCCAGTCGTCGATATAACTCAGGATGCGAACCCCTTGCTCTCGAAGGGGAACAAGGGCCGCCTCGACGACCTTCGTGAAGATGCGAGGAGACAGGGCTAGTCCGAAAGGGAGAACCGCGTACTGGTATGCCTGCCCCTCGAAAGCAAACCGGAGGAACGGTCTGTGTCGAGGAAGAATGGAGACATGAAAGTAGGCGTCCTTCAGGTCGATCGCTGCAAACCAATCCTGGGGCCGTATGCATTCGAAAACGCGTTTGGCGGTGAGCATCTTGAACGGCATCCGGTGAAGGGAGCGGTTCAGCACGCGCAAGTCCAGGATTGGCCGTAACCCACCGGTTTTCTTGGGGACAATGAAGTAGGGGCTGTAGAAGCCGGACCTCATCTCGGCTGGAGGGACAGTCTCGATTGCACCCTTCGCCAGCAGGGTGGCAATCTCTGCTCTCATGATAGGGGCATTGCCACCGACCAAAGTGGAGCGGACTCCCCTGAAGCGGGGAGGAGACCGTGCGAACTGAATCGCATAGCCGAGCCTGACGGTACGCGCGATCCAGTGGGACAGACGGGGAAGCTCTAGCCAGGCTCCCAGGAACTGAACCAACGGGATCATGCGAGCCACAGGCGTCCCCCCGGAGGGGCAGCGAGGCGGAGTAACTGGCCCAGAAGTGGACGGCATAGCGGCCCGGAGAGGGGGCACAGTTAGCAACCGCACCCTGGCAGAGGGGGCCAGGGGAGGACCAGGCTGGTCGTCCCGCGGGGGCCTGCTCTGCCAGGGGTCTGGCGACAGAGGGGGACAGGGGCGAAGCGGTCCGTGGACGGCACGCCGTGTCAACCGCCTCTGGGACAGAGGGGGGCGAGGAGAGCACGGCTTGTGGGCGGCGCTCTGTGTCGCCCGAGAACTCTGTGAGCTCAGGGAAGAGGGGATTGTTTCTGTCTTTAACCACATTAGGGTGCTGCCCACCCGTGGGTGAGCAGCGGGGAGTGGAGAACAAAAGATTCTCCCCCGGCCCTCCACCGGGGGAAGGAGTGGTCCTGCTACCACCTCCTGAGAAACAATCATCATCCCTGAGCAGCCCGTCTCAGGAGCGCCGCTTGGCCCGGCGTTTAGCGGGGGGCGGGGCAGGAGAGGGCTGTGGCGCCTTCTTACGGCTTCCTCCGCGACCGGCCCTGGGTGGAGGCTGCTGCGTGGTCCGGGCGGGAGGGGCGGGAGCCGCAGGAGGGCGCCCTCGGCGGGAAACAGGTCGAGGCGTCTGCCCGGCCGGCAAGGTGGAGGCAGCAGCGGGCCGGCGGGGCAGAATGTGTTTGATGGCCTCGGTCTGTTTCTGGGCAGTTGAAAACTGTTGGGCAAAGTCTTCAACTGCACCGCCGAAGAGGCCGGCCTGGGACAAGGGGGCGTTAAGCAGACGGGTCCGCTCAGCGTCCCGCATGTCAGCCAGGTTCAGCCACAGATGTCGCTCCTGGACCACAGCTGTGGACATCACCAAACCCAGGGAGCGCGCGGTAACCTTCGTCGCCCGGAGAGCAAGGTCGGTCGCGGCGCGCAGCTCATCAAAGAGCCCTGGGTTTGTCCTACCCTCGTGCATGTCTCTGAGCATCTGGGCCTGGTAGACCTGCAGAGTGGCCATAGCATGCAGTGAAGCAGCCGCCTGTCCCGCCGCTCTGTAAGACTTCGCCACCAGGGTCGACGAAAATCTACAGGCTTTGGATGGGTGCTTAGGCTCGCCCCGAGAAGAAGCACTCTGAGGACATAGTTGCATGGCAACAGAGCGTTCAACCGGGGGAAGCCCAGTGTACCCACGGGCAGCTGCCTCATCGAGGGGAGGAAAGGCGGATGAGACCAGCGAGCGGTCCCGAGAAGACAGGGGGGTCTTCCAGGACTTCGAGATCTCATCATGCACATCCGGGAAGAAAGGTATTGGGGTTTGCCGAGGACGAGGGTCGGCGGCCTTACCCAAAAACCAATCGTCCAGCCGCGAGCGCTCAGGACAGGGTGGAGGCCTCCACTCAAGTCCGATGCTCGCGGCTGCCCGGGAAAGCATGGCCGTCATCTCCGGATCAGACTCGAGCACAGCCGTATGCACACCGGAAGGTGGCAGCTGTGACGAGCCCTCACTTCCAGAAGAGTCAAACCCGCCTAGTGATGCTGCAACAGACATGGCATCTTCCTCTGTAGCTTCAACTGAAGCCCGCGGGCCACCAGAGGGTAGACCCGCGGGAATCAGCAGTTCACTAGCGGGCACCGTCATTGAAGAGGGGGGCTGGGGTCGCGGACACATAGTCGGCGCCTTGTTCCAGACCGTAACCCTCAGATCACCCTGGCCACCAGCCGCAGGACGGGGGGTGGATGAGGGGACTCTCACTCTTGCGAGTTCACGGAGTCTCGACCGTAATGACGCGATGGTCATGTTCCCACAGAGAGAACATGAGTCATCCACGAGCGCTGCTCTAGCATGATCAATGCCCAAACATACTATGCAACGCTCGTGCCCATCAGAGTCCGATACCAATCTGCCGCAACCAGAAGTACACGGGCGAGACATCTTTAAAAAGACGTGCCACGTGTAAGCTCTTTTAGTGAGAGAAAACTCAAGTGTTGAAGCACCCGGGGAGAAACGCACCGACTGGCAGACCACTGCAACAGATCAGCAGGAAGCACGCTCTCGCCGTAGATCGCCGTCACACCAACACTCGAGGTACTCGTTTGTAAAGCTGACAATTCAGAGATGGCTTGTGGAGAGAAGAATACACTTGGCTCCGAAGCGAAAACATATCTGCTTGCTGCCGGCTTCCTCCTTTTATACCCACGAGGTGGGGCGGAGTTACGCCATGCAAATTCCGCAGACCCATGGCATTTCTTTGCCATTGGCTCGTTTTGTAATACTCGAAGTTGATAGGCTTTCTAAGCGAAACCCCATTCGTCGTCATCCGACGTAACTCGGAGTGACAACGAAAGGGAACCCTATTTTCTTCTGGAAACAAACTTTGTTGCATTATTTTCCTCTTATCTCTGTAAAGCTGCTTTGAAACAATCTGTATTGTAAAAAGCGCTATATAAATAAAGGTGACTTGACTTGACTTGACTTGACTTGACTTGTGATGGGAGTAAAACATCTTTTTGAAACTTTGAATCAATTAAAATAATTGCCTAATCTCCCTTGCTTTATCAAACTGTGACATCTCATGCTACTGGAAATTTCCTACTTCCTACTTCTGAATTTGTAATTACAAGTTTGTTGTGTTCAAGTGCTTTGTTGTGTGAGAGAATAGGAATAATGGAGGACAGCAGATTCATTCTTGCTGTTTAGTCAATATCCAATGGGTTTTGAATAAAATGCAGCCTCTCATTGTTTGACACACACATTACCCACGCTATTTAGATAATTAGCTTGCTGACGATTCTGGAATTTGGTCAAATTAATGCTGTTTTTACTGTGTAAAACATACAATATGCATCAAATGGTTATTTATATAGTACATAATGTGTACAGTTTGTAATGTCAAGAGGAATTAATGTATATGTTGTGGGAAAAGCAAATACAGTAAAACTACAGCAATATTTCTCTCCTTTACCATTTAAAGTGAATGGCCTGCCCAACCTGAAAACTTAAAAATGATATATTGTAAACGCGACTTGAGAGGCCGTTCACGTCCAATTTCCGAGTAGGAAATTCATATCTATGATAATTCTGATAGCATGTGAGAGCAGCATAAGCCAATGTTGTTGTGTCGGTCTAGATGGATACTAAAATAGCACAGTAATATTTTATAGTGCAGCAGTTTACTTCGGGAGTATCAGAAATGGCTCACTTAACCACATTATTTTCCAGTGCCAAAGTAAGCTAAGTCCTGAATGTGCCTAGCTTCAGATTCATTAGCTGCTATAGGTAAGTACCTAGAAGAATAACAAAGTGCAGTAAACGGTAAAAGTATTTGGGCAACAAACATGTTTATGATTGCTATAGTAAATTAATATGATAACAAATACCACTTTCCAGTAATCAGATTGCTTTTTTCAAGTAATGAATAGTAACACATTACTATTAAATTCACAACAAAATAGCTGAGTTACTTTTTCAAATATGTAATGCAAATTACTTTCTTTCCCTATGTATTGAATGACAGCTCTCCTGTCCCCATTTTTTGAGAAATCAGAGGTGTTGTGTGTGACGTGTGAAACATAAAAGGTTACTGTAGTTCTAGACTAAATGAGAGCATGCATTTAATCATCTCATTTGCACAAAAACAGATTCAGTATTCCTCAAAATGAATAAAAACAGCAAAATGAAAACTCGGGATATTAAGGAAACCTGTGATAATTAAAAGAGAGAGAGAGAGAGAGAGAGAGAGAGAGAGAGAGAGAGAGAGAGAGAGAGAGAGAGAGAGAGAGAGAGAGAGAGAGAGAGAGAGAGAGAGAGAGAGAGAGAGAGAGAGAGAGAGAGAGAGAGAGAGAGAGAGAGAGAGAGAGAGAGAGAGAGAGACTGGGACACACTCACACTCATATACACTCCTACGGCTAATTTGACAGCCGGGACTCGAACCTATCCGATCCTTAGCAAAAAATGATTTTAGATACAAATCACATTTGTGTTTAATTTGTTTGCTATTATTGCTGAAGTAAGAATGTTGAACTTTCTTCTCCTGCGTTCTATTCTTCTGCAATCCTGAATGGCAGCACAGCTGAAAGGTTTGTTTGAGCAACGCCCTCTAATGTACAGGAGGGAATTTGCATTTCCTTCAGCCTGAGGCTTATTTATTTCACTTTTGGTGTGAAATGGCCTTTACATTTGGCAAAAGTAGAACTTTAAACAAGCATGCCCAGCCCAGGTGAGAAAAAGTAATGCAAAAGTAACATACTGCCTTACTTTTCACAAAAAAAACCCCAAAGTGACGCCTAGAGGAAATAACGCAATACTGTAATGCATTACTTTTAAAAGTAACTTTCCCCAACACTGTTTCCATTATCAGCAAATAACAGCAAAACGGATTGTTTTACAAAGCTAAAATAACTAGTGGCTGACAAAGGAAGGGTTGCACCTTCTGTTACATTGAACATAAGGTAGTTATTTGTCTCTGCATTTTATTGGAAATAAATAAATAAGTACAAAAATACACATCACCTTCGAACAAAGCAATGAATAGTTAGCATGCTGTCAGAACAGTGGGCGAAACGCTGTTTGAAGACAAAGTAATTTACTCCAGCTGTTTATTTTGACAAGACCCGCACACCACTGTAGCACCTGGCTTTCTCTCACTGCTAACTCCTGCTCGGGCCTGCATGCTAAAGGTAAGCCTGGCCCTCTGAGATAACGCACTGAAGAGGGAAGGGTGGGGAGAGGGACGTGGGAGAGAAATTGAGGCCCTGGGCTAATATACGGCCTACATGTGGAGAAACGAGTGACAGAAAGAGAACCAAGGGAGAGGAAGAGAGAAAATAGAATTGGGGGATAGACAGAGGAAGTGGGGGTAAAAACAGAGGAGGAGAGGGCATTGGAGAGAGACCCTGGCATCTGCTCTCTTTCCGTTATGGATGTGAATACAGCCGGTGGCATACAGACACAGAGATGCATATTAGAGCTGCTCTGCCTTCGAGCCAATCCTCATTTCCCACTCAGGGCTTTGGTGCATTATTTGTGTATGTGTGTGTGTGCACGCGTTTCTGTGTGTTTACTCTCACATGAAAGAGGGTATTTTTTGCCTGCCAGAGGTTTCGTGAGCACCACAACGTCAAGCAGGTTAGCATGTGTACAAGCAAGCACACTCTCATTTCCTGTCTCTGATTTCAGTGTGTGCATCAGCGTGTCCCTATTAGAGCAAGGAAAGAACAAGACTCAATGAGACAACAGAGAGAGGGCACTGAGAGTTTATATTTAGCCGTGTGAGGGACCGTCTGGAGGCTTTTCTCAGCTTCAGTGAGGAATTGGGCAACTCACATGTACAGACAGGGTGCACTGTGGACATTTTGATACTTGATGTCCACACTTGATAAATTAACCTGCTGCTCATTTTTAATGGTTTTTAACAAGGTTACACTCCAGCTACCATGTTCATGTGCAAGCTTTTCCCACTGGTTTCCAAGAGTTTGCGATATATTTTACTTTTTTTTAAATGCATCTCATGTAACCAGACACGGCCCCGCAACGTGTGATAAAATAATTATTTTTCACATTAATGTTTTTGTCCTAACTAACAGCAACAGCGATATGTGACATATTGTGTTTTGTATAGTATTAAAATGGTTTAATTTTGGTTTGAATATCGTGCTTTTTAATAGCCAAAATGAAAGTGACAATGGATAATTTACCCCAGATCTTGAAAATTAACTGATGGAAACAAACACGTTCAAAATGTGAACAAACAACTTTATTCCATGACAAAGAATTACATCCTCCGTCACTGACTATGTATTTTGAATAGTATTCAATTGGTTTCTTTTTTTATTATTCGATTACGCAGATTTCTATTTCACTGCGAAACAGAAATAGCCCACCCACACTTTTGATTGGCTGTGGTTTGTGATTGATTTTGTCACATCTTGTATCTGTGGAAAAAAAAAAGTTTTTGTGAAAACAAAAGTTAGTGTACTGTGTTAGTGTACTGAGTATGTAAAACATGTGATGAGGAATGAGCTTTTGCGACCCTTAAAAATATGTTCTAGTGTTGTCTTGGTCTTGTTTTGAGCATATTTGTAAACATACACTGGTCTTGGTCTTCCTGACATGGTCTCAGTTTAGACTATGTCTTGACTACAACACTACTATATAGTATTAAAGTGTGTAGTAAGAATGAAATCCAGACATACTACATTTGTCAAGTTGCTTTTGATATGTGACCTACAGCATCAGTTGTGTCACTTCAATGCCATTCACAGCTCTCCCGTGGCCTCATGGGATAGTAAAGTGTCCATCAAATGCTCACTTTAAAATCTCACCAGAAGAATTAAGTCATCCGGGCACTTTTCACCTACTGTTTTATAAATACATAATTACTACGAATAGGAAAATACAACTCATTTTATGAACTGCTTTCACTTACTACACTGTAAAAAAAATTATGATCAATAAGTTATGACAACATATGTTTATACATTGCTTAGGTTGGGACCTGTCAAACACACGTTGCCCGCTAGCAGCTAGTACAAAATGCTGCAGCAAGGTTGTTAATGAATTCTGGGAAAACGGATCATGTTACTCCCTAGTTATCTTGTTTAGGTTGGCTTAGGTTTAGGCAAAGTCCTTTAGGCAAGTCATGCCACTCGGCCGCCATCTTGGCAACGCTATTTCGGACTAACAAGACCAGGCTCCTATCTAAATGAATGGGCAGAGAGTCAGAACTGCATTTTCACTGGTCACCGGGACATAAAAACTGCATGTGTAGAAACAGCAGTAAAATATGATAAAAATCGCTGAAAAAGTTTGATGACTTTGCCCCAAAATAAGGTTTAAAACACCTTTCCCCCACAGGTTATACTTTTACTACGAATGCGCAAGGGTTCACAACACCAACTTCATTTATGTCTCTATCCAGAATGCCGGTGTTGTGCCGATCACTTAAACAAATGCTCAATGTCATTTGTTTTATCACTGTGTACAGTACAATATTCTGAATTATTATTTTATTGTGTCTTGTTCTTCTTATGCCTCACTTTTTCTTTGCTTTGAGTGTGTACCCCTGATATGGACAGATTTTTTTGTAATCTCATTGTATAACGTTATGTGTTCTGTAAAATAAAGTAATTTTTTTTAAATCCTTGAAGAAATGCTGTGCTTATTGACGTTAGGGATCCAGTCAGCATATAACGTTACCATCTATATTTACACAACGCACACATACACTGCATATCAAATCTGCCGCCCTTTTCAAACAGTAACGTATTTTGGCAAAAAAAAATAGCATTAAGACAGAGATTTGTACATTTCTAAAGTTACTCCATAACTTGACTGTTAAAAGCAGACGATTGGCTTTCCAGCGGGAGGGGCGGCACATGTGCATACAACCGCCATCTTTGGCGTTACGGGTTTTCCCTAAATAGTTGTATTTAGGATTGAGGAAGTGGCATGTCTCTATATACATTGTCTCTGGTTTAGGTCATACAAGATTAAAGAAATTGTAAATCCGTTTAATGTCATTTAAGTTGGATTGATTTAAACATCCAAGTTGATTATACTTAAAAAATTTAAAGCAGCGACTTTTTTTTACAGTTGTAACTAGTCATATTCAGGTTACATTCGATCAGTTGAGATCAATCTATATGTTTTGAAATGCAAGAGCACATACAATACTGTTTGAATCCTCTAATCATTTTAATGATTGGTTTATGAACATAACCGTTATACAAACATATTTGCTGGTGTCACATGCAATGGGTATTAACATTTTAATTGAAAATAGTTCCTCACTAACCCCCTCTAAATCTTAATTGTTGGTCTATGTGCATCCAGGGAACTACACTGCGACCAAAATGGTCGCATATGCGACCTTTTGAAATGCCATTGCGACCCTAATTTTTAATGGGTCGCAAACGTATCACTGATTATTTTTGTACCTATGTTTTTAGGCAATATGCTATGCTTTACTATGAGCATTTATTAAAACAGAAATGTGTATTTTAAGAATACGTTTTATAACGTGCTCTGAGCATTCAACACATCAAGTTGGCTTCAGCCCCGCGACCGTTACTTAGATTAAAACGTACCATTGTATCAGTGCTGCGCGAGCTCTCTCTCTCAGAAACACGGACGCGCGCACACAGAGAGAGAGAAGATAATTGTAAAATGAAAATTGGCTATAGTTTAAATTTTGTTCTTGCTTGTTTTTTTTCTGTCAAAATGTCAGAAAGCATTTTGTATTATCCATCCGTGTTTTTAAAATTCGTTAAATGACGGCCGTTTTACTGCTAACACAGCCCTCATTATAGGCCTATGTCGGATTCATTTAACTTATACTTGATATTATTTTTATAATAAGTGATTTGTTATGCTATTATTGGACTTCTTTCTATTCATTGTCAACTGTTTTCTATAAATATGTTTGTATTGGCTAACATTTATTCAGCTAATGCGTGTCCTGTTTAAAATGTGCAATGTTCAAACGCAAAGACAGCACGTCACAAATAGAAGCCGTTTTCCCTGGATATTGGAATAATAAATACAACACTTTTTTTTTTCAGCATTTTTTTTTTTACTCTTTTCTAGGGGTTTCTTAATTTTAGACAAGTTGACCAGCACACATTATATGCAATGCAATATAATGCATGCGTGTCCTATGTGTGACATATTTTGCACACAGGTAAAGGTGCCCAATATCAGTCATTTCTAAAGTAAAAAAAAGAAAAGAAAAGTGTTTTTAAAATATCTCTTTATTTGATTATCAGTAAATTTGTTTTCTAAACAGAGATATCGACCATAACAGCAATATTAATATCGGTTATCGGTATCGGCCACAATTTTCACATCGGTGCATCACTACTTACGAGTTCACGAGTCTGCCCATCTGTGCAAACCATAGCATGTTGAAATCCATTTTGCTCTTTATTGTGTACAGTATTTTCTATTGCAGTAAATCTATCCCAACCAATGTTAAAGAAAACAAAAACAAGGCGGCATGTGGTTTAAAACATGGCAAGTAAAATAAAAAGCACATCTGTATGCAATACAGTTTCATTATTGTTCATTATTATTCAGAGCGGCTTACTATAAATAATTTGTGCGACCAAATCATATTTTGCGCTAGTAACTGAAAAAGTTAGTAGTGCAAGTGCCACCAGTGGAAAAGGTTAGTGTAGTTCCCTGGCATCACATGTGCTGTTTTTCCAGGGTCACACGCACTGAGTGTAATATGAGTTTAAAATATGTCGCTGCCCTCAACAAAATGGCGGAAAGCCAGAGAAAAAAGGGCCTATGTGTTTGGAGATATGAATATTTGAGAAAGGCATGTGGTAGGCGGTGGCAGGATGTGATGAAACACAAGCGAGTGAGATGGAGGGGTAGGAGAGGGTTGTGGCGGATCGTCCCGAGGCAGCCATGCGAATGGATGAAGGGTAGGCGGGGTCACGTGTGGGTGGAGAGGCGGGACTCTTCTGTAGCGGAGACAGATGCCATGCTGGTTAGACTTCATTTCCCACCGCCAAACACCACAGAGCATGCCAACCTCGAGAGCGTGAGCCTGTGAACATCACAACCTGTCAACCTCCATCAGACAAGATGTGCTGTCACACTTTTCTGATAAGTCCCACCCAGCCTCCTCTGCTCATTTGCTTTATTTCACTGTTTTAGCTTCTTCTGAAACCTCTGCAGCAGGGCTCAGTCCCCACTGCAGCAAAAAGAAAAGTCATGTGAGGAAGCGAGAGAAAGAGAGCGAGAGCGAGACGTGCGAGATGTAGAAAGAGCAGTGTGACATTTGGCTCAGTGTTGCATTATTGGCTGTGGCTGATGTGATCAGAAGAGATTACAGAAATACAATACTCACACAAATCACCTCTCCGCCTCTTCGTCTTACAGCTGTCTCTCTCTCAGCTCACGTGTGGGACACCCTGCCGTTATCAGCACCGCCGGGACACCGAAGAGACTTTAGTGTCTACTTTCTCTCTGTGAATCATCTCTATTCTAGTCATTCATCTCCTGGTGTCATGTAACCAGACTTCTGCGTGAAGTCCGGTCCACTTTCCAACTTATTCTGCACAAGATCTGCCCACTTTGTAACATACTTTGTTATGATGCTCATATTGCATAATGATGTAAGAGACAGTAAGAGAGTCTCAGGCTAGTTGACTGAATGATCATTTGCCCTTTCAGGCCTCTGCCACACTGCAAAATTCACTGAATATTCATTATTTTTTGCACATCTATTAAAAAGTTTGGTTTTCTGTTATGCATGCTAAATTGTTGATGAAAATTCTGCTGATTTGTCACCAAGATAATGTTATCCAGCTGGCTCAAGTTTTGTTGAATTAGTCACATCAGTAAAAAATGAGTGGGAAAACTGCAAACCAATCAGTAATGTTTTGCAGTAATGTTTCAATCAAACGGGCGTTCATTCATTTATGAATTCATGAGTATTTTTTATTAATTTATGTTAATTATAGAAAACTTGACATTTGTCGATATATTACATGTTAATAATATATATATATATATATATATATATATATATTTTTTTTTTTATAAATATTATATATAAAATTTTACATTTATTTATTGATATATTATATATGTACACACACAAACACACACACACACACATATATATATATATATATATATATATATAAGTGTACATATATAATATAATATTATTATTATATTATATATACAATTGTACATTTTTATTATTCAAATACTTTGATTTGATGGCAAATCCAGTAACAATGTCTTTCTCAACAGCCCTCATTTGATCTTTTTTGTCCTAACTAACTTTTTTGTCCCTTTGATCATTTGAGTAAATCAATTGTAAAACAAGTGAGTACGAATTTGGGTAAGAATGGATTTTACGAAATATTTCATTCTGCTAATGTTTCATGAATGAAGTCCACTTTATCAAGCCTGGTACATTGTAAACACAACTTAATCTCCAGGCGGACCCATAAAAAGCTGAATATCAGTCAATTAGAACCAAAACAGGGGATTTCTTGCATCCTTTGCTATTTCATGTGCAATATGTTGAACAATCCTCATCTCCCGCACCTGTCTCCTGTCCTGCACTTCAGTATTTCCTGCTTGTCCTGAACTCCTCCGCTCTTTTGCAGGACTAAGAGTCCTCCCTCCCTCTGCCCAGTCACCACTACCTATTGACTAATAATTACCATAATTAATTTGGCTGGTTATAAAACAAAAAAGCGAGAGCAAGAGCGCGAGAGAGAGAGAGAGAGAGAAAGAGAGAGAGAGAAAGGGGAATTTTAAAAGCTGAATGCGTTCCAATTTGGCACTGTAATGTATTCATTATTAATGAACGCTCTTATTTCCTGGTCTCTGTGTACTCGGTTGCACTTGGTCTGGCTGTGGAGGAAGGGAGGGAAGGTGGGCTTCACTGGCTGCCAAGGCCAGTACCACATGCACCCCCTCATCCCTTGCACATTAATTCACTTATTGATCACATTTGGGGAAGAAAGTGTAGAAAAAGAGCAGGGTAAATGGGGCCCACCGCAGTCACAATGCAGATGGATTGTGACCGCGACAGCTGGACGTGCGCAGCGGCCGTTCACGCAGCTTTGAGCGTGTCCGGTTCATTCGGATCCGCGCTAACACACACATATGTGCTCCGAGAGAATCTATACAGCTCAAACCTCCATGAAAAGCAGCCCGGCACCACATTCATTTCATCCGCAGCCCAGCAGGACCCAGGATCTGGATCCATATGCATCGATTCACACTTCGACAGCAGTTATTCACTTATCTGTTTACTCATTCATTCACTTATCCATTTCATCTGACTGCCAGGCCAGCAGTCCAGCTCAAAGTTTGCCCATCGATCCCTTCTAGACGGTTGCTTTGCACATCCTTGATAAAAGTGGGTATGGACAAACAACTCCGCTGTTAGGACTGTCTGTTTTATTTCCATTTCATTAAACGTAAGCCTAGGGCTGGGCGATATTCCAGTTAAAATGAAATTTGTCAAATGGTATGTATTCATAGATTCATTGTTTTTATTTTTCTTTTATTTTTATTTTTATTTTTCTAACCGCTTTCTGTGTGAATCAGCCCTAAGAAGCAGAAATTGCCAAATACGTATTTACATCATGCCTAGACCTTATGCAAATACACCTGTACCTTAATTGCAAGTAAGATAACCACCTCATGTGAAACTAAACAAATAGCATGTCTAGCCCAGAAACTAAATTTTTCAGAGTAAACTAAATGTCTTGAGAGTGGAACACATGAATATGAGTATTATTATGAGTATATGATATTCACAGAAGCAATAGACAAAAAGCATTAATGGATCAATAAGAATAATGTTTGAAAGGATTCATCATATAAATAACCATAAAAAATAATCATAATAATCATACGCATATTTTTTTTCTTTTTCTTATACACCACGTTGAACAAGATTTCATTTTAATAAGTATGAATGAATATTTTTTTACTTTTAAGTTACATTTGTTTAATTCTTTGTTCATCCTAAAACAATTATTTTATTTTTATTATTAAGATGTCTGCACAAGAGTTAACTTAACTGAATACATTAAACTGAAATTAAATATCTTTAACTGGACATGTTCTGTTTACTCTGCTAAACTATAATCACTAAAACTGAAACTAAATATATAAACATAAATAGAAATGTGTTCAAAAAAAAAAAAAAAAACTAAACTAAAACTAACAAAACCATTAATGAAACTAACTAAAACTAAACTGAAATATATAGGAAATTTAAAAAAAATATTAAAATAAAAAATAATTTAAAAATGCACAACTATTATGACCTTACCATATACCGCAAAATAATAACTAGATAACAAGTAAAAAACGACCACACCTTGGGAATACCTTGGGAATTATTGGGTATTAGTTGTGTGTTTATATTGAGTAACTATATATTATTTGCCAGAAAGGTTTCCATCATGCCATGGAAGGCTATGCAAAACAAACTGAATGATGAAACTGGGCAAACTGTGTGATGAAGAAGCTTCAGAAAGACACACAACACTCATCCTTCTCAACTAAAAAAAGAAATAGAGCAATGACAAAATAGCATATGACAAAAATAAAATCAAAAGTGTGATAGGTCTGCAATTACTCTTTAATTATCAAAAGATCATTATTTTATTCAGACATTTTTTAAATTCTATAATTGTGTAATAATACTTTTTTCCCCTTATATCGCATACGCCTACCCATACACCGGCCTGCCATCAATAAAAAAACAACTACTGTGCAATTGAGTTAAGCGGAAGAATTTTACATTGAGGTTTTGTTTTTTCATGCAATGAAGGCAAAGGTCTAAGATGCGACAAGAAGTTTAAAAGTAGTTTAACTTCGAAAAAACGTCTCATGAGCCCGGTGTTCGGCTCTATTTTGTTGCGCTCCATCTAACTGCGTTTAAAATGCAATATGTGATTCATTGCTGTGGAGCTCTGAGTTTGGCAGGCTGCTGCTTAATAGAATTACCTGGAAAAAAAAATCACAAAAAAAAATGACCAATCAGATTGCAGCGAATTCACGAGCTGGGCAAATAGAGCAGGGGACAAATGAAGGAGCTACACACCTGCATCACATTACAGGAGCCCTGCCAAATAAACAGCCGTGTGTGAAGAACAATGGGAAACAAAAAACAATCAGAATTAGAGTCCCTGTAGAAATTACTAATCAGACACACACACCAGTGCTATTGCGCACACACATACAAATGCAAACGCAGACACACATGCGCAAGCTGCGGCGTATAAAGCGTCATGGTGTCTGGGTGGCAGACAGGCTTTGGAGACAGCAACGGTGAAAATTAAATTCCATTTAAGCCTAATCCCATTTACTAACTCTGCAGAATCCCACTGCTATTGTGACAGTCGGGCAAATCTGTCTCAATTGTTACATTGCGGGAATCAATGGAGAAACTGGATAGCATGTAAATAATGGAGCACGGAGCCTGGGAGGGCAGAAGGAGCCGACGGGTCAGACGAGAATGCTTTAGCAAGAGCGGTGGAGAGGATAGATGAGACCAGACAGAGACAAGAAGGGTTGGGAATCGGTTTCATTTTAATAAAAATTACTGGAACCAAATTAGTTATGACGTTCAGTTCTGTTAATGGCTCTTGAGCACCTGTATTCTCCTTATGAAAATAGATGCTTGTATGAAAAAACAAACACCAGTATGCACCAAATATGAAGAAACTAATGATTCTTATGAGCTGATTCTTTGTTAAATAATAATAAAAAAAATAAAAAATGACTCACAAATGAGTCTGCCTCATTGGTCTAGAACAATTCAACAAACAATTTAACAAACTATTAAATATAAACATTTGAAGTAGAATTGTATTATATGGTAATTAAATTTTCAATAATTAAATAATCAACCCTACATAGGACAAGTAGTTTGGAAAACGGATGGATAGAATGGTTAAGGATCTACAATTGTTACGTAGATCTAAAAGAAAGAATAATGGGAAAGCCAGAAATCTCTCCTAATCATGTGGGAACTAGAGTTAATACCTGACCGTCATGTCAAAACAGAGGTGAAGTGATGATGGAGGTAGTTTTTCGGTGTGGCTCAAGCACCAGGTCCGGCTACGGAAGGTTGTCCAAGTCATTCGTACTCAGTGAGCATCGGAAGGCGAGGCAGGCGTTCGTTGCCCCATGAGGGCTGAGCTGTGGGGAACAGAATAAATTGTCTTCCCCCTCCATAGTAACAACTCCTCTCTAATAGAGGACTGGCAGAGACTGAGCCGTTTCCCCAGTCAGAATAAATACTGTCATCTGTTACAAAATGGTTCCCACTTGCCACACCCCAAGTATTCTCCTCAAAATATTATCATCAGAATTATCATTTAATGGAGTTTAATTTGAACCTTCATTTCAACCAATTATTTCACTGTAACACTTTTTACCTCATTTTATCTTCAGGCACATGTTCTTGTTTTTTTTCAAAAGGGATGAATCGTAAGAAACCTTTGTCATGAACATGTAATATTTTGAAATTACATTTTGTATTATTACAATAATGTCAATGACAATTAAAGGGTTACTTAGCTGGAAAAATGGGCTTTCAGTAACATTTGACTGCCTATACAGTAGAAGTTTTTACAGTTTGTTTTTTTAATTGGTGCTACCTGACTAGAGTAAACACAATTTGCCAAATAGGTAAGAACACATCAACACTCATAATACACAGAGCATGTTGCCATCCAAGGCCACTCCCACCACTGCTATGAATACGGTTATGGATAGTCAAATACAGCCTTGCTTTAGTAGGAAATACTTCTTAGCAAACTTTTAGTCATAGCGGTGTCAACCTGTATTGTTCCCGGGTGCAATAATTCAAAGAGTAAACATTTAGTGCGAGTGAGTTACTATCGGTTTCCAGTGAAGGATTCACCGCATTGTAGGTTAAAACTGGATAGTTTCAAACTGGATGACAACAAACACTATTTTAGGGCAAACAGAGGGGAGTAAAATAAAAGAAACTGCTATTATGTAAGTTCCGCCAAACCAAAACGCCATCATGTGTACAGGTAAGAAGTCTGTTGCCATAGTGATCCATTTTTACAATAATGCTGTTTAAAGAGTAGAAAAAGTTCGATACCGTTTTAAGCGATAAACCTACGCTAACAATACATTTTCTGTTAATAACCCTCTGTCGATCCGACTGTCTGTGGGCGGGGATACAAAAATGCTGAAGAATTATCTGTAGTTTTCACTAAAGCCCTGGAGCTGTCAAAACATAATTTTGCTGACAAAGAAAAGTGAATTTCTCAGTCCTGGAAACGGAGAATGAGCAAACAGCGTTAATTTACATATACTACAGACACTGTAACAATACAAAACGGGTTAAAAATCGGCAAAGTTGCACATTAACCCCCAAATGCTCATTACTGGTGTGTTACAATTAACCTATATTCTCAATGCATTTCAAAATCCTACTGATTAATTTGTGTTGTCTGAGGTGTTCGCAGGACCAACATACACTATCACATGCAAATTACACTCTCTCACAACTCAAGTCTCAAATCAAATATACTCAAATCCTTCATACATCTCCCAACTGATTACATTGACATGTAATTCTTTCATTGCATGAAAACCTACATTATTTAAATAAAATACCATTTTATTGGTATCACTGCTTAGTTGGCATGCAGAAAACATTTAAGTAATCTATACTGTTTTCCTCTATTTATTTGCATGTGTGGCCTTGAGGTAATATAAGAGAAACTAAAAGAAGTCAGATTATGATCCTTTTTATGATATATGAATTAATAAGCAGTCTGAAAAAAATTGTCTTCATGTTATTGCTTAAGATACATTAAGGGGAAGTATGTAAAGAATCCTATAAATACACCTAAAAACACCAATAAATCTGGAATCAAATGAACTCACTGTCAAACTTAACATATACAAGTACTGTTATAAAAAACAAAACATACTCTGTATGTACTGTAATAAAAATATTGTATGTAAATATAAAATGTAAATTATTATTTACCATTAATATATTATGATAGAATCTGTTGTACTGTCTTTAATTTATATAATCTAAATTAATAATATTTTAAATATAAAAACATTTTTACTGTAATGTTTAGCTAAATTACACTATTACAGTATTTGGAATCTAATGTGGATCACGATTCAGAATAATGTAAAATGTCCAGACATGATAATTTGAGGAGAAAAGTAATGGTGTGGTCATAAAAATAGGTCTTATTTTTTAATGCATTTTATTTAAAGCAGTCAAAGTCTAATTGACTTAAGCTATGCTTTCAATGTTTACCTCATTGCTGATGTTTTCATAAAGCGCCCTCAAAGGCAGAAGGGGTTGAAAAGGACAAAAAAGACATTCTGAAAAACATCCCACTCTTTTGGTCTCCTGATTTCCATTCCCTTCACATCTTACTTCGAATTCATGTCTCATTTCACATGCGCTTCACGTTCGGCCTCACACTCAAATTCACCCAATTTTGCATTCGGCGGTCGTCGCCGGGTCATTGTGGTTAGGGCTGACACTCCCTGTCAACACTCCCATCACTAACCTCCATTACTCGCTCACTTGCTCTCCCTTTGCTTCCCTGCTCGCTCGCTCATTTCTCTCCCTCTGTCCTTCCCTCATTCGCTTGTACTCTTTAAAATGGGCATTCTCTGTCCTGCCATCTCGTTAATCGACACAATCATTCACCTTACTGCCTCGCCACTGTACCGTAACTCCACACCGGCGCTCTGCATGTGTGCGGCTCACTCCGGTCCAATGAAAGATTTACGAGGACCTTTACGTGTTAATCAGGTTGTCATTCATTCAGCCAAAATCAGAGGCCAGATAAATAAAGGCTAAAAGCTTGTTGGCTGGTTTGGTGTGTGTGTCCGTTGGGTGAAACAGTAGTGGGTTCTAAGCAAACAGAGATCGATTGCGGCACCTCCGGGGTCCCCTGCAACTTGGAAGTGAGAGAAAGCTTATCGCTCAATATCATTCTGGATACAGCTTCCTCTTGCCTTTAACCCTCGCACAGCTCTTTCCTGTCCACCGCTGCTACGCTTCCTGCATTCGACATGAATGTCCAATACCGACTGGCTCATCATTCCCTTTGGCCTCACCTGCGCTCCAACTACTGACCTCCTCTAAAAAATCCATCCGCTCTGGAAGAGCTAGAGAAATATATCCGTTAGCATTCTCATTCATCTCAAAGCCAGTTGCTCAGCTCAGGGATTTATTTTTTTAAACTGGGGTCCGGGGACCCCCTGAGAATCTGTAAAGGTGCATTCACATGTTGGTGGAATTTAGTGGGAGGAAAAAAGTCCATTGTCAATGTTGTAGCAATGTATGAAGCACAGCTCAGACAGAAGTCACTTTCAAACAAAGCAACTTCCTGTTTGTTATTGCTCCAATTTAATGTGAACAACTTGAACCTGATGTGAAATCTGTGGGGCAAATCTTTCGCCCTTATGCAAAATTATTGACCTCGTGGATTCCTATTAAAATGTCTTGATTTGCCAAACTACGGAAAATATGACCGCACCTTATGGGGGTTCATCTGAAAAAAAAAGGGTACATAAAAATTAACTTTGTAAAAATAGTTGTTTCGTCAGAATACACCTACTTTTGGATGGAGAATTTTTTTTTTTTTTTTACAGATGGTGTAGTTCTACCAGCAGGGGCTAGCTGGATCATAGATTTAAGGCCAGTAAGTGCCTCATGTTGGATTATAAGCTGCCAGAATTTGCCACCCAGAGGTCAATGCTTTCGCCCTTACCCGAACACAAACTCAAGGTCCATCAAATGCACCTAAAACCTCCACCTCCAAGTCACCCAACTTTTCCTCTCTCTCTCATATCAACTTCTTGCCCCTTTCCGCTGTCTGTTATCTCTCTGGGCTGCGGTGGACTACAAAGGCCCACCTTTCCATTGCTACTCCTTCCCCTGCCTTTGATTTTCTGTCCATCAAGGGGGCGTGGATTAGTGCTCTCTTGTTTATCTGCTCGTCTGTTTTATCTATCTATCAGCAAGCCCTCCGCTGGGCGGCCGTGGCCCTCGCTACGCATTAATCCCGTATCAGCCCGGCGCCCATCCATCAGCCTGCTGTCTATCACGTCAGATCCATCATCCGCCCATCTGTCTCCCGCTGCCCACGTGAACCGCCGGATGAACGATAGAGCGAGAAAAGTGCGGGATGGAGATGAAACAGATGAGAATAGAGAATGTGAAGGGGGTGGAGATGGGTTCTGCTATACCAGCGGGCCTTCTTCCACCCTCCCCCATCCGCCCAAGCACGTACAGCGAGCTTTGCATGTCCCGACATGCTTATTACCTCCTCGGTTTGTTCCTCTGTAATTTGTTTGTTTGTTTGTTTTTCCTTTTTCTTGCTTGTTAATTCTAGCCAATGGGAAAGGCGCCAGCGGAGGGAAAAGCTCAGGATGGGTCATAAATCCCATCAAGCCCCGGTGCAGCTGGAATCTGCCTCCACTTCCCCTCCTCCACCCCCTTCCCCGCCAGCGAGGGATTCGGCACAAAAGCTTACTACCCTGAAACAGGCTCAATATCTGGGTGCATGAGGGTCAGGTTGATTGCTATTTATACACAAGGACGTTTAAGTGCAGAGGAAGAGGAATCTAAGAACACATGCTGTGTGGGTCTATGCACCACCGCATTGATGCACAGGTGCAAAGACGGGCACCGGCACGCTAATGCGCATGCCCGAAAGGAAAGGTGACTGTGAGAGGATTGCGATAGGAGTGTGAGAATGAATCAGGAGTGAAGCGACAGACTCCCATGCCTCTGACCTTGTCGGACATCTCAAGGGACCTGACGGCACCTTTAACCAGGGCCTCGGCTCTGTAAAACGACTGAACAAGAAAGAAAAAAAAACAAGCATCTCCAAACAAATGTGTCTCTTCCACAAATGAATGAGAGCAGACAGCTGTCAGGAGCAATCCATATCCATCCTCAGTTAAGCAAAGCTAATTAGTTCCACAACTGAGTTTCCAGTCCCACTCAGAGACGCGGCAGTCTGACAGAGCTCCCTACACGGACATGGGATCAGTCACTCACGTGTCAGCCCGTTTTACGGCAAAATTTGTGCACGCGGGCGGCTGCGTGTGAGAAGTTGTGCCTTTTGACTTGTTCCCGAGTGTGTGTGTATGTGTGTTTGAAATTTAGTGGAGAGTGATTGAGGGGTGTGCGATATTACGATTTTTGATCGTGGATGATGATTAAAATGTCTCCACAATCTGCTTTTGAAGAAATATCGTAGTATCGTTTTACAGTGCATTCTATCAGCTGCAGTTCTGTCGCCTGTCTCAACATACTGTACAACTCAACGTACAAACACATCGTACATACACATCACTCGTTAATCCAGAGGTACGAGAAACTGCAATTCATAAAAGTTCATTATTTGCATGTACTTTAAAGTCTTGCCGGTTAAACATTTCATTCGCGCGCTGATGCGCTGTTCTAACGTGCGCTTTTCTGAACGCGTACACCCGAAGCGCAGGAAGTAACAGCCTTTCAAACAGCGCCTGGTTTACTGGACTAAGATGTCTCATTGCGCTAATACTATGAAATACACACAAGGTTTACATAAACATAATTGGTTATGTTTAAATTGAAAGTAAACATTTGAGCGAAAATGTGGTGTGTCTGTCATATGCGTGTATATTAGATGCGTCGTGTGCCGGTCTTAAAGAGACAGTAGCCTATGGTAAACATGCTGTCGCTTATCCTTAAAGGGATAGTTCACCAAAAATGAAAATTCTGTCATTATTTACTCACTCTTATGTTGTTCCAAACCTGTATTAATTTATTTATTGTGCTGAACACAGAAGAACATATTTTAAAGAATGTGGGTAACCAAATAGTTGCTGGTCCCCATTGACTTCCATAGGGAAAAAAAATTATATACACAGGGGACCAGCAACTGTTTGGTTACCCACATTCTTCAAAATAACTTTTATTTTCAAACATTAAAACACAAAAAACATTTTCGGGTTTAAAACAACTTGAGAGAGTAAATTATGACAATTTTCATTTTTGGGGGAACTATCCCTTTAATGTTAACAAAACAACAAACAAAACACAATGAGAAAATCACTCACTGACCCCAGAACTTTAATAGTAGCTTTAATAAATATCAATGTATAATTTATACAGTGAAGTATATGTAGCGTTTTAATTTCATATTTGTTAATTTAATTATTTTCTTCAATGCTACTGCTAAATACACCTGCTGTATCTGAAAAAATAAAGCAATGTTTATTTCATTTGTATATTAAGTTAAGTAATGTGTATTTGTTTTTAATAACAAAGAAAATAATGACAAAGATTTTTATCTTCACCACTTTGGCCTAAATGTCTGCCATTCTTTTTTATTTTATATTTTGCTACCTAAGGCTTTATTTTTAAAATAGGGACATTAGTTTGGCTGTAATGCTCAGTCACTTGCAAACTAGTAAAACCAACTTGAAAAAGAATCATGATAAAAAATCATGAATCGTGATTATCCTAAAAAAATCGTGATACGATATTTTTGCCATATCGCCCGCCCCTAGGCTGGTTATACAAGTGTGAAGGTGCCTCATTCTAAATTGGTTGCCTCTAAAATAGAAAAGATTGCCGTGTTTAACAGATGCAATCACCAATCAAGGCTGGCACAAACACACACCTACACACTCATTTACATGCGCACACCCACCTACACATGAGTGCGCAACATCACGCCCAAAGAATCAATCCGTTTTTCAGACAAATAACAGAAAAAGAGTGTGGATACCCCGATCGATATTGTACCTTCAAAGCATTAGAGTTCATCACCATGTGGAGCTCTGCATAGCCGCGCGACCCTCTGTTTAAGCTGAAACTACATTAATTCAGGCGATCAATATAAGCAATCTTTGGGAGAAATCAAGCCACTGTGAAAACAAGATTCCATGGGAAAAGAAGGATGACTCATTTTAACAAAAAAAAAAAATGCCACTTAAATGCCAAGTGTTTTTATTTGCACCTGATTACCAACCCGAGTCAATGACCGGGCAGAAACAATGGTTAAGGTATTGTAAAGCCACTGAAATTTGGCAAGTGGAAATGTGTGTTAGTTTTATAATTTATTCATTCGCATCCAATCAGAATGTAGCTTCTGCTTTAAAGGTCCTCTGTAACAAATGTTATTCAATGGGTCATGTGCCTTTTTTTTTGTAGTCCCCTATCAACCCACTGCCACCAGCTTGATGATTTTTTTAAAAATAAATTATTTTACTAAATATATTTTAATATCTATTGTATGAATATATATTTAATACTTAAACATATGTCAGTTATATACAATATACTACTGTGAAATATGATTAAACTTAAGTAAAGTATCTCTTTTTTATTTTAGTATACCGGTATACTGGTTTGGAGCTCAAGAAACATTTATTAAAATTATCAATGTCGAAAATTATTTTTCTTAGAAAATGTGATGCATTTTTTTCAGGATTACTTGATCAATAGAAACAGCATTTGTTTCAAATAGAAATATATATATATATATATATATAGATATAGAAATATATATATATATATATATATATATATATATATATATATATATATATATATAGTTATCATTAATGGCTATAATAAATATGTACTATTATTATTTATTAAATAGTATTAATATTGTCAATATTAATTATTACTATTTTTATTAATAAATATGTTTAATACTGTATATATTTATTATTATTATTATTTATTAATTACTCGATCAATAGAAAGTTCAAAAGAACAGCATTTGTTTCAAATAGAAATATATATATATATATATATATATAGAAATATATATATATATATATATATATATATATATATATAGTTATTATTAATGGCTATAATAAATATGTACTATTATTATTTATTAAATAGTATTAATATTGTCAATATTAATTATTACTATTTTTATTAATAAATATTGTTAATACTGTAAATATTTATTATTATTATTATTATTATTATTTATTAATTACTCGATCAATAGAAAGTTCAAAAGAACAGCATTTGTTTCAAATAGAAAGATGTATTCACTGTTACTTCAATTGAATGTGTCCTTGCTGAATGAAATAATTTCTTTAAATTTCTTTTGTCATTTAAAATAGTATAAGTACTCATTTTAATTGAAAAAGTTTTAAAATAACAACATATATACACATCCTTTACTTAGGAGACAACATTCATACAGTATACACAATAAAAACCCTACCTGTGGCTCAAGTCTCATCTCTGCCAGGTTGTTAAACACAGTGGTTTTCACTGGTTATAATGAGGTCAACAGCGTCTATAATGTCTGATCGAATATCAGCCAGGAGTTAGAGTGCTGATACAGTGTTGACATTAGATTGCGACAGCATGGATATTAGTCCTGTGCATTGACTGGTGGGCATTGTAATGGTCGTGTGGATTCTGCATAGGTCAGCAGGTGCATTGCTGAGGGCCAGCGCTGCGCATTGATTGGACAGCGCACTCATTATGGGATGTGCTGCCGTCAAGACATGCTAGCTTGGTTTCTTCAGAATGTTTGGTGCTATTGTGCGAGGAACAGCATTACCAGGGAATCAGAAGGTATTGTTCGCACTGGTCTCCTTCTGTTGCATTGCTAACTTTCTCTCTATGCATGACATAGATGACATTCATGGGTACATATTGCCGGAAAAAAGGAATGATCTATTTCGAGTAAACAACAACAAAAACAGTGTGTTTATTAATACTCCACCTTGTTTGTTCCAAATCGGCTTGTGTTAAAAGTAATGCCAGTGTTATAGATTGCAACTCGCAGTGAACCACATAATCTGCTGCCATTAGCTGCCCAGCTGTTTCAACCATTGCATGTGCATTTTCCAGTCGCCCGGCTGCGGGCTGAACATTTTTTGCTCCATTTATGATGAATATACAGTACTAGACAGATGCGACAGAAGTGCAGGCACATTTGTTTTGCTGTAAAGTGATGTGCGCTAGTGGGGATGTTACACAGTTTTCAATCATATTCGCTTCAGCTTAGATGCTCTTAGCAGTCCCTTTTACCAGCATGGAAATACTATTGTACACTATTGGAGCTAACTGATGGAAATGTCACGTACTGTATAATCTATTAGAGGAGAGGAAATCTGCATCATTTGTAATTCAACAATTGCAGATGTAGTTCTAGCTTTGTTTCTAGGCAACTGTTTTATAGCAAATATGACATAGAAATAGTAATGTAAGTGATTACTTGTTCCTATTATGATCTTCTCTCAAAATACCACTATTAAACTGGTTATTACCATATTTTTTATAAGATGGTTGTGGTTTGTAGAGCAAGCAATACAAAAAATGGTACAAAAAGTGATATTGTACCAATATTGTGTGTTATAAGATGCATACATGTAATAATTATGTATAATTACTAAACTTTTTAACAAACGTTAAGTATCTACAGCTGATAAAGATGACATACTTTAAATGGAGATCCTTTTTTTGTATGTCCGTTTGAAAAAAGCAAGGTAATGGTTATTTTCTTGCCCATTACTAGTATATTATGTTTATTGTCTGGAATATTTTCAGTTATTCTGTTTACATCTGCAGCCTCACTCATAAGCCAAACCTCCTTGTTTTCCCTAGATGCAACTCTGTGACTCTAGTACGCTCAAGACTATTGAAGTCTGATTCAGTCTTCGCTGTTTGAATTAAAAAGGTTAAATAAAGACTTTGAACCTTCTTTGTGCCGTCAGACTGTGAGTTATGACTGATGCCCCATGGGGGCTGTTCACTCAGGACACGTTTTTACGTTCCATATGTGCTATTTTTTAATTGTTCGTGTTTGTAAACAAGCACCAGATGGATATCTCACTGTAGTTTCAGCATCTTGGAACATTAATGTTGTTTTTAAGACATTACTGTATGGCAAGTTATGTCAGCTATGAAGCAGTCAGATGAATCTGGAGGCGGGAAAAGTGTTATGACAATGTTCAATGTTCAAATGTTCAATTTCATTTATTAAGCTACATAAAATAATTGAACCTGTGAATGCAAAACCCTGTCATTTTCGTTATTATATGTAAGGAATAATTGACGACGGCCCGTTGAATTATTAGAAAATAACGCATACCCGAGGTGGTAATATGGCCATGATGTGAAGCGGAGTATGTGCTTTCCGTACATACTATTTCTTAAAATTCTAATTCTAAAACTTTAGCCTATGTTTACTATATTTATTTGCTATATCGTTGTGGGTTCTGGTTCTTTTGCTGTTGCGGTCTGGAAGGAAATAACTGAAATCATTTGGCGAACTGTAATGCGGTCAAGACCTTCCAGGAACTACTTTAGCCGTGCGCTTCCCTGAAAATAATTGCACAATTTAGAACATGCCTCAACCAATCAGATTAAAGCATTCAACAGACCCATTGTATAAATTTATTTATACACTACCAACTCATTGATTATTTTTTACAACATTTTATAATAATAGTGAAATCATCAAAAATCTTGTATGCGTTGAATACATGAACCAGATGTGGCCCGGATCTGGGCCGACACTCATTTGCTGTCTGGGTTCTGGGATGTATGCATGCTAGACAATTGTTAGCTGTTGTTTTTTTCCAAATCATCCATTAAAAATCAATTTAAAAAAATAATTGAACACATATTGAATCGAAATTGAATGTCATTTTTTAAATTGAATTTACAAAACTAATTTCAAGACTAAAGGTTTATAATTTATAACAAATGTTTATAATTATGAGAAGCATAAACTAAGTCAAGTGTGTTGACTGGTTGTCCACATACATTTATGATCTCAGAAACATTATGATTTGTTTGTGAGGCTGTATATGTGTGGGCCAATTAGAAATTGATGTAGCGAGGAACCGAGCTGGTATCGTACCGAAGCCAAATGTTGGTATCGAGCCAAATACCCTAATGAGTCCATCTTACAAGTGTGTGTCCGTGAAAGACAAAGATCCCTTTTTGCTCTTTCTCTCCCTCTTTTGGGTGTGAATTATTCTTCCTCTGCTCTTTTTTTCTTCCTGCTGTGTTTTGACAGTGCCTCCTGTTTTCTTTTTTTTTCGACACTGCCCTTCCACTTCTCTTTCCAAGGGCTCCCTCCTGCCCCCCTCCTTCCCTCTCTCTGCAAACAGGCAAACAAACAGCTGCCTTTAGTCCCTGGCTGGTTAGCTGTGGTGCCTCCTCCCTCAGCTCAGAATACTCCCTGACAAACACACACGCACACACACACACACACCTGCTAACAAATGACCAGTTATGACATAACACCACACGTATCATGCATATTGATCAGGCCAGGTCTATCACATGGCTATGAGCTGAACTCGATTAGTGACATATGCAAAATGCGCTTGAGTGTGAGCGAAAAATTGTCAAGGTTTTTTAAATAGCCAGAAGAAAAAAAAAAAGTTGAAACCAACAATTTCCCGTTTATTTTCATGCTTGTGGATGTAACTGAGTTTTGCTAAGTATGCCAAAATTATAATTCTATTTTATTCTAGTTTTAATTTAATTAAAACTAAATAATAATAATAATAATAATAATAATAATAACAATAATAATAATAAAATGTTTAAATAATAAATGACAATATTAATAACAATAATTATTATTACTTTTTCACGTTTTTTCAAATCGGCAAAAATCAATGTTTTCAAAAAGGAAAATATCACCTTAAAAAACAAAAAATTTCACCAGTAAATTTACTTGCATTTCTTTGCACACTTGTGGATGTAGCTTCATTTTTCTCAAGTGTGTCAAAATGTATTATAGTTTTAGTTAAATTAAATATATATAACAATATATGTATTGTTATTATTGTTTACAATATATATTTACTATTAATATTTATTAAATTGTATTATTATTGTAGTTATCAATTATTATTATTTATTAATTATTTAAAAATGTATTAATAATAATAATATTTTGTATTAAGTAATATTATTTAAATAATAATATGATTCTTTATTTTATTTGTATTTCATTGTATTTTACTTACTTATTGCCTTTACTATTGTTGACTGCAACCCTATCCAAAGATACCTGTGAACCACCAGCGTAGGACCCCTACAGTCTCAGGACTTTTTAGAAAACAAAACTTATCCAAGATGTGGCTGATATCTGCAGACATTTATTTAGCAGCTTTCCCACAAATACAGCAGAATAGAAACAAACACAGTAAATACGTTCAGTAGGAGTATGGCTATTAAGTCTATCTGGGAGTTCTGTTGAACGTCTGTGAGTTATTATTATTATTAACGTCTGCAAGCTATTATATTCAACATTCTCTTCCGTTCCCCCCATCACCTGCACAACTCGGTTCAGCTTGACTTCCCTTCTCCGGCTCACGCGGGGAGCTGACTGACAGGATGTGAACGGAATGATGCATGACTGACATTTCGTATCCCGTTGAGCGAGTTCTTCCATTTCGTTTTCAAATGAACGTTTTCAAGGAATTTCACTCAAACCAAATCACTGTGGAATTCCACATACAAATTTGTATTAGGGATGGCACAGAAGTGGTTTAGCACACATTTCTGTACTCCTCATACACATTATACACACTGCCGTTTCATAACTTCCCACACAAAATGCAAAATTATGAGCTATAGTTGATTATTCAGCCGGCGGCAGATGGCAACACCCTTTTATGTGATGATCAGTGAAACGATTCTTTAGCTGTTATATCGGCATCAAACGGCATCCTAGTTTGGGGGAAAAAATACCACAGCAGGAGAAGCCTTGTGTCTTGTTAAATATGTTGGATAACCAGAGCTGTTTTAGACCGCTCAGAAGCGGCAAAAAGGTGGTTTTAATTGGGGAACGTCTTGGCCTGGATGGATTGTGATATTAAGCAATCACACAGTGGTATTGTGTTGGCGACAGAAGTGGGTGTGAAGCCGTTTTGAAAAGCTTTAGCTGGCAGAGCCTCTTTTGACAGCAATACCCCTAGTAAATTGCCCCCGCGTCTCAACACTCCATTGATTGGGCTCTATTTTAGCCTTTCACAGCTGTAAACCGACGCAAAACCACCCGCCCCCCCCCCCACCCCACTGAGTCGATTGACATGATCCAAAGACAGCAGCCAAACAATCCGCTATCTGTCCAGACGGACCCATTCGGCTAATTTAACATGCACTCAATTTATAAAAAAAGAGCGTTCATTGATTTTTCCATTCATATGCACTTGTTGATCAAGAAATTCCATAGTGCTCCATGATCCCTCCGACGGCTCCCGATCAGTGCCGTATGGAGGTGCGAAAAGGGAAGAGGGAACGCGGCGCACAATCCTCCTCTCCTTGTTCCAGATGTAGCTGGGGTTTTTTTCCGCACAAAAGCCTTGATGCCTGGCGCCTGCAGTCACAGGCTGCTGCATTCATCCACACATTCAGAACAGCACTTCACGACACAAAGGCCGCGACTCAGATGCAGTCTCGAAAAGGGACGCCCAGTTCCTGCAGCTTTTGTGCCTTTTCACAACAACTAGGACAGTTGCGACAGCATCCACACAAACTCTTTTCTATATTTTGCTCTGTCTCCCCCAGTGGATTGCGAAAAACCCCATTCATACAGCAATGAGCCTTCTTATAATGCAATGTCTGTCAACACATAATGAACTAACAGAAGAAAGAGCAAGTCTGTTGCAACCAATCAGACATATAAAATATTTGCACTAAAACTATTTACACTGATTTGGATTTAAATAGTTTGACTACCCTTAATGAATTGTTTTTACTTCAAACAACTACAATAATCACCAGAGACTAAAAAAAGAAACAAATGGATCATTGCAATGTGATGCTTTTTACAAAAATGCATTGTTTCGCTTAAAACTACAATCTTAAACAGGCTTTTACTCCACCGATTCTTTAAAAAAAAAAACAGTTACACTTAATTATCAAGGTGTTCTTGTTACAGTGTAATTTTGTGACATTGTTTCATTGTAATTACACAAATAAGTACTAAGTAATAATAATTATCAACATGTAGTTACAGTTAGGGTTAGTTGCATGTAATTATGCATAATTTACTGTTATTACTATGGTACGTACATGTGTAACAAGGACACTACAATAAAGTGTTACCAAAAAAATATAAGAGTAAAATAGTTTCTGCTAACCTCTCTCTCTCTCTCACACACACACACACACACACACACACACACACACACACACACACACACACACACACACACACACACACACACACACACTAGATAGATAGATAGATAGATAGATAGATAGATAGATAGATAGATAGATAGATAGATAGATAGATAGATAGATAGATAGATAGATAGATATGAACAGGGAGTTAGGAACAGGGTTTGTTACTAAAAGGGTTATGCATAACTTAAAATTATTTCTATAGTACATACTGTGCAGTGACTTAAAATAAAATCTTACCAAATATATAGTATAATGTGAAATGTCTTAAAGGGTTAGTTCACTCAAAATGAAAATTATCGCATAATTTACTCACCCTCAGCCCATCCTATATGACTTTTTTTTTCACAATCACAAACACAATCAGAGTTATATTAAAAAATATCCTAGCTCTTCCAAGCTTTATAATGGGAGTGAATGGTGCCTGAGATTTTGAAGTGACCCCCCCCCCCCCCCCCAAAGCATCCATCATAAAAGTGATCAATGCGGCTCCAGGGGTTTAATAAAGCCTTCTGAAGCGAAGCGGTGGGTTTTTAAAGAAAAATGTCCATATGTATAACCTATTTTTTTTTTAAACCTGAGTTTTATACTATTATCATACAATCAAATCTATAATCATAGCCTGATGATTATTCATGTTTGCTTTAGCTACTTTTCAAAACAATACCCAGAATGGTGCAGTGTCAATATGGATATCAGATGACACTCCCTCTGAATGGGCCTTACAGTAAGCTACAAGCGGCAAAAATCTTACAGTACTGGATGATTGACAGCATAACAATACCCTAACCCTGTGGGTTCCCGGAGAGCAAGAGATACAGAGAAACAGACAGAGAGAAAGGAGGAGAACAGAAGGAGACAGGGGTCTGAATCTGTTATGAAAAATAAATAAATAAATTAAAAAAACAGTACCTGAAAAAGCAAGAGCCTTGTGCACTCATGAGACACTGGTGCACTGAACAAGAGAAAATGAAAATGATATGTCCTCTCAGCAGCTGGCCTGGACCATCTGCACACACCTTTGCTTAATGCAGCTAAGTGCACTTGAAGAGGATAGAAAACTGAGAGACGGTACGATTCAAAGGAGCGTTAAATGCCGTGAACAAGCTCTCTACGTAACATTCAAACCAGAAGGTCAAACCAAGACCTTGTGCAAGTCCCGGGTTCTCCCCATTTTTGTGCGTTTAAATATAAAACAAAGACAACGGAGGGGGGAATGTCAAACTGTTGGATGCTAGGTTTGGATGCTATAGAGGAAAGCATCGCCACTGAATAAACGTCAACCAAACCTGTTGTCGGCCAAACATTTTAAAATACTGTGAGACAAACCTCACTGAAAATAAAAACAGCAACAATTGAAACGATTTTCACAAATAACTACAAAGCAATTAACACCAATTTGAACGTGTGAAATATTGAAAAAATAAATTATTGTAAAACGTACTCCAATAATCTTTGCTTTAATCACAAAAAAAAAATGTTTCACTCCAAAATCATTTTTTTAACAGTACTTCACATACGAGACTAATTAATTAATTAAAAATAAATAAATATTCTCACACATTTCAGCAAATACATTTACATGACTTTTCTATTCACTGGATAAGAATTGCAATATGATAGCACTATAACATATTTTAGTGCTAAGCGCAACTAATGCACATCCAGAACAAACATTTAAATAGTTCCTTCCAATGAGCAAATTGTCCTTTAAACAATTTACTTTGTACTTCCCTCGCTGTTCTCTTCTTTTACATTGTGGGGGATAGAAAAATAAATCATTGTTGGAAGCTTGACCATCACAGCCGTTGTTTCAAGGCACGGTAAAATGGGCTAACAAATCATGCATCTGACAATAATGTTGCTATGACTGTATCCCTATGTGGATCCATATGTCAAATCCAGACCATTGCCGTGAAAGCTCTGCCAAAATAAAGATGACACAGATGCGGCCAATCTATCAAATCCTTTTCATCATACACAGGAAATGCTGAGAACTGGCCACTTTTGGCAAAAGCAAAAGAGAAGCGACTTAAATAAATTCCTCCGATGATTACTGCCACAATATAAAAATGAGAGCTATCATTAATATTGTGCTAATGCTTGACTATAATTCATCTGCTCGGAGCTTAGAATAATTGTTCTGACACTCGGACAGAGACACATAAATCCTTCGCTCTGTTCTGACTGAGAGAGTGTTTGGCAGTGAACCAGTCCTACAGCAGAGAACTGGCATGTTATACCTAAACCAACATTAAAAAGCTTCTGCTCGCACTGAGGTGTGACGTTTAAAATGGAACCTAATGCTTTGAGGAGATTCAACTTTGGTCCACTCGTGTCCATTTACCTAAATGTCACCCAGCATCAGGAAGCAATGAGCTTTTCTGCATAGACTAGACTACTATTTAACATTACGTGTCCAGAGATGCTTGTGATGATTCACCTTGATGGGAGTAAATGTAGTGACATAATGCTCACATTCCAGCTCTCGTAGGCCTTTACATTCAAGACAAGCAAAGGTCGAGATCTGGAGGATTTTCTATGCAACATTTGAGTGCTCTAATTCGAGGTTTCATGCAGGCCTATAACATATAATGAGATAGTAATGGTAAAATGTGCGTTTTTAAGACAGAAATGTGATATAGATGATATGTGATAGAGGTATCAGAAGCCATGCTCTTTCTGAATCTCTGTATGGCTGCAGAATATATAATGATATCTCATTACATCCATTAAAAATGCTCAAATACAACTTTTATTATTATTATATGTTGGTGAATGGTGCAGGATCACTATAAAGTGTCTGTCCAACGTGTCCGATTAATAACAACATAAAACACAAAAACGTCTCAAAATGTTATAATTTGCAATAATATTTGTACTTCGCATAGTGTTTGTTGGGTAATAGCTCGTTTTGCAAACCTACATGCAATGAATAAACTGTAAAGGTACGTATATAGTTGAACCAAAGTGTCAAATTTGACAATTTGTTGGATATGAATGACACGCGCATATTTATCATTACGCGCGAGCTTTTATTTGTGTCTGACGCATCATGAGTGCGCGTGTCAACATAAGCATAAAATATCAATAAAACACCAATAAATAAACCTCGTTAAATGCCAGAGGCGGCAATAGATGCCCGTGCTCGATCCTTCTGCAGCATATCCAAAATCATAAACCTCGGGTTCATACCTTTCTGCGTTTCCTTCTGTTCTTCAGTGAATCTCATTCATTCTTCAGCCCCTTCGGTCGTTTTATCTGTAGTTTTCTCCTTCTTCGTGCGGATGCATGCAGATTAAAAGCGAATAGACCGAATGGAGCAGTCAAGAGAATCAACGGAGGGAGAAAATTCGTGATAAATACGTACAAAACGACGAAAAACAATCCGACATGTTAAGTCAAACAGGCTCTAACGACCGGACTCACGTCAGAATCATAACAAAACAACAGCGCGCGATGTTTGATAAACGACTCACTGATAATAAGTCCACATGAGACGCAAATGAGCGAAGAAAATATCGTCCGCAGTCCCGTTTTCAGCAGGGAACATAACGTGAAACGTCTCCCCAAATCCAAGAAGGAAAACAAGGACACGCAGAAATGTCAGGAGTGGACGGAGGCAAGCCAGTGAGTGTTCATATCGGACTCCTCGTCGTATTTAACACACACATTAGAGCAGAAATGAAAGGTTGTGGTGTCGACCCATGTGTCCTCCCGCCTCGAAACCAGCAGTCGCTCTGACTCCCTCCGTCTGAAGACACGCAATGTCGATCTATCTCTTACGGCACACTGACTTCTTATCCGACTCCCATCTAAATTAATAAACCATACCCAGGTTTATTAATTTGCACCGTGCGTGACCGTACGCGAAATGACAATGTATTATTGATCAGTCTCGATGACTGATTCATTGACTGATTCAACCTCGGATCTGGTAAATAATTAAAGACTTGCTTATTTGCAGCTCATTTTTAAAGGCTGCTATTTAAACTACTACTAATACTGTCTGTGCATATGAAGGTGCCCTGACTTAAGTCCGCTGCGCTGTCCAGCATGCTGGGGTGATATTGTGCAAAAATTCAGATGGCTTTCGGTGTGGGACGCCTATCAGTTGAGCTTTCACTGTTTAAGAGTGTATTAAGAGGGGGCCTGGTCTAAGCGGGGGCTGGGTTATGATATTTTGAGCGTATATTAAAGGGGCGTTGCTTGTACCGGGGGAGTGGTTTATGACAGGTGATAATTGTAATCCAAACAGACTGACTAATATCTAACAAAAAAACGAATATTTCCATGTATTCCTGCACCTTTTCTTTGCGGCCTGGCTTATTGTTACGTGTGGGTATTTGTTGTGTCATGTATATCACGTGATTCCTTATTTGTCATGTGATCCTGCCATGTGTCTTGTCTTTTGTTTGTTGTTGCTCAGTGTCCACAGCACAGGTGTTCCTCGTCTATGTTTATTAGTCTCCCCAGGTGTTTCTTATTAACCACGCCCCCTTGTTATCTTGTTTAGCTTGTTTGTCTGTGTATTTAAACCCCTGTGTTTCAGTTGTTGGCTGTCGGTTGTTGTTTAATGTTACTTGGTTCCTGTAACTTGCTCTGTCCTGTTCTGAGTTCCCTGGATTACCTGTTTATGTTATTAAAAAAGCTTGCGATTGGATTCACTCTCCGTTTTGTTCCTGATCGGATGTAACAGAACAACCGACCACAAATGAATCCAGCAGCACTGATCTCGCCTGATCTTCCCAGCATGAGCCGGGAGTTTGCTGGAAAGACCGCTGCCTTAGCCCTGAAGAGCCCTGATTTGTTCCAGTTAACCTGGGGGTTTGCTTCACTTGCTGCCTCCTACTCCCTAGAGGATGAGGCGATAAAATTATGTTACCGGCTGGGGGCTCAACCCTAGGGAGCTCCCCGATCTCTCCGGCCTGGATTGGAGAGAGGCACTCTCCAGTTGTCTGGAGAGCTTCAGCCCGTGGTACGCCAGGCCTTCAACACTGGTCCCAGTTCCGGTGGTCCCGAGTCCGGTGGCCCGGAGGAGGAGGAGAAAGGCCTCCTCAAAGACTTGTCCGCCGGCACCACTCTAGCGACCCGTCACTTCTGCCGAGCCAGAGCTTCACGTCAGCCACGTCCAGCCAGAGCTTCACGTCAGCCACGTCCAGCCGGAGCCAAGGCCCTCTTTGCCGCTGTTCCTACCCAGCGCTCAGTCCTCTTCGCCGCTGGTCCTGCCCAGCTCAAGGCCCTCTTCGCCGCTGGTCCTGCCCAGCTCAAGGCCCTCTTTGCCGCTGGTCCCGTCCAGCACTGAGCCTTCGCCGCTGGTCCCGTCCAGCACTGAGCCTTCACCGCTGGCCCCGTCCAGCACAGAGATTGTTCAAGTCACGTCTGCCGATCCAGAGACTGTTCAAGTCACGTCTGCCGATCCAGAGACTGTTCAAGTCACGTCTGCCGATCCAGAGACTGTTCAAGTCACGTCTGCCGATCCAGAGACTGTTCAAGTCACGTCTGCCGATCCAGAGACTGTTCAAGTCACGTCTGCCGATCCAGAGACTGTTCAAGTCACGTCTGCCGATCCAGAGACTGTTCAAGTCACGTCTGCCGATCCAGAGACTGTTCAAGTCACGTCTGCCGATCCAGAGACTGTTCAAGTCACGTCTGCCGATCCAGAGACTGTTCAAGTCACGTCTGCCGATCCAGAGACTGTTCAAGTCACGTCTGCCGAACCAGAGACTGTTCACTTCAATTCCTCCGAGCCAGTGTCTACGGACAAGATGGCCGCCTCTGAGCCAGTATCTACGGAAAAGATGGCCGTCCTGTTCCCGAGCCAGAGTCTGTTCCTGTTCCCGAGCCAGAGTCTGTTCCTGTTCCCGAGCCAGAGTCTGTTCCTGTTCCCGAGCCAGAGTCTGTTCCTGTTCCCGAGCCAGAGTCTGTTCCGTCTGTTCCCGAGCCAGTGTGTGTGCTGTCTGTTCCCGAGCCAGTGTGTGTGCTGTCTGTTCCCGAGCCAGTGTGTGTGCTGTCTGTTCCCGAGCCAGTGTGTGTGCTGTCTGTTCCCGAGCCAGTGTGTGTGCTGTCTGTTCCCGAGCCAGTGTGTGTGCTGTCTGTTCCCGAGCCAGTGTGTGTGCTGTCTGTTCCCGAGCCAGTGTGTGTGCTGTCTGTTCCCGAGCCAGTGTGTGTGATGTCTGTTCCCTAGCCAGTGTGTGTGATGTCTGTTCCCGTGTGGGTTTTTGTTGTGTCTTGTATATCACGTGATTCCTTGTTTGTCATGTGATCCTGCCATGTGTCTTGTCTTTTGTTTGTTGTTGCTCAGTGTCTGCAGGTGTTCCTCGTCTATGTTTATTAGTCTCCCCAGGTGTTTCTTATTAACCACGCCCCCTTGTTATCTTGTTTAGCTTGTTTGTCTGTGTATTTAAACCCCTGTGTTTCAGTTGTTGGCTGTCGGTTGTTGTTTAATGTTACTTGGTTCCTGTAACTATCTCTGTCCTGTTCTGAGTTCCCTGGATTACCTGTTTATGTTATTAAAAAAGCTTGCGATTGGATTCACTCTCCGTTTCGTTCCTGACCGGATGTAACACTTATAAGTAAAGATTATATTTTTTTTAAATATAAAAGTCACAGCGTAATAATTACCCTTCTACACATTGATATTGATGTATTGTAATTAATTTTACGTTTAACACTGACACTGTAAAGTGCTACATTATCTTTATAAAATCCCTCTTAATTAAGAGTCACTAGTCTAATCAGTATTGAGAGATGTATAGTAATGTGATCAATAAAGACTTATGATTAAATGTATTTGAATAATTAATCTGCACACACATACAGACACACACATGAGTTATATATATAGGCTACATTCCAATTACAGTTGGCCTATGCCAGTGTCCTCTGTGACGGCACATTTCGTTAAGATTCAGTGTTGACCTTAAGGGATTTGGTTAGTGCTCTATTTGAAGGGCAGTCATGATCACATTAACTGTCAAATCAAGGGAAATAGGCTCAGAGTCAACAGGATAGCCTACATTTTCCTTTCATTACCAAATTACTTTTTTTCAATACTTCTGGCCAGACCACAAGACAATTTTTCCTGCAAGAGAGCAACAATATGTGCTCAGATTTTTGATTTTCTTTGAATGTCCTCTCTGCTTTCTATAATACTTGTTGCCCCAATTTCCAAATCACAAACACACGCACATGTATTTTGGGTCTATGTATTGAGTTAACCCTTAAACACATACCTCAGGGTTTTAGTGATCCGGGACATCATTCACTAACCTTCTCCTCAGTCATTTTTTGGAGTTAGACATCATCCTTCTTAGTGTTCCTCAATCAATTCATTAATAAACAATTTAACAAGAAAAAATAACACAATTACAAACGAATGCCTGTTTTCCCATACTTTTTTTTTTGCAAATATTGTATAGGGTCACTATTAGCCCAAGGTGTGTAACAGTTTAAGTATATTTTTTTATGCACAACTGAATAAGTGCAATTCACCTTTATTCCACAAGGTGTCAATGTCTGATACACAATGATGAAGTGATGTTTCACTCATAGTCACCACAGGCAGTAAACAAAAGAATAGGAAGTATCATCAGCAAAACTTGAAATGACTCAGTGATTTACTGCAGAGCAAGAATTGAACGCAATCAAATTTTAGTGTCACTGTCACTTGATGGTGGATCTGAAGAATCTGTCAGCGATCAAAATATTGATTTTGAAGATGTTGAAAATTATAGTTTATAATAGCCTAATGTAGAGATCACTTTTTTTTTAACCGACTACCGACAACTTTGATCGGTTAACGTTGATACGGTCAACCATCGGTCGAACGGTCATTGGTTAACATCCCTACTGGGTAATGAGCTCTGATGGGGACAGTGATGATGGTATAAAACATCTGCTCAAACTGAACCCTTTCCCAGCTCCAAAAGGTAACAAAAAATGCTTTATTTTATTCTTCTGTAATTGTTACTCTGATATCAGGAGAGTTTTATATTATCGGGACAGGAAGAGATCCATCTGTGTTAAATATAGATTCGGGTCGCTAAGGACCCGAATATGTAATAATGGTTGTCGAAGCATTCATGCATTTAAAAGTTAATTTCACACAAACTAAAATGATGTTCTTCAGATTATCATCACTGGAAATATTCACGTCTGTGTGGATATTAAGATGCACAATTGCTGAGATTGATATTGCTTTTAAAAACAATTCAATAAACCATTTTATATTGAGTAGCTTATATTAAAGGATTAGTTCATTTAAAAATGAAAATTATGTCATCATTTACTCACCCTCAACGTGCTTCAAATTATCTTTCTTCTGCTGAACACAAAAGAAGATATTTTGAACGTCAGTAACCAGACAGTTGATGGGCCACATTGACTTCCATATTTTTTTTTCTTTCCTACTAAGGAAGTCAATGTGATCCATTGTCTTCTTTTGTGTTCAGCAGAAGAATGAAATTCATACAGGTTTGGAACAACTTGAGGGTGAGTAAATGATGAAAGAGTTTTTAATTTTAAGTGAACTATTCATTTAAGTCACAATTTGACCAGTAAATTTGCCTATTTTTTACCCACCAACAAATATGTTTACAAACGAAGTCAGAATCAGCCATCATTTCTCCAGACAACACACTGTAGTGGCATTCCTGAATGAATCATTGAGTCAGTTATAAGCACACCATGCATCACAATTTACATGCTACTGTGTGTGTGTGTGTGTGTGTGTGTGTGTGTGTGTGTGTGTGTGTGTGTGTGTGTGTGTGTGTGTGTGTGTGTGTGTGTGTGTGTGCCCAGGGAATCCCCAGTGAATATATCTAGTACTATATATCATAATATTCTTTAGATATTAAGATAATATATATATATATATATATATATATATATATATATATATATATATATATATATATATATATATATATATATATATATATATATATATCTTAATATCTATATATACCGGCAACTCCAGTGTAAAATGCTGACTTGGCCCTTTGCATTTTTAAACTGATCACTCAGCTGCATCTTCCAGTCATGTTTATGTGTTTGTGACCTCACTCCAAGATGTGCCTAAAGAGTGGCTTGTGTTGGAAAACTGTTTTCAAACCATTGGATGTGAAGTAAATTTACTTTGATCACAGCCTTAACAGATTTCATCTGTGAAAAGTGATGCTTCATACTGTTGCCCAATAACAACCTAAATAGGAATGTTTACTGGATGAAAATATAAACTATACATCTGAAAGGGGGTAAAATGCTGGCTGATGATAGTTTTGTAAGCTCTCTCTCTCCCTCCACAAAAATGCATAAATAACATCCTCAACATGAAAGATGTTTACATAGTATACAAAGTGTGAGCCACTTGTTTGTGCAAGAGTTGCTGCCACAATTCTATCATGTTGCCATATGGTTTCTTAAGTGTTTTGGGAGTTTGTTAGGTGATTGCTATGTTTTTTTTCTTGTTTTTTTTCTTGCTTAAAAAAAAGTAATAGAAGATCTCTGCTCAATTTGGATGCATGATATATCAATACCATATTGGTTATCGGCTGATATTAATAATATAAGTTATATTTGATATATGTATATTTCAATCACAACAACTCTCTGAATAGTTTAGCATGTTATTGAATATGGCAATGTATTTGGTCTTGGCGGACTAGATCTGCTATGCTGCTGCTGCAGAGCAAGTATGGACTTGCAAATGCTAATAGATACACAGACACACTGCTGTGAGCATGTAAGATCTGCTGCTGCTGAATGAACAGACATACATAAATCCTGTAGCAGATTTAGGCAGGTGGAGCTTGGGGAGGTGAAGGGGTTCAGAGGAACTCGGATAGTTTTTTAATTGTACATGCTCATTTCCCCTAGCTTTGCCATCGTCTAACACTCATATAGTATTATTTAAAAACCATAATACTGTGCTAAAGCTAAAACTCTTAAATCTTAAAATGAATTTTCATTTTTCATACTGTTAATAAAGTTAAATAAAGTTTAAAGTTGATAAAGTGTAAACTCACTTTTAGAATTAAATTTTTTAGTGTATTTAATCTGCTTTTTACTGTTTTAAATAGTGTACAATTTAGGGGTATATTGGACATCTCAAGCTACAAAGGTCACTGAAATACCTGAAAAGATTCAAAGCTTCAACCTTGCTTTTTGTGTGAGTATTTCATAGTAAAAGAACACCATGATAACAACCAATCTGAGAGGAGAGCTCTCCACATGTCATGTTTTTCTGCGCTTTAATGCAAAGATTTCATTAGATTCGGTATATTGATTTAGACAAGCTACATCCTGCTCACGGTGAGAGCTCATTTCAGAGAGAAACGTGACTGCTGGTGAAAAGGGAAAAGAAACAATCATACGAGGGCTTTCTTAAGCACTACCACACCACTTTAAGACCTCATCTTCCATCAGCGATCATCAATGCCCTTCATCTGACAGGTGGATCTTCATAAATAGTAGGACCTCAAAACCTAGCAGCCTCTCACTCTCTCTCTCTCTCTCTCTCTCTCTCTCTCTCTCTCTCTCTCTCTCTCTCTCCCTGTCTCTCTCTCTCTCTCTATCTGTTTCTCTTTCTATTTTGCAATATGAAATAGTCCATTATCTGCTCTCAGGGCTAATTGGTGTATTAACACCATGCTGTGGGTGACAGAGGGAGCAGGGGAGACGCTGGATGAATATGGATGAGAGAGAGTCAGAGCGTTCGTGTGCACATGAGAGAAAGACTGGGGGAGGGAATTGTGCAGAAAGAGTGAAAATGGGAGGCCAAGGTAAATCTTTTCAGCAACACAAGTGGTTGAGAGGTGGATGGCGAAATGAGTGGTGGTGGGGAGGAGAAAAAAAAAGTCCAGTAATGGCTGCTTTTTTTCCCAGGCAGCCTTCTCTCTATCCTTCTCTATTCCTCTCTCACCGACGTTGCCCATCAGCCCAATTATCCACTTTCCGTGGCGCCAGTGCCAGCATATGGAAATGCAAATTGCACAGAGAAATGTTTTCCTTTTTTCAAAAGGAGTAGAAGGTAAGTAGCTCTCGAGGATGGGGGGGAGACAGAGGAAGTCAATGCGTTGGTGGGAAGTACAGATCTGGATGCTATGCGTCACCCTCCACATGTATTCCCAAGCGTTCGAGTTGCGATAAACGATCGCTTCCTTGCACGTGGATGCACTCCGACACAAGCCCTGCACGATCCGCGCTTTTTTTCTCCGCATCTTCTTCATATCCCTGCATCTCTCCCGTGCAAAAGCCCTCAGGCTGCCAAGTTAGCATGCAGCTTCTAACACTTTAGGTTTACCGATCAAAGGTCCATTTCTGTTCCCCTGTGCACGACATTGAGTCATGTGGCGTATGATTATTCCGATAAGCAGCTGATATCCTCCAGGGTGCGAAGGATCAAATAAGAAGCTTTGTTGTGTTCATTATGCACACTCTCTCCAGTCACCTCTCCTCATGGCTCCTCAGGAGAGCGCCGCAAAGTCGGCTCCTCGAATCCACCGCATGCTCAATTATTTTCAATTATACCCATTGGCCTCCCTTGTATCTTTTCCCGTAACTTAATTGTGATCTGAAATGACTTGTTGATTGACAGCAGAAGGCAATTGGAGGCGGGAGAGATGGCGGCCCCTCTGGTAATTATCACAGATTGGTGTCAAGCACACATATTCCACAACTCCCTCTCCATCCGACAACAGCCTTCTGCGTCAGAGCAATCACTCAGATGGGGCCGAGGATGTCACAGATGGCGATATTGTAGTCATTTTTAAGACAGGAAAAACTCACGGATGGTGTGTTAACTGCAGCAGTTTCTTGTAATGCAAGATATAGTAGGGCTGGTAGGGGTTTCCCCTGTAATTTTACGCTTAACTGTCTTTGAAGCCTAGATGACCTTGGTTGTTATGAATCTTTGTGAATTACATAAACAGCGGTTAAGAGGAGCTCCATAAAGACGTTTTAATCCAGGATTATCAGGGGGCCTCATTTCAAAGGTGATGTACTACGCTTACTCATCTTTCTCAGCTCCATGTACTAGAGAGCAGCAACCAGAGCCATGTCTTGGTCATTGAGATATCTTATATCTCTGTAAAGAGGTGTATTTAAGTTTTTGAGCTACTGGCAGCTCTGCAATGTACTCATTTTCAGGACCACGGATAGCGCAGCAGTCATAGTAAGTTATTTCAGCACCATGGACAGCACACACTGACAGTGCATTCAACACAAATTGCATTTACACTAGGATTTTTTAAGCAGTGCAAAAAATGCTATACTTCATCTCATCTGATTATTTTCACTTTTTATATATTTAGTATCAGTGCATAAACAGCTTCACATTAGTTACTGTAAACCCTTAAAGACAGTGCCCTATATAGCCAAACGTGATAGCACACAACACGTGATTGAAGATATCTTGTCCATGTTAATAAGAGCTAGCCATAACAGCAATACGTGACATAATGTACAAACGGTGTCTTCAATGACAATGATAATCTCAGGTGCCCATTAAGTGCATTTTATAATCTTAAAAGGGTTAATTTTAGTATGCATATCACTGTGCGCGACTTTAATAGCCATAATGAGAGCGACAATAGGTTATTCACCCCAGATCTTCAAACTTAATTAAATAAAACAAGAATGTTCAAACTGTCAACTCTGTGTTAACAAACAAGTGTATTCCAGGACAAAGATTGTAAAGTTGAAATGGTTTAATATCTATTAATTTGATTATGTACTATTTATTTGAGCATGCTTTTGTAAAGAGATTCTGCCCACAAGCTCCACTGATTGGCTGTGATTTGTGATTGACTTTGATGTGTCTTGTGTGGAAAGACAAATTGCTTCTTGCTGTAGTTTTATAACTCTACAGTAATACAATAATGCTACAAACGAAGACCCAAAACAGCTTATCCAATCCCGATTGGATAAGCTACATTTAAAACTGCATTTACTAAGCACAATCATAATTATAACTTCGGTTCTCATTGTCCATAAAAACATGCCTTTTGGGACACATCTCATCTTCTCAGTATACAGTATATGACATGGTATCTAAAAAACCCACAGGACGATACATTCTACCATTGCGCAATATGTTGTTCCAAGCCAATCAATCTATGACATTTAGATCCTACAGACGTCCAACAAGTTATTCATGATTTTTGGTCACACTTTATATTAGGTGGCCTTAAAGACCCTCTCTAGTCAATCATTTTATCCCTTAAAACTCATCTTTGATAATCAAAATTACATATGTAAATGTTTTTTTCCTGTGATAATAATTTCCTCATGCTTAAAATAGCTTGAATATAACTCTCCACCCTCGCGTCAGTTAATATATGTGCGCTATGAATATGCAAATGAGTCCCCGCCTCCACTCACTTAGACCAGCTCGGTCTACCTGATCAACTCAGTATTAAACGCTACACAATGGCGAGTTGAAATATTGGTTTAATTCAGCCATATATGTTTGAACCAGAAACTGATTTCTAAGAAGAACAGGAAGAGCAAATTATACAGGCTCGTCTACAAGCCTGCATATCAGAACGGTAATGCGTTTTATGAATCGCTCTCTACAACATCAAACCATGTTCCCGTTCGCCATCTCAGATTAAGACAGCTGCCTTCTAACAATCAGTATCCTTGGAAATGCTCACAGAAACATCATAGAAACATCATAAAAGGTCAGTGGAGAAAAGTCCCGCTCCGTATGTTGACGGGATTGGCTACATGTTTGTGACGTAGAGAACAGGGGCACTTTCAAAGCGCGTTTTTGAGACTGTCTTTGGTTCACTGCAGTTTTAAGGGGAAAATACTCAACAATGGTGTTGACTGATGAATTTGCACATGGTTTGTCGTAAATCATATTAAAAACATCACATAGACATGTAAACAACAACAAAAAAAACACGCGTTGTATGCAGTTTAGTGTTACTGCGTCTTTACAACCCGCCGTTTCAGAACCGCGGACAGCACCCCGGAATGCTCTCGACCACACATGATGTAACCGTTTGCTCTTTTCCTCATGCACACCGTGATCTCATAAGTGAGTGAGTGCTGGAATGTAAGTGTCCAATATTAGCAGATTAGACAGGCAAAGAATATTGAGCAAACAAAGACCCGGCGGAGACAACGACGTGGGTGGTCTCGGCGGGGTAAAGAAGCAGGAAAGCGTGCAAAATATAATATAAAGGAGAGAAGTTATAGAGGAGAGAGAACTCACAGTCCGGCTGGCTCCATGTCTCCACTAACACACATCCAATTATAAAGTCTAGCAGCAGCTTAACTGGCTGCCACGAGCTGGTGAGGAGCCAGTGTTGTATGCAATCATCAGTCCATAGGGTCACTCTGATTCGCCTGACAACACCCACACCCTGCCACTGAGCTGCCTAAATGAGCAGCGGCAACAGAAAGCCCCTCTAATGTCATTAAGGGCCTAATGAGTTTTAATTGGGAGGAGATCTTAACTTGGAGCCCTAATTGCATCTGATTAAAGACAATATTAGTTTTACTGCTGGTAAATTGGTCGGGGATGAGAACAGAGACGGTTTTAGTGGGATCAATGTGGTCCTACTGGAAATATTGTTGAAAGACATGAATTGAAGCAGACACCCAGGCCGGAGAGTGGGATGAGAAATGAAGACGGCATGAGTAAGTCTGGAATCTCTCACAATTCTTTACATTGATGTGAAAAAATGGCAACACTTTACAATAAGCTTTTATTTGTTAACATTAGTTATCATGCACTAAAAGTAAACAATCCTTCAACAGCATTTATTAATCTTAATCAATGGTAACACATTTATAAATACATTCTTAAAATCTTAAGTTGTATTTGTTCATTATTTTTTAATGAAACGGAAGTTGCGATCTTCTGCATATCTTCTTGAACAGGATAAAATGTTGGGTGGGACATTGGTATTTTGTCCATGGGGAATTGAAGGTTGTGGTTTGCTATTGGTGGGTGTCATGTGAGAGACAGGCTGATCCCGCCTTAAAAAAAGCATATCATCATAGAAGTGAAGAGATGTGGTTGCAAGAGGGAGGGGAAGTTATTACATAGTCAATTACGGATAAATAATTTATAATAAATACTGCAATATTCCATGAAAAAAACAAGAATTGTCCGTTTTGATTTCATTAGTGAATTTACTGCACTGTGAGCTAACATGAACAAACAATGAACAATTAGATTTTTTACTAACTGATTAACAATTGCTTCAAAAAATATATTGCTAATTGTTAGTTATCGAATGTTAACAAATGAGACCTTATTGCCAGAGAATATAATAATTCTCCATTTACTTGCCTCTTTCATGTCTCATCGAGCCGTTTAGCTCACTAATTTTTCACATATTTGTCTTTCCATGCATGCTGTCAGAACAGCAAAGCTTTGCATTTCCATAGTGCAATTGTTTCGACTGAATGGGGTCAAACGGAAAGACCTCCCTTTTAAAAAGAGACAAGTTTCAGATACAACTCTGTTTCGTTCTGGTGAATCGCATCAATGAATTGCTTTAAGTGACTGAATAAAAATAAAAAAACACAGCAGACCTAAGTGATGGCCTTAAATGCATGCCCACTCTAATATCCATTCAGCCAAACAATGGTCTACTTCGCCTCATCATGTCAAACACTCGAGCTATTAACTCTGCCTGCTAGAGAAGCGACCTGTGGAATGGATGGAGTATGATGGGGATAATCACAGGCCGGATTTAGAGCTGTCTCTCAAACATTTGTCCGCTGTCGGGGTCAAGTACAACAAGCTGATTCCAATCTGCTCCGTACCCGAACAACACATCCAGACTTCATAACTCACCTTGTGACAGCTGCACTTGAGATTAGCCAACACTTAGACACACGAGAACTGACAGATCCTCATAATCCCCACGTCTTCCGTGTGCTGAGTGCATTTGTGGTGAATTGCTGTGGATCTGTGATGATTGGAAGCTAGGCATCGGAGACCGAGGTAAATTACGCCGACACCAGACGATGTTTCCTCTCATTTTAGAAATGATGCACTTTCTTAATTGCCATCCTCACCTGACCAATTGGAAGATTTCTTTTATTTTTCCAAACAACCTCTTCTGGCCGAAAAATTAGTGTCTAAATGAGCTCAGTGTGTCCCCTGAAGCGTTCAGAAGCACCTTGCTACATGTTTCGCTAATACACCAATTAGTCATGAGCTACAATTAGTGAAGAAGTAAGACCCCCCAAAGCACATGTCCATAAGCAGTAAACGCTTTAATCTCTCAGCTTTACGGCAATCTTCGCTTCTTCACTTCACTCGTCTTCCACTGCACGCTCGATCCCACCTGCGTGGTGCATATTAGGGGGGCGCAGAAGAATTGTGCTGGCGTGTGGAAGAATGTGTCTACGTTTGCAGGTCGGTGTCTGTATTTAAGTGGGTTGGGACAGGCTGATCGGGCTAGATGAGTAGCGTGTATCAAGAGACATGAAAAGTCAGGGAAGCAGAAATGGGTTTAAAACTTACAAGCTAAAACACACTCAAAGTGCAAATGTAGCGTGACGGCCGTATCTGATTTCCCCACAACTGCTTCACTTCTTTTGCTACTAAAGGAAAACCAGTGAACCCTAATAAACGGGGATCCGGCGTCACTTTAAATGAACTGGTGTTGCTCACAATGAAAATCTGTCGGTTTGTCCAATTTTTGGTGGAGCAGTATTTTTGCCATCCAATCTGTGCATTACCAGACCAAACTCACTGTGTTGTGTAAATAATTGTGTGTGAGAGCAGTTTTGTGAATATTCAAGGCTATTACATCAGCAAGTGGTTCTCAGTTTTTCTCAGGCTCACTGGGAAAACGTGGCTCTACCTACATTTTTTGCAAAACTGAAAAAAACTTACATACAATTAACTGCAATTTCCAACTGAAATGAACACCAGAGACAATAAAACACCAACAACTATTTATTTTCAAACTGATTTTAATTGCATGGGCATATTATCAATTATTAAAGATTTATTTTCGCACGATTCTTTGCACAATACTATGATTATGTGATGCAAACATCAAAATGTCTTAGTTAACAAATCATGCAGTAAAAGTGTTTTGAGCTCATAACAGCTTAAAACACTTTTACTATACTGCATGATTTGTAAACGTATACATTTTTAATAATTGTATTGCTTTTCTGATGTAGTAAACTTGTTTGGTAGCTCAATTTGTACAACATTGCACTTATGATGTGGAGAGATAAAAAAAGAATTGTAGAAGCAAGCTAAAATGGCATGGTTGATTCAGCAGATGCATTTTTTGCCCTGTTTACAGCTGGTATTAAGATGCGTTTTGGTCGATCAAATCACAAATAGACGAGGGAAACACATTCCCGTTTACACCTGGTCTCTTTTGTCCATTTTCAAACACTTCTGTCCTGATTTCTTCGAGAGGAAGATCTATGGGTGGGTAAACAAATGGGCTTTTTCAGATCTTTTGATCTAATGGAGAAAATAAGCTTGTGCAAATGCATGGACTTTTTAAGATCCTCCAATCTAATGGACAAAATAAGCTTGCGAAATTTACATATGAACGCAGCCGGAGATGACAGAAAAAACATAAGGAGAGTATCAGGTTTCATTTCTGCTCTGACAACTGCAAGACACTGTGAGTGTATGTATTTATCGTCAGCCACTTTCGATCTGATCGACGAAAACACATCTTAATACAAAATGTTAACAGGGACTTTATCTCACGTTAACACTATCAGTTGTGTTTAGGGTGAAGTTTAGTTTAGGTGGTATTATATTTTCAAATGCTATAGCGCATTAACCTTTTGGTCACTATGGTTTTGCCAAGTAAGACATAACATATTTTGTTGATCCTGGAACAACATTCCCATCCTAAAATGTATTCCTAACCTTATCCATACCCCTAAACCTAACCCTACCATTGTTTTTTTCCGGTAACACTTTACAATACGGGTGCACTAATATGCATTAATTCATACTTAACTAATACACAGATAATCATGAGTTAATGTATGACAAATGAAGAACTAAACCATTAATTAATTATTAGTGCATCAGCAACTAATAAAGAGTCTATATGATTAATAGATTAAGTAATACATGAATTGCTATTAATTAAACGTGTCATCATGTATTAATTCCTTAATAACATATTTTATTAACTAATAGTGTAAATTAATGTGTTAATTACCACAATTAGTCAAAGCTATGCACTTCAACTTCCAGTTGTCTGCTTTAATTAATCATTAGCAAATGATTTGCAAATCTATCATTATGTTATGACTTTACTTGTTGAGGCACATGACTATTAACTAATTGTTAAGTAATATGTCATTTTGGTTTTGACATCCACACTATGGATTTCAATTTCCCGCCTTTTACAACCGGGATTCACTGTGCCAGATGAACCACCGCATCCAACAGTTCATGGCACAGGAGAGTGTCAAGTTAAGCTTGAGCTCGAGGATTTAAAGGCAGAACACTGAGAATATGTGGCCGGGCTCTGCTATTTCATAACACTGTGTCTAGACCAGATAAAGACACTAGAACCCATTATAATCAGTGATACAACACTGGATGCGACACAATGCTACACGACACAACAAAACCCCGACAGTAAACTGATGCCTTACTCTATTTCTGATGTACTCCGAGCTCTTGCGCTACTTCTGTTATGAAGGACAAATGGACTTGCAATGGTCTGTCATGTCCAGTGTAGACAGCTGTAACGGTCTCGTCCAGTTTATACACGGTGTAACGGCATCAGTATTTCAGATTCTGGTGTGCTGATATTTGTGTGCGGCCCAACTTACCCATCCTTCAAACACTCTCTGACATTACACTCATTTCATGTGCAACTGTCAAAACCCATAAGCATAATGACATATTACTTAACAATTAGTTAATATTCATGTGCCTCAACAAGTAAAGTCATAACATAATGATAGATTTGCAAATCATTAGCTAATGATTAATTAAAGCAGACTGGAAGTTGAAGTGCATAGTGTTGACTAATTGTGGTAATTAACACAGTAATTTACACTATTAGTTAATAAAATATGTTATTAAGGAATTAATAAATGATGACACGTTTAATTAATAGCAATTCATGTATTACTTAATCTATTAATCATATAGACTCTTTATTAGTTGCTGATGCAGTAATAATTAATTAATGGTTTAGTTCTTCATGAGTCGTACATTAACTCATGATTATCTGTGCATTAGTTAAGTATGAATTAATGCTTATTAGTGCACCCGTATTGTAAGTGTTACCGTTTTTTCCTAACATCGGAGGGAAATTATGGTGAATAACACTGAGGTAGAAGCACTTTGTCCATGGCTGTAAGCCTAGACTGTAAACTGTAAATCTCTTCGGTTTGTTTTTATCTACTGTTTCTTTCCTCGCAACGATTCAGTCAAAGCATGTGAAAATCAATGTGCATGGATCACGTTTTACATGTTCTGGAACTGTAATATAGGTTGTGTTATACATTTACATGCAGATTAGTGATAAACTGTAAATCAATCCAATGTTAATTGGCTACTATTTGCCCATTTTGATATTGTAAGCATTAATTAATGCATAAACATTACTGGGTGAACAGGTAGAAGAAGTGGTACTTCCTCTTGTGATCAGCTTTATTGTCTACTCCCAACATGGTCCATTTCTATATATTTAGTGTATTTTGAGTCAATATTGTGTAAAATAAGAGTACATTTTAATTATGCACTTTTTCTTATGTAGCAATATAGATAATTTGTTTAATTGTATTGTGTATCACACTATTTTTGGTCACCCTGCTCTCTAGATATTGGCATCGGCGTCAGCATCAGCATCAGCATCAGCATCAATATCAGCATCAGCATCAGCTATTGATAAACATACACTGTGATATCAGTTCTTGTTAAACACCGATTTTTAAATTTATATCACATATTCAAAAGGTGTTTGGAGGATGAACAGGACATGATGTACCTGCTGTACTGTATGTGTCCTCAGACTGATCATATTTGATTTGATATACATTTAAAATGCTATTTAGTAATTAAATGACCCTCTAGGTCATGTAAAGGCCAATTCACACCGCATCGACTGATGCCAACCAACGCGGATAATCACCAGATTACAGTACGTAAATTCTCAGACATTCCATGACCCAACGAAAAAGACTTTATACAAAGATGACACAGTCATATTACTATGAATGGGAGAAAGTGTGACACACAATATAATAAGTCCCGCCTTCTAAATTAAAAGAGCCAATCACCGATTGGTAAAGTCATTGCGTCACTGCAGCTGCCGTTAGAAGCTCCATTTGCAATAGAAACAGTCAGTGTTCTGAGACAGTGTTCTGCACATGTGCATTGGCTGCTCCAGCCTGAAAAATGCAGTTATTTTTGTCATGATTTGAGCGTTTAGAAACAAAATTTATGAGACGGTTGATGTCAAATTTCATTGGTGATTTCACATATGAATTTTAATCGTGATGTTTCCCCATTCAAATAAATAGGAGCTGCACTTGCATGACTGAAATAGCTGCCCGAGAGGCATTTCAAAGATGGCCGCCGACTGAAATGACTTGCCTTTTTAAGGGACTTTGCCCAACGAGCACCGATTCAGGATGTTCAACAGATGGATGTGTTGGATGTGGCAACAGATACCGACAGGAGTAACACGCTGATCCGACATAACCCCGACGAAGTGTCTGTAGCCGTCTGTCAGTGAAGTGTGAATTGGCCTTAATTAGTCATTAACTTATATATTTAGTAGGCTTTTTGCAGTTGCAATCATTGTTGATCTATGCCGTGTTCGGCCACACCCACAAAAACAAATTGTTTTCCATGTGCATGCACTCGCATACACAAAGTTCAGATTTATACTCTCGGGCAGATGGTTTTAATAGTTTTAATGTTCTGGTCTGTCTGCGTGTGTGTGTGTGTGTGTGTGTGTGTGTGTGTGTGTGTGTGTGTGTGTGTGTGTGTGTGTGTGTGTGTATGTGTGTGTGTGTGTGTGTGTGTGTGTGTGTGTGCTTTGCGTCCACTCGGGGACAGCAGCAGTAGTGCTAATGATATTAAGCCAGGGACAGATCTGCTCCATGTCTGCAGGCCTGCCAGTCAGCTGGTCTGGCCCCTCAACCACTCTCCACTAACCCCATCCTACTCTCTACCAGAGACAGGAAGAGAAATCTAATAAATAAATGAGAGGATGCACAAGGAAAAAAATATATAAATTACGTCCTCGCTTCTCGTAAATCATGTTCCCAACTTCCAGTAGACAGGAGGGCGGAGCCTGGGAGTGGAGGAGACGAGAGGAGAGATCACGAGAGGAGGAGGAGAGAGAGAGAGTGTGTGTGCTCGGGAGAGACAGAGAGTGCGGGAAGCGCCTCCATCCTTCCCTCAGCCGGGGTAGCTCTCGAGACTTGGCGTCGAGGTGTTTTTAATTGATTTTTGATTAGCCAGACATGGGGGGTGTCCATTAGCAGGGGAGGGATAAAACCAGAACAAAAAAAAAAGAGAGAGGGAGAGAGAAAGAGAGAGATACACTGAGTATGAATAAATAGAGGGCCGTTTGTGAAAAGCATGATACCGAAGCATCCTACATTTCTTTCACTTTGTCTTTCACACTCCGCTTAATTGACTGTAATATTTTACTTAATTAGTTGCAATTAACCTCAAGTTCAAGATACTCAGCGGCTGATGAAGAAGGTGAGAACTTCTCTCAAATATCTTCATGGCAAATTGGGTGAACATCAGATCACACACACACACACACACACACACACACACACACACACACACACACACACACACACACACACACACACACACACACACACACACACACACACACACACACACACACACACACACACACACGTTTACAGGAATCCACAAAAGTGAAACACTATTCAATAAACAGGAAACCAACATGCTAATGCAGTGGTTCTTAACTGACGGGTCACCACACAAAAATGGGTCGCAGGTCTGTTCTGTTCTGTACAGAAATGTTAAAAGCACATAATAGAGAAAAAGAAACTGAATAAACGTGCATAGTTAGCAAAAAATAAACTAGCTAATCAAGTTTTAAAATGGAGCAGAAAACACGTTTAGTGTCTTTTGTTGTTGTCAAACGCTCTGCGTCCTATTAAATTCTACAGAATGCATCCTCTTTGCAGAGGCTATTCTATGACAGTTTGTGTAACGTTTTATTGCATTGGTTGTTGTATGTATCTCAGCAGTTCAGAAATGAGTGGCGCTGACCACTCATACATACAAACATTTTAAAATTATTATGTATTTAAAATTACACAGGAAAAACAATCCACTTAAATCACGACAACAGAAGAAAAACATAAAAAAAATATCCAGATAAGAGAGCAGTTATTAAAAAGTATGATACTTATCAGACTTTTTAATAACTGCTCTCTTATCTAGATATTTTGATACTAACATAATTTGGTCTTGTTTTGATCAGCTTGTTTTTTTTTCAAAGAAATATGCTTTACTGGTTAATTAAGCAAGCTAAAAAATATTCTGACTCTAAAATCTGATTGTAAGTGCCACATTCAATGATGTTTCATCGTAGCTGATATACACAAACCAATGACTGTGTGTTTGTGACATAAAAGACAATAATTATCTATCATGCAGTGCACCAACATGACACATACACACTTATTCGCTTCAGAAAACAAGGACAACAACACACATGAACACATGTGAACTCAGGCAGAAAACAGACTTTACTTCAGGTGTGAATGGATCTATTCCAGCGGTATAGTGGGAGAAAAGGGGTTCATCATTGTCATCTGTCTTTAAGGATAAATCTGAAGTACTGCACTCCATCTCTTTACACTTATTTGCACTTCCTCTCTACCAAACAAGGTGTTACTGATCCATGCAGCACAGGCGACTGGGACAGCATGTAACCTTTCAATACACGGCCCCATCCTTCCATCAACATTGAACACAGACTGCCTAGCATGCTCAAATTACACAGTCGTACACAATCGTACCGGGAGCGAGGGAGAGATAGAAATCAGGGAAAAACAGGACAGGACAGAGGTGGGGATACAAGAAATGAGAGGTTAGCTGAGGTGTTTCGAGCCTTTCAGTACTGGGGCACAACGTGCGCATTAGGTAAAAATGTGTGCACTTATTTTTATAAAACAAAACATAAGTTTCACTTAAAGTGCCCCGTTATGCTTTTTTCTAATAATATCTTTCATGCAGTGTGTAATATAGCTGTTTGTGAATGTAAAAGGTCTGCAAAGTTTTAATGATAAAAGTGCACAGCAAATAATTGTTAACTAAAATAAAGAATGAATTACTAGACAGAGATTAAAGTGGAAAAGATAACATTTATCATATAAGTTTACATCTACTAGCTACATCACGTAATAGCTAGGCATGGAAGAGATAACATGTATTAAATAGTTTTACATCAACAGCAGATATCCTAATAGCTAGTCATGGAAGAAATATCATGTATTAAATAACATTACAATATTTATCCTAAATGTTGTACATTTTATCATCAAGTGTTTATTGTATTAATTACTCATGACATAAATTTTCAAAAAATGTCTACCTTATTTTCAGGTACTGCAACTACAAGCTGATTATCAACTTGGATAACCACTTGAATGGTATGCTTTTAGTATTAATAATGACACAAGGTGTGATTACTGTATGCATTTTACCTAGCCTCATCTAGTTACACTTTTTTTTAAGTGCCTCATAAATGTAAATCCTCATTTATTAGACTGTGGCGGGAACTAATAATTTTACTACACTGTTTACAACTCTGCTAATCTGTTTCCCAGGTAATCCCAGATCGTCAACCCTGCTGTAAGACATCTTCTTGACCTGATCTGACTAAGCCCGACTCATCTATTCTGCTAAAACAATGAAAATGCCCTTTGTTTTTCACGGTTCATCATAAAACCCGTTTTGATGTTTTGCTCATCTGATTGGAGCACATTTTCAGTCACTATATGTTGAAAAATGTGCCTACTAGATTGCTGTGACTATAGAACCCTTTTATTAGTTTACCTTGACTAAAATGCCAATTAAGACACAGGGCTATGTCTGGCCTTTCACTTTATACATGCATGGTTTACATGGGCAGGGTTTGTTAATATGATATGTTAAATGTTCTACAATTATATATATATATTACTACTAAAGCCTGCTTGACCAAAATAGTTGAATTGTCATTAAGTTATAAAGATAGTCATGCTAAGATAATACATATTCAACTTTTATAAGAATAAATATATAATAATTAACTTAATATATATGTTATTACATTATATAATTATATATGTATGTTTTTTCACTATTTCTGAGATGTAAATATCAATAATTTATGTTTGGGGTTAAAAAGGATTCTAAGCATTTATACCATGATTTATCCAAACGTATGAGGTCAAACAATCAGAATCAGAATCAGAATCAGAATCAGAATCAGAAAGAGCTTTATTGCCAAGTGTGCTTGCACACACAAGGAATTTGTTTTGGTATTGAGGCTTCCAGTGGACATATACAAATACAACATGAAACATAATACTACAAATTATAAGAATAAAAAATAAGAATATATGAGAATAAAACTATCACAGTTGGGTTTAGTCAGAATAGACATTTTCAGATTTACAGATTACAACTAGAAACAACTACACTTAACCACTATAAAGCTGCCTTACAAACCTTCAACTTCCTGTACTGTCTTATTTCTTCTTGCAGGCTCTCTCAATATTTATTTTGTTAGCGTACTGCATGTAGCAATCTCTATGGTAGCCAACATGAACTGTCACATCTGGAATGTGGCCTTCTGTGATTTCATATTTTTCCACAGCTTTTTGGGGGATTTGTATTGTAAAAAAAGCTTTTGTATTTAAATTCACCCACTCTAAAGAGCATTGTACAAACTTGATCCAACTTGTTAGTGAAAAGGGTATGATGTTAGTTGATGTACAGCTAGTAACATGCACACAACACTCCATATCCAAGATAAAGTGTCTTTTATGTTAGATATATAAATATAGGCCTACAATACAACATTACCGCTATATAACTCCCGCCCCTTTCGGGGTCCTAGCCTGGCTGTCTGCGATTGGTTAGTATTTTTAATGACGTTAAAAACTACACTCGGATTGGTTCAGCTACTAGAGCTGTCTCGCGATTTGCCTAAGAAGATTGACAATCAAAACATACGTTTGTGAAAATATATGATCAAAACAGAATTGCCAACAAATTTTATTTGACTACATATAATGACTTAATATCGTACATAAAAGAAGCGTATACTCTATCGATGGAGATCGATCAACAACACGAAAAACGCGTTCGGCCCACCGTCTATTGTTTGTATCATTGTGTAGCAAGTGCTGAATAAGATCTGGAGCTAAAATTCAGATATGGTAATGAGAGTATGGTTTCAGACTGGGCCATCTGACCAATCAGACCAGAGTGGACCAATCACAATAGAGTGTGCCATCCGACCAATCAGAGCAGAGTGGACCAATCACAATAGAGTGTGCCATCTGACCAATCAGAGCAGAGTGGATCAATCACAACAAACTGGGCCATCTGACCAAGCAGAGCAGAATAGACCAATCACAACAGAGTGGGCCATCTGACCAATCAGAGCAGAGTAGACCAATCACAATATATTTGCTAATCTGACCAATCAGAGCAGAGTGGACCAAACGTAACAGACTTGGTCATCTGACCAATCAGAGTAGACCAATCACAATATATTTGCTAATCTGACCAATCAGAGCAGAGTGGACCAAACGTAACAGACTTGGTCATCTGACCAATCAGAGTAGAATAGACCAATCATAACGGACTTGGTCATCTGACCAGTACTGTCAATAAAGAAATTAAAAAATAATGGCACATTTTTCTGAAAATAAATGTGATTAATCACACCTTACATTAAAGATTTAATCAATTTCACATTTAATCTCCAAATGAATGCAGAAACAACATAAAGACTGATTTTTATTTTAAATATGTGTTTAACCCTTAAATGCATACCTCAGGTATTTAGTGACCCGTTATTTACTACCCTCCTCCTCATTCAGATTTAAAAGTTAGACATCAACCATCTTAGTATTCTTCAATCAATTCATTATAAACAATATAACAAGAAAAAAATCAATTTTCTTTTTTGTAAAAATTGTCTAGGGTTGCTAACAAACCGAGATGTGTAACAGTGTAAGTACATTTTTTTTCTGCACAACAATAATTGAATCTTTGATTACTGAAAAAAGTGCAATTCATTCATGCATTTAAGTCCCATGAGTGAAGGCCAGTGTCACCGATGATAATACTGCAACTGATGTCTCCATTCAATTAATTTTTTCCCCTCAACTTTAGCCATTAATCATAATAATTCAACATTACAGTATAATTCAAAGCTATAATTTTTTTACATTTAATAGACTTTTAAAAAATCTTTACATTTAAGTGAACTTAAAACAATCTTCACATAAACACATTATAATAAATGTCACATTTAGATGTACCTTTAATGTAGCGGTGCTCAACGCCAAGGATTTCACAGCACTCTGAGAAAATGGACAGGAAAAAAAAAAAACATGAAGTAAAGGCAAAGAGCAGCAGGTTTTTAAATCATGCACATTTATCGCAAATGCTGGGGGTGGGGGCCACTTTTCAAGCCTGAAACAGTTGAGAAAGTGAGTCGCCAATGAGAAAGGACTTTGATGGACAGAAGGAGACAACGCAGGCTGGCTTTTGATGGATGGCGACACGGTTAGTAAATATACAAGGACCCAACCCCTCCCCTTTGTCCCTGCTGCCTCAGCACCAGCCAAACCATGTGCCTCCCTCCTCCACTCCAGAAAGGTTAAGTCACGACAATATTGCCCCGGATCATGAAAATATTAGCAATACTTCTTTCCCTGCCACCCAGGGCAAACCCATCCATCTTCCCACCGGAGACGCCAAAGAAAGGAAAGGAGCTTAACAAGCGGAGGAGAAGCGTGCTAGACTACTTTTCCGAGAGATCTGTTTGTATAAATCCAAGAAATCTCTATCCCGTGGAGATTGCAAGAGACAGGGAAAGAGGATTGAGAGGAGCTCCGCTGTGGAAGCAGTACTGGTAAGGTCGGGTGGCACATTACACATGGAGGAGCTGTCGGCCTGCTGTGTCCATTTTCCATATCTGTGCTTGACAAAGGGGAAAACTGTGCTTACTTGAAGTAAATCCCAAGCAATCCACAGTCAATTACATTAGCCTTAAACACCCATTTTACAAAACAGCATGCGCTAAAGCTATTACAGTGTGCCCCACCAGAAACTCTGTTCGAAGCCACCAAAATAGAATTTCTACTCAGATGCATAATCATACAATACAATTATACACAATATCCTATTTCTTTGTTATCCAGTGCAAACTCTGCCTCAAAACATGTAGAGAAAAGTGCTCATAGTTACCATGCAGGGGTCAATGAGAAATAAGAGCATTCAGGATAAAGACAAATCCGGTTTGAAAATCATGTGCCAAGTTCTTAGAAATGTACCCTATTGTACTCCTATTGGTTTCATGTGGATTTGTGAAAAATCAAAAGTCAAATTGTATGCCTCTTTTCAAGGGCAGTTTTAAATTTGATGACTCAAATGTCAGCATCAATAAAAGAGTATCACGTTTCCCATACACCTTGAATATATGTGAGTGTACAGATATAGTTTTAAAGTTTTTTTTTAGAAAGTTATTGGATATGTTTTTTATGTTTTTTTTTTTCAGATATCACAGAAAAAAAATGTACAGGTTTTTTAATGGCGTTAAACACACACAAAAAGGTGTAAGCAGTGATAACAGTATGTAGGTGACGTAGTTACATGTTACTACATGTACTTACAGTTCTATTATTCAACCCCCATTGCAAATCAGGTTTATTGGCAAAATTGGCAGTATATTATTAAGGTACAACACAGATTTTAGTGTTGAGGTTTTATAAAATATTGCTACCATATTTTTTATGGAAAAAAATCTGGCAACCACAGCTGCTGTTTTCATTTACTTTGAAGTTTACAATGTGATATTTATGACTTCATACAGAAAAGTGCTCACGGCTAACGTCTAGACATTCTCTGTACATTCTCTGCATACGTCCTCCATCCGGATAGATGATTTCTGCTTTAGTTACGGAAACGTCCTTAAAACTCAAAGTTGAATATTCCTGGTACAAGAATGACTTAAAGCAATGTCATTATCAAAAACTAAATTAAAAACATAAATGAAACGACTCAAACGTTAGATAATGATACATGTTTGCGGGAAATTGAACGGTTAGATTTAATTAGATTTGGCTGAATATGGCGCTAGGCGAGGGCTTCATACACTGGCCAAGGCTTTCTGAGGTAAAACATCCCTCTTTTATATAATCTTTGGATGACTTTGCCTCAGGAAATGACTTCTGTCACAAATCTACTGGCCTAATCACAATCCATCACCCACTATTTTAAATCAGAGTGTTTTCAAATAAACCATTTCCCCAAAAGGAGTCTGCTGCAAGTTGAGTTGGGCTTTTAAAATCAGTCAACGTGCACTTCTGGACGATAATTTCCCTCCTTTCCAAGAATGAAATAAGCAAAGTCTCACTACCAATCAATTCATCAAGACACACTCTCGGATCATGAGCGTGTCCTTGTCCCTCCTCGCTTATTTTGCGTCCTAGTTGTGTAGAGGACTGTCAGTCTCTCTCTGTACCTTGTCTAATCGCTCAAGTCGCAAAATAAGTCTCAGAAATATGAGTTTCTGGCACAATGAACATGGGCATGAATTGTTTACCTGGAATGTTTTTTTTTTTTACTTTTGTATTTAAGAACAGAATGCTATAAGGTAAAAATTGTAGCCGTCCAATTCCTTCTAAAGGTTGGCAGCTTTTTGTTGAAATTTTCATTGTATTTGAAAAGAGTCTGAAAAATCTTTATTGTTAAGTGGAAATGTGTTCCTCGCAAAGGTGATGCCATATCTCACACAAAAATAAAGCAAATCTATTCATACATTCAGACATGGACATTCTTGAATTAGTTTTCCACTCTGCCTTTGTGCCATGAGATGAATAAGATGCAGCATTATAAAGTCAAATACAGTGGGGTGCAATTAAATGAATAACAGTTGTGTGCAGAACGCAAAAAAAGGTTTCACAGATTTTACTCCCGTACTGAACCATATCACATGAACTTCTGTAACGTTCACATCTAGAAAGACACTCCAACCTCTGTAATCAAAACATGTCCCATCCGAATAGGGCTTTATTTCTTATCGATGCCACTTCAGCTTATTTTTTGAAAGATTATTTGGACGAATGGAGATTTTATTGCTACAGCAACAAACACATCCATTACGCACATCTGACTGGCTAAACTGCACCCTCTTATTTCAGTGTTTTTTAATGTTGAACAGAACTGTGCATGTGAATTTAAGACTTTATGTTTTTGCTCAGTCCAGACAATAAATGCATGTTTGAATGAATGGGGGTTTCTGGTGTATTTACTTCAGATTCTCAATGTCAATTTAAAATCAGTCAGAGCGAATCACTTTAATTGACTTTAAATGTACATGGGAACATTTACCCGGAACTTCATTTAAACCCTGGTTCCTTTCAGTGGAAACACGCCAAGTACTATCCCAAGGTACCGAGATCCTGGGGAAAGTTCCTGCGGTGGAACCACACCGAGTGCTACCCTAAAGTTCCTAGTTCCTGGGGAAAGTTCATGCGGTGGAAACACGGCTATAGTGAAGCCCCAGTAAGTTCCCTGGGAACCAATATCCTAGCAACTTCTAGCAACCACTAAGAACACATATAGAAACTACCTGCATCTGCAAGTTTTCTAACCTTGTAAGACTTGTTTAACATGGAAACTGTTTTAATCTTCCAGGCAAGGCTTTGTAAAGCCAGCATTTAAAGATTGTCTTGGCAAACACAATTTTATCTAACTTCTAACTATCCTCTGGGAAAGCTAATCCTGTCTGAACAGGACTTGAGGTATACTTCAAGCGAAATCGAAGAACGAACTGGTGTGACGTCATTTCAAAACAAAGTCAGACCAAAACAAAGTTCGGTTCGGGAGCTCGAAACAGTTTGCCCGAGTTTACTTTCCAGAAAACTTTCCTTATCTTTTCACTATTTCACAAAAGTGTGCTAACATAAAAAAAAAGCTTGCAAACTGTGAATGCGTTTGAATGTAATTGAATTCTCACGTCACATGGCAAGTTTAGCTATACACGATCACAACTGAGATTTAAGAGGTATATGGTGGAAGGGAAGATTATCAGTACACTTTAATCTCATTGTGTTCCTCATACAAAGCAATTTTATGACTTTAGAAGGTACTTCTATGGAGCTTTTTTGTAGTTGTTTATGATTTAGTATAGATCACTATCCACTTTCCCTTTATGGAAAGCAGGAGCTCAGACATTCTGCCTAAACTATCATTATCTGAATAACAGATAAGGATAATAATACAGGTTAGGAATGGGTGAGCAAATAATAAAAAATGATCATTTTGGGATGAAATCCATGTAAACTACTGTGAGTTTGAGACCGTTACAAACGTGTGTTTGAGGTTAGATCCCCACAATGCAAAAGAGAGTGCTTTTCAAAGCCTTTGAGTTAATGAAAAAATGCAGCTATGTGTGCTCAAGTATTGTAAAGGTTCTTGGTACAAGTAGTATTTTGCTGATTGCACCGCTGATACAAATGAATGTCTTTCATGGCTGTGTTTTTCAGTATGCCAAATTTGTCAAAGAATAAAAAGCAGTGGGAAAGAAAGGGGAAAAATACATCTTGCTGGCTTTGTCCTGTTCAGCCAAGAGAATGGCGCCTTCAGCCCTGCATAAAATACAGTGATAACCATCTGTTCTTTTATTAGCACAGCAGGTTTGTTAGCCCCTACAAAAGCGGTGGGGAAAGATGCTTATTAGAGACTGGCAACATTTTATTTGAGTGGTTTGACCGCTACCATACCTATGCTATCACACAGCGCGATAAAGAATAAAAGCGAGTCGCTGGTGCACACATAGCATCAGTGCAGACCTGTACACTGAGGAATTCATCTCTCAGCAGTTCCTGTTGCCCTCCAGCTAGTTGGTGCTGCTGCAGACATTGATCAAAACGACTTGTAGCATGTAGAAGTTCAAAATCGTCCTCCTTTATGTCCCTTTGCTGCCGACAACCTGCTTCATCCACCCGACCAGGACAAAGAAAAAGAAGCTTGTGCAACTGCGCAAACCAGCCTGTTTAAAGGAGCATTATCTCAATTCCAATGTAGTTTTGTGTCAGTGCCTCAAAAAGACTGAAACTTTATATATAAAAAGTTATAATCGTTATATATATATATGTATATAGTTGTAATCAAAATTTTTCAACCCCTATTGCAAATCAGGTTTATTGGCAAAGTTTACAGACATTTGGCTGTTTAAAATGAACAAATCAAACTAAGGTAAATGAAATAGCTCAACACAACAAAGGTTTCAAGTACATCCTCGTGGCGTGGAGAGCTTCGGATTCCTCCTCCAGTCGACAGATCCCAAACCTTTCTTGTAAGGATTTAAAAAAAAAAGACTCTTACTTATGTTTTAGGAGCGTAGGGGTGTCCTGCAATTTATTTTGACTTCTTTTGTGATTTGTTTATTTATAGAGAAGTTAGGGAAGTTTCTTTGTAATTTTGGTTGTCTCCGATTAGGCTATTTATTCTTGTTTTATTTATGTCCATTTTGTTTATTATATTGGCCTTGGGGCACCCCTTAATTTAATTATATTTCATTCCACCTTAATAAATAACTTTTTGTGGATCTTATGTTTTGGTGTCTTCTGTGATATGACGGCTGGGGCTGGATTCACGTTAAACATCTGAGTGCCTCATTCTTCTGCCTCCAGACATTCCGCTGATCCAAAGGGCCGACAAGTTCCGGTTTTTGTTTCATCGCTCCACAGAAAAGAATCACAAAACTTATGTTGCATGCTTATTTATATGATTTTGAGCAAATTGTAGCCAACTTTCCTTGTGCTTTTGGGTCAGTAGGGGTGTACGTCTTGGAGTTCTGGCATGCATTTAGTACGCACCTTATGTGCAAGCTGAAACCTCAGTTCTGTTTATTAACCGCTAGAGCGCCAGAAGTTATGGACTGGGGGTTATTCTCACTTAAAGCTGCATAAAACCAATCAAGTTTAAAAACCTTCTTGTAGTGCAGTCCTTAACTGTTAACCAAGAATTATTATGTTTATAAATAAAATAAAATAAATTAAACTATTTTCACCAACACTACAAATATTGTGTTTCTGACCACCTCCACATGTAGTTTGAGTGATCAGATCACAAAATGTTTTGGACCCTGTTTGCGCCTGACCACTTGTGATCATCACATCACTGAGACGGCTCTTTATACCAGGTATAAATGGGGTCACAGATGTGTATTTGTGCACACACAACCTCTGCCGCACAGAGGAAACCACCCTTTTTCCTTAAATCCCATTTTCTTGAACGATAGGGGGAGTGAGAACACAAAGCTCCATTGTTAATACCAAGAAGAAGAAAAAAAGAGTGATAATTACAACATATTAAAAAAAAAGGACCTCAAGCCAACAAGGTCAGTAATACAATAATTACAGTTGTAACGGCACACATACGAGCGAAGGTGATCGTAAGCCATGGCTGATGGGCGAGGCGGACTCATCACACTGTAATTGCTTGTCAGGTTCTGAGTTTAAGCGTCATGTTTACGGGCATGTTGAGATTACCTCAGCTGTGTCTAATGAGAGAAAGGTTGACTAATTCTTTCGCTCAAGGTCAGACGAGCTACCGCTAAGGTGTGTGTACACAATAGAGGGGAAACGCAGTTTGATTAAACAGCAAAAGAAGTGTAGTCCGTCGAGAAGAAATCATCTTTTGTTTGCATTGTTTTGCATATTCAGCCTCCGTCCAGCCCACATAGATGTTAATGTACACCCACACAAACACATTTGTGCTAACAGGGCATGCTTATTTTCCTGCACCCTCTTGTTCTCTATGGATTTCTCACTTCCTAAAACCCACACACTTCAAATACACACTGGCTCACACACACTTCACACACATACCGTGGCTTTGTAGGCAAGAAGCTCTCAGTGCAACATCAGCTGAAATCGAATCCAGCGGCCAGATCTAGTTGTATCTCTCACACACATGTGCTCTGATCCCAGTTCTGCCAAGTCTTCTTCTCTGGCCCGGCCTGAAGCTTTAGGGACAAAATCCTACCAGCCTGCACTTTGTCTAATGGAGGGTAAAAGGGCCCTGGCCAAAGCAGTGTATCACTGAACTGTTGAATTTAAGTGGCCTCAGAGAACTCTGGGAAATGTCATGCACGCAATAAAGATGATTTCAGAATTTGATATCAAGACATTTGTGTGTGTGCATCTTGGTTTTCTCACTTCAGTTAGTATTTAGTTACTGATCTCTGAACTTGATCTCATTCAAATTCATATATATTTTTAAGTGAAGTATTTTTTATGTTCGGATAGACACTGAATGGGCAGTTCAAGGGTCAGTGGATATTTAGGCCTTAGCCCACACATCTGTGCAGGGCATTACAATAAGGATTTCATACACATTTCAATGTTTGTGGAATTGTGTCTTAAAGATGGGGTAAGCGATATTTGAAAAACGTTTGAAAGTTGGTTGGATTGACAACCAGGCACAACAAGAACCCTGTAGCCAATCAGCATTTGGGTTCGTATGACGGTGGAGGAGAGAAAATGAGCAAGAGGGAGATTTGAAGAAAGACTGTAGAAAGAGAGATGGCTGAGAGACATTACAAAAGAGAAAAGCTCATAAAAATATCACTGGAAAACATAGGGGTTATGAGAAGGAAAGATATTTAGGATTTAATGTTAGAAAAGCCTTCCAGCGCCAGAGAGAGCTAAGCGGGAAGACCTGAAAACAGACGGCGAGTTTGTTTTGATTCTGCTCCATATGTGAGTAGCGCTTTTTGAGTTTTGAGTGACATTATTTGTCTGGAGCTGCTGTGCTGTTGGCAACTAACAACGAACACTTGTTTGTATACTATTGTATGTTCATGTTTTGTGCTTCCTTGTCATTTGTTCATCATCTTCACTTAATTTTTCATGAAGCAATATTTTGTTACACTTCTGCTACGATAAATAGACATTCACTCTTGCATTGAGTGTGTAACGGAGGCCAGCTACTGAGAGTTGTGCAGGGTGATGACTGCTAGAGAATGCGGTGTTTACTGTTTAGTGTCCTTGTTAGTGCACTCACCTCACATGCCAGCAATAAAGGTTCAAGACAGACTCGGCAGTTAGGATTGGAGCGGCAGCTTCGGAGGCGGGGCAATGAAGATAGGGGTGTGTTTGTTTGGGTTGATTTTAAATATCAACAGTATTCAGCAACGACTTTGAGAAATAACATACTGCACCTTTAATGAAAGAGTTTTACAAGAACCACACATATTTTTCCTTGTGTCTCGGAAAGACAACAGGCGGGGCTAATTTGCATATTCATAGAACCGCGCATACTAAATGGGGCAAGGGCGTAGAGTTACATTCAAGGAAAAAACGCTTAAATATCTCCCCGGTCTCCAGTTTCCCTCGTGTTTCCCTTCCAAACCTGCAAGAGAATGACACGCATCATTAAGTCTTTACATACAGCGACAATCTGCCGTGTGTTGCAACTCACCTGGCCTTGGACTCTGCTTCTCATCCGTTGTTTACTGAAATATTCACCTGTTGCACTAAACTTGTTAATCAACTATTTGATTGTATACTTACCATCTCTCAGAAAGTTTGTTCCCTGACACGTTTAAATACATGACATATAAGTTTTAACAAGAGAATAGAATTATGAAATTACATGTATTTGAGTTCTACTTAAGTGTACCACTCTTTAGTTCAACTAATTGCATTTATTAAGTTTCTTTAATTAAATTGTAAATAACATGCAACTGAGTGTCTGAAAACATTACATTTAGTTCACTCTAGGTATATTATTTTAAAGTGTATTATATGTACTTTTTTTAAAGTATGCTAAAGCATACTTCTTTTTGGAATCTGTTGACTTTTTTGATGCTGTGGAAAAGGTGAATTGAGTAGTTCTTGCTGTATTTTAAGTTTTTGGACTTTAAGTCCCAATACCACAAAGGTGTTAGACGCTGCTCTGCCAACATGGATAAGAATGATTGTCGCTGAGCTTTATGTAAATTAATCTGATACAAGTGACTTTAAGACAACGGTCTACACAATAATTAATTTCCTTAATACCTGTCCGACAAAGAAGCAGCAACCTGGGCATCATAGGCCTACTCTGGATTTCACCATCAAATTTTTCCATCTTGTGTATGCCGTACTGATGATTATGCTTGTCTTCTGTCTTACTGTCTTCTTCAGCCATACAGGTACTAATTATCCCGTTGTCTCCACTGGTAAATCACGATGATAAGTGTGTTTCATTGTATAATTTCCGCTCTTTGCAGCTCCAAACAACCAGACTACTATCTACAGAGGCGGCAGCCAATGAGAGAGAGGATTCTCTCCGACATTTAGTGAAACATCGCAGGTCATATCATTTTAACATGGCACACCATATTTATTTCAGATGACTAACAAAAAAAGTATTTATTTCTTAATGTGTAAAACTTTTTATATTAGCACCAAACTGAATGCACTTTTAAACATGGTAAAATGTGTTTAAGCTGGGAGTGCTAATCTCATATAAGTAGCTGAAAGCATATGTAATTTAGAAGTTTTGGCCAGGATATTTAAGAATATGCAAAGAGAGAATGATGTGATTGATGGGCGGAGCTTTCTGCAGTGAGGAAAATTGTCTAGTTTCCCCCAGTAATCTACTGCACATTAAATGTAGATTCTCATGACTTATTACCTGCTCTTTCTGTGTCTTCCCATGTCTTTCTCCCTCTTTCCCTTCTTTTGATGATGTGTAAATATGGAATTATTGGCGAATTGATCGCAGTCGTCTGCCCTGTCCACTGTGGTCTCCATCCATTAATCAAAGATGACTGCAGAAGTACCAAAATCCATCACTTGCCTGCCAGAAGACAATTGTGTGAAGGGCCCAGTTCATCCCAACTCACTTATAATCAATAGAGTATATATACACAGATGGGCTTATTTAGACAAAAGGATATAAAAAAGCAGCAAGAGAGACAAAGCGAAAGAGAAAAGCAGAAAGAGGAGCAAGAGAGACAAGAGTGAAAGAGAAAAATGGAAAGAGGAATGCCTAAATAAGGATGTCTAAAGAAGCTGACAGTGATTTCTCTTAATCTGTCATTGTCTTTATGAATGAAATCTCTTCTCCCTAAATTATTTAACCCCTTAAATGCATAAATGTTTCCCCAATCATTATTACATATTTGGGTCTTTAGCAACCCGGATCTATATCTAACACGGATGGATCTCTTCCTGTCCCGATAATATAAAACTCTCCTGATAATATAGAATAATAATTACAAAATAATAAAGTAAAGCATATTTTTGTTACCTTTTGGAGCTGGGAAAGGGTTAAGTTTGAGCAGATGTTTTATACCATCATCACTGTCCCCATCAGAGCTCATTTCACAGTACATTCAGCATGTGGATCATATTCGCCATCTCAAACATTCTCAAAACTATAATTTTCAACATCTTCAAAATCAATATTTGAATCGCAATATTTGAATCGCAATATTTGAATCGCAATATTTGAATCGCTTTGAATCGCAATATTTGAATCGCATTAGATCCACCATCAAGTTTACTAATATTTGATTGCATTCAGTTCTTACTCTGCAATAAATCACTGAGCCATTTCAAGTTTTGCTGATGATATTCTTTTCTTTTGTTTTCTGCCTGCGGTGACTATGAGTGAAACATCACTTCATCATTGTGTATCAGACATTTCCACCTTGTGGAATAAAGGTGAATTGCACTTATTCAGTTATCAAAGATTAAATTATTGTTGTCCAGAAAAAAATATATATACTTACACTTTTACACACCTCGGGTTCGTTAGTTACCCTAGATATTTTTTACAAAAATTGAATGGGAAAACAGGCATTCTTTTATAATATTTTTTCTTGTTATAATGTTTATAGTTATTATTGAGGAATACTAAGAAGGTTGATACTTATTGTACGTATTGATGTCCCAGGTCACTAAAGACCCGAGGTATGTGTTTGTAGGTTAAAGAAAAATATTAAATCAAAATGGACTTGTTGTTGGTTGAAATAATAATAATAATTGTAAAAAATCAAATCAGGGTTATTATTATTAACTAAAACTAACTAACTATTAAACACCATTTGTTTTGTTAATTCAAATAAAGTTAAAATAAAATATAAACATTAGATGAGGAAAATTTAAAAAATTAGAAATGTTGTCTTGGCAACTAACTGAAATAACAAAAACAAAGTTGACTAAATATAACGTCTCGGTTACGTATGTAACCCTAGTTCCCTGATAGGGAACGAGACGCTGCGTCAAACGCTGCGGGAACGCCCCTGCGTTGTGCGTCATGAAGCACGTATGGAATCAGCCCAATGGAGAGATGAAACGTCATAGGCGGGTGACGTCATCGACCAGGAAACTATAAAGCACGCCAAAAACACAAGCGCATTAGCTTCTGATAGGCTTGAAGGAAGCGCTAACGGGAGTGCCGGGAGTATGGCGGAGCGACGCAGCGTCTCGTTCCCTATCAGGGAACTAGGGTTACATACGTAACCGAGACGTTCCCTTTCAAGGGAACTTCGAGCTGCGTCAAACGCTGCGGGAACGCGAATACCCACGTCGCCATAGGACCAAATGACCGTCATGTGAGACTAGCTTACAGAGGACGAGAGCACCTGTGCCCCAGGGGTAGAGCTTAAGTCTAGGTCATAGAACTTAATAAAAGTATGCGGTGAAGACCATCCAGCCGCATCACAAACATCACTCAGGGAAACCCCCGACAAAAGAGCTTTAGAAGCAGCCATACTCCTGGTAGAGTGAGCTCGGACAACCAAAGGTGAAGGCTGGCCAGCCGACTCATAAGCAAGTGAGATAGCCTCAACCACCCACTTGCTCATTCTCTGTTTAGACGCCGGACACCCTTTCCTGGGTGGCCCGAAACATACAAAAAGTTGTTCTGATTTCCTCCACAGGGCAGCTCTGTGGACATAAGCGTCTAATGCCCTAACAGGGCAGAGTGAATTAAGTTTCTCCTGGTCCGATGACATAATGGAGGAGGACAGAAAGCCTGCAGAACCGTAGGTCTAACAATATTAGTAGGAACCTTAGGAACGTAACCTGGTCTAGGATGCAGAAAAGCTTTAACCATGCCAGGTGCAAATTCCAGGCACGAGGGTGAAACCGACAGAGCCTGCAAATCTCCGATCCTTTTTAGTGAAGAGATAGCAAGCAAAAAGATAGTCTTAAAAGTGAGAAACTTCTCGGGAACTTCTTCGATAGGTTCAAAAGGAGCTAGGGAAAGACCTTCTAATACAATGGCCAGATCCCAAGTCGGCACCCTCGTACGAACTGCTGGCCTCAGCCTCAAAGTGCCACGGAGGAAACGAGTTATAAGCGGGTGTCTCCCAAGAGAAACTCCACTGAAAGGGACGTGGTAAGCAGCTAGTGCCGCCACATACACCTTTAGTGTGGAGGGGGATAACCCTGTGGAGAAGCGCTCCTGCAGGAATTCCAGCACTGCACCCACTGGGCAGTTAACTGGGTCCTGCAGGTGTTCTCCACACCAAGAAGTGAAAAGTTTCCACTTCAAGGCATAAAGCTTCCTCGTGGATGGAGCTCTGGAGTTAAGAATGGTCTCAACAACCTCGGTTGAGAGACCGGAGTCTATGAGCTGGGCCCCCTCAGAGGCCAAGCCCACAGTTTCCACAATTCTGGGCGGGGGTGAAGTATCGTGCCCCCCGCCTGGGAGAGTAGATCCCTCCTGACCGGGAGCTCCAAAGGAGAACCGTCCAGGAGAGAAATCAGGTCCGCAAACCACACTCGGGCCGGCCAGAACGGGGCTACTAGTAGTAGACTGACCCCGTCCCGGCGGACCCTCTCCAGAACTCCTGGTAACAGAGCAATCGGGGGAAAGGCGTACAGACGTGACCTCGGCCACGGCTGCACCATAGCATCCAACCCCAGGGGGGCTGGAAGAGTGATGGAGAACCACCGATGACAATGAGTGGTCTCCTTGGAAGCGAATAGGTCCACCTCGGCACGACCGAAACTCAACCAAAGGAGCTCCACCACCTCGGGGTGGAGTCTCCATTCCCCTGGCCTCGGCCCCTGCCTCGACAGGGAGTCTGCTACCACATTCAAATACCCAGGGAGATACATTGCTCTCAGAGATAGTAGCTTCCCTTGGGACCACAGGAGGATCTGACGGGCCAACTTGTAAAGCCGGCGAGACCGCAGGCCCCCCTGATGATTTATATAAGAGACCACCGACGTGTTGTCTGATTGAACTAACACATGATGGCCTCTCAGGTCTGTTAGGAAGTGTTTCAGAGCCTGAAACACAGCCAACATCTCTAGACAATTTATATGCCACGAAAGATGATGATCCTGCCACAGACCTTGGGCTGGGCGACCACTCATGACCGCCCCCCACCCTGTGAGGGAAGCATCCGTCGTTAGCGTTATGCGACGACAAAGAGCCCCCAGCACAGGACCTTTGGATAGGAACCAAGTTTCTCTCCACATGACCAGAGCACGAAGGCAGCGCCGCGTGACTTTGAACGTGCGGAGCGGATTTCCCCTCGGGGAGAATCCCTTGGTCCTGAGCCACCACTGTAGCGGTCTCATGTACAACAGGCCGCAAGGTATAACGTTGGACGCTGCTGCCATCAGACCCAACAGTCTCTGAAACTGCTTGACAGTGAGTAGCTGGCCTAGCTTCACTTGTTTCACAGCTGAGAGAATCGAAGCGATGCGGGTCGGAGAGAGTCGCGCCCGCATCGATACCGAATCCCAAACGACACCCAGAAAAGTGGTCTTCTGGGAAGGAGATAATACACTTTTCTTTGCGTTCAGCCTCAACCCCAACTTTCTGATATGAGCGAGGACGACATCTCGATGCCGAACCGCCATCTGCTCGGTCTGAGCTAAAATCAACCAATCGTCGATGTAATTGAGAATACGAATGCCCTGAAGCCTCAGAGGCACTAGTGCTGCATCCATGCATTTCGTGAAAGTGCGGGGAGATAAAGCTAGGCCAAACGGAAGAACCCTGTACTGGTACGCCTCGCCCCCGAAGGCGAACCTCAGGAACTTCCTGTGTTGTGGAAGGATGGACACATGGAAGTATGCGTCCTTCAGATCTATCGTGACAAACCAGTCCTCGGACCTGATTTGAGACACGATCTGCTTGATAGTGAGCATCTTGAATTTTAGCTTCCCTACCGAGCGATTCAATATGCGCAGGTCTAAAATTGGACGCAACCCCCCATCCTTCTTTGGAACGATGAAATATCGGCTGTAATAACCTGACTCCAAACTGGGAGGAGGAACCCGTTCTATAGCCTCTTTTTGAAGGAGCGTTTTCACCTCTTGTTCCAATACCAGAGCCTGCTCGGGGCCCACCACTGTGTGCAGAACCCCTCTGAATTTTGGTGGACGACACCTGAACTGGATAGCATAACCCTTTTCTACTGTCTGCAGGACCCAATGAGATATTTTTGGAAGGCTTTTCCACTCTGCCCGAAATTCTACTAAGGGTACCAGCCTCTCGAGACTGGCCTCTGGTGTAACTTGAGCAGCAGACGCAGCGCCCTGTAACGGCGCACCGGCAGGGAACAACTGGTCTGACCTCTCTGAGACCCTCCTCAGAGGGAGCGAGCGTCCCTCGGGAAAGCGCTCGCTGGGATCGTCTGTGCCCCGGCATAAAGGCGGGGTTGGCAGAACGAGCCCCTGAGGGCACCGAGGAGGAATGGGCACCGTAAAAAGAGGTGAACACCTTTCCGCCTCGGTGGGGACCACCCTCAGCATCCTGAACGGCTTGGCGTCAGGACTTCTTCTTAGCCGAAGCCTTCTTAGCCAATATAACTGTCCTCAGATCAGTTCTACTGGGAGAAGGCTTCGGCTGAGAGTGTCGCGGCTGAGCCCACTGTCCAGCAGGGGGAGCACGAGACGCGACACTCTGCCTCTGCTGCGCTCTATGTGATGAGCTCGAAGACGGCCGGGGCTGCTCCCGCCCAGCAGCCCCAGGGACATGAACTTTAAGGGGAAGAAACTTTTTAAAAGCTGCAGTTTGTTTCTTTTCTTCTTGGAATTTATCGATAACTGAATTCACAGCATCACCAAACAACCCCATGGGAGAAAGAGGAGCATCTAAAAGAAAAGCTTTTTCTCTCTCTTTAATATTAGTCTGATTTAACCACAAATGTCTTTCTGCGGCCACCAGAGCTGCCATAGAACGACCCATTAATTTGGCCGATTCTCTGGTGGCACGCAGGGATAAATCAGCAGCCTGACGCAGTTCGCGAACTACGTCAGTACTGACCTCCTCACTCTCACTCATGTCCCTTAGCAGATCAGCCTGGTATGCCTGCAAGATTGACATAGTATGCAGACATGACGCAGCCTGACCTGCTGCCGAATATGCTTTACCCATCAAAGCCGAAGTGTTTCTTAAAGGCTTGGTGGGTAATGCCGGTGCCTTAAAAGATGATGCTGCTTCGGGGGAGAGATGGCTCGCAAGCGTCTCTTCCACACGAGGCAAAGCACCATAACCATGAGCCTTGGCTCCCATAATGTTAGCGTATGTTGAAGTCTGGGGACTAAACACTCTATATGACACCGGTTTTCTCCATGATTTCGACACCTCGGTGTGGAGATCATGGAAAAACGGCAGGCACCGGCGTGGAGGCTGCACACGTGACGGCAAAAATCTCTCATCCAACTTTGATTTAGAAACAGACTCCTGTCTAGTCACTGGCCATTCAATATTAAGTTTTTCAACAGCTCTTGTTAACACCTCCATAAGCTCATCACTCTCAGGAGTGTGGGGTGGCGAATCCTCCACATCTCCCTCAACACTAACAACATCAAGTTCCTCAGAACTGGATAGCTGCAGCATTGGTGCCTCAGCCCGAGCGGAAGAAACCGCAGCGCGTGCTTCCGAACCCGGGACTGAGGCACTGGATCTCACAGGTGAAGGGAGAGATAAGGCAGAGCCCGTCTCAAACCCCGCTGTGAGATCCATCTGCGATCCCCACGATAAGCGCCGCCGCTCTGCCTCGGCAGAAGCGGGACCCGAACCGCGGGGAGCGCGCACCGAACCGCTCTCCTCAAAGAGCGATCGGCGGGAGCGGAGCGTCCTTAACGGCAAACGCTCGCAATGCTCACAGTCTGCTCCCTCGAGAGCAAACTGGGCATGCTGAACTCCCAAACAAACAACACAAAGATCATGTGTATCCCCGCTCGTTAAATAACGCGAGCAGGGAGGAACACACTTTCTAAACTGCTGTTCGTCCGCCATAATCTCTCAATATATATATATATAGGGATAAATTGTTTGTGTGGTGCAGGGTATGTAAGACAGACAATATCACACAGGGACAGATTCACATGTAGCGCGACTGAAAGCACAGAAGCTAATGCGCTTGTGTTTTTGGGGTGCTTTATAGTTTCCTGGTCGATGACGTCACCCGCCTATGACGTTTCATCTCTCCATTGGGCTGATTCCATACGTGCTTCATGACGCACAACGCAGGGGCGTTCCCGCAGCGTTTGACGCAGCTTGAAGTTCCCTTGAAAGGGAACAAAAAATTTAAATGGAAAAAAAGCTATACAAATTATAATAGTATTTAAATAATACTAAAACAACACTGCTTCAAATTGCCTTTAAATTATGATTGTAGTTCTAGAAATAAGCAATGTAGTTTTTGAATACTACCTTTCCCTAGACACTAAATTATCATCAACTAAAGCTTATTTAGTGAAATCAGTTTTCTAGTAGGGATCTCCACACAAAAATGCACAGTGGGCAGTGAGGCAGCAAGGCAGCAAGGCAGCATGCTTCAGTTTTGGACACAGTGTTCTTTAAAATTAGTGCTTTTATTGGTCAGATTGGTGCTGATTCATCATTAACTATGTAAATAACATCATGGAGATTGCATTCAGTGTACATTGAAACAAATGTTTAATCTATTATATGAAGAAAGTCTAGTATACTGTAATTATCAGCGGTGAGATATGGCTCCCTGCCCAGTCTGTGTGCACTTCAACACTGAGAATAGAGAGTGTTCCCTCCCTATGAGATGAATCAGTGCAACATGGAGAGATTTAAAGAGACTTTTAAGATATAGAGCAATGTTCCCTGTGTAGGTCATCATCTACAAAGAATACAAGTCAAGACTCTTATCTTTGATAAATGAGCCTGCAGCAAAACTGCATTGTTTATTCCTGAAAGAAACAAGATTGTTAAAATTATTTTGTGAGAATAATGATCCAAAAAAAAAAAAAATCAAAAGCAGCACTTGTTGAACTTGACAAGTCACAATAGGTTAATTTGTTTTTCACCTTTAAAGGTCTTGGAATGTTAAATTGGGTCCAGTGGAGATGCACTGTAACAAATTGCTGTAGATTCTACAGCAAAATTCTACAGAAATTTATTGTTTTATCATTGTACAAGTTATTACTGTAATTCGCAATGCATTATGGGTCAAAAAGAGTATTACAGTTATTTAAAGTATATTTCCCTGTCAACTGTAAATTGATTTACAGGTAAGAGGTGTTTTCACTGTAGTTCATACGTTTTACAACAACTTATTGTGATGTGGCATTATGGGATTGCGCGGGCTGAATACAGGTTTGAAAACTGGCGAACTGGAGCATGCAGGGCAAGAAGAGTTGAAGATAAAAGGCACTATTTACTCAGTTTTTGGTAAGTTAACTTAAATTTACGTCCATATATATTACAATCTAATGTATTACTTAATGCTGTTCAAGCAATTATGAACAGAATTCATAACATATATGTCAGATATGCAAACTTGTTAACAACTGCGTGTTATCAGGACATTTAGTGGGATGTAAAAGTGTTTGATTCCAATATTTTCCCCCCTGAAACGTTACGTTTATTTAGTAAAGGAATGTGTCTTTAATTTAAAATTTCTTGTTTCAGGCGAGGCATAGAATCGCGACGGCGCGCGCCAAAACAGTGTTGAGACGAAGCTGAACTGTTACAAGGTAAAACCATCGTAAATGTTATGGATGAATGATGCAGTTTGTTACAGTTTTATTCGCATTTGCTCTCAAGACAGTATTGTTTAGAGCATTTGCAGTTTGGCAGACAAGACAAATCCACTGAAGTGTTGGTGAGACAAAACTATACGCACGTGCAGTTAGCTTTCTTGACGAAAACAAATAGACTAGGCTATGATATTAACATCGTTGGATGCTGCTATTTTCTCATTTACTTCACCAGTTTTTATTTCTTATTGAGAGCATGTAAAACCAGTGTTTAACAAAGGCCTGCGTCAAAACTAAATTTAACGCAAAGCAATTTGCTGCGAACAATGATAGTAATATGCCTATTCGCCTTTGCTCTCGAGAGAGGTTTTTTTAGAGGATTTGCAGTTGTTTGGCAGACAAGACAAATCCACTGAAGTGTTGGTGAGACAAAACTATACGCACGTGCAGTTAGCTTTGCTGATGAAAAACATTAGAATATATGATTTTAAGATCGTTGGATGGTGCTATTTCTCATTTATTTCACTAGTTTGGATTTCTTATTGAGAGCATGTAAAACCAGTTTAACAAATCGCTGCGTCATAACTAAATTCAAATTGACTGGCAAAAGATTGAAAGTTCATTTTATTTTCTGTTCAAAGTTCCCATAGTTATCGTTTTCTTAATATAACTTGAACCTAAATCTAAATGAGAAATGTATCACTGTAAATTGTGTCAACATGAGAGCACTACCATTGTAGGTTTTACTAAGCATAATAGGTCACAGTAATGTTCCAAACTGCTGTTTTACCTGTGTTGTACCTGACTGTTCCCGTGCATTTACAAAATTTGCAGCTTTTAAGTCTCATCTATATAGAGACCATACAGGTTATCAGAAGTCACGTAAAGGTGCCAGATTTGACAAAATAGACACAACCCTGATTTGCCAGATTGGATATTGTCATTTCACATGTACAACTCTGAATAACTTAATTAGGCATTTAAAAGGCCATATTGATGAGGGCAGGGAAATAAAATGCCCCTTTAAGAGTTGTGAGAGGACATTTAGTGTAAAATCCACATTTGCATCTCATATCTCAAGAATGTTTTTCCTTTTTTTTCTTTTTCCTGTAGATGTCAGCAACAGCAGCTGAAGTGGAAAAAAGTTATATACTTCCAGACTTTCCGAGACTGATTGTCTTAGGTAATGTACGTTTCAAAATCTTTAAATTACTTAATACATTTTGCCTGTGGTATTTTAGCATGCATTTTTAGAAAGTGTTTCTTATTTTTATTATTTTTAGGTGAAATTCTCACTGCAACCCTGATGCTGAGTATTGAGGGTCAGGTCGTTATGAATCCACACCCCAATTTTATGGCTGGATTTGCTGCTTTGTTTGCAATTTACTACAACTTTAATCTGGTGTACCAGCACGAGGCATCCTACACACTTGAATTTGTTCAAAGGTAACAGTTTACTTAAATATAAATGTGTATGTTAAAGGATTAGTTCACTCAAAAATTTAATTTCTGTCATTATTTAACTATTGACCTTCGTTCATTTTCACAACACAAATTAAGATATTTTTTGATGAAATCCGAGAGTTTTCTGAACCACACATAGTGGCACATAGTTGGCAAAATGATTGCAACTTTCAAGGTCCAGAAAGGCAGTTAAGACATTGTTAAAATAGACCATGTGACTACAGTGGATCAACCATAATGTTATGAAGCCATGATAATACTTTTTGTGCGCAAAACCCCCCAAAATAATTACTTAATTCAACAATCTCTTCTCTTCTGTGTCACTCTCTGACACTCTTAATGTAGTAAGCACAGTGCAGTGCTTCCAGATTCTACGTTAGAACAAATTATTCTCATCACTTCATAACATTAAGGTTGATCCACTGGAGTTACATGGACTATTTTAATGATGTGTTTTACTACCTTTCTGGGCCTTGAATCTTGCAATGACATTGTGGTCTATGTGTAGTTCAGAAACCTCTCTGATTTCATCAAAAACATCTTGATGTGTGTTCCTGAAAATAAATGAAGGTCAGTAGTTAATTAATGACAGATTAATGAGTAATTAATTACAGAAATGTCATTTTGGGGTGAACTAACCCTTTTTAGTAGTGCAGCGAATGCTTATTGTAAAGTGGTATATTTTCATTAGTCTGCTTGTGTTTTTCTGACTGATTTTTGTGCAGATGTTTTGTTGGAATCAACCCATCCACTGGTACCAAGACGTGGAAAGAGCTCAGAGAAGAGGAACAACACAGTCAATCCTCATGTGTATACTCTTCTCAGAAGGCTAATGGACTTTGAGTGGTTAAGCATGTAAGTTGTCAAATGTATATATAAAAAAAAAACTACAGGAGGAGATGTCTATAAAATGACACATAAAGGGATAGTTCACCCCAAAATGAAAATTCTGTCAGTAATTACTCTCCCTCATGTTGTTCAACCCCGTAAGACTTTCGTTCATCTTCAGAACGCGAATTAAGATATTTTTGATTAGATCTGAGAGCTGGATCACTCCTCCATAGGCTTCTAAGGGATTGAAACTTGCCAGCCCCGAAAAGTTATTAAAGACATCGTTAAAATAGTCCAAGTGACTACAGTGGCTCAATCTCGAGATATTCACGTAGTATAATTGCATACTGCTTCTGTGTTGTACGTCACATGTAGGCTCACTATTGGCCAACGCTGGTCATGTGTGTGATTTGTGTGACGTATAACACAGAAGCAGTACACAATTACACTACATGAATATCTCGAGGCCAACAGAGAAGGAAATGAATACTTGAATAAAGTCGTTATTTTTGTTGTTTTTTTGCGCTCAAAAAGTATTCTCGTCGCTTGATAAACTTAAGATTGAGCCACTGTAGTCACTTGGACTATTTTAACGATTTCTTTAATAACTTTTCGGGGCCGGCAAGTTTCAATCACTTAGAAGCCTATGGAGGAGTGATCCAGCTCTCAGATTTAATCACAAATATCTTAATTAGTGTTCCGAAGATGAACAAAAGTCTTACGGGTTTGAACAACATGAGGGAGAGTAAATACTGACAGAGTTTATATTTTGGGGTGAACTATTTCTATATATAATCTTGTTCTCCTGCCAAAAAGTGTTCAACTTACATAAAATGTAAAAAAGTACTTTACATTAAAACAGTTTAAATGTTTTAGAGGGAATGTTGTCAATCACCAGCATTTGTGTTGTTTATCACTAACATTTATACAAAAAACTATTTAAACAAAGCAGAAATGTGAGTTTTAACAGGAGATGTGAGTTAACCATAATGCCATTCTGTTGATTGAGCTTAAAGGGTTAGTTCACCCAAAAATGGAAATTCTGTCATCATTTACTCACCCCCATGTTGTTCCAAACCTGTATGAGATATTATTTTAATAAATATTTTTCTACAACAGCTTTGACTTTGTGTTTGTTTTTTTAAATGTTTATTTTAATGCATTTACATCAATATAATGGTAAATAATAGAGTACAGTTTACTGTTAAAATGATTCTTTTCAGCTTTTTAAATGTTAAACTATTACAGCATCTTCTTGAATTTTGGGGGTATTTACAGGATTTTATTGGCAACTTTATTGCCAGGTAAATACTGTACTTTAGTGAAATTACAAAACATTGCTGTAAAATATATTTTCAGCATTTTATTGGCAACTTTATTGCTAGGTAAATACTGTACTTTAGTGAAATTACAAAATATTGCTGTAAAATAAAATACAAGTTTAATTCAATGTTACTGTAAAAAAAGCTACAAATTACTGTATTTCATATGCAACAATTAACTGTAAATTGCTTTACAGCATTATACTGTAATCAATTTTACAGCAATTACCAACATTTTTACAGGACTTTATTGGCAACTTTTTTGCCAGTAAATTCCTGTAAATTCTACAGGAAATTTTTTACAGTGTGTGAGCATTTGATAAAGAAACAAAAAGGACAGAGAGAGAGAGAAAAACGCAAAAGGTAGGACAATGGTAAAATACTAATTGTTGTGTCACTTGAGTTCAAGTCTGAGGCATCTGTGAGATTGAGAGAAAGAGAAACAGGAGTCTGGAAGGACCTGACACCTACATGACTTTGAGATGTACTGAAGAAAACAACAATATAGAATGTAAGATGGAGGGAGAACAAAAGAGAGAGGAAGAGAGGAACCGAGGACGCAGTTCATCCATATGATGGAAAGCACATGAAGTAGACTTATCGGAATGGCATTGTACTTTTTTATCAACATCTGCCTACCCTCAAACCAGAACCAGGGGGGGAATCCCATTAATCTCAATGGCAGTTTCTTGGCAAGAAGTACTGTATGTGACCGGGAGATCTTTGCTTCATTGGCACTGGGAAAATATCACTGATTAATATCATATCTATATACACAATAGGATGTGAGTGTCATCGGTTTAGGCAGAAAAATCCCCAACATACTATGTTTGGATTATCTAAGGAGTACTTATACATGACAATGATGTACTAAAAACAGACGTTTTTCCTTTCCTTTCCTTTCCTTTTTTTTTTGCGTACAGATGGCAACATTGTCAAAATGATCACCGTTCACAAGGATCCGTGAAAACGACCAAAAACGTTGTATTATTCATGCCAGGCCAGTAGTTGGCCATGTCAATTTGTAAAGAAGAACTACGTTCCTATAGACTTAACATGTAATATGCATGAGCATGACAGCATCGTTTTCACAATTTCATGTTTTTGTTGTTTTACATGGAGATGATAACGGCATCATTTTCAAAAAGTGCACTTTGTAACTTTGTTGTGCAAATTGCCCCCATAATCAAAGCTTCCTACTTATTTTATTATTTTAAAGTCCTCCCTGATGTTTATATATCTATGTGGTCAACACCATTGCTGAGTATTTTTTTCTAAAAAACTGCAGTGAACCAAAGACAGTCTCAAAAATGCGGTTTGAAATCGCTGGTGTTTCTGACGTCACAACTACCTTGTAACCAATCAGGTCAACATGTGATCGTCAACAAGTGGATCTCTGAGCTGGTGCGAGTGAGTGGAGTTGGGGCTAATTTGCATATTCATAGAACCGCATATAATAAATGAGGCAAGGGTGTGGAGTAGCAGTCAACTTATTTTAAGGCATGAAGAATTTTTTTCAAGGAAAATGTTTTCTTTTAATTTTGGTGATCACAGATGAGTTTTAAGGGAAACAATGATTGACTACAGGGGGACTTTAAAAGCATTGTTAGCAAATTGTATATCTGGCAGTGTTTTTTTCACAGTCAATGTTTTAATTAAAACTGTTTAACTATCAGCATAATGCATCTTCTTTGTCTCATCTTTGTTATCAATGATGATATCAAAAAAAATGTCAGTAATTTTGTTGACAAGATTAACACTGCCTGAACAGAAGACAGATGCACAAAGAGAGTGAAAGAGAACAGACAGCATGCATATGTGCAGAGAGCGGAACAGAAACAAAGACCTATGAGAGAATGCTGAGATTTGACAGACACAGGCTTTATATATGGAGAGGAAATAAAGATGGCGAGATGAAGCGAACCAGCAGAAGTGGAAAGATATGGACTGGACGAGATGACAACAGAGAGATGGGGGATGGGTGAACGAGAGATACAAAGTATTGATTAGATTTTCTGATATGGGAGGTTGTGCAGGAGTTAGGGTAGAGGCAGAATACTATCTGGGAGGCAGTGCTGCAGGACAAATGTGGCAAAGTGAGATTAGGAGAGGAGATTAGAAGGCAAGTGTAAAAGAACAGTGTGTGAAAAAGTGATGATTTAATGGCTCTCTGTACAGTAAGTGAGAATGTGAAGAAAAACTAACAGCACCGACAGCTTTTAGAGAGAAGGTGGAGATACAGTAAGAGCAAGACTGAAATGTGACCATCATCAGGCAAGGAATAAAACAGGAAGTGACATAAAAAGTAAGATAGGTGTCACGATCCCAAACTCAGTAACCTCTGTCTCTGGCTAGCAGAGAGCACCCTCGCCCGAATACTGATCTTCACTTGCACTACATTCCCCATAAGCCTCTCTAATGACTCCAATCACCATGCCCAGCTGCAGCCTATCTACCAGGCTATTTAACCGCACCACAAGCAGCTTTCAGTGCGATGTTTTGTTTTGCCTTTGTGAACACTACTGAGCGTTTTATCCAGTGATTGCCTGACTGTTTCTCGACCCCTTCTGTCTCTGATTTCTCCTAGCCTGCTGCCTGCCTACGCTACCTCAGGCGCGGATTTATGGGCGGGCCTGGGTGGGCACGTGCCCACCCAGATTGACAGGTGGCCCATCCAATCAGATTAATAAAAACGAAATTTAAATTTTTAATTTTAATAATAATAATAATAATGAATTAAGTTTGGCCATATACGGCCCGCCGAACACTTTATATGATATATGACAAGCCTGAGCGCGTCCATCTCTGGCTCAGCGCCAGACAACGCGCGAACGCATAGTTTGAATCTGGCAGTTATGTCATGTCACTGTACATATTTTTTCCAGACTTTGACACCCTTGCAAGGAGAGGGGACGAGGCTCATTGTTCACATGAACACCGTGTCTTGGAAAGACAAAGACGGGCCCGTTCACATATCGCGTTTTTTGCGCGCTCAAGTTTGTTATTTCAGATGTTCGCGCTCATAATGGAAGCGACGCGGTCGTGAAAGACGTGGTCAGGCATCTGATTGACTCGTCAAACGCATGCGTTTCGACTGCCAAGGGACTCGCGATTTGTCATAAAAGCGCGCGTTCTTAACGTGCGCTTTGTGGTCACGGAAAAAGCGCGTCAGAAACGCGCGTTTTTTGCATCAAAACGTGCGTCCTCGACGTGTGATCTGCTATTTAAATGATATTGTTTTTGTCTGCAGGTGTTTTATGCCTCTGAAGTGTTTTTGTAACAAGAAAAGAAAAACAACTCTCGGTTTTAAGTTCACTGTTTTTTATTTCAGCACCTCGGACAGTCCCTTAATCCCTTCGTTCGAGACACATCTCGCAAATTTTCCAGTTGTAATTCCGGTAACACTTTACAATAAAGTTTCAAACATTATTTTTTTTTTAATGCAAAAACCACAAATTTCTGGCGCGCGTTTTCCGTGACCACAAAGTGCACGTTAAGAATGCGCGCTTTTATGGCAAATCGCGCGTCCAGCGTATTCATATTCCTTATGAATACTTTAGCTTGCCATCAGTGTTGCCAGATGTACGATAATTATCGTATTTGTACGATAATTTTGACCTCTGTACGATGTACGATCAATAATGAAAAAAATCCCATAATGTACGATAATTTCAGAGTTTTCAGTCGTTCGTCCAAACACACATCCTACCGCTTCTCTCTCTGACCCAGAATCATTTTGCAGGCTCACCTGCCTGCACGCAAGCACTATACACACACACACACACACAGGCACCACACGTGTCGCCCGGCCCGCACGTCAACACTACTCCATCTAATCCATCCTACATGTAGGGATAAATAGCTGTATTCTGCACGTTTACGTCGTGTACGATAAAGTTCTTCCAAATACGATCATTTTGAACTTCTGGTACGATAATTGGACATTTCCAATCTGGCAACACTGCTTGCCATACGCATGTGGTGCAGGCTGCAGCGCGCTCGTTTTTCCAGGCGTGCCTATATGCCGCGGCGAGATGAAAAACATCTCAACTTTTCAGAGAGTGCCGCAATGTCATTTGACTAAAACCAACCGGTCAGCTTCGGTCTTTCCGTATTAACAACTTCGAAAGCTCGGCCGAACAGCTGATCATAGCTGTACAGTGCGGTTTTTATTTCTCATCTCCATAAATATAGCCTACTAAACACTAGATTCAGGCCCACCTCGACTTAATCCAGGCCCACCCATCTGTCACGTTCTGCATCCGCCACTGCGCTACCTCTGCCTGGTTCATGGTCCTTGCCTGTTTGCTGCCTGTTCTGATCTTCTGCCTGGAATTAGACCCCGATTAAGCCTTGCCTCTGATGCTGAGTTTGCTGTCTTTGACCTCTGCCTGTTTGACTATTCTCTCAATAAAATTACGCTGCAAATGGATCATTCTGAGACTGGTGATTCGCAACAGAAAACTTCGCCACAACCCGATCCAGCAGCTATGTCAAGTTTGTCTGCCGCCTATTCAGCCCAAGCTGATCAGATCGTTGCCCACCATCATCAGCTGAATCACCTCACCTCGCTGATGGACGAACTGGTCAAAGTTGTTCGAGGTCTCCAAGCTGGGTCATCGGAGCCGCCATCTCCACCTGCCATCGCCGCTGTTGTCAGCCCTGCTCCAGTCCCGCCCACTGCGACTCCTCGTCTTGCACTTCCGGAGAAGTTCGATGGGAATCCAGACAGATGCAAAGGTTTTATCCTCCAGTGTTCTCTGTACATTGAGCAACAGTCGGCTCTGTATTCAACTGACGCGGGGAGGATTGCATTTGTGTGTTCTTTATTGACGGGGAGAGCTTTGGAATGGATAACGGCTGTATGGAGACCAGATGGTTCTGCTTTCCCATCCTTCTCGGTGTTTCTCCAACGCTTCAGGGAGGTCTTTGAGCATTCCAGAGAGGGAAAGAGCGCCGGCGATCGCTTGTTGGAGCTCACGCAGGCAAGATCTACCGCTGCCGAGTATGCTCTCACGCATCGCACCCTGGCTGCACAGACTTCCTGGAACAATGACACGCTCAAGACCATCTTCCGAAGAGGCCTGAACCACGATCTACAGTCAGAATTAGCCTGTCGTGACGAGGGCAGGGACCTCGACCAGTTCATCAACCTCACAATCCAAATAGACAACCTCATGAGATCTCGCCGAGCCAGTCACCGTGCCACCCCTGCTTTCCACGCTGTCCAGGCTACTCGGACCACGACTTCTGATCGCTCCGACGAACCTGAACCCATGCAAATCAACGCCTACCATCTGCCCACGGAGGAAAGAGACCGACGGCTGCGACTCCACCTGTGTTTGTACTGTGGCGAGGCTGGCCATCTGCGCATCTCCTGCCCATCCAGACCTCGCTCAACCGCCCCTCGTCCGGTGAGTCCAGACCCTGAAGCACCATACCTCACCACGTCTGTGTTCGTGCCCGTTGTCATAACGACGAACGGCAAGCGGATACTCACCAGAGCTCTGGTAGACTCTGGGGCCGCTGGGAATTTTGTTTCAACAGACTTTGCCCGTCTACACAACATTCCTCTAATCCGTTGTGTTTCCTCCCTCGCAGTCGAAGCCATCGACGGAAGGCCATTAGGCTCTGGTCAAATCTCTCACCTCACCCATGAACTCCAGCTGCAGACAGGGGCGCTCCACTCTGAGGTAATCCAATTCTATGTTTTCCATGGTCCACGCACCCCAGTAATCCTTGGCCTGCCATGGCTCCGCAAACACAATCCCCAAATCCACTGGAGAACTAACCAGATTACCCGCTGGGACGCATCCTGTCACACCAAGTGCCTCGCTCCCATTGCCCCGTCCTCCATCCAGGTCATCTCCGTGCCCGTAGAGAGGGCTGACCTGAACGGTCTTCCCTCTGAATACCATGATCTGGCAGAGGCCTTTGGCAAAGCAGGAGCCTCTCAGCTCCCACCTCATCGCGACAACGACTGTGCCATCGACCTGCTACCCGGTTCGGTACCTCCCAAGGGCCGTATCTTCCCTCTTTCTCAGCCAGAATCCGAAGCGATGAGGAAATACATTGAGGAAGAGCTTGCGAAGGGCTTCGTTCGCCCTTCAACGTCCCCTGCATCCGCTGGGTTCTTCTTCGTCCAGAAGAAGGACGGAGGTCTCCGACCCTGCATCGATTACCGTGCCCTGAATGACATCACCATAAAGTTTCGCTATCCGCTCCCACTGGTACCTGCCGCCTTGGAGTTACTTCGTACTGCCAAGCACTTCACCAAGCTCGATCTACGCTGTGCTTACAATCTTATCCGCATTAGGGAGGGGGACGAGTGGAAGACGGCCTTCTCCACCAACACGGGGCACTATGAGTACCTGGTCATGCCGTTCGGCCTGGCGAACAGTCCTTCCGTCTTCCAGTCTTTTATCAATAACATCTTCAGAGACATGCTCCACCGTACCGTCGTTGTGTACATCGATGACATCTTGATTTACTCCGACACCCTCTCGGACCATGTGCAGCACGTTCGGGCCGTCCTCCAGAGACTCATTCACCACCATCTATACGCCAAGCTGGAGAAGTGTGAATTCCACCAGACCTCCATTTCGTTCTTGGGGTATGTCATCAGCCCAGACGGAGTTGCTATGGACGAGGGTAAGGTCAGAGCAGTCCGTGATTGGCCACGACCCACAACCCTGAAGGAGCTGCAGCGCTTCCTTGGATTTGCTAACTTTTATCGACGGTTCATAAGGAACTTCAGTGCCGTGGCCAATCCTCTCACTTCTCTGGTAAAGAAAGGAAAACATCGTCTTCCGTGGAATAACTCAGCCACCCAGGCTTTTAACTTGCTCAAACAATGTTTCACCACAGCGCCCATCTTGCACCATCCTGACCCCGCACTACCGTTCATAGTTGAGGTGGACGCCTCGAACAATGCTCTGGGGGCCATCCTCTCACAACGTCAAGGTTCGCCCCCCAAGCTGTACCCTTGTGCATACTACTCCCGTAAGCTGAACGCTGCCGAGAGAAATTATGATGTGGGTGATCGGGAGCTGCTGGCCATGGAGGCCGCTTTCGAGGAGTGGCGGCATTGGCTCGAGGGCGCTTTCCATCCTTTCGTCGTATTCACCGACCATAAGAACCTGGAGTATCTACGTGCCGCAAAGAGGCTAAACCCCAGGCAGGCTCGTTGGTCGCTATTTTTCACCCGGTTCCACTTCACTGTCACTTATCGACCAGGGTCTAAGAATACAAAGGCAGACGCCCTGTCACGCCAAGGTGACTCCGAGCTCTCACCACAAGACCCCAAAACAGTACTGGCTCCCAACCTCGTTGTCGCTCCCATTCAGTGGGACATCGACACAGAAATCGAACAGATCAATTCCCGCGCAGATGTCCCACCCGGCTGCCCACATGACCGAGTCTTTGTCCCCGAGACTCTCCGGAGCCAGGTCCTAGAACTCGTTCATGCCCATCCAAGCTCGGGGCATCCAGGTATCACCGCCACCATCCAGCTACTCCAGAACCATTATTGGTGGCCCTCTTTAGCCTCAGACACCACAACCCATGTGCAACACTGCCGGGTCTGCAACACTCAGAAGTCGTCACGTCAACTACCTGCCGGTCCATCGATTTCATTACCGATCTCCCAGTTTCTGAAGGATACACCACCATCCTCACTGTTATCGACCGCTTTTCCAAGGCCTGCCGTCTAATTCCCCTTGCAAAACTCCCTACAGCACTGCAGACCGCCGAACACCTCTGCAACCAGGTGTTCAGGTTTTATGGCTTGCCCAAAGACATTGTTTCCGATCGAGGGCCCCAGTTCACTTCTCAGGTCTGGTCAGCCTTTTTCAAGACCCTTCAAGTCAATATCAGTCTGACGTCAGGGTATCATCCGCAATCCAACGGACAGGCCGAGCGCATGAACCAAGAGGTGACCCGTTTTCTGCGCTCTTATTGCCATCAGCACCAACAGGATTGGAGTCGTTACCTGATCTGGGCCGAATACGCCCAGAATTCCATCCGCAAACACTCTACTGGCATGACCCCCTTTCAATGCGTCCTGGGCTTTCAACCGCCTCTCTTCCCGTGGTCAGGTGAACCCACAAATGTCCCTGCAGTGAACGACTGGCTTCAGCGCAGCTAGGAAACCTGGAACCTGGCCCACACCCACCTTCAACGAGCGGTTCGCCGGCAGAGGGAACAGGCTGACCGCCGGCGTCGGCCGGGGCCTGAGTATCACCCGGGCCAGTGGGTCTGGGTGTCGACCCGAGACCTACGCCTCCGACTCCCCTGTAAAAAGCTCAGTCCCAGGTTCGTGGGTCCGTTCAAAATCACACATCAGATCACCCCCGTCTCTTTCCGTCTAGATCTACCTAACCAGTACCGACTCGCTCCTACTTTCCATGTCTCTCTTCTCAAACCTCCCGATGGTCCCAACGAGAGGGAGGAGAGATCCCAGGACCAGACTCCCCAGCCCATTCTAGTGGAGGGTGAGGAGGCCTATCAGGTTAAGGAGCTCGTGGACTCCAGACGTCGGGGAAGTTCCCTGCAGTACCTAGTTCATTGGGAGGGATACGGCCCTGAGGAACGTTCTTGGGTGGACGCTTCTGACATCCTGGATCCCAGCCTGATTACTGACTTCCACCTGGCTTATCCCACCAGGCCAGCCCCACGACCACGTGGAAGACCCCGACGTCGTCAGGTTCCTCGCGCCAGGAGTCGCTCACAGGGAGGGGGCTCTGTCACGATCCCAAACTCAGTAACCTCTGTCTCTGGCCAGCAGAGAGCACCCTCGCCCGAATACTGATCTTCACTTGCACTACATTCCCCATAAGCCTCTCTAATGACTCCAATCACCATGCCCAGCTGCAGCCTATCTACCAGGCTATTTAACCGCACCACAAGCAGCTTTCAGTGCGATGTTTTGTTTTGCCTTTGTGAACACTACTGAGCATTTTATCCAGTGATTGCCTGACTGTTTCTCGACCCCTTCTGTCTCTGATTTCTCCTAGCCTGCTGCCTGCCTACGCTACCTCTGCCTGGTTCATGGTCCTTGCCTGTTTGCTGCCTGTTCTGATCTTCTGCCTGGAATTAGACCCCGATTAAGCCTTGCCTCTGATGCTGAGTTTGCTGTCTTTGACCTCTGCCTGTTTGACTATTCTCTCAATAAAATTACGCTGCAAATGGATCATTCTGAGACTGGTGATTCGCAACAATAGGGAGTGATACAGAAAACAAGGAGTGAGGCAAATAGTGATACTGGACTAAGGCAAAGGAGGCAGGAAGTAAGGACCACTGTCCTGTCCTCCTCTACGAATCAAACACACCTGACAGTAAGTTTTGAAAGGATTTTCTTTTTTGCCCATCAATTTGCCCATCCCTGATCCCTTTTAAATTTACTGTAAAAAAAAACGGCAGCTGTGGTGGCTAGAAATTGACCGTAAAAAATACGGTAGCAATATTTTAGGCTTTAGAGACTTAACAAAAATTTACTGTAAAAAAACGTACTTAAATCTGTTTTGTACCATTGTAATACACTGACAACTACCAATCACAGTGGTGATGAGAGTCACATGATTAATCAAAGCTCATCACAAGCAGCTTTTCCACAAGAAAGTTAATATTAAAATATAATAGCTGCACAATGTCATTCACACAAACACTAAACAACCATCATGGTAACACACATGAAATTTTAAAAATGCCATCCATCCATCTATCCATCCATCCATCCATCCATCCATCCATCCATCCATCCATCCATCTTCTTCCGCTTATCCGGGGCCGGGTCGTGGGGGCAGCAGTCTAAGCAGAGATGCCCAGACGTCCCTTTCCCTAGACACTTCCTCCAGCTCTTCCGGCGGGACCCCGAGGCGTTCCCAGGCCAGCCGGGAGACATAGTCCCTCCAGCGTGTACTAGGTCTTCCCCGGGGCATCCTCCAGGTGGGATGCGCCCGGAACACCTTCCCAGGAAGGCGTCTAGGAGGCATCCGGAACAGATGCCCAAGCCACCTCAGCTGTCCCCTCTCGATGCGGAGGAGTAGCGGCTCTACTTTGATCGTCCAACCACCCTGCGTAGAAAACTCATTTCGGCCGCCTGTATCCGGGATCTTGTCCTTTCGGTCATGACCCACAGCTCATGACCATAGGTGAGAGTAGGAGCGTACACTGACCGATAAATCGAGAGCTTCGCCTTGCGACTCAGCTCTTTCTTCACCATGACGGACCGATACATCGACTGCATTACTGCAGAAGGTGCAAACTCCCATCCATCCTTCCCTAACTCGTGAACAAGACCCCAAGATACTTGAACTCCTCCACGTAAGGCAGGAACTCTCCACCAACCTGAACTGGGCAAGCCACCCTTTTTCCGACTGAGAACTATGGCCTCGGATTTGGAGGTGCTGATTCTCATCCCGGCCGCTTCACAGTCGACTGCAAACTGTTCCAGTGCATGCTGAAGGTCCTGGTCTGATGGGGCCAGCACAACAACATCACCCGCAAAGAGCAGAGCCGAAATCTCAGGGTTGCCCTGCCGGAGTCCAACATGCACCGGGAATAAATCTGACTTACTGCCGGCAATGTGAACCAAGCTCCTGCTCCGGTCGTACAGGGACCGGACAGCCCTTAGCAAAGGACCCCGGACCCCATATTCCCAGAGCACCCTCCACAGGATGCCGCGAGGCACACAGTTGAATGCCTACTCCAAATCCACTAAGCACATGTGGATTGGTTGGGCAAACTCCCATGAACCCTCCAGCACCCTGGAGAGGGTATAGAGCTGGTCCAGTGTTCCACGACCAGAACGAAAACCGCACTGTTCCTCCTGAATCCAAGGTTCTACTATCGGCCGTATTCTCCACTCCAGTTCCCTGGCATAGACTTTGCCGGGGAGGCTGAGAAGTGTGATCCCCCTGTAGTTGGAACACACCCTCGGATCCCCCTTCTTAAAAAGAGGGACCACCACCCCTGTCTGCCAGCCCAAAGGTACTGTCCCCGACCGCCACGCGATGCTGCAGAGGCGTGTCAGCCAAGACTTGAGGTACTCATGGCGGATTTCATCCAGCCCCGGTGCCTTGCCACCGAGGAGTTTCTTGACTACCTCGGTGACTTCAGCTTGGGTGATGGACGAGTCCATCTCCAAGCCCTCAGCCTCTGCTTCCTCAATGGAAGACGTGTCGGTGGGTTTGAGGAGATCCTCAAAGTATTCCTTCAACCGTCTAACGACTACCCGAGTTGAGGTCAACAGTTGCCCATCTCCACTGTAAACAGGGTTGGTAGGGCACTTCTTCCCCCTCCTGAGGTGCTGAACGGTAGTCCTTTTCATGACCTGACTGAACTCCTCCCAAGCCCGATTTTTTTGCCTCCATAACCATCTGGGCTGCAGTCCACTTGGCCCACCGGTACCCGTCAGCTGCCTCAGGAGTCCCACAAGCCAGCCAGGCCCGATAGGACTCCTTCTTCAGCTTTACAGCATCCCTTACTTCCGGTGTCCACCACCGGGTTCGGGGATTGCCGCCTCGACAGGCACCGGAGACCTTACAGCCACAGTTCCGAGTGGCCACGTCGACAATAGAGGTGGAGAACATGGTCTACTCGGACTCAATATCTCCAGACTCCCTCGGGATCTGGTCAAATCTCCGCCGGTGGTGGAAGTCAGCTCCGCCCCCTCTTCACCCGAGTGTCCAAGAAATACTGCCGGAGGTCAGATGAAACGACCACAAAGTCGATCATTGACCTCCGGCCTAGGGTGTCCTGGTGCCACTTGCACTGATGGACACCCTTATGCTTGAACATGGTGTTCGTTATAGACAAGCTGTAACTAGCACAGAAGTCCAATAACAGACAACCATTTAGGTTCAGATCAGGGGGGGCATTCCTCCCAATCACGCCCCTCCAGGTGTCACTGTCGCTGTCCACGTGGGCGTTGAAGTCCCCCAGTAGAACGACGGAGTCCCCAGTCGGACTTTCCAGTACCCCTCCCAGAGACGCCAAGAGGGTCGGGTACTCTGCACTGCCGTTCGGCCCGTAGGCGCACACAACAGTGAGAGACCTATCCCCGACCCGGAGGCGCAGGGAAACAACCCTCTCATTCACCTGGGTGAACTCCAAAGCATGGTGGCTGAGCTGGGGGGCTATAAGCAGACCCACACCAGCCCGCTGCCTCTCACCGTGAGCAACTCCAGAGTGGTAAAGAGTCCATCCTCTCTCAATGAGTGTGGTTCCAGAGCCCAAGGTGTGTGTGGAGGTGATCCCAACTATCTCTAATCAGTACCTCTCAACCTTACGCACAATCTCAGGCTCCTTCCCCGCCACCGAGGTGGCGTTCCACGTCCCTAGAGCTCATTTCCGTGTCCAGTGATCGGGTTTTCGAGGTTTCGGGTTTCCCGCCTTCGCCTTCCACCCGATCCACTTAGGTCCCTCCTGCAGGTGGTGAGCCCACGGGAAGGTGGCCCCACGTCGTTCCTTTGGGCTGAGCCCGGCAGGACCCCATGGGGAGAGGCCCGGCCACCAGGCGCTCGCATATACAAGCCCCAAACCCCTGGCCTGGCTCCAGGGTGGGGCCCCGCCTGCGCCATGCCGGGCCACGTCACGGTCCTCATTTTTTTATACATCATACATTAGATTATACATTTGAAAAATGCAATAAACATTAATTTGACAACATTAAATGTAACTAAGAAAAAAATAAGAAAAACTAAATCTTTAGATTTGGCGAGAGGCTTAGGCTCTAAGGTGCTCGAGCTGCCATACTAGACAGCTTGAGATACATCCTTGAGACACAAATCCCCCAAGCATACATTACATTATAAATTTGAAAAACGCAATAAACATTAATTTGACAACATTAAATGTAACTAAGAAAAAACTAAGAAAAATTAAATCTTTAGATTTGGCGAGAGGCTTAGGCTCTAAGGTGCTCAAGCTGCCATACTAGACAGCTTGAGATACATCCTTGAGACACAAATCCCCCAAGCCTTTTAATAACCAAATGCTCCCTCACTCTTAGGGAGCCTGTCATCTTTGAGTACTGTTAAAACAAGCCAACGCACATTGGCGTGCAAGATTTGGATCTCACACTCCGTCCCACGGCACGGGTATAAATAGGGAAGTGGATGCACGCACCAGTTGTCTTTCTCTTCGGAGCCGATCGGTCTTCATGTCGATGTCTCTGAAGAGTGTTGTTATATTACAATGAGCGAGTGTGTCGACGCTTCTTCAGGAAGTCTCTCCCGGTGCTGGTGGTTCTACAGCGCGAGTGCAGCGGTGGTCGCGAGCCTTCTGAGCTCTCAGCTGCTGTTTTAACAACATCACATTTCTGTGTTTGTGTCTGCTTGTCTGACAGCCAGTTGAGGAGTGCTTCACTGGTACAGGCTGCACCATCCCTGTCATGGAAAGAACAACACGGGTGCGTTTGCGTCTTTTTCAAGATGTCATTCCAACTGTGGGTTTTTTGAATGCGGTCGTTCCCTGTCCCCCTCTGATGGTCAAAATTGTTGCATCACGTGTTTGAGCTTACAGCACGCTGAAGCAGCTTTTTTGGATGAATCATGTTCCCATTGCGGGAATATGACTGTCTCGGTGTTGAGATCGAGACTCGCCTTCGTCTCCGAAGGTGGAGTCCCCATTACCATGCCCCATCCTAGGGTGCCGTGTGGGATGGGTGATCGGATAATAGTGATGGAATACCCGCCCGGTAACCATTTCCTGTGGGCTCCTCACTCCTCCATCACACTGCAGCCAGTGGAGTCCCCCGTTGAGTGCGCTGGTCCCTCTGTAATAGACCGACCAGTCGTTTCATTCGGGGCCCCTCCAGAGGACAGGATGCCGATTGCAGCATCGGAGGGTGAGCTGGCCTCTGGAGATGATGACTTGGCTGCGTTACCTTCCTCTGGGAGTGTAATGTTTGCCGAGCCAGATCCAGAAATGTCAGCTATGCTGAAAAGAGCCGCCGAGGCTGCCGCTCAGTATCGGTTGGATGATTGGTTTCTCAAGGGCGGGCTTCGCTGGTTCTCAGCCCGCCGCCCCAGTGCCTTTCTTTCCCGAAGTGCAAGGTGAGCTTACTAGGTCGTGGATGGCACATTTTACTGCCAGAAACTGCCTAGATAGCTCCGCCCCCTTCACTACCCTTGATGGAGGAGTGGTGAAGGGTTATGAGCGGCGGCCGCTGCCTCTTGGACGCGGGATCCTCGTCTCCCCTCTAAGGCTTGTGAGTTCTCGTCTGTTCGTACAGGCAGAGCTTACAAATCCTGTGGACAAGCCACTTCCTCTTTGGATGCCATGGCGTTGCTACAGGTCTATGAGGCCAAGGCACTCATGGACATGCACAAGGGTAGCCTAGACCATGCGCTCATGAGTGAGCTCCGCACCGCAACCGACATGGCCCTCTGGGGCAAGAGCATTGTGGCTTGCGCAATCGATCTAGCGATGTCCACCTCGGTGGTCCAGGAGCACCATCGTTGGCTCAGCCTGGTTGATATGGTGGATGCGGACAAGCACTGGTACCTGGACTCCCCAATTTACCAGGTTGGGCTGTTCGGCGACGCGGTGGAGAACTGCGCCCAACAGTTCTCTGCCACCAAAGCGCAGACGGAGGCCATCCAGCACATCATGCCCCGGCAGCTCGCTGCTGCTTCCACCCTGCCGCTGGTGGCAGTTCCTCTGCCTGCCTCCAACAACTTATATGCATCATCTTGGCATAAGAGCCCCAAAGATGCACCTTGTCCCCCGGGACTGCGTGCTCACTCCACTGGGAGTATAGCCGCTTCCTGGGCGTTGGCGCAAGGTGCCTCGCTGACAGATGTTTGTAGAGCTGCGGGCTGTGCGACACCTAACACATTCGCTAGATTCTATAGCCTACGTGTCGGGCCGGTTGCTTCCCATGTACTCTCTTCACATAGAAACCAGTAAACACCGTAAGCCCCGCTCGAAGTGTCGGCTTGCTGCGCCATTCCCCTCCTATTGACTGGATACGCGCGACATTCTTGCTCCAGTTGAGTTCCCCTTTTGCTGAACCCTGTTGAGTTCCTCCACACCCCTGAGCGTCAGCTGATATTGTTTAGCAATCAGTGTTCTGCCTGAACTACGCATGAATTCCATTCGATCACTTAAGCTCTATTTATTTCAACAAAAATACATCAAATGTGAAGTGTCATGCATGGAGTTGTGGGAATGTCAATTTACGTTTTTTCATTGTGAATTATACAATGACATTCTTTTTAGCTTTTAAAAACTTTAAATGTAACTGTATTTTACTGTAAAATTAGATTAAATGTATGTTGAATGTGTTCACTATCACTAGATCTGTTAGATTTAATAGTTTTCCACTGTAGCATTTGTACAGTCTTATACAGTTAAAACCACGATCATTTTTTACAGTGAGGTTATGTTGTCATCCAGCACTGGGAAAAAGTGCATCATCCGGGTATTTGAAGCGCACTACTCCTTTTCAGTAATTTTCAGTGTAAACACACTACTTTCATTATTTAAAACTACAATAAGTGTAGTGCATAATGTGTATTGTGAAGGGATTGAGGCAAAATGAGTGACAGAAAGTAAACATGGAGTGAAACAGGAAGTGAGGCAGGGAGTAAAGCAAAGTAAGATGGAGACAGAGAGTGCGAGTGACAGACGAGCACATAAGCAGTGTGGAGGGCGAGCGAGAACAAGAGGACGAGGTGTGATGTTGGCGTGAGGGACAGCCCTGCTTTTCTGAATGTGTCACCCACCAGTGTATACAGGAGGGTGTGTGAGAAGGCCGTGGAGATGCCAAAATAGAGATAGAGATAGATGGAGTGAACAGGGATGAGACTGAGTTATTGGCGATGATCGATACAGGGGGTCGCTGCCAAATGGGGGGTGTAATGATGGGTAATGATATGAGTCTAGAGAGGCATTGTGTGTGTGTGTGTGTGTGTGTGTGTGTGTGTGTGTGTGTGTGTGTGTGTGTGTGTGTGTGTGTGTGTGTGTGTGTGTGTGTGTGTGTGTGTGTGTGTGTGTGTGTGTGTGTGTGTGTGTGGTGAGCCTGCTGTCCACATAGCGCCTGCACTTTCATTAATAGATCTCATTCATCGCACATCACGAAGATGGCTTAATACGCCCCCATAACAATCTCTCTATATATATGCTACAATCACTCTCTCTTTTTCTGTCTCAGTCCAGCTACATCCCTCACTCTCACTCTCCCACTTTGTTTTTATTTCCTGCTGCCTCCCTATCTCTCTCACTATTACTTTTCATCACCTGCTGTGAATCTCTGCGTTTGTCTGTTCATCTATTTTTCAAAATTAACCAGTCAAAAGACATTGCTCTGGGCAAGACAAAGCCTTGAATTGGTAAAACAAACACAAGATCATATAAACAGACAACAGCATGCACACTTGCTCTAACAATAGCAAAAATTTGCACTCACAAACACCCAGAATACATCAACGTTCCCACCGCCGTTCTACTGACTCTTAAATAGTTACCACAGCAACATGAAGAGGACAGGAATAATGCATTCTGCAGCAATACTGTGTGATTTGCATGCGCCTTTTCTTTTCCGCACCAGTGAAACAACCTCTCCATGCTCAGCTCGCACAAATACACCATTTGATAATCAAATGCTTGCTGTTCTCTGACCTCCATGGTGAAATAATGATAGCTACAGCCATACACTGTCAACAAACTGTGAGTCAACTGTGCTGGAGCTGAAAGGATTGTGGATAGATTTAGTGCTGGGAAAACTGCTGGCAAGAATGGGATCGTTAGTCAATAATGGGAAAGGAGGTCCATGGTTAAAGCCAGCGGGTTGCCAATCAAAACCGGCAGCCAATCACGAAAGGCTCAATTACAAACTAGAACACGACGGGGTGAAAATCATCTCGGGTGGAGCTCGTTATGCAGCTCATTATGCAAGGTGTGTATTGTCATTTAAATAGCATTCGACGGCGTGCATATTACGAACAAATATGCAAACACTTCGGGTTTGATGTAAGCCGCTTTGTTTATAACAGCGATCATTAATTGGTTTTGTAAACACACTTGTCATAATCCTCTATTACTCTAGAGTTTATACCTCAGGAAGACTTATAGCAGTAGGAAAAAAAAACAAAAAGATATTTTATTCATTCCATAGTTCCATCTACACCTTTGTGCCATTGAAACCCGTTCGCCGAGCTCGTCGAGGTCTCAGAGCTGATATATATTTTCCAAAGCATAAGTAGTTTCAAGTCTCTGGATTTCACAGGCAGTGTTTTAAAATGCCTCCATGTGGACGGGCAAGCAACAGAGGCCCCAGGAAAGAAATGAGTGTGCGAGTTTGTTTAATGGGAAGAGCTATTTTTACAACTTTGATGTTCTCCGTACACATAGGCGCACAGCTTATACAAAAACAAATTATAAAAGATGACCGCTTCACACAAACATTAAAAACATATTAGCAAAATAACAGTTTGGGGGGGGAGGAAGATTGCGACTAAGATTGCGCTGCTCCATTCTCAAAACCGGAAGAACAGCACACCTCTGACAGCTTTATATGTTTAGAGGTGTGTATTCAATACAACATTTATTTTATTTTGGAACGATCAATAAATAAAAGTACTAGCTATCAAACGCCGCATGTGTGCCGTGTAGAGATTTTTACAAGTTGCTTTTCTTTGAAATCTGTGGTAATCTCAGTCTGTGGTGTACACTCCACGGGGAAGCTCATATCGTAAAACACACGGGGAGAGAAGAAGGTCAAGGAAAATAAAAGGGTAAGAGATTTCTTCAGAGAGGAACCATAATCTGTTTGAATTGAGGACTGGATTGCTTTCGCTGCGCTTGGCGGAATAACTCCGTAATTCAAAATAGAGATGTTCGCAATCATAACACAACTGCTGGGAAAAGTATCCTTGATCATCTTCTAGTTCCCAAAAAGATGGATGAGTTTTTCCTTTCATTTCTCAGCCTGCAACCTCTACAAACTAGATAAACAATTGTAAAGTGTTCATGTATTTGCGGTTTACATGGACCATTGATAAATAGTCAAATTAAATTACTTATTCGTATTGAACTATAGTGGTTGGGGGTCTGTCTAAAAGTGTAACTACTGTATCACATTTTCTGTCACAGTAATCTGTCACAATAGATTTATCACACATTCAAAATCATCAAATGAGTGAGAAAGGAATCATCTAAAAACACTGACTCTGGTTCAGATTTATGCTGCGTTCCATTTAAAGTTGCATGTGGGATATTTCAGCTTCCCATTCCTGTTTCCAAGCAGGAATTTCGAGAATCCGACTTAATGATTTGACTGACAGAAAGAAGCAGCAATACATTCCTGGACATACTGTATTACAGAATGATTTTTTATATTTAGGGGTTCAAGCATTTTCCGATTATGCAGCATTCTCCATCTAAAACTGATCGGGCAGACCGAACCGTAATTCGTAGAGACTTTGAGGGCTGGTAGCAATCACACCGCCTACAACGTCACCAAAGGCGGGAGCCTCGAATGGCCTGACGGGAGCGCTACACCGGTCAAAAGTGTGAAATGGTTCATAACTCCTAAACCGTTAGACGGAGACTCAAGTGTCTTATATCGTTGGAATCCTTGGCTCAAGGTGGACAAAATGCATGCCTCGGATTTGCTCTGTATTTTGGGTTTTTCCAAAAAAGTACTTTTGTGAAGCAGTCCTAGGTTTTTGGCCCGACCAGAACCAAACCAATGCAGCAAGATTCTCTGGAGTCGGATTGTCAATAGTTACCAAGAAAATTCACAATTTCGCTGCACGGTCACAAGGTGGTGCCAAAATGTTCTATATGTCAGTGGCCATATTTACAAAAATGTCTATAACTCATGAACGGAACTAGATATTTTAACCAAACTCTGGACACATGTGTATGAGCTCAATCTAAGCTCACTTGAAAAAAATCACGACGATTGGCCACTTGTTGACGCCAAAAAATATAGAAAATGTCTATAACCACCCAACCATTAGCTCAAATAACTTGAAAATTGGCATGCGCTGTCTTTGTACGAGATAGTCTATGGGGACATTGGCGTATCTCAAAAAATATAGCCGCCAATAAAATTTGAGTAGCTATCAGACAAGGTTACCGGAGGCTGATCAGAACGAAACTCAGTGGGCATGTTCGACTCATTGCTCTAGAGTTCTGTAAGAATTTTTGAAAGAAATCGGCCTCTAGTTGGCGCTAACTAGTTTTATGCCTCTGTAATCACGTTGTTTTTCACACATACACACAATATTCGTGTAATTTGCTCCATAGACAAAAACAGCTGAAAAGTAATGTCAAACTAATAGCTTTCTTTTGTGAAGCAGGTGATGTATTATTAGCTTTATTCATTATAGTAAAACTATAATTATATAATAAGAGCCAGCAGTTTTGTGGCAAACAGCTGAAGTGAAAGTTTAAACAAACAGTTTGTGCACAAAAGGTTATCATCTGTGGCATCCCTTAGACTCACACAGACATCAAGAATCAGCCTATAAATCTCAGCAATGGTGATACAAGAATTCATGCTACAATGCATGATGGGAGTCTGGGTGAGTATACCTGTGCTGGTACCCAGCATGCACTGTGCGACATGAAACTTTTAATGTCATCATCGTTGCGATTCTTATGCTGATTCTTGATGTCTGTGTGTGTAAGCATATTACCAAAGTGGTTTTAAAATCGGATTGTCACAACAATGGATCTTACACATTTCTACTAATTAATAATCCACAACTAATAAAAGATCACCTGTTTAAACAGAGATTAGGCTCTGGATAAGTTCAGTGAATCAAGTCACTAAATTGTGAGTTTTATCATCAAAACACAACCATCAACACCTGATTATATTTTCATTTGGCTTTTGTGCCACAACAAGTGTGCTTTATAAATACACGTTTACAGAAGCCAGAGAAAAACACATATTATAAATTCAAGAGTCAAGAGCCCAACTAAAGCAGACACTGATCTCGATCATGGTAACTTTAATGAAACAATAAATCATCAACTTATAAATCTCTGTTAATTCTCTATAACAACTTATTTTTGCGTGACAGAAATAAACTCAAACTGTTTAGTAAAAAGTGAAGCTGGTAATTCTGTTTGTGGGGTTGTATCATCCTCCTCTGGTGAGATCTTGAGAGATTTAACGTCTTCTTTTATCTTCAGTTGATTTCATCCAAGGCTGTTGATGAAGTCAGTTGTAGTTTCTGTGTTTCTCTTTCATTATTTCTCGTTCCTTTAATGATTCTGCTTGTTAGCAGCAGGTATTCTTCACTAATGCTCAATCATCACTTAATGCATCACTTAATTTCTTGACTGCAATGTATATCTTCTTTTAGTGACCTCTACTGAAATAACTTCCGGAGTACTCATAACTTCTGGTTTCTAAAAGAATTAAGGAATTAAGGTAATCGGTGTCCTCAAATGTTATGAGTTAGCTTAAGTTATTGGATGTGATTTTGTGTGTGATATTGTGAGTTAGCAGTAACTGCAAGCACTCTGAGTTTATTTAAAGTTTGTAATTTCAGTGGTTTTACTAGTTCAGTTATATAAAGTATTTGAATCCAGTGACGTTATATTCTGTATTAAGAAATATCCTTGTTTTAGTGGAATCAATTAAAATAAGTTCAGAGTACTTGTAACTATTGTTTTTTTTTATCAAATTAATTGAATTGAGGTAATCGGTGTCCTCAAATGTTTTAAGTTAGCTAATCTTGTTTGGTTTTACAGTGTACGGCTAATCGCTACAACTGTTTAGAATGTATAATGTAAAAAAAAATGATTCATATGAAAATATTAAAATAAGAAAATCACACACAAACCATCTACCATCTTATTCGTGTGTTTATTGCTTCAAGTGTAGAAATATTTCTTTGGTTCGTTCTTCAAAGAGCACAGGGCAAGGAAATGTACAGGACAGCGTCATAAAAAGGGCAGGATTATGGTTATGTTGACTGACGTACAATGATTGACAGCTGTAGAGATCAAATGAACGTGCGATGAGTCATAAACTGATGCAAATTAGGAAGAGGAGAGACAGAGCTCGCTCTGAACGCTCTGTCAGCTCTTCAGATTGCATAGTTCAGTGGGAAATAAACAGAAAGGGTATTCTTAATGACAAAATATTTTGCAAACGTGGTAATAAATCAATATTTCTCCAAATATGCACACTTTTGAACTAAGTCCCCTAACGGATGCTGTCTGCATGTATGTGAACACAAAAAAACTGCAGTAGACATGAGTGAATTCATATGGGTGTTGATATTGTATTTCAAATATCATACATTACAGATTGATTATTTTGCAATCCTGACATACATTCAGAAATTAATGTCATTGCAACCTATATTTTTATCATAAACAGAGGTCAAACATCAAATTCATCTTTCAAATGATAAGTTTGTCCAGATCAAGTAAGAGTGTGATGTTTTAAAATGCAGTAAATGTTTAACAACAGTAATCTGGGGCCATCTGCGATCTTTGCCTATAAAGGGATTAAATATCTATATAACACAAAACCACCACACAATAGCAGAGGATAGCACTCATTGGCTCATTCTGCTCTGTAAAATAATTATTTTCAAGGGTTTTGCATTTTAAATCATATTTAAACTTTATAAAATCTTTAAAATAACATTACAAATTACTTTGTCAAAATGTACCTCTTCAATTGTTCATTTTATGCATCATATTTTGCAATATCACATTATGATTGCAATGACACCAGAAAATTATATTTTAAATGGGAGGCCTGAAACTATCGTTTATTTCAATTATCTATATCTACAACAAATTGCGTGTGTGTGTGTGTGTGTGTGTGTGTGTGTGTGTGTGTGTGTGTGTGTGTGTGTGTGTGTGTGTGTGTGTGTGTGTGTGTGTGTGTGTGTGTGTGTGTGTGTGTGTGTGTGTGTGTGTGTGTGCGTGTGTGCGTAAGCATGTTTACATTGTAAATGTGCCTTGCTTTTGTAAAGACAAACTGACACTTTTAAAACAGACATTTAAATGAAGCAAGCTAATGAGTGGCCCTCTGCTGGTTATAATAGTCTTTTTTTCTTACTGCTTACTAATGTCTTTCTGTAATTCAAATTTAGAAATTATAAAATCACTATTATAAAATTTACAATCATATTAAATCAAAATCCATCACTTCAAAATCTATTGAAACAGTAGTTTTGACAATTGTGCTGCATTATGAGTAATGTGAAACCTGAAAATGGTGTTTTACAGAGGACACTTGCAGTAAACATTTTGTTACCCATCATATATTTTAAATATCTGTATCTAAAACAAAATGGGCACATGTGTGTGTGTAGCAATACTTAGTCTATATTGAGTATTATTGTTTAAGCCTTTCATTCTTTTGTGAATGTGTTTTAGCATATTCTCCATCATGGATATTTTATGGTGTCAGGCTGTCAGCCCTACATTTTGAGTTGGCCTAGACCTTAACACCATAGTTGGCATGAAGGTCTTAAAATGCTTGAACCCCGTTAATTGCTGCTTGCAGCTATATTCTATTATTATTTTGGTAACACTTTACAATAAGGTTCATTAGGTAACATTAGTTAACACCTTTAATTAAAATGAACCAAGTATGAACAATACTTCTTCAGCATTTATTCATCTTAGATCAAATTAATTTCAACATTTACAAATACATTATTAAAATCAAAGGTTGTATTTGTAAAATTAGTTAATGCACTGTGAACTAACATGAACAAAAAATGAACAGCTAGATATTTATTAAATAACATTAACAAAGATTAATAAACTCTGTATCAAATGTATTGGTCATTGTTAGTTAATACATTCACTTTAATACATGAACCTTATTGTAAAGTGTTACCATATTTATTTATTTATTTGACCTGTGGGTTATTATTAACAACTGCGAAAATAATATATTTGTGTTGTCAGACAATTACCTTTTAACTACAAGGAGCAACTTCCTTTGTACCTACAGTACTTGCATTAGAAACGAGTCACCAGGTTCACAGATCTTTTTTCCCTGCTTTTTCGAGGGTGGCCTCAGTTGCTGTGACCTTATGAGATGGCAAGGAGAAAGCAAAATACTAATTTGAGGTACTACTATTTGCATACTGTGTAGCACCTAAGTCCATATATGCACTGCATGCGTCAAGGTCAGTATGTCCATTATGTAATCATATTCATGATTCAAAACATTAATAAGTAGATTAAGAAATAAAAATGCTAATCAAACAATGAATAGGACAATGAAACACCTCAGAGGCTCCGGTGTGTGGTGGAAGGGTGGATAATGGCTTCATGTTTGCTCAGGAAAAACTGCGAAATTAAGTGTTAACACTATAGGTACTGGTCACAACTGAAAAGAGACTACATAAAGACCCCATGAAATGGTATGGTGAGTACAGTTCCCTTTCGTTGTCACTACGAGTTACGTCGGATGACGACAAACGGGGTTTCGCTTAGAAAGCCTATCAACTTCGAGTATTACAAAACGAGCCAATGGCAAAGAAATGCCATGGGTCTGCGGAATTTGGATAGCGTAACTCCGCCCCACCTCGTGGGTATAAAAGGAGGAAGCCGGCAACATGCAGATATGTTTTGAATACGGCTGTGGCTCAGTCTGATCCAGAGATGACGGCCATGCTTTCCCGGGCGGCTGCGAGCATTGGTTTAGAGTGGACCCCTCCACCCTGTCCTGAGCGCTCGCGGCTGGACGATTGGTTTTTGGGTGCAGCTGCGGCTTCCCGTCCTCAGCCTGCCCCAATACCTTTCTTCCCGGATGTGCATGATGAAATCTCGAAGTCCTGGAAGACTCCCATGTCTTCCCGCGACCACTCACTGGTTTCATCCGCCTTTCCTCCCCTCGATGGGGCAGCTGCCCGTGGGTACAATGGGCTCCCCCCGGTTGAGCGCTCTGTTGCGATGCAGCTGTGTCCTCAGAGTGCTTCTTCTCGCGGCGAGCCTAAGCACCCATCCAAAGCCTGTAGGTTCTCGTCTACCCTAGTGGCGAAGTCCTACAGAGCGGCGAGACAGGCGGCTGCCTCTTTGCATGCCATGGCCACTCTGCAGGTCTATCAGGCCCAGATGCCAAGGGACATGCACGAGGGTAGGACGGACCCAGGGCTCTTTGATGAGCTGCGCGCCGCCACCGACCTCGCCCTCCGGGCGTCGAAGGTGACCGCACACTCCCTGGGTCTGGTGATGTCCACAGCTGTGGTCCAGGAGAGACATCTATGGCTGAACCTGGCTGACATGCGGGATGCTGAGCGTTCCCGCCTGCTCGACACCCCGATGTCCCAGGCCGGCCTATTCGGCGGTGTGGTGGAGGATTTCGCCCAACAGTTCTCCACCGCCCAGAAACAGACTGAGGCCATTAAGCATATTCTGCCCCGACGGCCCGCTGCTGCCTCCACCCAGCCGACCGGGCAGATCCCTCAGTATGTTTGCCGCCGAGGGCGCCCTCCCGCCCGGCCCAAGCAGCAGCCTCCACCCGGGCCCGGTCGCGGAGGAAGCCATAAGAAGGCGCCCCAGCCCTCTCCAGCCCCGCCCCCCGCTAAACGCCGGGCCAAGCGGCGCTCCTGAGACGGGCTGCTCAGGGATGTTGAAAGTTACTTCACAGGAGATGGTAGCGGGACCACTCCTTCTTTTGTTCTCCACTCCCCGCTGCTCACCCAAGGGTGGGCAGCACCCTAATGTGGTTAAAGAAAGAAGTGACGTTTCCATCCCTGAGCACACAGAGTTCTCGGACGACACGGTGCGCCGCCCCCGAGCCGTGCACCCCTCGTCCCCCTCTGTTCCAGAGCCGGTTGAAAGTGCACGCCGTCCCCGGACCGTGCCGTTCTCATCCGCCTCTGTCGCCAGCCCCCTGGCAGAGCAGACCCCCGTGGAACGTTCATCGTTCCCTGGTCTCCTCTGTCAGGGCGCGGTTAATTACTGTGCCCCCACACCGGGCCGCTATGCCGTCCACGTCTGGGCCAGTCATTCCGCCCTGCTGCACCACCGGTGGGAAGTCTGTGGTTCGTATGACCCCGCTGGTACAGTTCTTGGGAGCCAGGCTAGAGCTTCCCCTCCTGTCCCGCTGGGTCGCGCGGACGATCAGGCTCGGCTACGCGATTCAGTTCGCGCGGTCTCCTCCCCGCTTCAGGGGAGTCCGCTCCACTTTGGTCGGTGGCAACGCCCCTATTATGAAAGCAGACATCGCTACCCTGCTGGCGAAGGGTGCGATCGAGACCGTCCCTCCGGCCGAAATGAGGACTGGCTTCTAAAGCCCGTACTTCATTGTCCCAAAGAAAACTGGTGGGTTACGGCCAATCCTGGACCTGCACGTGCTGAACCGTTCCCTTCACAGGCTGCCGTTCAAGATGCTCACTGCCAAACACATTTTCGAATGTGTGCGGCCGCAGGATTGGTTTGTACCAATCGACCTGAAGGACGCCTACTTCCATGTCTCCATTCTCCCTCGACAAAGACCGTTCCTACGGTTTGCTTTCGAGGGGCAGGCATACCAGTACGGGGTTCTCCCTTTCGGGCTAGCCCTGTCTCCTTGCGTCTTCACGAAGGTCGTCGAGGCAGCCCTTGTTCCCCTTCGGGAACACGGGGTTCGCATCCTGAACTATATCGACGACTGGCTGATCCTAGCTCACTCTCGAGACCAGGTGTGCGAACACAGGGACCTAGTGCTCCAGCACCTAGCTCGTCTGGGCCTTCGGGTAAACTGGGAAAAGAGCAAACTTTGCCCCGTGCAGAGGATCTCTTTTCTCGGTCAAATCAAGTCATCCTCATTTATATAGCGCTTTTAACAATGTAGATTGCTTGTCTCGGTATGGATATCGACTCGGTCGCCATGTCCGCGCAGCTTACTAGCGAGCGCGCGCAGTCACTGCTGACTTGCCTGAGACAGTTCGAGGGCAAGAGTGCGGTTCCACTGAAACTTTTTGAGAGGCTCCTGGGGCATATGGCTTCTGCAGCCGCGGCAACGACTCGACCGATTGCGACCTGTATTATTCCTTGACCGAGGGCACGCTCGGCACGGATGCACTGGTGCACAGCTGGCTGCGGGGCCGCAAATATGCGTTTCCCCCAGTGAGCCTTCTTGCGCAGACCCTGCGCAAGGTCAGGGAGGACGAGGAGCAGGTCATTCTGGTTGCGCCGTACTGGCCCCCCCGGACCTGGTTCTTCGAACTAGTACTCCTTGCGACAGCACCTCCTTGGACGATTCCCCTGAGGAAGGACCTCCTTTCTCAGGGACGGGGCACCCTATGGCACCCTCGTCCCAGATCTTTGGAACCTCCACGTGTGGCTCCTGGACGGGACGAGGCAGGTTTGAGTACCCTACCACCAGCGGTGGCGGTTACCATCACTTTCGCTAGAGCGTCGTCCACTAGACACGTCTATGCGTTGAAGTGGAACCTCTTCGTCAACTGGTGCTCTTCTCACCGAGAAGACCCCCGGAGATGTTCGATTAGTGTCGTGCTTTCCTTCCTTCACGATGGGTTGGAGCGAAGGCTGTCTCCCTCCACCCTGAAAGTCTATGTTGCCGCTATTGCCGCACACCATGACCCGGTTGAAGGTAAGTCTGTTGGGAAGCACGACCTGATCGTCAGGTTCCTGAGAGGAGCGAGGATACTGAATCCTCCTCGACCTCCTCTCGTTACCTCTTGGGACCTTTCAGTGGTTCTAACTGCCCTGCAGAGTGCTCCCTTTGAGCCTTTGCAATCAGTGGAGCTTAAGTTCCTGTCTATGAAGACAGCGCTCCTGGTTGCATTGGCCTCCATCAAGAGGGTAGGGGACCTGCACGCATTCTCCGTTGACGAAGCGTGCTTGGAATTCAGGCCGGCTTACTCTCATGTGATCCTGAGACCCCGGCTCGGATATGTGCCCAAGGTTCTTACCACTCCCTTCCGGGACCAGGTGGTGAACCTGCAAGCGCTGCCCCTTGAGGAGGCAGACCCAGCCTTGGCACTGCTCTGTCCAGTACGCGCTCTCCGCGCCTACGTAGACAGGACGCAGTGTTTCAGGACCTCAGACCAGCTCTTTGTCTGTTATGGTGGGAAGCTGAAGGGAAAGGCTCTCTCCAAGCAAAGGTTGTCTCACTGGATAGTGGACGCCATTGCCTTGGCATACCAGCAGCAAGGTCGACCGTGCCCCCTTGGTGTGACTGCCCACTCCACCCGGAGTGTGGCATCCTCTTGGGCTCTAGCGCATGGCGCCTCGCTAACAGACATCTGCAGAGCTGCAGGCTGGGCGACACCTAACACATTCAACAGATTCTACAATCTCCGAGTGGAGCCAGTGTCCTCTCATGTACTCGCTTCAACCAGCTAGTACTGGATCCGCTCAGGTGTCTTCGCTTGCTCGCCATTCCACTCCACGGACTGGATACGAGCGATATTCTCCTCAGGTGAGCTTCTCCGAAAGCCCTGAGGTCCTCCAGCACTCCTGACGTCGGCGCCAGTGTCTATTGCCTGCGCGTCGGCTAGGTGCCTCCCGTGTGCATGGTCCCTCCTCTGAGCGACCCCCACATGTGTATTTCCACTGTAAGCACTGTAAGCCTCTCTGAGCATGTGTCTTTCCCTTGGCAAGCCACCTTGCCACCCCTGGGGTTGAAATATTCCACCTGCGGCTGGACACCCCAGTGTTCTCCATATGCATCCTTCGGGTCATATGTGTATTCTCTAAGTCCCCCCCGTTTGGCTGGCAATATTTTGCATATTTCCTCTAAACTATGGGATATGCCACCCAGTGTACCTTGGTATTCCTGTGCTAGATAGGAGTCCTTCGTCCGTGCCAATCTCACGACAAGGATCTCAGATTTACGCAGGGCACTGGAAGACAGCCGAGAAGGTGGCGTGATTAGACTGGTAACTCCATTCGTCGTCATCCGACGTAACTCGGAGTGACAACGAAAGGGAACGTCTCGGTTACGTATGTAACCCTCGTTCCCTGAGTAGGGAACGGAGACGTTACGTCTGCCTGCCACTTTCCGCTGTACCGCGGGGATCGCCTGAGCTCAGTCTTAGCTCCTCAGCAAAGAAACATATCTGCATGTTGCCGGCTTCCTCCTTTTATACCCACGAGGTTCTTCTTCTTGTTTTGAAAGCTACACTTTGTATCTTTTGGCCCTCTTTTTAACTCTTTAGTAGTTGAAAAAAGATAAATACATGCGTTTTGCGGGAGAGCTTTTGGTAACACTTTATTTTGATGGTCCCTTTTGAACATTCTGTTGACTTTAAGTAACTTTGTAACTGCATGTCAATTGACTCTCATTTGAATACTAGTAGACTGTCTGCTTAATATCTGCTAACTCTTTATTGTGATCGTCCTCCAACAGAGATTCTACAGATTATAAATAACTTTGCAACTACATGTCAACTTATTTTAACCCTAATCCTACCAGTCTACTAATACTACTAACACTCTAATGAGCGTTATGTAGGTGCAACATTACTTATAATCAACAGAATGTGTCAAAAGGAACATCAAAATAAAGTGAAACCAAGCTTTCTTTTGGTAAAGAAAAGACATGGTTTGGAAGGTGGATTTTTTTGGACTCTCTCATTAATACTGTAGCTTTGAATAATCAACGAGATTTAGTTACATTACAAACATAAAATATGATTTCCTGCTTGCTAGGTGATTTTATGTGGTATTGGGGGAGGGACTCTTTCATTCTAGAGTTTAGTACAAGATGAGTCATCAATATTATTTCCTCTGTTTATGTAGAAGTCAAAGACTGAAATTTTGAATATGTATCTGCTAAAAGTGAATTCACTCAATGTTTAGGAGTGAACTAACATCTAGATAACTTTAAATAATTAAAAGTCAAAAAAATCAGGGCTGTGCGATTTATGCCTTAATGCTCTTGCATATTGAATTACATTTCTAATTTACATTTCTGATGAGTCTAAATATTAAATCCTTTGCAACTAATGAAGTGAGTAAAAGCTGTGAAAAACAGTGCACAAATATCAAGTAGCACTGTTGGTACAGAAGTGAGTGAGTCATAAAGTCAAGGTGAATTCAGGTGAAATGTGGGAACAAAATGGACGAGTAAAAGACAAACAGAGGAAAAGGAGAATCAGAGGGGTTATTTAGTTGGGGGGGGGGGGGGGGGCTGCTGAAATCACAGCAAACAAAATAACTGTAGTCACTCCGGACTGACCTCACAGCAAAGTCAGTCGATTTGAATTTCACTGCTGGGTTATGGATATATATTTATATAGACAGTGCTGGAGCACACATCAAAAGCAACCGGCAGTATATACAGTATAAGTATTTACAAATGCCCAGTTTTGCCAGACACATAGAGTCTCTCTCCATTGCGATATTAAATTCTGTAGTATATATTTACCAGCACAAGATCGCAGCACTAATCCATTTATACACGCCTGACCATGCACATGTATACACACAGCGCATCTGGGTTTAATCTGCTCCAGTATTTATTCCCCACTTTCTTTCAGGATGGAATAGATTGTGACATTACACACACTGGCTGCCGTAGCATCGCGCTTGCCTGCAGCTTCATTGGGTGGGTGGGGGCAGCAAGGTTGCAGGCAGCAATATTAAACCATCAATCACCTCTCCAAATTAGGGCTTTTACGTCAAAGCAACATTAACAACACACCCACCCACAGGTACAAGCTGGGTGTGAGGACAAAAACTCATATCATCACAACTCTGCTAAATGTTGGCCCTAAAACACACACACACACACACACACACACACACACACACACACACACACACACACACACACACACACACACACACACACACACACACACACACACACACACACACACACACACACACTCTCACACACACACACACACACACACACACACACACACACACACACACACACACACACACACACACACACACACACATCACAGAAGCACAAATAACAGTAATTAGGAATGAAATTAATCATAATAAATCATTAGAGTTACAACAGTTGTTTTCGACTTCAGGAAAAGACAGGCACTAAATATAATAAATCTGTTCTGACACAAGGTTATTGCAGAGAGAACTTTACAATGGCGACATTATAGCGCGTAATATATAGCAAGCAATTGCAAATCGTTTGTCCCTGTACAGTGACACACCGCAAATGTTTTAAATATAATCTGCCGCTCAAAAACATAACCCATGGCAAACTAAAAGAGAGGAGGGTGAGTCAGTAATGTGTCCGTTTTGCTATTTTTCATGTTTCATCATAAAAAACATCTGGGCCATCAATGAGCCGACAAGCATATTAAGAAGCACGGAGCAGAAGAAATGAAATGGGATAGAAAAGCAGCGAGAAGGAATGAGTTGCATAGGGAGGGGGACAAACGAGCCATTGAAATACATTCATCCTAATTAGCAACAGCAGGGGTACGAGTGGGAAAGCTGCGTCCACATCATCCTCCATTAACACTGTTTACTTACTTACGGGCTCATTACGTGCATGGGAGTAAAAAGCAACTACAGAAATAAAGTGCTATACACTCGTATATGCCTCAGCTAAAGAGAGCCAGCAGAGCGACACAACAAATTTACAAATGCTTTGTAATTTCTGTGGCAATCGAGTCACAAAATGTGTCTTTTGAGTTGCAAAAAAAGTTTCCAAAACATTACTAGTGGTTTACCTTGATCTTCACTTTAGAATACTGATCCAAATAATAAGTAATTCCGGTAGATGGATGTAGTAATACTTGAGTCATTACTATCCAAAACCTTACACAAACCTCAAAAGCTTACAATGACTTCAGCCATTACAAGAGAGTTATCATGTTTTTCACTTTAGAATATTTATCCAAATAATTAGCAATTCCTTCTGAAGGACTTGGTTATACTTGAGTCATTATTAGTGGGTTAACATGATCTTTACTTTAAAATTAATTATACATTATTCACATGAATTATGAACCTGTATATTGTAGTTCTTAGTATTCCTCTAAGAGGTATGAAAAAATAGTTATTATAGAGTTTCTTGTTAGATAATATTAGTTAATGTCAGGTTTGGGGGTGATGAAAGCAGCGAGGACTCATAAATGAACAAGAATTGGGCTTTTATTAGTTATATAAATAAATAAAAAATACAAACATAAACTACCCAGAGGGGGAAAACATGACTGGCACCTTAACTTGACTTGACTTTGATTTGAAATGAGACTTTTGACTTAGGGAAACACACAAGAGGAGACATTCAACTGGTAAATACGTGACACTGATCTGACACAGGACTGCAAACACGGAAGCAAACAAAGCAGGTAACTAGGGAGGACAGGTGGGGCAAATGAACAAATAATCAGGTACCAAGATGGGCAGGGTTAGACAATCGACAGGAGAGCACACGGCACAAAGAAACATACATGACAAGCCATGTGCTCACACCAAACATGACAAAAACACAATCACAAGCCATGTGCTCAATCAAAACATGACATGAACATGCAGCTAATGAGAACACTCATACGCTGCCTGTTCACACAGAACATGACAACAAGAAAGACAAGCTGCGTGCTACACAGCACAAAAAAAAAACATAACATGAAAGCATGTGACTGATGTAAACAAACCGTGTGCTGAACAGAACACAACACCACACAAGGACAGAAGAGTGTACGGCCCAAGCAAACTCAAAACCGAACGCTCACACAACAAGACAGAGACAAACCCTTGGAGCTTGAATGTCCGAATCCCGACACAAACCCGAAACCAAACTAGACCGAAGTGCCAGGATTCGAACATCACCTACTCGTTTGCATACAGTTGTGTTGTCAATGGTCACTATCACTTCACCTGAAATCTCCAGCTCTCATTGGAAATGCATGTATTCCAGTCACTTAGTTCTTGAAAGTACTACTGTTCATGCTTTCAGCAAGGAGGCAAATTGCCTGAGCTTAAAGTGCCCCTATTATGCTATTTTAAAGGTTCCTAATTTTGTTATCATGTATCACGTCTCCTACAAAAGGTTTAGATCCATAAGGTCAAAAAACACTTGCACAATGAGGTGCACATCACCTCATTTCTCAAAGAGTCTGAAAATGGTTAGTTCAAAGATTCAGTCTCTGTTGGGATTGGTGTACTCTCCTCTAATTGGTCAGATGGTCCACTCTGCTGTAATTGGTCTGCTTTGCTCTGATTGGTCATATGGCCCAATCTGCTGTGATTGGTCTACCGCTTACAGCGCATGTTGGAAACGAAACACCTATTACCATATCTGAATTTCAGTTCCGGTGGCTTCCTCAGTGCTTTATATACAATAATGGTATATATGCGAGTTCTCATCTTTTTGAAGTGCATGCAAAGGGGATTCGCAGCACTGAAAACAGTGTCTTCTTGACACGTTGACAGCACAAACCAGACTCTTCCAGGCCTCATGTTGTTCGCGGGCACCCAACGAAGACCATAGTGGAATTTTGCAAATGTATTACATTGTTACGTTGGTATGTAACAGGAATTGAGATTGAAATTGCTGACGACCCCTTTCAGCAGTTCAGAATCAATTCTTTTTTTAAGGAGACAATAACTTTGTGCACTTTGATCTTTAAAACTATGCAGACCTTTTACATTCACAAACAGCTATATTACACACAGTATGAAAGGTAGTATTCGAAAAAACAATAATAGGGACACTTTAAAAGTCTTCATTTGCATTGAGCGTGGCCATGTCACTGCTCATTTGCATACTAGTAATCTCTGCTCAACTTTGTTGCATCACCAACAGCCACAGTTGCTCACGTCGCCTCAAAACGCTTATCATTATGGCTGTCAGTGCGAATGGCCCTTTAATCAATGTAGCTGTCTATGTTACACACTTGGGGTGCAGACATTTCTGTTGATTATAACATTTATGTTTTGTCATGTCCCGCCACATGCTTGCAGTGTAGACAGGGGGATTTATTTTCTGTCTCTTGTCTTTCATACTGACAAAAGCCCTGTTCAAGCGTTCAAACGTATATATGAGCGTCTTGTCTCTCTTCCTGTCTCTGTTCTTTTTACTTTCACACATATACATACCCCCTACCTGCTTCTGCCTCTCTCTCCTGTCTGGCGAAATTGGTATTCTGCTTTCTCTCCTCACAGTGTGTGAGACTAACTCAAAGAGGAATGAAAGGCATATTTTATGTCTCCTATTCAAGAAAGTCTCCTCCATCCTCTCCTCTCCTGTCTCTCTCTGTTCTGGGCCTGTGATAATGAAAGTTAATTAGGCTTCCATGTCTTGCTGCAAAGCACATAGTTGCCAGAAGAAATGTGGAACAGACAGACAGTATCCGAGTGCCAAGATCAGATCAGATATATTCCACCAGACTTAACTGTAAACACAACTTCAGCCAAGCATTTCTGGGCAGACTCCCCCTCAGCAAGAGCTAATCAAGACAAAACCCTCATCGTAGCCGGAATAATCCTCCAACATTATGGAATTATTTCAGTATGGCTCTGTAAGAACATTGCGATCTTCTTTTTACTTGTTAGAAAGATAATTGCTCTGTTTTAATCTCTTTTATGAAATATTGTGGTGCAGACAGTGAGAAAATAGGTTTGTGGAAAGCTAAGTGTGTGTGTGTGTGTGTGTGTGTGTGTGTGTGTGTGTGTGTGTGTGTGTGTGTGTGTGTGTGTGTGTGTGTGTGTGTGTGTGTGTGTGTGTGTGTGTGTGTGTGTGTGTGTGTGTGTGTGTGTGTGTGTGTTTTAATATCGCCACACTCCTAAGTATATTATTCGGTTAAACTTGCTCCATTTTGGTTATGTAATCTCTCACTGAAATGAGAGAGATTGGATGTGAAGTTACAATCGAAGGCTCAAACTACCAAAACACATTTAAGGACCCCAAGCGAATTTGAGGAACACAATTTTCTTTTCTGTGTAAATGTATTTCGCATTAAAACAGGAGGTTGGGGCATATCAAAAGGACTTTGTTTAAGGCAGGTGCTATTTACACACAAATAATAACATATATCATATATTTTTTTTGCCTTTTGTCTGGTAAAATATACTAAAATAAAATAATAAATGCTAATAATACTATTAAAAGCACACAATTAACATTTTCTGTATCTTATTAAATAGTGGTTACCAGTTAAAAGTGTGGAGCACCTAAGGCGACATGGTGATGGAAAAAAATATGAGATGGGAAGAAAAATCACATTTCAGTGCTTTTTGCATTTACTCGCAAATGCATAGTTTTTCCTCCCACCTAATATTGATTCTATCATAATAGTTTTGTGAGAGAATGAGAAGTTTCCCGGGGCAATGCAAAAGTTTTGCGAAAGAACGCAAAAGCATTGAATTTTGAGTACTAATGCACCATTCTAGTAACAGTGTAGCATGTTTAATCTGAAAATTCCAAATAGAAAAAGTAAACTTCAAATACACGGAAATTGGGGAGGGGGGCTTTGCTGGGGGGGCTGGGGGTCAAGTGTGGCATGTTGGGTACTTCATGCACCTAACTGTCACAGCTTGCTTTATGACCTGTAGCAAACGGGGCCATCAAACTCGAATACTGTATGCTAAAATAATCTTATAAATTCATACACTAGAGTGCATAGTGCACACGGCACGATAAGTGCATAGTGTATAGTACATCATTCCACAGTCTTGTCTTGTTTAGCTCACCATGGAACTCTGCAATACATTTTTCATCACCGGTGCTGTGACTAAAGCAACATTTTCCCTTTTAACTCATTTTGAGCTTATATACAGGAAAGAATGAGGTAGCAGGAGGTAAACTAGCCTGGTTCTGCTGAACACAAAGATCATACATGAGGGCGAGCCAATGGAAAGATATCTGCTATTTCTCGCACAAGTGAACTAATAAAGTCTTAAAGAACAGAAGACACAAATATTCCTAGAAAAGCACTGACAGAGAGATAGTGAAAAGCAGCATTATTCTAAGACAGTGAGCTAAGTAACACAGACCTTGCTCCCCATGACACATCTCATGCCCACCCGTCTGAGAACGACTGACACCTAGTGGAGGCAGACAGAACTTCAGTCTTCACTCCCTCAGGACACAGATTCAGTACTGCTCTAAAACAGTTTATTTGAACAGATTTTATATCTCAAAAAGTGATTTAAGCAGGGTTGCCAGGTTTGCATAACAAAACCCAGTCCAATTGCTATTCAAAACCCACTCAATCACAGCAAAAACCAGCCCAATCGCATTCTGGGGGATTCCCCAGTAAAAATCGCGTTACTGGTGGCCAAAATCGCGTTCCAGGTGGGGCTGTGGGGGGGGGGGGGGGGTAAGCTTTGACGTGCAGACTAAAAAAAAACCCCCAGCAACAGTGTAAAAGTAGCCTACTTCCGCAGGAAAACTGTGTTGCTAACACTGGATTTAAGCTTTGTGTTATCCTGCACAACATGTTGGAGGCAGATGATCTCGCAGTCCCAAACAAGGCAATCATTTTCCATAAACCATTTGAAAGTATGAAACAAATAAAATTCTCACAATGAACACCACATTCGAGTCCTGAGATTTCAGCTCTTGTTACGAGCGAACACATGAAAATTTGCATAGGTAACATCAGACTTTTTTCAGGTAGGCTATGTGATTGTCACTAGCACTTCGTACCTGCGAAACTGTATTTGGCTTGTCAGCTGCCTCTTTCTGAGATGTTAAGAGTTTCTTTTGGCTTTGTTTCCACAGAGAGAAGAATTTATTTAAAATATAACAAAAAGTTCTAGCCGTGTCACAGTTTGATGGATTCCCTTGTTATGGCTGTTTCCGGCCCCAGCTTTATGAGACAGTTAGCTCCCGCTACACACAACAGACGGCTCGGAGATGGGTGTCATTTGGAATCCGAGCACAACTGAGCCTTTCCACACGCACACGCACTCTCTCTTTCCAAATATCCTGCTGTCCTGTCCACAAGCTGGCTCTGTTTTATTAATTAAAAGCACATCACTCCTTCAAATTACTTTTTCCCTCATTTTTTCCCCATAGGAGTAGATGATGAGGTGGTATTACATGGTCTGATCCCAATCAGAGAGAGAGGATCCAATCAATCACTCTGTTATCTGCGTTCTGCTCTTCTATTACTCGCGTGACGGGCTACTAAGTTTTGGCTTTGAGTGCGCGCGTGAGAGCGCGAGTGGCAGTTGCCGTGCCGATAGAGGAGCTGTCATTCGGGTGCCGTAGATTAATGGGGAACCCGTTGCAGTGTTTAATGTGTTTAATATGGGCCGCCGATGAAGCCGTAACACCGATGCCTCCTCCCGTCAACTACACCCTCTGAGTGATGCAGTCACCTGTTCCACACGCTGTGCCAAACGAACAGAGTTTAGTAGGTTAGAATGGGCAGTGGGACTATAGGTCATATATAGACTATAGTTGGACTAACATCTGCACATTTACAAAAAAGTAACCGTGTATTCTAAACAAAAAAAAATCAGCACAGAATTGAGTGAACAATTTGGGGTTAAGTGTTCTTAAGGTGGATCAGCCAATCAGTGTTGTCCTTTAATTTTCCTCCAGAGTAATTAGGCACACTGCATTTACAACTTAGGGGCCGGTTATACCAACTGCATGTGCACAAGCCTTTGTGGTGTAAATGAAACTGGACCTACTCCGAGCGGGATTCGAACCGGGTTCTATGGCGTGGGTGGCAGGCATGCTAACAAGGACACCAAAGACCGCAGCCCCTAGCGTCAATCGCTAGCGCGCCTCTTGAGGCCAGGGGAGTGAGGTTTACATGCACAGCTCTTACTGGCCTACATCCGTTACATAAATGGCACATAATCGACCATATACTGTTGCACTACTATAGAGATAGTTCACCCAAAAATGAAAATTTAGCTTGCAACTAGATGATTTGATTATGGTAATCAGCCTTCAAGGTCAAACTCACCTGCCTATAACTGTGTAGTAATCCTGAAGACCTTGATTAGCTTGTTCAGAAGTGTTTGATTGGGGTTTGAGCAAAACTCTGCAGGAAAGTGGACCTCAAAGGTCAGAGTTGAGAACCACTGGTCTAAATGAATGAAGAACTTGGCTGGCCTGCACAAAGCCCTGACCTGAACCTCTATTGAACACATCATGAACTGCAACAGTGAGCCAGACCCCTTGACCCAACATCATGCCATTGACCTATCGATGCTCTTGTGCGTGAATGTGAGCAGATCCTGCATCCACGTTCCAACAGCTAGCCGAAATTCTTCCCAGAAGAGTGCAATCTTTTAGGGAGGACCAACTTCATATTAATTCCCAAGCATGATGGGTGTGGTGTGGTAGATTTGGAAGTTTATGAGACGGCAGTGACAATGGGGAATAAATGTCTATATGTGTTCTGTGTCACTCCTGTTATTAGCTACAAACTTCCCAGCATTGATTCACCACTCAGAAACAAGAACAAATATGGCACCTGCCACCCACTCCATGGGTAAAATTCAGTTTCAGCGGTGACCTGCAAGGCGGACATTTTGACCTCTCTTTGGGAGAGAGTTTCAGACGAGGTGTCAGAGAAAATGGGAGCGATCACGGAGCCATGGCAGTTTCTTGCGCAGGCAGCCGCTGCTGAAGGTGTGATGGGTGTATTTCTGTATCTGGAGAGCTTTAATGGGAGACACTTGCACTTTTCAATCGTCTCTCCACAACAGGGCCTGGATAATGAACGTGTCAACTGTTAACATTCCTGCAATGTGACTCCTCTCCTCCACCTCCTTCTCTCTGTCTGCTTCTCTCATATTCTGCCTACCTCCTTATCCTATCAGCTTACTCTCTTTCTCCCACTTGCTAATTTTCACTTCTCTGTCTCTCTCCACCATCCTCCTACTTCCTCCCAGCACATTTCACTCTCCCTCTCCTCGCCCCATCTATCACCTCCCCCTACAATGTTCTCATTTAATCTTTCCCTCCAGAAATGCGTTCAGCTCCAATCATCTCAGATCACCTCGGATGACTTAGTGCTGTTGTTGCTGCTATTACGACTGATATTACCTGTGCTCTCTCACAACTGCTGATAAGTATGTTAGAAACCTCTCTCGTCTCCATGTCAGGACCTCTCCACCTGAAGATACCGCTTAAGGCTCCACAAAGCCAGAGCTATGGCTCATTTTTCTTTGTTTTGAGAACAAAGGAGAACAACGTCCCTGTGTTGAGAGGCCATGACACATTGCACCTGGCATGTGAAGCACATCAGCTTTCATCAACAGTTGCTTTCGAGAGTAACCAGAATCGGTTTCCTATTAGACTGTCTTCACAGCAAATAACAACCCTAATCCAAAAAAATTGGACATAACTACTTTCTAAACAATAACATATATTTTATTTTTCTCTAAAATTGTATAAAAAAATACCATTACAACAAAAACTTTAAAGACCCCATAAACAATGACAATTTTTTTTTAAATGCCTATTTTTATTGCAGTTTGTTTTAAATGATTTAACTGTATAAATAATTATTTAAGATGATCCAACAATCCAATCGATTCCCAAAAGGAAACATCAAGTTTGCCGTACAATTTTTCCTGTTTGAGAATCCGTTTCACTTGGACATATGTCACAATAGGGAAGGAAAATCACAAATTCTGTTTCATGTAAGTAAACCAAACTTTATGTGAAGAAATTTTTACATTTTCTATTGATCATGGCAGCAGTAATTAATCAAATGATGGAGAGGAGCGGCATAATAGTGCACGCAACATATGGATAATTGTGTCATGAATATTGCATTTTATGACAGCTGTGGCACATATTTGATTTGCAAAAGTGATTTAGTAAATGGGGAGCTAAAACAATGCAGCCAACGTATGCAAATAATCAGCAATTTTAGAGGACGCAATTCATTCATAATAACCCCCCACCCAAACTCTGTCGCTGATATGAATCTTTAAATATGCAATGTCTTAATAACCTGTCAGTAAACTGACATGTTTCACTAAACTTACACATTTGCATTTTTAACATTGCTTTAAAAAACTTTCCGTAATGCAGTAAATGTTCTCGTCTCATTCTGGGTTGGCTGATATTGTGGCTCACTGAACGAGCAAATAAGCTCAGCCATCAGTGAGAAACTGAGTTGTCTGCCCGATTTTATAACAATTGCCTATGATTATGGCTGTGGTTAGTCAAGTACAAGTGTAAAATGCATTTCTTGAAGGTTATGGTGGTCTCAACAGATTAGGAGGAGGTTAAAAGCTCAAGAGCAGAGAGAGTGAATGTGTAGAAAAGCAAAATTAGTCTGATTCACCAAACAATTTGGCAGGTTCATTAAAAATAACCAAGCCAAAAATAATTAAAACCAACCGATCACATTGTGCCCAACTAAACAATTGTATTTGATTATTTATTATACTCAACTAATAGATTTATATACTGTAGCCATGGCACTGTGACACTTAGTCTTTCAGACTTTCAACTGTTCAACTGTTAAAAAAAAAGGTTGGGTGGACGAATGTTCTTTGGGCTGAAGGGTGACAGTTAATATTACATGTTCTCAGAGGTGACATGAGCCCCCATAGAGCAGGTGCTAAGTGCGTGTTGAGTCACTATTGCCTTGTGCGGGTGGGTGAAAATGCCATTTACCTGAGCCAATCACAAAGAGCCTACTCACCTTCTCCCAGTGGGCGGTCCAGACTCATTTAACAGCTGTTCCCCCTCTGTCTATCTCTGTCTCTCTGGAGAATCTAGCTTTTCTACATGAGATCCATCACTGACCAGGCACCTGCAGAGGCCATGGGTTAAGTTTGCATTATAGCGCATCCCCATGATTCCAGCTCACTGAACTCAATCTTGTTTAATATATAAAGATGTGCTTTTTAATTATCTTCTTGTCATGTTACATTTCCGCCGCAGCACCTGGGAGAGAAAGGCAATGCGTCACTGCACTTCCTCATCTCCTTTGTTCTCTCTTTCCCATTTTGCACTCTCTTTCCTTGATTTTCCATCTTTTTCTTGATTTGATTGTCTCTCCGCCTGCCACCCCCCTCCCCGTCTTCTTTTGTCATGTCCGATCTTTCCCATCTGTGCCGCAATTCATGCAACACTTATTCAGACCGGGCCTGTTAATGCAAGTGATAATGAAACAAGTGCAGCCTGGCGTACAACCCCAAAATTCATGCGAAATATTTCCGTCCTAACACCTCTCATTTCACCTCGCAATCTCACACGCCCATTTCCTGGACATGGGGCGAGAGTATTTCCCTTCCTTATGTGTTGATCACCTCCTCCTAGGAATTGTATCATAACACTAATCACTGTCAGCTTTGGAAAGACAGCGTTCCCTACCGTCAAGGGAATAAAGGGAATACCTGTCTAATTATTCTCTCGTAAGCCTGGACCTGCTGAGGGTCTAATGATCTTACACGAGTCTACCGTTGAGATCTGATTTCAGATGAGGAAAAGAAGTGTCGAGTTAGCTGGAGAGGGCCAGAGGAGATGAACTTGTCTCCCTTGATGTGCACTTAATTGACAGGAAGCCAACGTGCGGGAAGAAATCCCCAAGAGCAATTATTAATAATGGAAGACGGAGAAATATTTATACACACAGAAAAACCTGATCTAGCGGCTTTCCTTTCACTAACTCGCCTGCCTCCGTCCAGTTACATTTCACGGCATTCATGTGTGCGCATCACCGTACCGTGTCTATTCTTGCCGTTTAATGTGAAAAACATGAAGGTGCTGTTCATTCCTGGCGGAAAATAGAGTTATTTGCGGGAGAGAGAGCATGGTGGAGCATGTGAGACAGCTGGGGTAGTCGCCAGTAAAGGCATTTAACCTCGAGACACCTGAAATGGACCTAATACTCCTGTGTAATTTTCCCAAGAGAGCGGTTCAGATATTCTCTCTGAATTTCACATGAAGCGTCCAAACGTCTGAACAGTCTATGCCAATTTTTGCATTCCCAACAAGCAGTCAGGGAGGAAATAACTTGATTTCTCTATAAGCGTATGGGGGCTGAGAAAAGAAGGCAGAACACTTCTGCTGTAACAGATGTTACGATGTATTTTGCGACTGCAGCCTTAATACCAAATTACAGTTTACTCTAATGGAAGATTGGCTCAATTTTCTGGCCTTTGAATGGGCCAGCTGGAACAGATGTTGAACGTGTGAGACGCTAAGACGTTTATGGATTGTTTATGTTTGTTTGCTGCCTTGTTATGCGCATCTTTCCTCTTGTTAACAGGATTATGGTTAGCTGGTTTTTGCGTGCACTGTGTCCATGTAGGATTTGGATTGTCGTTTCATGGTGTTTGGGCATAACAAGGTATGAAGTACAGAATTTTATGGGAACATTCCTTTATGAGAGTAAACATTAGAGTGCCTCGAAACATGATTTGTACAAAGAAGCAGAAATCTTAGATTAGCCCACACACAGAATATTCTTGGACAACAGAGGTGGCAGTTAGAATAGTTTTTTTCCCAGACACATGAGACTTTTGTTGGCGGTAGAACACCTGCCTGCCAGTCTACCTGTCGGCCTGCCTGTCTTTTAAACTGCTACTTCATTTTGTTGCTCTGTCTTCAACGTTAATATTTGAGTTTCAAGGATTGAGAGTCCTACTCTCCATATGTTGTTGCTAGTGGATGCAGATGTTTGCTAGCTAACAAGTCTTGGCTTGAAATTGATGTGTGCGCCATGAATGTTGCTTTGCAGAGGAAAAGAGGATAAAGTTTATGGTGGGACTTTACACATCCACACTCAAAGAACTATTCACTTAGTGATCTCCTTAGGGAACTGTCACGGGTCAGTGTTTGTTTGGACTTTCAGTTTGTATTTTGATTGGTTCCTGTTCTCCTTTGTTCTTTTCCCGCCACTCCTTCGTATCCATGGTTACTGTCATTATCAGTTCAGTTGTGTCACCTGTTTAGTCATCATCGTCATCTGTATCACCTTTGTTCTATTACTCAGTGTCATCTGTGTTTGTATTTAAGTTCCATCTGTTCAGTCAGCGTTTGTCCAATCTCCATCTTATTTAGTGTGTGTGTTGCTACCTGTTTTGCCGTCCTGTTTTTAATTACAAATAAACCTTCGTTTTGGAAATATTTCCTCCTCTCCGTCTGCCTTCCTGCAACCCACCGTGACAGGAACGCTTTACGACAACATATTATGATCCCTCTCTCTCTCTCTCTCTCTCTCTCTCTCTCTCTCTCTCTCTCTCTCTCTCTCTCTCTCTCTCTCTCTCTCTCTCTCTCTCTCCCTTCCTTTCAGGGGTGGATATCTAACTCTGTGTATTAAAAAGTGCCTGTGGTTCTTAGCTGTTGAATATTTCATGCCTTTTAATTTTTTCTAGCTGCTAAGAGTACATTTAACAGTGAAATCACATTTAGATTCATACATGCATTTCATAGTGCTGGTAATCTGTAAAACAAACCCAGCCGGGTATGGTGGAAATTAACAATATATCACGGAGAAATTTGCGTCTTAGCTCTGCTAACATGTACAATCTACGCAATCAACATTGCTTGATATTTAGAGGGATATGAACAACAACAAAAAGCCTTACAGACTTTCAGGGAAAACAGAACTCTTTACTTGTTATAAAGAGACACAAATTCAATTGGTTTTATTGAAAACAATTATACTATTAAATAATATAAGATTGGCATATCATGAAAAAACATGTGTATCCACTTTTAAATTGTGGATTTCGGCCTCAGTGCTTTTTAAGTACAGTAGTGTTTCAATTATCAATTCAGTTTAATTAGCAAAAACATAACGTTTAGCCATCTCCTATACACAAACATGCACAACTGAAATGTATATTTCTATCTATTGATTTTAATATATTTTTTTAATTGTTTTCAATTTTGCAAATTGCGTTAAAGAGTTAGTTAACCCAAAAATGAACTGTATCATCATTTACTCACCCTCATGTCGTTCCAAACCTGAAAGACTTTCGTTCATCTTCGAAACACAAACCGTTTTTTTAATGAAATCTGAGAGATTTCTGTTCCACCATTATCAGTCCATGACACTACCACTTTGACCCTTCAAAAAGTTCATAAAGAGATCGTAAAACTAATCCATATAAGATCGAACGATTTAGTCAAAATTTTCTGAAGAGACTCAGATATGGTACGGGGAAGCTCAAGCATGCTTGATTGACGTGTGAGAATCAATGAGGTTCATTCTCGTGTGTTATGTAGCACGTTTGAGCTTACACAAGAACCAATGAGGTTCACTCTTATGTAACGCAGCCCGTTTGAGCTTCAACAAAAACCAGTGAGGTTCATTCTCTAGTGTTACGCAGCACATTTGAGCTTCCACAAGAACCAATCAGGTTCATTCTCGTGTTACGCAGCATTTTTGAGCTTCCGCAAGAGTTTTGTTTTTGCGTGTTAAGCAGGTTCGGTTGAGCTTCTGTTTGCTGATCTATGTTTATGTGAATAAAAGCCTAAATTCAATCTGTTCATCATATTAAGCGATCGAGTCTCTTCAGACAATTTTGACAAAACGGGGGGGAAAAAAGTGGTAGTTGTGTAGACTGTCAATGAAGGGACAGAAATCTCTCAGATTTAATTAAAAATATTTTCATTTGTGTTTTGAAGATGAACGAAAGTCTTACAGGTTTGGAACGACTTGAGAGTTTGTGTTGATTTTTTTTTTTTTTTTTTTTGGGGGCGAAGTAACCCTTTAAATAAATGTAAATTGAAACAACTCATATTGAGTATGAAAACATCCTTCTAAACCTTAGAATCCTTCCCTTTCCTTCTAAACATCACATGAGTTGAATGACTTCTCTAGGCTTAAATCACCTTTTAATACTCAAATTTATTCTCCTCATAACTCACTTTCTCCTCATAGTATTCAATTGTATTCAACTCTCAGTTTAACCTGTTAACATGCTAACTGCTATAATGACTTCTGAATGCTACAGTATTTTCCTTTATTCAAGTAAGCTCCCTGTCCTTGATTTCTTCTCACTTACAGTGGATTGAGTATTTGGGAGAAAGAAAAAAGAAAATAATAAAAGGATAACAGGAGCCCACCATGTTCTTTCATATGAAAAGCTTGATTGGACCTTTGATGGGACGTGGCATGTATGAGCAGTTTCAGCCTCATTACAGGCTGATTGATCACCTGAGAAACCAACGTCAGTTTTCCGCTAGAGTATATAATTACACTGTAAAAATAATATTCATTGCACCAAACACACAGACCCCAGGCGACACAAAGACTCAGTGTGGATTCTGAGGGTAAATAACTGTGGAAGAAAGGAGGTTTTAAGCAAAAACAGAAAGTCCACTTGGTAAGACAGCCTCAGGTTTATATAGTACCTGAGGCTTGTTGTGGTAATTTGTTTGTAAGATACTGTTTTGCAAACTCTTTCATCAGATTGATTATAATATTATATTCAGAGGATCATCCCATAGGAATCATTAAGGGGACAACATTACCAAAATACGCAAGTAGAGACAGCATGGGCAGCACTGTGGGTGGACTTCATGGATTTAAGCCCCAGATGCTTTTTGGGTAAAGCCACCAATGTTTTTATCATCTTGTTGTTTGTATGCCTCATATTTGCGTTATTTTTTGTCAGTAAAAAAATAATTCAAATCTGCAATTCTGCTTTATAAATCAGATGTAGTCTTGCGAGCCAGACTTTCGACTTCTGGCATTGTGTCTGGTGAATATTAATGTTTATTCTGAAACAAAGTGAAAGCTCTTTTAAATGATGCTGCAGCTTATTGTCTGAAGAGATCACCAGAGAAATTAGAGGAAGCTGCTTCTTGACTGTTTGGACCCAGAGTCCTCCACCACTTACTGAGTTCCCTTTCAGTCGCTCACGTTCGACGTGACGTCGACGTGACGACGTTAGGGGATCACTTCAGGGAGCGCTATCAACTTTGAGTATCTAAAGAACAAGCCAATGAACGTTGGCGTGCGTGAACGCATCATGCGCCCCCGCCCCGCAGTGCGGGTATAAAACAGGTATAAAACACACTGTCTTTCACTTCGGAGCCGAGTTTCTGTGAGACTTCTGTCTAAAAGAATTCAGCGCTTTGATCACTTCAAAGGAGATCTCTCTGCTACAGTGTTGGTGTGACGGTGCGATCAGCGGTGGCCGCGAGCAGTCCAGCTCTCAACTGCTGTTTTCACAGCACTATTGTTTGTGTCTGTGTGTGTCGTTCCTGTGTGTGTGTATTCACACTGTGGCTACCCCTGGGCGCCTCAGCACTGTGAGAGCAATTTCCAACCTTTTTTATTTTTACTAAAATAGCAACACAAGCGGACCCTGCGTCTTTTTCATGATGTCATTCCGCTTGTGCGTTTCTGGATGCCGTCGTTCCCTGGCGCCAGCAGATGGCCACAATAGTTGCCTCTCGTGTTTGGGCATTGAACACGCTGAGGCAGCTTTTGTGGATAGTTCATGTTCCCATTGCGGGAATATGACTATCGTAGCACTTAGATCGAGACTCGCTTACCTCAAGGGAGGTGCAGTCCCCTCGCCTATGCCCCGATCTAGTGCTTATTCTGCCCCGCAGAATAAGCCTACTTCAGCGCATGGCCAGGGTGATCTGAGGATCACCGTGAGGGCTTCCCCGTCGAGGCAATCTCCGCAGGCCCCTCACGCCTCTCATGTGCTGTTGCCATCGGCGCCCCTTTGCGAACGCCTCGGTCCTTCTCCAGAACGACCGGTCGTTTTCTTTGGGGCGCCAGCTGACGATCAGATGTCGATCGCAGCATCGGAGGGGGAGCTTCAGTCCTCTGGAGATGACAACTTGGCTGCGTTACCCCCTTCGGGGCGTGTGGCGTTGCCCGAGCCGGATCCAGAATGGGCGGCTATGCTTTCCCGGGCCGCCGAGAAGGTTGGGCTTGCGTGGAATCCTCCACCACGTCCCGAACCTTCTCAGTTGGACGATTGGTTCTCGGGGCGGGCCGTGCTGGTTCTCAGTGCGCCGCCCCGGTACCTTTCTTTCCGGAGGTGCATGAGGAGCTTTCTAGGACGTGGAAGGCACCGTATAGTGCCCGAAGCCGTTCTAGTGGCTCCTCCCCCCTCGCCACCCTCGGCGGCGGGGCAGCTAAGGGGTATGTGGATATCCCCCCAGTGGAGCGGGCTGTCGCGATGCAGTTGTGTCCGGCGTCCGCCTCCTCCTGGCGGGGTAATCTGCGCCTCCCGTCCAAGGCCTGTAAATTCTCGTCTGGTCTAACGGCGAGGGCTTACAAGGCCTGTGGACAGGCTGCTTCCGCCCTCCATGCCATGGCGCTCTTGCAGGTCCACCAGGCCCAGGCGCTCATGGACATGAACGAGGGTGGTTCTGACCCAGAGCTCCTCTGGGAGCTCCGTGTGGCAACTGACCTCGCCCTCCGGGCGACGAAGGAAACCGCACGTTCAGTTGGTCAGGCGATGTCCACCTCGGTGGTCCAGGAGCACCACCTTTGGCTCAACCTGGCGGACATGAGGGACACCGATAAATATCGGTTCCTGGATGCCCCTCTCTCCCAGGTTGGGTTGTTCGGCGATGCGGTCGAGAGCTTTGCCCAACAGTTCTCGGCCGCACAGAAGCAGACGGAGGCCATTCGACACATCCTGCCCCGGCAGACCTCTGCTGCTCCCACCCGTCCGCCGGCCGCAGCCCCTCGGTCTACTCGTCGCCGAGGTCGGCCTCCTGCAGCGTCCTCCGCTCCCGCTAAGCCCCAGCGGCAGCCACCACCCAGGCCTCAGCGTGGAACAAGCCGCAGGAAGCCGACCCTGCCCGTCCAGGCCGCTGCCAATCCAGGAGGCAAGCGTCGGTGCAAACGACCCTGAGACGAGCGGCCCAGAGGTGGATCAAGTTTCTCTTCAGGAGATGGTGAACGTGCCACTCCTTCCCCCGGTGGAGGGCCGGGTGGAGAATCCTTTGTTTCCTTTTCTTTTTGTTCCCCTGTTCCCACCTTTTCAAAGAAAGAGCAATTTCTGAAACCTCTGGGCCCCAAGAGGGCGCGCTTGGCAGTCGACGACGCTATGCCTTGTCACTCCCGAGCCCCTCTTTCTTCGCCAACGGGTAGCAGTGGCTGTGTCCTGGACGCAGTGTCGCCTCCGCACACTCACTCTGCCCTCCGACGGAAGCAGGTACGTTTTGCACCACACGTTCAGACCCCACTCCGGGCCGCTGTGCCGCCCGAGTCAGGTCCCTGCATTCCGCCTAACTGCCCCACTCCGGGTACGTCTGTGGTGCCGTTGATCCCGTTTGCTCGGTCTCTGGGAGCTTGGTTAACGCTTCCCAGCCTGTCTCGCTGGCTCATCTGTACCATCAGACTCGGCTATGCGATTCAGTTCGCCCGGCGCCCCCCTGTTTTCAGGGACATCCTGTTCACCCGTGTTCAGGCGGACGGTGCCCCTGTTCTCAGGGCCGAGATTGCAGTCCTACTGGCGAAGGACACGGTCGAGCCAGTCCCTCCAGCCGTTATGAAGACCGGCTTCTACAGCCCGTACTTCATTGTACCCAAGAAAGGAGGTGGGTTACGGCCAGTGGCGTGCACAGGGGGGGGCCGGGGGGGCTCACGCCCCTGCCCCTTTTGTCTCAAAATGTATTGTGCCCTTTTCTGATAATTCTAAATAATTATTATTATTATTATTATAAATATTATAATTAATGAAACACACACACACCCTTGCCACTAACAATAATAATACAAACAAATATTATATTAAAAAAAAATTGGCGGAGAAGTTGTAGGCGGAGTTTCCTTTGCAGCGCCTCATACGCAATTTAACGGTTCTGGTACGCACTATGCAGCAGTTCGCGCGAGTCTCTTCAAACGAGCAGCCGGTAACGTTTAAGCTAATACGGAAAATTACATTTATCCTACCATCACCATGCTACTCTAAAAGTTGCTGCAGGATGCGAGTTATTCTTAACTACAATAAAAGTATAACTCGATTTCAGACACATTCTGAGTGACAATGTCATTCGTTTTTATCCAAAGAATAAAAGTGCAAGGGGAAATACATCTAACAGTTAGTTTAATGAAATCTTAAGTCCATGTCCAACTCTAAATTGTGAGGAACTTATATCTTTGATTTCATAGTAACGCTTTACAAAATTTTTACATCATTAGCCTACTCATGTATGAACTAACCATGAGCAACACATTTTTTACTGTAGGCTATATCTTAGTTAATACTAGAACTGTTAATTGTTTATTCATGTTATGTCACAGTTAGTGCATTAACTAATGATAACAAATACAACTTTTGATTTTAATGTTTTAGTAAATCTTGAAATTAACTAAGATAAATAAATGATATAGAAGTGCAGTTCATTAGCTAATGTTAACTAATGAAACCTTATTGTAAAGTGTTACTGATTCATGATAGCTAGCACGGTCTTTCATACATGTAATACATACATTACATTTACAACATCAACAAAACTAAAAATTAATTTTCCATACTTACCTTCTTGATTCTCACTGTTTTGTTTGGTAAAATAATATTTAATATTATCATAATTTCCCTATTTTCATTTGATATGTTATGTATTCTAATAGTTGTATCAACATATTTTCTTAGAATGCCAAGGAAAGAAAGAATAAAAACAAAAAAAATCAAGAAGTAATCATTTTTTTTATTTAGTTCCCTTTTTCGTCCCTCCGCCCCTGCCCCTGAAGGAGGTCTGTGCACGCCACTAGTTACGGCCAATCTTGGACCTGCGCGTCCTGAATCGGTTCCTTCACAGGCTACACTTCAAGATGCTTATGCAGAAACGCATTTTCAAATGCATCCGTCCCCAAGATTGGTTTGCAGCGATCGACCTGAAGGACGCGTACTTTCATGTCTCGATTCTCCCTCCACACAGACCGTTTCTTCGCATTGCGTTCGAGGGACGGGCATATCAGTACAAAGTCTTACCCTTCGGGCTGGCCCTGTCGCCCCGTGTCTTCACGAAAGTCGCGGAGGCGGCCATTGCTCCCATGTGCGAGCGTGGTGTTCGCATTCTCAACTACCTCGACGACTGGCTTATTCTCGCCCAGTCGAGAGACCAGTTGTGCGAACACAGGGACATGGTGCTCTGTCACCTCAGCCACCTAGGGCTTCGGGTCAACTGGGAGAAGAGCAAACTCACCCCCGGGCAGAGGATCTCTTTCCTCGGTATGGAGTTGGACTCGATCAACATGACAGCTCGCCTCACCGAGGCCCGCGTCCAGTCAGTGTTGAACTGCGTGAGCACGCTCAGACGCAGGACAGCGGCACCACTGAAACTATTTCAGAGGCTCCTGGGGCATATGGCACCGCGGTTACGCTGCTCGGATTGCTTCATATGAGACCGCTCCAACACTGGCTCCACAATCGAGTCCCGAGATGGGCGTGGCAGAGCGGCTCGTGCCGGGTCCCAGTGACCCCGCACTGTCGCCAAACTCTCAGCTTGTGGTCGGACCCTTCGTTCCTGCGGGCAGGTGTTCCCCTAGAACAAGTGTCCAGGCACTCTGTGGCCTCTATCACCGGCTGGGGGGCCATGTACAACGGGCATGCAGCTTCAGGTCTTTGGACGGGGCCTCAACTGCATTGGCACATCAAGTGCCTCGAGTTGTTAGCAGTACATCTTGCGTTGGACCGCTTCAAAACGTTGCTACAAGGCAAGGATGTACTGGTCCGTACGGACAACACTGCGACCGTTGCGTAAATCAACCGTCAGGGCGGTCTACGCTCCCGCCGCATGTCACAACTCGCCCGCCATCTCCTCCTTTGGAGTCAGAAGCATCTGAGGTCGCTTTGTGCCGTTTACATTCCGGGCCTGCTCAACCGCGCAGCCGACGAGTTCTCACGGCAGCAGGTGCTACCGGGAAAATGGCGACTCCATCCCCAGGGGGTCCAGCTGATTTTCAGGTGCTTCGGGACGGAACAGATAGATCTGTTTGCCGCCCCGGACACGTCTCACTGCCAGTTGTTCTATTCCCTGACCGAGGGGACACTCGGCACGGATGCTCTGGCACACAGCTGGGGACCTGCATGCATTTTCGGTCGACGAATCGTGCCTGGAATTCGGCCCGGATAACTCTCACCTGATCCTGAGACCCCGGCCCGGATACGTGCCCAAGGTTCCTACCACTCCCTTCCGGGACCAAGTGGTGAACCTTTGAGGAGGCAGACCCAGCCCTGGCTTTTCTCTGTCCCGTCCGCGCTCTGCGCCTGTACGTGGACAGAACGCAAAGCCTCAGGACCTCAGATCAGCTCTTTGTCTGTTACGGAGGCCAGCAGAAGGGAAAGGCTGTCTCCAAGCAGAGGATGGCCCACTGGATAGTGGATGCCATCGCCTTGGCTTATGAAGCCCAAGGGGTGCCTTGCCCGCCCGGGTTGAGAGCCCACTCCACTAGGGGTGTCGCTTCTTCTTAGGCGTTGGCACACGGCGCCTCGCTGACTGACATCTGTAGAGCTGCGGGCTGGGCGACACCTAACACGTTCGCTAGGTTTTATAGCCTACGTGTTGAGCCGGTTTCTTCCAGTGTGCTCACTTCAACCAGCCGGTAACACTGAAGTTCCCTTCCTTGCGCCATTCCCCTCCACGGAGCAGATACGTGCGCTTTTTTGCTCCAGTCGAGTTCCCCACTCAGGCGAACCCTGTGAGTTCCTCCGCACCCCTTCGGCAGTCGGACGTTGGGGAGCGTCCGACGGCAGGACTAGTGCTCGTATGCTTGTGTAACTTGTGCTAGGCTGGGTTCCATATGTGGTGATCCCTGCGGCGATCCCATATGAGTATTCTTCCACGACCAGCTCCCTGCGGTGAGCCCGTGTCTTTCCCTTGGCAGAGCTCGCTCTGCCGTCACTGTCTGGTGTAGCCTCCCCCTTCTTAGGTTGGAGCCACCCCAGTGACATTCCATATGTTGCACTGCCCTCCGGCCAGTCCGTATGCGTACTCTCCACAGGTTACCTCCCTTCGGGCAGGATGTGGCTTCCTCCGCGTCCCTTCCTTCCATGTTCAGGGTACGCTTTCCCAGTGTTATAAGAGTTCACTGTATGGGTTTATGGAACAGCAGTTGACTCCCTCTACGCAGATCTTCTGCCCCAGCAGTTGGGGGTCTGAGAGTCTGGCGTAGGGCGCTGGTTGTGGCAGCAACCGATGGTGTTTTCCATGGGATCCCCTAACGTCGTCACGTCGAACGTGAGCGACTGAAAGGGAACGTCTCGGTTACTGATGTAACCCTCGTTCCCTGAAGGAGGGAATGGGAGACGTGACGTCCTGCCGCCACAGTTGCTGACCATCGCTGTACGGCCGTCACTATCTCGGCTCCTCAGCGAAAAACAGTGTGTTCGTGCGCCCGCTTCCTGTTTTATACCCGTGCTGCGGGACGGGGGCGCGTGACGCGCTCACACACGGCAACGTTCATTGGCTTGTTCTTTAGATACTCGAAGTTGATAGGGCTCCCTGAAGTGATCCCCTAACGTCGTCACGTCGACGTCACGTCTCCCGTTCCCTCATTCAGGGAACGAGGGTTACATCAGTAACCGAGACGTTCTACGGTATCTTCAAAGATAAAAACACAACTGATCTGATCTATGGCAATCCCTGAGGCTGAGACTAAGGTTAGTGGGATCTTATTATTTTTAGTTCCAGCCACAATGTCTGAATGAAACCTCACAGATTCAAAATGTATTATAAAGTGCACAGTATTACAATTGTTATCAATAGATACAGAGGTCTTGGCTAAGCCCTGAATATCCTCTTAACCTAAAACCATCCATGGCAGACTGTACTGCATTGTTCCTTAATTGGAATGCAACATATTTTGTTATATTAGTCAATACAGAGCACCACTAATTGTGAGTCTGGTCTGCCATCAACATTCATAAACACAACCCATACTGTCATATGCTAGAAGAAAGAGATTAATTTCCCATTTCTTATTCCTTTTCTTGCGGAAAGAAGTAATTATTAGTAGTGTTATTTTAAAAAACGCATGCACTGTTATTCCTGTGGCATTTGTATTCAACCTCCATGCAATATAATACGGCAGCAAATAACCTCATCATTAAGTCCATATCAGCCATAAGCTTGCTTCATTGTTTAGAGACACTTTTTTGTTTTGTTTTTTCCACCTCACAAAATAATGGAACTTTTGGTAGATAATGCGTCTGTTTGAAGAAAAGACCAGTGCGTGTCAAGCTGAATGTAATGATTTCATAAATGTAAATTCAAGCAAGATTATACTTCCCCACATTAGTTACCAGGGTTTGGCCCTTAGTTACAAAATTAGTTATTCATGAGCGAAACCTTTAGAAAAGGTGACAGAAATGAATTATTAATAGCCAATAGGTCCAGACCAGGACAATATATCTCCTGCTTCCCCTCTGCCACATTATTAATTAGTCATTTAAGTGTCATAAATAAGCAATATGAATGGAGAGTGAGGGAGTTGCATGATTACATACTAATTACCCAATCAGATGTGTGCTAATTAATTTTTCAACTCACGTACGTAGGATCGGTGTCCAGTAAATCATGATCAGATTGAATTGTGCACCGTAGTTTTATTTAGCAAGACATTCGACTATCGACACATTGTAGCTTATTCTGGCCTGCTTAGGAAGAGACCGCCTGACTAACATGTAAAGTGGCCAAGCATAGTTTTTTTTTACATCATAGTTAGGGATGAGCACCCTGAAACAAAACATGCACAGGTGTGCTTAAATTTTTCATCGATTCATTTAGCAAACATTTTTTCTAAAGTGCAAAAAAACAAAAAAACAAGCACGGCTTCAGTTTAAGCAATTCATCCTGAAAAGACAGCATATAGCATGTACTTATGAAATAAAATGAAGTTCCTGGTACTGGTATATGACGTTGTTTCTCTGCAGATCAATAAAAACCTGTGCACCAAAAATAAGGAATATTTTTAACCCCTGATGAACGTCTAAAATCCCAGACAGAACACAACATGTGACACACAGCGCAGGTAAAATGGATGGCTGAACTGATGTCAGGGCAGGACTTCCTGTTGGGGAGATGGACAATAAATATACGCCAGAGAGAGAAAGAGACAGAGAAGGAGAGATGCAGTGTTAAAAATAGCATACTACCGTACAATTATTCCTGCAGAATGTAGTATGTGTATTTGTCTAAATGTGCTGTATACAACAGTACCTACTGCACGGAATACTGTATCCTACAATGACCTTTAATTTCCAATATGATCAATAAACCAGAAGAGACATATTTTGTTGATCCTGGAAAAACATTCCTGTCCGAAAACATTATCGTTCCCATACATCTCAATCAGGGCTGTATAGGTAGATATATAGGTATAGGTAGAATATGTGTATAGGTAGAATTTTATAATGCCCCACATATGAGATATAGTAAAGGGGGTTTGGGGAATTTATTTTAGGAGTTTTCTTAACTATATATATATGTGTGCATTTTAAGACATTTGAAGGCCCAAACATTTTTTTGCATAACAATAGCTTTAAGATCATATCAGTGAGCAGTAGATTATTTGTCAACACTTGCTCTCTCCTGAGTTTCATCATCTCCACCACTCTTTCTTTTTCTCTCAGTCTCCTTTTCTTGCCCTGTCTCTTCCCCTCCTAAAACTGATAGTCTTTTTATTTTTGTCTGTGTCAGTGGTTAAAGTAAACATAGGGTTAACTGATATTTATATGTTTTATGAATCATTTTCTTAGACAAGTTATTTTACTGAAGGCTAACAGGAAACCTTGGTAACCAAGTTCACTAAATTGATTCCCAATATGAGCACATTTATTATTAATCTAATGCCTTATATAATTAAAACGGCTTTGTTAATGTTTCTTGTCCCTAGTTTATTACTTTGCATCCATGATTATTTTTGTCGGCCGTTTAACATTTCTATCCTAAAACAGCTGCCAAATAGGAAATGTTTAGTTTAGCTACTTACATCTTATCTCACACTTTATGTTTATTGAAGTGTTACGCTGCGCTGTAATTCACGATCAGCAGTTTTTTTTAACATAAAGCCGACCTACTTTGATTTGATTTGTCATACCTAATATTTCGAAATTGGTGAGCGATACTTGACCGCTGATGCAGCTTAAATGAGAAGGTCGGTTATCTTGGTGCTGTGCAATATCCTTCCAGCACTAAAGTAGAGTTAATACTATATTAGGATATTATTTCACAACCTCTATTATACACACCTCGGAAAAATCCAAAGGTCTGGATCTCCGCCATGATCGGCCATGATTTCAATGCCAGTTGCTCAGCTTACGCAGGATCTTCTCAGAAGTTAGCAAAATGCCTTTTTTGCTTATGGAGTTTATGGAGTTTGCTTAATAATGTATGGAGTTTTTTTTTTGAAGTACTACAGCCATATTGTTGATCCAATTACCTGAGCCATAAATGTCACATGACTGATCATTCAAGAGAGGAAGGAAAATTAAGTCATCATGACAAAACTAATTGGCTCTGATCGAGAGGCTATTCAGAGCTGTGATGTCACAAAATGCAAGCAAAAAAATAAAAAATAATCCAGACAGTATACAGTGCAGTATGCATTAAGTAGTATGCTAGTATTATATTATAACATAGTGGAGGCATGAAACAGAGCAGATGAGATACAAGATGAAATAAGGAAACGATGGATGCTCTTACTCTGACACTCCAATGCTGATTGAGACTCTCTGATCCACACACACACACACACACACACACACACACACACACACACACACACACACACACACACACACAAACACAATCTCTCTAATTAAAGGTTAAGCCGATTCCACCACAGTCTGATAGCACTGAGAGGCAGAGGATGTACCATTAAAAAAAACAAAAAAAAGTAATTAATACTGCTCACTCTGCAATCATACGAGAAACGAGGTTGAAAGGTGCAAAAGACAAAATATAAGACGAAATAAGAACGGCGGCAGATCACGTTTTTTTTATTAAACATTTCAATAGAGCTGTATTCCATTAATGACGCTCACTTTTCACAAACAGAGAAAAATTCATCCACACCTCGCTTCCTTTGAACCGGAAAAACGTCTCAGGTTACGACTGTAACCTATGTTCCCTGAGAACAGGGAACGAGACAATACGTCAACGACGCAATGGGGAACGCCTCAGGCGTGACAGGTGTCTGAAATCACTATCAAATCACGTCAATCATATTGACCGGCGACAGCCCGTGAATCATTAGCGTGAATGATTAACGTGCGACCTGGAAGTATAAAGGGGCGCCTTGCAAACATGACAAATCACCTTATCGTCTGAAGGGACTGTACGGTAGGCAAGCCCCGCGGCATGGCAGGGAGACGTATTGTCTCGTTCCCTGTTCTCAGGGAACATAGGTTACAGTCGTAACCTGAGACGTTCCCTTTCGAAGGGAACTCAACAATACGTCAACGACGCTATGGGGAACGATATACCAACGCCGCCATGCTAAGGGGAGTGCATGCCAAGTGGCAGTGACAACTGTCAGAACCAGCAACTTCAAATGAAACGCTAGAACCACTCACCCTCAGGTCACACTGGGCTGTCAGTGACAGCATTCCCTACGGTCATAGCCCAAGCTACAGCCTCACAGAAAAACCTTCATAAACATGGTTAAATGAAAGGTCTACCTGGGCCGGCTCAGGGCCTGGAACCTCAGCTTCCAATTAGAAGGGGTCCCTTCTAGGGAATGTGGCTAGGGAACCCAAGGGAACCCCAGCCAGTCACTATTCAGGGGAACGTACTCACCCCGAAATGCCACCAGGACGGCCTGACCTGGCGCCAGTACCTAGACACTTAGTCTGGCCAAATCCTGTCTGTCTGAAGACAGAGCCTCTGGACAAATGCCTTAAGTAAGGCATCCAACCCGAGGGACTGCGAAGCTGGCAGTGAACCACTCGGCCCGGATCTCAGAGACGGGATATCCCGGAGAGTATGACTCAGCATAGTGCTTTCCGACCCTTGCTAGCGAGGGGAGTTTCTCTACTCGATCCACGGATCAACCCAGTGTCTGTGTTTCAAAACACTGAGGAGGCCTGTGAAGGACTAAGGGCTGATCTAACTGGGAGGCCTCACGAGAGGCCTACGACCGTCTGACCAGACTCAGGAAGCCGCATGCTCATAGAGACCCTCGTGAGGGGAGCACAAGGTCTGCCTGGTAGGCAAACCAGGCTGTAGGCAGAAAAGGTTCCGGGAGGGAACCTTTAGCAGAGAATGAACACTTTAGCGAGCCAGGGCGCAAGCTCGCCTTCAGCAGCTGCCTATTAAGGCTAGCTGAAACTGATAGCAAGAGACCACTAGCTTCATAAACCCAGCACCACAAGGGAGTGTTACAGGGAGGCCCGGAGAGGCCTACTACCTGATCCTTTAGGGAGGCACGTGAGGCCTACTACCTGATAACCACAGTACGTGGGAACTCACCTTCAGGGAGGCCCGGTGAGGCCTGCTACCCTACGACCACAGTATATGGGGAGCTCACCTTCAGGGAGGCCTGGAGAGGCCTACTACCTGGTAACCACAAACTGTGGGAACTCACCACAGTACGTGGGAACTCCTCCTTCAGGGAGGCCCGGTGAGGCCTGCTACCATACAACCACAGTATGTGGGGAGCTCACCTTCAGGGAGGCCTGGTGAGGCCTACTACCTGGTCACCACTATCTGTGGGAACTCACCTTCAGGGAGGCCTGGTGAGGCCTACTACCTGACCGTTCTCATTCAAGGAGGCCTGGAGGAGCCTACTACCTGATAATCACAGCATGTGGGAACTCACCTTCAGGGAGGCCTGGTGAGGCCTACTACCTGACAGCCAAAATATTTGGGAGCCCACATCCAGGGAGGCCTAGAGCGGCCTACTACCTGATAGCCACAATATTTGGGAGCTCACATTCAGGGAGGCCCAGAGAGGCCTACTACCTGATAGCCAACGTAAGGGGGAATTCGCCTTCAGGGCGGCCGGGTGAGGCCTACTACCTGATAACCATCTTAAGTGGGAATTCACCTTCAGGGAGGCCTGAGTGGCCTACTACCTGATAACCACTGGTAGCTTTGAGCCCTGAGTCCGGGTGAAAGTATAAGGTGGCCTGCTAAGGCCAGCCAGCTGGGGACTCGCCTATCAGGGAGGCCTGGTCGGGCCTACTAGCTAATAGCAAGTCATATTCTGCCATAAAGTACACTGTTGGAAACCATACTACACAGCATAATTCACTAATGGGCTTCCAGTAGCGCTATAAGGTATGTCCCACAATGTTGGGACTCACCTCCGAGGAGGCCTGTTTAAGGCCTACTACCCATCAGTGAGTCAACTGCCCGAACCACCAAGGCCAACCACGTAAAGTGAGCTGGCCTACAGTGCCCTCTGGGGGGCTGTCCAAACAAGGAGGCCTGCTGAGGCCTACTACCTAATGGCGCAGCCTTCGTTGGCATAAAAACTGTTTACACAGCGCCTACAGCATCCTGGTGCCTAATCACATTGCCCATGGCAGTGTACTCCGCAAGAAAGCTAGCACCCTTAAAACAAGGGGAGTACAACATACGCCACTCTGCCTCAACGGAGGCCCCAGTTAGTCAGGGGCCTACCATCTATGCATGGGCGTCAGCTCAGGGCAATGCTCTGGCTTCAGGGGAGCGTACTTCGACCAAAGAAGAAGTGAAGCTTACTTCATACTCGACCCGAGCCATAGTGGTGCGAGGTGGGATAAAACAGAACTGGGAGTGAAGTGCTCAGACCTACCCTGTATCACAGGGGAATACTCACACCTCACCCTGAGGTTACCAGGGTGCGGGCCTGCCAGCGGCTCTAGGGGTGACAGAAATGTATCTGTGTCCAACCTAGGGGAGTGGGGCTTGAATGAAAGCCAACCACCTACAACCTAGCGCTCGAGCAGTAGCTCAGCGAGGTGAGTGAAGCCTAAACTGGCGGCCTAAATCCATAGGCCAGTTCTGCATGGCAGGGTCGGGCAGGAAACCCAGTCTTCTTCGTGAAGCGAAAGACGGCCTAACCCTGCTCAATAAAGACATATATACCACGGAGGCCTGTTTGAGGCCTACCATGTCCTTACAAACCATCCTCAGCACCACGCTGCATTACTCTAGTCACCCCAGAATGCAGAGAAGGGGGCGGGCCTTGGCCTAACGACTCCCACGGGAGGAGGCTGTTTATACAGGGATGCTAGAAACCAACATTCACACAGTGAAGGGTCAGAGGAAGAAATGCTAAAATTTTTAGCAGAGCGCCTCTATTATCCCTGGCACAGCCTAGGCCAGCTACAGAGGCGGCCCTGGTGAGGGCCAGCCTGCAAGCATAGATCTATCTGAGGGCTTGGAGGAGCCACAGCCTTACTAAAGAATATAGTCTGTATTATTCCATACAAAGGGCTGCAGAATCGCTCAGCCTAATGAAAACCCAAACAGAGCTCAAGGGGCGACATACTCAGGAAGAAGTCAAAACGGACCTGTGGGCCGGACATAAGATCTATCTGAAGCTCTAGCGTCAGTCAACACTCTAAGTAAAACAATTTAAAGAGAGAGACCAACCACTCTACCCTGAGGTGGCTAGCAGCCCGAAGGCTAACACAGTTACCGTTCTGCCCACCCAACGGGGAACTTCAGGGCCCTGATAATCCAATAAAGTTCTCTTACCTTATTACCTTGACATGACCCCATGACTCTATACAGGGAACGAGGTCTGTAAAGAGAGATATGTTATTTTTTAATCACAAAAAGTACTCTTTGAAAAGACCAGCAGCTCACCTGCGGCGTGCAAAGTGAAGACTCGCCAGATAGTTCTTTACAAACCTGGGATCCACCACTTTACATGCCTGAAAGGGGCGTTTCCACTAACCAAGCCTAGGTGGGCCATCAGAACATAGTTCTCATCATAGGCCCATCCCCAGGCCTGATGTTACGAACGCCTGGGGGTCAGAAGAGAGAGGGCAGATTTCGTGACCCTCCGGGGAGGTTATCCATTACCGACGCTGTGTGCGTTTGTGCTGGATAACCTCCCTCAAATCTCTTCTGTTGCGGGAGTCACGCCTTCTCTGCGACCTGCTCCTCAAGGGAGGGGGCGCACGAGAGGCGACACTGGCTCGCTGACCCTGCCTACGGTCCTCAGACCGTGAAGGGCCAGGCTCTCCCGCTTGCCGGGGTACGGACGCGGATCTCAGCGGTATACAAGTTTTAAACGCTGCTGAGCGCGCCTTCGCCTCCCTGAACTTCCCCACCACCGCCTCTACGGAGGTGCCGAAGAGTTCGGAAGGCGAAACCGGCGAATCGAGGAGAAAGGCTTTTTCTTTCTCCCCGATGTCGGCTAGATTTAACCACAGATGCCTCTCCGTGGCCACCATCGCCGCCATCGACCGTCCGATCGCGGCAGCGGTTTGCTTGGTGGCCCGGAGAGCCAGATCTGTGGTGCGGCGCAGCTCAGCCACCGCCTCAGGGGACATCCCTGCCCCCTGGTCGAGATCCCCCAGCAGGTCGGCCTGGTACGCCTGTAATACTGCCATGGTGTGCAGTGCAGCACCGGCCTGACCTGCTGCCGTGTATGCTCTGCCATTCAAACGAGCCGTTGTTTTTAGCGGTTTGGATGGCAGGGTTGGAGCTTTCAATGTCGCTGCCCGCCCAGACACGAGATAGTTCGCGAATGTCTCGTCAATGGGCGGCATTGACACGTACCCATGCTCTCCGATCCCCTCGACATCAGCGAAACTGGCCCGCTGATGTCGGTGAATACGGGCAGAGTATGGGCTCTTCCATGCCCTCTCGATCTCCGTGTGAAGATCAGGAAGGAATGGAAGGCTCACCTGAGCTGGTGGTGTATGGCCGGGGAGAAACCGATCGTCGAGCCTACCGCGAGCGATCTCTCCTCTAGCGCGCTGCCAAGGCAGCTGCAGCCTATTGACAGCGCGCTCCATCACATCCACCAGCTCTGCATACACGGGGCAGGATGGCTGAGGAGGTTCAGGATCTACCTGATCATAAACCTCCTCAGCCATCTCCTGCGCGTCCTGAAGAGCATCAACTGCAGGTACAGTCGGTGAGTAATCTTCCCCATCGACCTGCAGTTCGCCCTCGTCAGCCGTCGAATCATCTGAGAGGTTAACAGGTATAACAGGTTATACTTCCAGGTCGCACGTTAATCATTCACGCTAATGATTCACGGGCTGTCGCCGGTCAATATGATTGACGTGATTTGATAGTGATTTCAGACACCTGTCACGCCTGAGGCGTTCCCCATAGCGTCGTTGACGTATTGTTGAGTTCCCTTCGAAAGGGAACTACAGTTATTTCTGTATAGGGAAAATATATGGAGTTTAATTAAAAGTGAGTTTAATTAAATTTAGAAGTGAAACAGGAAGTATCTGCTTTGCTAATATCCAGTGTGCTGGTAGTAAAAGGTCTGGTTAGCACTTAAGGTAGTTTGCAGGAGGTCAGTAATCCCTCCGCGTGCTGCCAGCAGTAAAACACATAACCACGGCTCATGCTCTACGGAACACGGTATTGGTGCAGAGCTTAAGCTGCCAGCCGCCGAGAAAAAGCCCCAGAGTTTTTTTCCACCATCCAGGCGGGTTTTTCTCCTGCTCTTCAGTCGTGCTGTTGGACGCCTGTATTTTGGGGATTAGTAGCTTAATCGACCTTGTAATGGGGAGATCAGAGCAGCGTGGAGCCATGGAGAGGAGTTCTCACACACATACTGTATACACACACTTTTCTTGTACAACCACACACATGTATACACAATCTACCCCACCCTGCTGAGTCTCTCTACTTTTTATATGTAATTTTGCTCCTAAAATGCATAAGTGTTTTGGACACAGTTGCAGTCTCAGAGGGGGAATAGAGATACGGTCACTTGACAAACATGCGTACGCATGTTCACGTCTCATCATTAATTGACTCTTCACACATGTAGCCTTTTTCTGTAACTAAGTTAACAAAAAAAAAACTATTTAGAAATGTGCATAAAGACCCATTGTTGAAAAGTCAGTAAATCGGCCAAAGCAGTAAGATGAACAGTCTGAGTGAGTATGTAGTTAAGATGCTCTGACATTATTAGCTAGCTGTCAAAGAATCACAATGTCCGGAGATGAGTCAAAAGCCTGTCTATGTTGTGGATAGAAATTACATCCAATTGGACAGATGCTAAAAGAAAAGTTGAAGTGAATTAAGAGATCAATCAACAAATTACTGAAACCGTTATGCTGGTTTTAACGTTTCACTATTTCAGCCCTGATTTTTCCAGCATCAAAATTAGAGGCAAATCGGTTCTCATTCATGAGTGTGCATTTTCTAAAACACAATCTCAGAGAAGTAGTGATATGTCACAGATGCCCAAGAGATATTTATCCGGTTAAATATCAAGCCCTTTCTGCGACTTTATGTGCTGCAGAGAGAAATGTGTTTTGACTGAAAAAGACATCAGTGATGTCAGACATTTGTGTAGAGTGAAAAGAACAGCGATCTGACAACTTTAAAAGTCATATAGGGCAGCATTAGAGATGACAACATCACTGGAAAACAAGTTATATATCACCAGGACAGGAGACAACACGGTTTTATTGGCATTTTGGTGTGGATGTGGATCGTAGCAGTACAGATCAAATAGAGAATCCCATTGCCTATGTCAACAGCAGAAAAGGTAATCTGGAGATTTCACTGCAACTGAACGGATTTGTTATGTCAAAGTAGCTGCTGTACACTGGTGACCAAGTCAACAAGACATGTTTTGCTTTGAATGCTGTGCAGCAATGGATACTGTTGCTTGTGTTCCCACCAGGCTTTTTAAATTGCTAAACCAGCATGACTCAAGCTGCACAACCAGAATGATAGCATAGCTATACTAGTCCAGTAGCACTACCAGCATGAATTAATTTGGTTAAGTTGGTCTTTCCAGCAGGGTGGTTTGGTTTTGTTGAGGGCCTGGTGAGGGGACACAGTAATGCATCTCTCACTGGTGGGGATTTGGCTAATGCCTGTGAATGCATTGTACAGTCATCCTTCTCTCTCTCTGGGGCGTTAATCCTGTGTTATCTCATATCAGAGATGGTGTAGGGATCGGGTGCATGAGGGATGATAAGATGAACAAACACTGCGGCTCATTAGAGCGAAGACATTGTGTAATCACTGCTCTAATCTCCCATAATCCCAGCATCTACAATCAGCCACACTCTCACAGCGGGTTTGCTCCTCTACCTCATCTGCCCTCTCACTCAAGACATAAAGGTCAGATATGGCATTAAATTAAAACTTGAACCAGGTGAGACCCTGTAACCAGAGTCGGTACCAGGGCACGTAAATTGGGGGGGGGGGGGATCGGGCCTCGTCGGGGCTTCCTCTGGGCCAACGGCCAGGATTTTCTGGCCCGCTTAATACCTTGGTCCAAAGCGGGCAGGATCGGGCTTAAGGAGTGGTTACGAACAGAGGCGGAGTTTATCTGAGTTGGGAGACGCCAGCGCCGGATCATTCCATATACAAGCTAACCAGCTAACTATTACCATAGTAAACATGGTAAATATGACAGCTTGATTAAATCAGAAAAAATCATATACAGTAGGCTATCAGAATCATGTTTTTAATTTTATCTGTCACTGTCAGCACGTCTCGTCTCTTTATACCAGACTGTTTGATATACATATTTAGCTCTGCATATGTCATAAAATAAAGCAACTTTTTTTTCTGGGTGCTTCCTCTGTTTCTCTGACTGAAAATATAAGCTATTGGGAGAGAGTGCTAAAGCTCCTCGGTCGTATTTTTGGTGATGTGTAGAAATTATCATTCTTTCTAAAAGTGATGTAAATACATCCTGTAACTACAAATAAACAGAAACAGACGCGACTGAATATGTGTGTCCTCTTTCTTTTGTAAAATAACGGTAAACCACTTTATTTCTGTGTGACTAATGTGCAATCTTGACACAAATTAATTAATTATGACAATGTATCACTTTTTATTGTAAACCTGTGGTAAAAGATCGATTGGGTTTTAAATATTTAAGTAAACAACAAAAAGGCCAGCAAATGGTAGCTTTTATCATGTTTGTTTTGCGATCTCGCTGTTTCCAGTGATTTCTTTCTGATTCATTTTCTGTTAAAACTTTCATTTGTTGGTGAAATGATGGGTTTGTGTGATGTTGTTCCAGAGAGGTGTGTTACGGGCGGATTTTAGTGAAGCGCTGTGGAGCTTCTGGACTGACAGGCTTTTGGCTAACTTAGAGGGCGGCAGTGGCTCAGTGGTTTAAGTAGGTTATCTACAAACCGGAAGGTTGGTGGTTCCATCCCCAGTTCCACCTGACCAAGTGTTGAGGTGTTCATTAGCAAGACACCTAACCCCAGCTGCTCCTGACGAGCTGGATGGCGCCTTGCATGGCTGACACCGCCGTTGGTGAATGAATGGGTGAATGTGAGGCAATATGTAAAGCACTTTGGTAGCCATGGGTCTGTTGAAAGCGCTATATAAATGCAGTCCATTTAGAGCCAATCACAAATGTAAATGCCATGTGACTGATCACTCTGGGGCCATGGGAAAACAATGTAATGACAACACTGATTGGCGATACCACAAAAGCACACACAGTCCCAAACCCTTCACTTCACACTACTGTGAACACGCTTTTAAGAGCCCTCCATTAAAAACAATGTAAATGAACACTTCATGCCTCCTGACTTGTACATATGATAAGCAACATGAAATATTAAAAAGGACCAAGTGTCCAAGGGGAATATGAGTGAGATCTGAAAGAGGAGTGCTTGGCCTTCCAACATGATTGGACGTGGAGGTCAGAAGCTCGACCTCTCTAGTGGTTTGATTAAAACATACGACAATGGTGGCCCAACATCCTGGCCCAACAGCTGCGGCATGGACCTTCAAGAACCTAAACCTGTCTCTACTCTCTCCTCCACAAGCTCCCGTCAGGAACCGGTGTGCATTGTGGCAATTGAAGGCATTGGGTGGTTGCTTTGTGACAGCATTCTGATCAAAAACTGACTCAAGAAGGATATGTTAAAAATTGAATTTGATAGTACTTCATTCTTCACACTGCAAATGCATATGTGCATTCTGTGTCCACTGGTTGTATCCTGCACATTTTTGCTAATGCACTGTAGCAGGTCTTCCAGGTCTTCCATGAAAGCAGAACATTTGCATGCTGAGCAGCATATACACACTGCATTTCTTTCACCAAGTCTGTTTGCTGCCTGTCTCCACTCCCTTGCCTCTCTCTCTCTCTCTCTCTCTCTCTCTCTCTCTCTCTCTCTCTCTCTCTCTCTCTCTCTCTCTCTCTCTCTCTCTCTCTCTCTCTCTCTCTCTCTCTCTCTCTCTCTCTCCCTCTTGCGTGTATATGCCGTTTTCTTTCTTTTTTCTCTTCTCTAAACTAATAACAGAAAGGGTGCTCATGGGCAACCCAGTAGAGAGAAAAAAAATCAATACTCTCTCATACAAAATCAAGATTTCTTTTATTCTGCCACTTTTGTTGCTTTTCTTTCTCTCTCTTTCTCCAGCTGCCACTCCTGTGAGCTCTCCTACGCTGGTCTTTAGAGTGCCATGGAACACGGTGGTGGATTTTTACAAGGTGCTCTTTCCCTGGTATTTGATCGATTGAAAATAATCAGATATTTTCCCTTGATGCATCTCATCTCAGCATTTGTCTGACCTCTCGGCTCTTCAAGTAGTTTTTCATGGACGGGCAAGCACATGTGAAGTGTTGACGGAGGTGTTAGGCAGGTCGGCCTTCTCTGCGAGCCGCCCCATCATACACACTCAATCCTATTACTCCGAACCAGAGCTAGAGTGAAGAGAGACAGGTCAGGTTCTAGCCTTGCACACTCTTCAAAGAGACAGACAGACAGAGAAAATAATGACATGTTGAGCAGGAGGTGTTTTAGGTTGACGCATTTGGAGGACTTCTGAATTGAGACAGCAAAGACCGCTTTCTGCGCTCTAAATTCATATTCAAGTTCCATTTATTGTTACATGCTTTAGGTTAAAGGATTTTGGAACAGCATTTACCTTACACCAGGGGTCACCAATCTCGGTCCTGGAGGGCCGATGTCGTGCAGGGTTTAGCTCCAACCAGGTCCAACACACCTGCCTGAAAGTTTCTATTATGCCTAGTGAGACCTTGATTAGCTGGTTCAGGTGTGTTTAATTGGGGTTGGAGCTAAACTCTGCAGGACAGCGGCCCTCCAGGACCGAGATTGGTGACCCATGCCTTACACTATCAACAATAGGGATGAAAAACGGTTCTCTTTCACAATCGGTTTCATTTTGAAAGAACAAGGTAACTAATGATTTCCAAGCAATTAGAGTGGTTAAAATCAACCAAAAATAGTCACTGTGTTACACTTTGTTTAAGTCCGTGAGACTCAAATCAGTGTAGTTACTAACTGTAGATATGACAAAAAGCAGTTAAAAAAAATCACAAGGTTTTTTTTTGTAATCAGGAGTATTCTATAAAAATGAAAAAAAATTCACAATCTAATTATTTTGAATGTATGCTGCCTCTTTAATGCATTGATTTCTGATTTGTTATATCTGAAATGAACTTATCATATGGCAAAAAAAAATGCCTGAAGGCAGTAAATGCATTTCTTTTGCAAATATTTCCTTCAGAAATATACTAAAACAATTGGTAATCAAACCGTTCTGAAACCAGAATCATCAATCAAAATCGCTACACTTCGCCATACAATTCACATCATAGTCAATGAACAACAATTTATTATTATTCATGTCTCTCATGCATCCTCTTTTCAGATCATTAGACCACAAATCCTCAGCAAATACCACAATTGTGCCATTCCCAATTGGGGTCAGGTTTTGGTTGGTTAGCATGTCCCCATTAACCCCTCCAGTTAGATAGTGTAACTACACTATCTGCTTCTAAAAAGCATTTTTCTCCATTGATGGCCATTCAAAAATAAAATTTGTGTGGCAAGTTGTCAGTCAGCATTGTCAAGATGACATATAGCTGCTACTACAGAGTGATAATTCATAGGATTTACGGCTCAGATGATTAGCTCAACAAGTTCAGAGTTTACCATAAGCACTGGGGATGAATGGGAATCCCAACAAATTGCTTCCTCCAACTATAATAGATCTCTATTTGAGTACAGCCACACCATGCTTAAGGATCTCACTGAGAACACAAGGGACGCAAATAAACACTGCCTCTTTTTCAATCTTTATCCACTAGTGTCACTGTTGGACAGCATAACTTTAATGAGTTGTACATTACTCGGTTTCATATTCAGTTACATTTTTTGTATTGTATTTGCTGATCCAATAGTTTTGAGGAGGCACTGTTCCTCTTGCTTTATAAGAGAACCGCCACTGGTTTCAGGATGCAGTTTGGCGGTTTGTGTAGGTCTAATGGGAAACACTGCTTCAGTATTACTGTCAGATGGCGCAGATGGACAACAGAGGGAGAAAAGGCACTTGTAGATGACAGAGAAAATGGGAAAAGTAGGGAGGGAGGGAGGGGGAAGCGTGTTCTCTCACTTGCCGACGTGATTACACGCTGGCAGAACAGGAGCGAGGAAACGAGGAGCGGACTTCCAGAGACGGATATAATGTGCTGTTTTTTGGTTTTTTTTGTCTGTTTCTAAAAGGACTGGTTATGCTACAATCCCTCTGTCATGCCAATAATGCCCATCTGCAATGGAATGAATTGTCAGAGAGAGAGAGAGAGAGAGAGAGAGAGAGAGAGAGAGAGAGAGAGAGAGAGAGAGAGAGAGAGAGAGAGAGAGAGAGAAATGAAAAGCTCATTATAAGCAAGGCTCTCTTTTTTTCATACATCGCTCATTTTGTCTCAGCAGTTTGTTTTATTTATTTGAAGTTAGTGGCTTAATGAGATCCCAGTGGCCCAGAGCTGAGACTGAGAGAGAGAGTGAGAGAGAAGGAAGAAGAATGGAAAGACTGGGAAGTAGAGAGGAAAATGAAAAAAAATGATATTTATAAAAAGAAGGACAGGAAGGAAGCTGAAAAGGAGAGATGTGGAAAAGAGAGCAGAAAAAAAGAAATGGAGGTACAAGGAACTATAAAGGTGTTGATGGGTAATTCTCTGAATACCTGTAAAGAACATGTTTAGGTCAAATCAAAAGACAGAAACTATATTTTGCTTAGAAATATAAGAAATGCAAGAAAATTAATTAATTTAAAACAAAATTTTAGGACCGGGATAATATATATATATATATATATATATATATATATATATATATATATATATATATATATATATATTTCTTTATATAAACATGACATTCATTTTTAAACGTATACATCATGGTAGTATTTGTTGTACTGCCTTTAAAGTGACAGCAAACCCAATATTCCTGCTGGTGTCTGTGTTTACAATGTTAATCAAACAACAGATTCACGCAAATTCTCTTGACTGAATAACTTTTGTAACTTGAAATTATACAGTGAGTGAAAACTATGCAGTGTTATTTTACATTTGATTACTTTATTCAATTCCTGTACATAATCGACTTAATCTGTATCTAACTACTGTTACAGTAGACCTGAAACCCCTAAAAAAGCAATGTTTAATTCATTTTTGTGCTGTTGTGTTTATTTGTGCTATTGCATGTGTTTGATTAGGTATTTGTTCTTATTTGATTACAGACCGTTTACTTGATTTTAATAGTGTTTGAAATTTATATTTATATTACATTTATGTAGATTTTTTTTTTTTATTTGCATTTGTCTTGCATTCCATTTAAAAAGGCTGGTAAGTAAAATAAATTTAAAAAAAGACTAGCCAATGGCAACTCGAGCTTCAGTGTGTTCGTAGAGGGTTACAATGGAAAAATATGAATGGTCCTAAAATAGGCTTTATTGGTGGTGGTGGTGGTGTTGTTGTTATTGTTGTTTCTTTTGAAATACAACCTGAGCAAGTTTTCATAAGATCCCTCAGGAGGAGGAGAAGAATCAAACAGGCACAACCACATCTCTCACAATCATATATATATAAATGTATACATATATATATATATATAAATATATTGTGTATAAAGGCTACTATCTAAACGGATGTCCACCTGCAGCAACTAGAGAGAGTCTGTGATTTCATCTATCATGGATGTCGGCATATTTAGCAATGCCAATATGTTGAGAAAAGTTCAGCTTAATGTAAATGGGCAACAATTAGAAGTTGCGACTACAAATGGAAGAAAAGTCTTCTGTTATCTATCTCCTGTGAGAGACAGCAGTGTCGGCAAGATAGAAGTTACTGTTTCTGTGAATGAGTCATTGTTTTATATGATCTGTTTCTTCCCGTGTACGGAGATACGAAGGATAACCAGCACCAGCCAAGACAAATGAGACCGAGAGGATGAGCTGATCGATATATTTAGGGAGGACATGAAGTTTCAGAGAGACAGAGCAGGGAGAGAATGGACCGATTGGTAGAGAAATAAACTTTTGGTAATGTGAATTCATAATTTGTAAAAAAACAATCGTATACATATATATATATTTTTTTTTGTAAGTTATAATTTGTAAATGAAACAAAAAATTTTCTGTGCATTGTTTATTTTTGTAATGCAAGTTATAACTTGTAAATGTAGTAATGAAATTATTCTGTACATTTATTTTTGTCATGCCAATTAATTTGTACATTTGATACAAAATAAATTGATTTATAAATTTTTACTTCCAGTACTTTTTACAACTATTTACAAGATAAGTTTCGTTTAAGATAAGAAAAACAAAATAAAAGTTTAAATTAAAAGTAAAAAAAAATGTAAACAGATTGGAAGAAAAAAAAATTTGTAGACTTTTATTGAGCTGAGCAGGAGATTCTGGCGGGTCCAGGTCCATGAGACCCTGGTAAGGCCTCTGCCGGTGGGACATCATCTGGGATGAATGCATATTTCCACTTTCCACCAACAGGTTTGTATAGGACTGTCTCAGTCGTGGGCTGCCATGTCACTGAGATGTTCTCATAAAGAGGGGAGAATAAAAGAAATTAACTCACATATTCAAAAATCAAACCATAAAATATTTATGCAAAACCGTTCTATGAGCTAAACTCTGCAGGACAGCAGCCCTCCAGGACCGAAAGTTGCCTATTGTCACACTACTGCAAGGATGAAGACAGAGAGAATGGCGTTAACAGGTTTTATTTTAGACACTGTATGCAACTCCTGAACACAGGAATGAGCTTCGAGATCCACACAGGGAACACAGGGAGAAGACTTGAACTTGAGTCCGTCTTGTAGATACTGGAAATAGCTGACCACTGGAATCCTGATAGAAATCCGCGAATTCCACTGTAGAACACAGAGAGGCGGTTTGGAGAATCCCGGGGAACCACCGCACACAGAGGCTGCTTGGAATATACACACACACTGGGAGGTTAGTGTAGAAGGACAATACTTGCGTAGATATATTGAGGATACTGGAACCAGACCGAAGGGTTTAGGAACCGGAGAGTCACTGGCATCAAAAGACGAGACCTGACAATGAGCTGTAGACTGACTGGGGTTTATATGCAGAGCTGGCGTGGTGAGTGAAGTGATGAGGGTGCAGGTGAGGTGAATCAGAATTCCGGTGATTGCGATCGGGACCAGGTGTGTTGGGTTGAAGCTGGCTGGGGTGTGTCGTTGGGTGAATCCGTGACAGTACCCCCCCTCCACGGCCAGCTCCTGAGGGCCGTAGACCCCGACGACGAGGGCGACCTCGTGGACGGGGGTCTGGACGATCCGGGTGGTCACGGTGGAAGTCCTGGAGGAGCGTGGGGTCCAAGATGTCGTCCCGATGGACCCAACAGTGTTCCTCAGGTCCAAACCCCTCCCAGTCCACGAGGTACTGCAGCTGGCCCCCCCGTCGTCGAGAATCCAAGATGGTGCGTACCTGGTATACGGCTTCGTCTGTGGGGCCCACTGGAGGAGGAGGGGGTACTTCGCCAGCTTCAGCTTCTGTGGAAGGGGAAGAGAGAGGTGCAGTGTAGGGTTTTAATAAGGAAACATGGAAGGTGGGTGCAATCCGGTAGTGATGGGGTAGTACAAGTCGATACGTGACGTCATTGACCTGCCTCAGCACCGCGAATGGACCTATGAACCTGGGACTCAGTTTACGGGAGGGCAGTCGGAGGCGGATATCCCTGGTGGACAGCCACACCAGCTGACCAGGAGTGTAATGGGGTGTGGGTCCTCGACGTACATCGGCCTGTTGTTGGAACCTCCGTACTGCCCCTTGTAGGTGGACGTGGGCTGAGTCCCAGACCCTCTCACTCTCGGTGAACCAGTGCTGGACCGCTGGAACGTCCGATGGTTCGCCTGTCCATGGGAACAGAGGTGGTTGGTATCCCAGAACGCATTGGAACGGCGTCAAGCCTGTAGATGTTTGGCGTAGAAAGTTCTGGGCATAATCTGCCCATGGGAGGTACTGGTCCCAGCGGTCCTGTGCGTCATGGCAGTAGGTTCTCAGGTATCTCCCGATCTCCTGGATCTTACGCTCCGCTTGGCCGTTGGATTGAGGGTGGTACCCCGACGTCAGGCTGACCTATACTCCTAGAAGCTTAAAGAACGATTTCCAGTTTCTTGATATGAACTGTGGTCCCCGATCCGATACTATGTCCTCTGGGATTCCGAAGGGGCGTAAAATCTCGGTGAATAACATCTCTGCTGTCTTGAAGGCTGTGGGGAGTCCGGAGAGGGATATCAATTTACAGGACTTGGAAAATCTGTCAACGACCACTAGAATGCAGGTCTTGGAGTTGGACGATGGTAGATCGGTAACAAAACCACGGCGAGATGGGACCAGGGTCTGTTCGGAATTGGTAGGGGCGTGAGCTTCCCTTCTGGGAGACGTCGAGGTACCTTGGCCATAGCACAAGCGGTGCACCCCTGCACGTATCGGGAGATATCCTGGGCCATGCCGGGCCACCAGTAGCGCTGTTGGAGAAGTGAGAGGGTTTGTTGGCTGCCTGGGTGTCCAGAGCCCGGAGAGGTGTGTACAGAGTCCATGAGGTGAAGGCGGAAGTTGGTAGGTACGAAAACCTTCCCCTCAGGTCCCCCCGGCGGAGCAGGTTCGGTAAGGGTGGCGTCGGCAATGAGTTCGTCGATGTTCCACTGGATGGGACTGACAAACATGGCTAGAGGGAGTATGGTTTCGTTGATTTCTGTGGAGGTTTCGGATTGATAGAGGCGTGATAGAGCGTCTGCTTTGAGATTCTTGGAACCCGGGCGGTAGGTAACTGTGAAATTAAAGCGTGTGAAAAAGAGAGCCCACCGAGCCTGGCGAGGATTTAATCTTCTGGCCTCCTGGAGATACTCAAGGTTGCGGTGGTCTGTAATTACTTGAAATGGGTGGTTGGCTCCCTCCAACCAGTGTCTCCACTCCTCTAAAGCTAATTTAATAGCCAAGAGTTCTCGATTACTGACATCATAATTCTGCTCTGCCGGGGACATCTTGCGTGAAAAGAAGGCGCATGGATGGAGTCGTGGAGGGGTCCCCTGCCGCTGTGAGAGAACAGCTCCAACTCCGTTGGTGGACGCATCCACTTCCACTATGAACGGGAGATCAGGGTTGGGATGACACAGCGTAGGAGCAGAACAGAAGGCTTTCTTCAAACCCTCAAAGGCCTCGGAAGCTTCAGCAGACCAGGTTAACCGTGTGGTACCCTTCTTCAGCATGGAAGTTACTGGAGCGCAGATCTTACTATAATCGCGGATGAACCGACGATAGAAATTGGCAAAGCCAAGAAAACTTTGCAGCTCTTTCAGGGACTGGGGTTTAGGCCAGTTGATCACCGCTTCTACCTTATTGAGATCCATAGAAATGCCGTCTGGCTGAATCACGTACGCCAGGAAGTGCATGGATTCTTGATGGAACTCGCATTTTTCTAACTTCAGGTACAGTTGGTACTCACGGAGGCGTTTAAGGACTTGCTTCACCTGTAGTACATGTTCATCGAGGTTGGAGGAGTAGATTAGGATGTCATCAATGTAGATGACCACAAACCGATGGAGCATGTCTCGGAATATCTCGTTCATGAAGCCCTGGAAGACTGCTGGACTATTCGACAGCCCGAACGGCATAACCCGATATTCATAGTGCCCAGCAGGAGTGATAAAGGCAGTCTTCCACTCATCGCCTTCACGTACACGAACCAGGTTGTAAGCACTTCTCAAATCGAGTTTGGTGAAGACCCGAGCTGAACGTAGCTGTTCCAGAGCCGAAGGTACCAAGGGCAGTGGATATCTGTACTTGATGGTAGAAGCATTAAGGATGCGGTAATCAATGCATGGGCGCAGTCCTCCGTCCTTTTTCCCGACGAAGAAGAAGCTCGAGGCGGCAGGGGACGTAGAAGGTCGAATGTATCCTTGGCGTAAGGCTTCCTCCACATACTCCTCCATGGCCTTCTGCTCCGGGATGGACAACGGGTAGATCTTCCCATGCGGTAGAGTGGCCCCAGGCAGCAGGTCAATAGCACAGTCCCATGGCCGGTGAGGTGGTGGAGTGGTGGCGAGTTGTTTACTAAACACGTCCTGGAAGGCCCGGTATTCCGGAGGGATCTGGTGGGAAGACTCGGTGACTGGACTTTCGACGGAGGTTGAACCCAGGACTGCTGAGACAGCGGATATGGCGGATGAGGATTGTTTCTTGACAGGACGTAGACAATGCTTTTTACAGTGATCACTCCAACGACTTACTTCTCCAGAAGTCCAGCAGATGTCAGGCGAGTGTTGAGTAAGCCACGGGCGTCCCAGGACGATATCTGCAGTGGAGCCCTCCAGTACCAGTAAAGAGCATCTTTCTTGGTGAAGACAACCGATGGACAGGTGTAATTCGGGACTGCAGTGCTGAATACTTCTTTTACAAAGGGGTTTTCCAAGGATGGAGTGTATATTCAGTGGTTGATTTAATCGTCGACGGGGGGTTTGCAAACGGTTGAGTAGAGAAGCTGAAATGAAGTTCCCCGCCGCGCCGGAGTCAATCAGAGCTTTCGCTGGAATGGAGTGTTTCAGATATGTTATTAAGACTGGAGTTTGTTTTAGGTTTAACACTGGAAATGGTAAGTCTACAGTACTCACCGCCGAACGGCTGGGACGGACGGGACATTCGACACGATAATGTCCAGAAGCACCACAGTAAAGACATAGATTATTAGTTCGACGTTGGTTACGTTCAGATGTAGTTAAACGTCCTGTATCGACTTCCATTGGCTCAGGTACTGGAGGGCTTAAGGACGAGGAGATGCGACTACGAGCAGGGAGATTAGACAAACATGCAGTGCGACGTTGGTCTATGAGGATCGGGCGTTGGATGAGTTTTTCAATCCCAATGGTGTCATCATAGATGGTCAATTGTAACCTGACATCTGGGCTGAGTCCTTGACGATAAGCGCTCATCAACGCGATTTCGTTCCATCCGCTGCTTGCAGCGATCGTCCGAAACTTCAAAGCGTATTCAGAAACAGAGGAGGTGCCTTGTCGTACGCGAAACAGCTGATCATGAACGGAGATGGCACTAATGTTTTAGCGAATACAGTGTGAAAATGTTCAAAGAATCCATTTAAAGTCTGTAATGCGGGTGCATTGGATTCCCAGAGAGCTTGAGCCCAATTTAATGCGCGACCCGAGAGCAGAGAAATTATAAAAGCAATTTTGGCTCTTTCAGAAATAAACTGAGCAGCGTTTACCTCCAAGTAGAGTTTGCATTGAAGAAGAAATCCGTTGCAATCCTCCCCGCCTGCATATGAAGCTGGTTTGGCCATGGGACTTACTGAGGCAGGTCGGTAGTTCTGAAGAGCGTGACGGAATTCAATGAGGGTTTCTTGAAGTGATTGCTGCGGAGCGACGGCTGCATTAGCAGAGGCATCCATCAGCAGCTGGGGTGCGGCGGCACCCCGAGGGCCTTCGGTGGATGCAGCGTGGATCTCAGAAGCAGAGGAAGCTTGCATGGTGTGTGGTCAGGTCTTCTGTCACACTACTGCAAGGATGAAGACACAGAGAATGGCGTTAACAGGTTTTATTTTAGACACTGTATGCAACTCCTGAATACAGGAATGAGCTTCGAGATCCACACAGGGAACACAGGGAGAAGACTTGAACTTGAGTCTGCGCAATGAATTCTGGGGTAGGCAAGGCAGCGAAGTGTCCTTCTGATGTATCCTGCATTCACGGTAAAAGAAGGACACATTTGCAGGACGCATTTTGAAGGACCTTCGAATTGGGAAAGTCTTTGTCGCGCCACGGTGAAACAATCGGCTATACTTTCCCCTTTAAACAAGTCTCGGTGCGTCCTTCGAAGGCTGCATCGGCCACACACTTCGAAGGACGTGGCCTTCAAAGGATGCAGCCCCTGAATTGGGACACAGCTAATGACACACTGCTGCAATTTATAAATTCGTTTTATAATCCATAATGCATTTTTTAGCTGGAAGTGCGCAACATACCAGTACTCACTACAACAGTACAGAAACTTCCCCTCCAGCAATAAAATCACTATCAGTCAAGGCATCGTTTTGACTAACATGGAACCTCTTGTTCAAAAGTTTGGGGTTTGCATGGTTTTTCTCGCATGGAGATGGGCTCTACTCCGCATCTCTCCCGGATGTCTCTTAGGTTAAGCTCCAAAACCCTGGAGAGAAAACTCCTATCAGCTGCTTTGTGGAAACTATGATAATGTTTTTGTCAACATTCTCTGATGAATCGAAAGTTCAAAAGAACAGCACGTATTTGAAATAGAGACCAATTCTAAATTTCTCCACCGATTATTCAGGATGTTTTCTACCAATAGTTTGAAAAAATCTCTCCCAACTAATGATATAAACTATACTGGAAACCCTCTAATTTGGTACACTGGTATAATATTAGAGGTTAAAATTAACAGCAGAGCCCAAACTATTATATTTAACTGTTACTAATATTTATTATTTATGACAAATTTATTCAAACATACATATACTGTATAATAATTAACCGTAATGAGCTCCTCAAACGAACTGTGACATTGGATAACTTTCCTGAGCTAAATGCAATGTTAAGTGACGGATTGTTCAAGCTGTTTTGATGTCTTTTCGCAGTTGAAACACTGATACAAATAATGGTTCAAGGGAAAACCGTGTCATTGTGTCAAATAGAGCTTGCTTTAACATCTCTTTTTTTTTAACTGTTAATGCGTTATTGTAGCATTAAATTTGACAGCCCTAAATTCAACAAAACCCATTTTCTTTACACAACAGTATGAGTTCCGGTCTGACATGATTTCTGCCCCTTTTATTGACAGGAAATAATCGGCCCTGACCATTGGCTGTTTTTAAACAACCAGCCGACGGCTGGTGAATATAATTGCTTTTATCAGCCAATAAGATTATTGGCCGATGTATTTTAAATAGGAATGTTTTGTAACAAAGTGACTTTAATGCCAATTTTGATCAATTTAATGCATCCTTGCTGAATAAAAAAAGTTTCTTAAAAATCTTACTGGCCCAAAACTTTTGTATAGTCTCTCGTCACTCTTCATAAATCCCAGTTGATCCCAATAGAAGTTTGACTGTAACATTTTGTTAAGCTAACAATTCAATGCCTTAGTGACCATTAAACATAGATAACACAAATATTGGGTAATTCAATCTGGAATAATTTATTTTAATTGGTCAATTGCAGTGCATATACTGTTGTATAATGATGTTGATTGTCTTCATATTGATCTAAAGGTGATGTTTATGTTGTCTATTGTGTTTTAAAGTCCCCCTGTGGTGAAAATCCAGCTTTTAATGTTGTTTATGTCTATATGGTGTTTTTAATATGCTTTAAAGACAAACCATGTACAAATTCATAAGTCAACACCATTGATGAATATTCTCTTGCAGTGAACCAAAGACAATCTCAAAAATGCGGTTTGAAATCGCTGGTGTTTCTGACGTCGCAAACTACCTTGTAACCAATCAGGTCAACGTGTGATTGTTGTGAGTGAGTGGAGGTGGGCTAATTTGCATATTCATGGTACCACGTATACTAAATGAGGCAAGGGTGTAGAGTTACTTTCAAGCATGAATATATAGTTTCATTTTTTCAAGGATTTTTTTTTTTAAATATCTATTTTTTGTGATCAAAGATACGTTTTAAGGGATACAATTATTGACTACAGGGGAACTTTAAAATGTTGGTTTTGCAACAGAGTTACTTCCTCTGTTTTTCTCTCTGAGAGTCTTTCAATATCCTTTTGTCTCTCCATCACTCTCTCTCACTCACTGCCCGTTCTCCAAATTTGACAGAAATACGCCAGAGACAGGGGGGCTCACTGTGCAGCGTGTGTGTGTGTTTAATGAAGCCCGCAGCACTTCCACACCCATGCAGGGAAGCTTTTGGCTGTGGCTCTGAGACCTCCAGCCAGTGCTTCATGTAGGCAAAAACAAATCGAAAAAGGACGCCACATAAAACACGCAGACGGGAGTCGTGTTTGTTCATTCATTTGATCTATTTGCTCCCTTTAAACAATGCTGCTTTATGGTGCAGTCAAATGGGCCCAAGGGTTGTTTTTACGCCATGGGGTATGCATGTGGTGTGTTATATATACATACATACATAAATATATATATATATATATATATATATATATATATATATATACGTATACATACATGTATGCATACATATATTATGTATACCCCCATTAGAGTGAAGAGACACTAGAAGGGGCATGTCTAGTGAAAAATCGCAAACCTGACTTTATGTCTTCCACTCCAGATAGGGGTATCCCCGAACTTTGAAGATTTTATTATTTTATTAGGGCTTTCTTGATGGAAGAGGTTCAGAGAAAAGGGAGTGATAAGGGTTCGCACTCAGAAGTGAGTGAAGAGACCCCATACCTGCAAGCGCAGGTTGGTGTAAATATACATCCGTGTAGCAATCGGTGTATAATTGTGAAAATGCCGTTGGGAGCCATCATAGGTAGGCAGCGCATTGTGTGGTTGTATTGGGCAGGCAGTGAATCGGTGACACCCCCATGAGAGTGAAGAGACACTAGAAGGGGCATGTCTAGTGTAAAATGGTGAACCTGACTCTTCATTTCTTCCACTCTAAATATGGGTACGCCAAACTTAGTTATCCAGGCAGTATTTTAGCCTTTAGCTGTTATTTTTATTTCTTGTGCATTTTTATTTCTTACACCATGACCTAATTACACGGACCGCGACGCGCTTAAAAAAAGGTATACTTTCCATGTTAATCAGAGTTGTTGTCCTAACCAGCAACGACTGCGACACGCAACGATTCTATTTTAGGAACGGTTTCTTCTTTTCTGCGACGTCGCGGCTGGAAAAACAAACACAGAGTGCGGCAATGACAATCTCAGGTACTGTTTATGTGCTTTATTTAATGTTAAAAGCATACAATGTGACTTTGAATATCATTTAGTGCTCCAAGCTTTGTAGCTGTAAAAGCAACAATGGATAATTCACCTCAGATCTTGGACTTAAAGGGATAGTTCACCCAAAAATGAAAATTCTGTCAGTATTTACTCACCCTCATGTTGTTCCAACCTCGTAAGACCTTCGTTCATCTTCGGAACACGAATTAAGATATTTTTGATGAAATCTGAGAGCTGGATCACTCCTCCATAGGCTTTTAAGTATTGAAACTTGCCGGCCCGAAAAGTTATTAAAGACATCGTTAAAATAGTCCAAGTGACTACAGTGGCTCAATCTTAAGTTTATCAAGCGACGAGAATACTTTTTGTTCGCAAAAACAAAAATAACGACTTTATTTCAACTATTCATTTCCTTCTCTGTGGGCCTCGAGTCAGTTAACTTGTGTAATAGCGTAGAGCCAAGTCACAGGTAGGCTCACTATTGGCTGACGCTGGTCATGTGGGTGATGCGTGTGACTTACAACAACAGAAGCTTACGCTGTTACACTAGTGAACTGACTCGAGGCCCACAGAGAAGGAAATAAATAGTTGAAATAAAGTCGTTATTTTTGTTTGTTTTTGCAAACAAAAAGTATTTTCGTCGCTTGATAAACTTAAGATTGAGCCACTGTAGTCACTTGGACTATTTTAACAATGTCTTTAATAACTTTTCGGGGCCTATAATTAAAATTATTATTAGTCTATGTCCGAACACTGTAATAATCAGTCATCAATGAAAATGAAAAACAGATTTATTTCAAAACAGCTTAACATGAGCATTTAACAAATTAATAAAAGAGGCACGGCTACATCGGAGGTGGCTTGGAAAGCGTGGGTAATATGGTTTGTCCATTTTGCAACACGAACTGGAGGTAAGCAACAGTAATTTGTAGCTAGTTTGATATACAGAACTTAAAGATCTCCCTCTTTTCGTTATCTTTCTTGCTGCATTAAAGATGAAATGGTTAAACTTCTGTTTTTGCGCAGGCACAGTGAGGGAAAAAGCACTGAGTTTAGGGAATTCGGTTCGTAACTCTGCTTCAACTGTGCGATATAGTCACGAGGAGCGACCAAAATTTCTGACATGCCAGATATTCTTCCGACCATTCGATGGCCTGTCGGGAGAGGATAATCGCCTCTCGTTTCCTCCTGTACACTTCACGAACACTGCACGACAAACGACGCACGACTAAGCTGAAAATCGGCTCGACCCGAAAAAGAGTTGCACGAGTCAGAATTTGGCTCAAATCGTACGAAAATCGCAGTGTATGCCCGCCTTTATTGGCATTAATGAAACTGGCCTTCACTCACAGTATAGTGCTTGTAAAAGGATGCCATTAAACAAATATTTAAAATATACTGTTTCTATGTTGTTTCTACGTTATTTTGGTGATTATTACAACATAAAAATACATAAAGAATTTTAATGTTAGGTGCGATTAATAGCGATTAATTACAGAGAAATGTGTGATTAATTAGTTATTTTATATATTCGATTGACATTTATGCAACCAAAAATACACTCAACACACAGATGCTGTCAACCATCAACCATCCTTAGTGGTGAGTCCAAGAATGCTTTTACCAACATGTAATACACTCTCACTTGCAAAATTGCCAGCCAAGATCAATTTAGCCCACTCCATTCTGGCGTAGACCACAATAGCACTAATATAACCAGGGCTCGTCTTGCGAGGGAGGATGGCAACAGAGTGCTGATATTACCCCAATGAGCCTCTCTTTCTCGGTTTTTGTCTATCAGGGTGGACGGTTCAATAGTTGAAAGGAGCTGCACTTGAGCGGCTCTTCTGGCGTGAGTCACTAGAAGATTTTCCACTTGTCTTAAGCAAAGAACGCTCACGTGGATTCTACTCTACGCCAGACGGTCTCTCTGCACCCCCCCCCCCCCCCCCCCCTTCTGGCCCTTGTTCATCCTAATAAGCCTAATCTTCCTATTTTTACTCCAACACTCCATCTCTCATAATGGAGAGGAGCAATTTTCTCCCATAATTGTACTTGATTGGGTGGGCCGCTGTGATTTTATATTTCCTTCTGTCTTGGGCTCTTTGAGAGAGTCACTATGACTGGTTTCGGGTCATTCTGAGCTCAACGTAATTGACCCATCGCTAAGCTATGCCCTATTGCTTGTTGCCTGCACAGATACGCTTAAAACACAGTTTTTCTTTTGTAATATGTGCTCAAAGTGTTAAAAAAATAATCATGGGTTTTATTCTTACATGGGCTGAGATGCATTATGACATTGCAAAGCTTTTTTTTTTTTAATCTCCAATTTATCTTTAAAGAAATTGTTAAATTATGCACTAACGCGATTAAAAACTGCAGTGACTGCAAATCTGAATCGAGGCAAACGCTTCTCACAGTCAACCGAAAAGAGAAAAGCCTCATGTGACTGATTACAAATGATAACATTAGTGTTAGTGAGCATAACCATTCCTAAAGTTTCTATATCACATTTATTTTCATTCTTTAGTTAGCAGCACCTCTATTGTGGCCTAAATAATTATTTAAATTAATTCAGTTAATTAAGTTATTAACATTCATTTAGATAGGGGGAATAAATGAGTGTGATTTATTATTGAAAGAATAATGATAACTGATCATGTCATACCAGCTTCATGTTTCCAATCTTTCTGGCCATCTGTCATAAATAAGTTCACTGGCGTAAATGTAAAAAGTGTTGTGAAGGGTGCCGCAAGTGTAAACAAACAATAAATATTTCGATTTTTCTAACATTAACAAAAAATATATATTTCTCATTGTTAGTTCATGCTAGCTAATGCATTAACTAATGTTAACAACAACAAAAACCTTACTGTAAAGTGTTACCAAAAATCTTAAATAAATTGTTGCCTTAAAAGCATCATTTAAACCATCCAAACACACAGGACTGTCCACTATCCACAGCAAATTATGCTTTGATAATATGGCAGAAATCAATCATTACACATGAAGTATGTGACATTTTTAATGGGGGACTTCATCTAAATGAAAATTCAGATCTCGCTCTCCATTGACTACCATAGTATTTTTCCCCCACTATGGTAGTCAATGGGGGGGCGAGATTTGCTTGTTTACAAACATTCCTCCAAATATCTTCCTTGTGTACAGGTTTGGAACAACTTGAGGGTGAGTAAAGGACAGAATTTTCATTTTTGGGTGAACACTCCCTTGAAGATGGTGCTCGCAAGGTCAATTAATTGCAGCCCCTTTCTTGTCTCGAACAGCCCCTCAGATCCTCTTGTAGAAGATCAGGCATCGCCCGCGGACAAAGAGCAGTCAAGAATCTCCTTTTTCCTTTAAATATAAGGTGCCTTTTGACACCATTCTGTTTTCATTGACCGGACCCGAGTGTGAGGGAAATGAGGAGGAGGAGGGGAATAAAGAAATGAAATAGAGGAGAGAGAGCAAAAGAGGGAGAGGAAAATACAGTTGCTTTAAAGGGCAGAAACAGCCTGTTCAGCACATATGCAAACATGCTGCAGCAATGGCGAACTCTCACACTCAGGCACATGCTCATACACACGAGCACAGATGCCTGTCCGTAGATTATGTGTGTAAGTGTGTGTTAGAGGCTGTTATGTCGTGTGGACTATCATCCATATCTTGGTGTCATACAGGGATGAGTGTGGCCCTGGAAGAGTGCGTCTCTGTTGCGCTGTGAGACTATTACATGGTCTAACAGAGCCTAACTAATAACCTGGACCAGATCACCCAATTCCCTCCACCTCTCCACATCAGCACGTGAACAGGGGTCTCTCGCTCTCCACTTCCACTTCCTTGCACTCTTTTACCAACTTTACCTCAATTTGACTCACTGAACCACATGCCTTCCGTTAGCTAAAACAGTAGAGCATTACACTAGCAAAACTATAGTCATGGGTTTGATTTCCAGGGAAAGCAGGAACTGATAAAAATGTCTGCATTGAATTCAATGTAAGCCGCTTTGGATAAAAGTGTCTGCCAAATACATAAATGTAACCATATTTTACCTCTTTTTATCATAATTTGTATTATAGCGTTTTCGAAAATATCCAATATAAACAGTATAAATATTTAAAACGGTTTCTACCAAAGACATTAGATTCAATGATATATTACTGTGAATGCGACAAAGTGCAACACACAATATGGCGGAATACGTCCCACCTTCTAAATAAAAGAGCAAATCACCAATTGGTAAAATCACTGCCATTCGAAGCCCCGGTTGCTAAAGAATCAGTCAGTGTTTTAAAACGCGCGCTTAGGACTGCACATGTGCTTTGGTGGATCCGGCCTGAAAAATGCTATTTAAGCGTATAAACAGCATTAACATGACAGTCAGATTTTGTTGCTGATTTGAATTAGGAGTTGGTCTTGGATGCCCAAAATAGTTGCCCAGAGCCGTTGCGAATATGAACAATGCTTCTCTAACAAGGAAACGGATCTGCTCATGCATGAGGTTAGAGGCGCGAGACCATCTACGACACAAAGTGTATTGCATTGTGGACCCACCTATAGGCGCACATTACTAAAGCTCCCTTTAAATAATAAATAAAAAAATAGTGCGCCATGCATTGACTTTAGACCAGGTTTCAGTTGCCTAAAAATAGCAACGCTCCAACAATGCGCCTGAACACACCTCGTTTTCAGACCAGCACGCCAATTTGGAGCACAAATGGCCTCAGACGCATTTAGCCTACTATTTAAACTACGTGGCGCAGCGTCAGGCTGAAACTAGTGCTGCACAATTGATTGTTTCGCAATCACGATGTCAAGCCTATGCGATTATATGACGCAAAATGCTGCGATTTTGTGAAATAAATAAATGCATGTGTGGACATGACAACCCATTCTCTCTGAGAGCTGTTTGGCTATTTTCTACACTGCTAATAAAAAGAAGACCATTCAGTTTCGGTTTGGGCAGTGGCACGTGTGGCGCGAATGGTCACGTCGTGAGTTTCCCCGGTGAGCAGCGCGGAAAACAGGTGAAGATGGATGCCGAGCAGACGGACACTGAACTGGTGTCCAGAAAAAAGTCGACCTCTGTTATACGGCGATATTTTGGCTATAAGATAACTGACACTGAGCAAAGAGAGCAAGACTGTCAACTCTCACTTATTCACCGTGAGATTCACGCAATTGACACTTTCCACACGCTCTCACGCCACATCCATTTTCTCACGCAGAGAAAAATCGCGAAGCAAAGAGGACACTGGCAGCAACAGACTAGACAGAGCAGGTTACTTTTGATAGGAAACTAATTCTCAACTCTCAGATTCTGTCAATTTTATTATGAAATTCAGTTTTGGCGCTTGTAAATGTGACGTGACAGGTCGTGGTCGTGAACCGAACATCTCTTACTCATTGTTCATACGTGTTTATTAAATAAATAAATAAACACGTATGAACAATAGATGTGTTGAAAAATACAGTGCAACTTACCGAAATGTTAATGCCTCATACATAATATCAATCAATCAGAGTTTGTCAACCGTGGAAAGAGGCCAATAAAACAGCCTAGAGAACAATGTCACATAACGTTACATTTACCTCAGGAAAGCCATTTGATAGCACGTTAGTTGGCTAGACAAATTATATATAGAGGAGTTTTTTGCTAAATATGTGCACTATATTAAATATGCATTATATTTGTACTTATATCATTAAAATATTGTAACATTGAAGCCTAGAAAAAAACACATATTTAATTTGAGTTGTGGTTTTTAACCTTCAATAATACCATCTGACAGGGCTCTCTGTATTTTTACAGCATTTCTTGAGAAAAATTAACATATCTATTGTACCTAATATTTATCCAAATGAATCGATATTGAATCAAGATCCGAATCAAATCATAAGATTTGAATTGAAATCGTGCAATGTGTGTCAAGCAATAATAAAAACAGTAGCCTACCAGTCATTGTACCAAACATTGTAACATGTCACTAAACTTAACAAAATTCTGTTTAGTTACCAAATGTTTTGACAATCACAATACACTTATTTATTGTTATATTTAGTTTATACTATTGTACTATTGAGACAATAACAAGTTTGCAGTAATGCAAAGATTACATTATTTAATTTAGTAAAAAATATTATTTTAATTTGAAAACACTGTGCATTTAGTTGTTGTTGCTAGTTTGAGTTGAGAAATACACATTTCAGCTTTATCACTAATCTGTGTGCATTTTCCTTGAGAACCAAGCAAATTTACTCATGAAACCATTTGTTTATTATATCGCAATCGCAATATTGACCTCAGTAATCGCAATATAACAATTTCCCCAAATCGTGCAGCCCTAGCTGAAACTAGCAAAAAACACGTGCGTCCGGATGTATGATAGGGCCAAAAGTTTCCGAAACCTGTGTTGCAATTTAAATTCACCCTTTTTCTCCCTCATGCATTCATACCCCCCCTCAAAATGTGGATATTGGTCAATGAGCTGCCAATCTATATTTGTTTTGGAGTATGGTCCCTCTGGATGTGTTTGAGTGATTTTTATGCTCCTGTTAATCTGTTTGCATTGTTTTTGATGGCTTTCCAAAAGCACTTGCCTCCAAATTCTGCTCCTGGTGGATGAGCACACATCTGTTTCTCAAGCAAACACCGTTCACGCAGAAACCAAAGAATCGCTGCATACCATACTTAATGGGCTTGTATGCTCACACAGCCCTTTTTATGATACGTGAGCATGGTGCACTTGTGTTGTTAGAATTGCATCTGTGCTATAGTAGAGGTGACTGGATCAATGTTATCGGCGTATCTATGCAATGAAGAGAACTCGTGTAAAAAAAAAAAAAAACACACTCGTTGGGACTCTATGGTGTTATCGACTGTAAAAGGCCCTTTCATACGACTACAACAAGCGCTTGGCCTTCACATGAAAAGCAATGCAGATAGAATCACAGAGAGGTGATTTTACAGGGTTGCTAGGTTGCAAGAACTTTACCAGAGATCAGTAATCTAAGCTAATCAATGGAATGTGAGATACAAAAACAGAGATAATATTTTATTTAGTTGAGTATTTTAGAATTTACAATTGTCAGTGGAAATCAACTTCCAACTTAGTTCTGCCAACGCTTTGTTGGGTTTAGACGCACGTTATATTTGTAGAAATGAAGCTGAGGGCTGTTTGCAGTCATGAAGACTCAAGTGGTCAGTCTCCAATGGCCATTGCGGCTTTAGAGTTTGGAGAGCCATCATGGAGTCCCCATTGTCTTCAATACACTTTTTGATTTTTGGCACAGCACATCTTTCTTTAGGGATGCGATTGTGTTACGCTGGGGAAATCTCTTACCAGCACTCTATGGTTTCGGCGAGATGCATTAAACGCCTGTTGTGTTCTCTCCAGACTGAGCCATTTTACACCACCCTCACACCCACAGGCAACTTATCTGTGTGTTTGTGTGTGTCTCTCTGTCTCACATGCACACAAACACTCGCTCTCTTTTCCTCATCGGTCCCTCGCCTCAACCCTCCACTTTTTCCCTCCATCACTTTAGTGACATTCAGCACTGGGCCGTGACGTTACAGAAAAACAGAGGGCAAATCGACAACGAAGGCAAGACAGAGGAGAGAAAGAGATGATGTGGGTGAAAGGGCTTCTGTGAAGGAAACGTTGAAGAGATGAACAACAACAAGGGGAGAGAGAGACAATGAACGAGTGAATTTTCAGTGAAAAAAAATCATTTTAGAAAAGGTTGTTAGCTACATCAAGCTACAAAAATTGTCCTGAAAATTACCATATTTACCGAAATGAATCAGACTTCCCAGCGCTCCATTTGAGAGAGAGGATACCAAAGACTTTAGATACGTTGACTTAGTGAACTTGACTATGAATGGTAGAAATGCAAAAAATGTGCGGAATAAGTCCCGCCTTCTAAATAAAAGAGCCTATAACCAGTAGTAAAGTCATTGCGTCACTGCAGCTGCCGTTAGAAGCTTCATTTGCTATAGAAACCATCAGTGTTCTGAGATGCGCGCTTAGCACTGCGCATGTGTATTAGCTGGTCCAGCCTGAAACATGCTTTTTTTTTTGTCAAGATTTGAACGTTTAGAAAGAAAATTTATGAGACAGCTGTTGTAGGCGATTTTAAATATGAAATTTAATCATAAGCTTGGTGAACACCCATTCAAAGAGATAGGAGCTGCACTTGCGTGACTGAAATGACTTGCCTTAAAGGCACTTTGGAGGGGACATAGGCACCGTGTATAATTATGTAGCATTTTGTCACAATATACTGGTACTTAATGGAAATAAAATGAGCCTGTTACTAGAAAAGCTACTGTTTTAAAAACAGCTGAGCTTTTGACCGGCTACTGAAAAATGTGGTTAAGTTAGTAGCATTGCAGATTTTATTTAATTACGGTCCTTGCCAGCACTGATGAAATGACTGTATGCCAAGAACAGGAAAAAGGTAAGAGAGTGTACACTGTGCGTGTGTGTGTGCACGGGCCGTGTTATGAGCGATTTCATGTCTGTCAGGAGGTGACGTTGCGAGTGTTGGTGCTTGAGGTGAAAGAGCGGTGAAGCAGATGAGATGGCCTACAGATCTGATGAGAGACGGATTCCCTCCGAAAGAATGACAGAGCTTAATAATTCAGAGAGTGATGCAACGGAGGAGGGAAAACGAGAGACGGAGAGAGAGCGATAAAAAGAGAGAAGGGCGATAGGTGATGGCCTGGGGTGCAATAGTGTGAAATCACCAGCGTTTGGTTTTTAGGGCAATAAAAGAGTCGCATTTCTTACAGACTCTACACTGCATGTAAGCGGCACAGCATGATGCAAATAAACTAGATTGCTCTTATTATAGTAATCAAGTACAACCTCATTGTTAATACTGGGGACAATCCAGATGCATTGCATATACTTACTATAACATTCAGGGGGGTCAATGTTTAGCTAGTAGCTGGCCCCTGCTGGTAGACACTTTACATTTAGAAGTTCAGTTAAAAATCGATCTATGACAGGGTTGTGTATTCAAGCTAAAGCGTAGTTTTCATTTGCTGCGGTTCATATGAATACTCCTTTTGTGTGATCACATCCAGTTTGGCCAAGCCAACTAAAGAGAGACACACAGCCTGCTCTAATAATTATCACGTTTTACTACCAGCCCCTCATTATGTTTAAGTATCAGGGCTCTCCATATACTATAATACCCATAATCCCAATTCCTTTCAAATAAATAGCAGCATTGCCATTTTGACTGTAACAAGTTTTCTTTAAACTCATTAATTTCATGCATGGAGCCTAATTAGGAAGGTCCTGCCGAAGCATATGCACTGCCAAAATGCAGCCAGTGAATTAGTAGCATAAGAAAATCATGTTTGTTTGTCATATACCACTGAATAGCAACAGAGAGTCAGTGTTATTGCTGAAGTTGTACATTGAAGTGTAATAAACAGAAGTTATTCCCTTGTGTTTGGAAACACATCATGTTCATTTCAGCCCAGTTGTTGCGGTCTAATGCTGAGAGGATGGGGGCACAGCAGCACCAAGTGGTTACTTATAACAACAGACAATTTAATTCTCTCTGCTTGTCTTTGTGTTAAGTAGTGGTATTTAGAATTAGGACAGTATGCTATGGCCAGATTATACTACCATGTTACATGGCAGTTCAGTTCAAGTTTTGTTCTCTCTCTCTCTCTCTCATCTAACTCCACTGTTACCTTCAAATGATTGCTTTATTTTTTTTTTGTATTTTCAAATGACAAATTACTTGTATTTTAATTAAATACATTTTTCACAGCAGTATTTTGTATTTTATTTAAATACATTTAATAAGTAAGTATTTGTAAATTGTAATTAAATACTTTTTGATGTATTTGTGCCCATCTCTGACTTTACTACTGTGTTTAACTTGGTCGATTGTTTTGTAGGTTGTAGTGAGATCAGATCAAGGAGCTTTTCGATATGTTTTTCGATGATTCGCTATTTCAAAACGTTCGAAACTCCACGCACTGGCGACACCTACTGGCCAAGAAATGCAGCCAAACATGTAAAATGACAATTAATTTACAACCCAATTGCAAATTATTTGATGAAATCATGCGATCAATTAAACGCTTTATGTCTAAACGTCATTAAATGCCATTAAATGTGAAGTGTGTAAATTAGTTATTTTATTAATTTGTAGTTTTGTGTGTTTTTAGTGTTGATTAGGGCCAAGACAATTAACAAAACAAATTCTCCTTTTTTTATACACACTTTATGTTTGTCCTGCATTACCTAAAAGAGTTTAAGGGATCATAACATGAGAAATCAGATTTGCCTTTATCTTTTGAATAAAGTTAAATAAATCCTGAAAAGTGAAGCCAAAACTTTTCGATCGCCTCCATGTCGCTGGATGCAGTACATGTCATAAACCCAGCACTCTCCATGTTTATTTTTTCATTAGACATTAAGACAAACATGAAACATTTACAGCTATATCAAGACATCCAAAAAGATAGCAACTAAAAAGGTTTACAATACATACAAAAAGAAAAGAAAGAGGAAAAATAGGCAATATATACAATACTATTGGTTTAAAAATCAAGAAAATAAACAAATAAATCATGAATTAGTACTTAACATAGCATATACAATTTCAAATTTCCTGCCATCTCCATGTAATTTAATAGAGTGGTGCAGGTATGACATCTCTTTGTAGGGCAAAACGCGGAAATGAGTTAGCATTTTAGCACTTCTGGTTCAATCCTCCTGAAGACAATGGTTTTTTTTTAATGGGGTTATGGTTAAATGGCTGAACTACGTTCTATGGTGTACACAAGCTCAAGACTTTCACCTTTTATTCTGCAACATAAAATACATCCGTATTCCCCCACTCCTAATTTTTTAAGCTGTTACATGTCTAAATGGGACTACCTAGGCTGTCGAGGACATTAGACGTCATCACGCCGAACAGGAAAATTGTGCTCTTATAAACTATTCTAACTCAAACTCTCTGGGAAAATGTTTTATATAAAAAATGAAAGAGTTGTGAAGATTAGTGACGTTAAATGGGACTGTGGTGTAGTTTGTTTATACCCATCTTTTTACTTCTGGCGACAGCAAAATTCACAAAAGTTGTGTTCATTAGTAAAACAATAAATAAATAAAAAGTAGCTTTTTTGCGAAACCAAAAGCCTATGGAGCAATCCTATTGTGTTTTTGTTAAGGAACCAGTGTGACGCTAACTGCCAGTTGGCCTACAAAGTGACGTCATACCTGCACCAATCTATTGGGCGTAAGACAAACCAAACAATCAAATTACACTTAAACATTTTTTTCCAAAGATGGTTTGTCAAGTCATTTTTTTCACACTCTTTTTTTTTAATATAAATAATTTTGGTTTTAGTTATTTATTTATTTGATGCTATAACAAAACGGGGGAGGTCTCTCGTCCCACCTGTTGCTAAAGCACTCCACCTGCTGGCGGTCACCACTCCTTCCTCGAGGAAGGAGTCCCTTTGGGGTCATAATTCGAATTTTGTTCCCCACGCACACTAAATTGTCCAGTGGTAAACATACAACACTAGACTGGCAATTAGCGATTTAGCATTGTAATAGTTCAAAATGCTGCTCTTTATCATTTATTAAACGTTACTGTCTATATAGTCGGCCTACAAAAGTTTTTTAAGATTTAGGGTAAAATAAAAAATACATTTAAATTCTGTTTCCTGTACACTCATTGACTTGACTTGGCAGAGTGAAAAACTGGCAAAAAGTGACTTCCGTTCTTGGCTCCCTCTTACTTTTCCTGATTTTCCCTTGCTTTTTTTAAGATTATATATATATATATATATTACTTAGACTTTCAAAAAAATAGCTAACATTGAGTTTGTTAATGAATCAGAATTAGTAAATATACAAACTATGATGAGTTTAAGAGAGTTTTAGGACCATGGCTACTGTAATCCCTCACTGGTGAGGATTCTTGAACACTTATGAACTCTGTGTCTCCTGATGTAATCACAGCTGTACTGTTAGCAAGCATGCTCAGCCGGGAATGAACTGATTTTCACTTCAAAATGTCACCCTCAGTTGAAGTACCGGCTGTACAGTGCCTCATTTCTGCTCAAAAGGAGTTACTTCGCAAGAGCTCTCACAGAGGGGAAGTCATTGACGTAGATGAATGCATCTCAGGGATGAAACACTCATAGTTCGGTCTAGATGAGCCCGGTACCACTGGCATCGCACCAAGTTGTAGTGCATTGTAAAGTTTCTTGGTAATGTTGTCTTTGTGCTGTATATTTGCAAAGGTAAGAAAAATCTATAGCTATAGACAATTTCCTGATAACTCTCTTCAGAAACAGGCAAGTTAAAGGAGGTGCCAGTGAGTGGATAAATTGCTCTTGCATGTCTCATAACAAATGGGATGCAACCAATTTGAATATGTGGAAGTAAATAATGTATTCATTCATCTATTCATTACATATGTAACATTTAAAAAAAAAGCTTAAATCATTAAACTTCACAGACATGCTTGTCTATGGCTACGTTTACACAACAACGATATGCTTAAAACTGAGAAGTTTTTCCTTTGAGTTCTCCACGTACAGACGACACCATTGTCAAAACGATCCCCATTCAAAAGGATCCGCGAAAACGACAAAAAACGCTTTATTCTGCTATCAGGCCATTAGATGGCGATGAAACACTAGACTGAACACGTAATATGCATGTGCATGACGTCATCGTCTTCAGAGATTCACGTTTTCGTTGTTTATACGGAGACTGATTTCAAAAGCTTGCACTTTGAAATCCATTTTCAAAACTTTGCGTTTTCAGGCACCCAAAACACCGTTGTCGTGTACACGAAGGGCCAAAACGCAACGCAAAAAAACGCAAGTTTTAAGTTTTCAGTTGAAAACGGTGTCGTGTAAACAGCAAGACAGGGGTTTCCAAACCTGCTCTTTGAGGGCCACTGCCCAGCAGAGTTTAGCTCCAACCTGTAAGCCCGTCTATAGGTCCAATGTCTGTACCAGCACTGAGACATTTCAAATGATACCAAACATGTATAATACTGTATGATAATTTTTCACATTAAATTCACACCCCTGGTCCAAGAGAATGGCTGCCTTCCACTCCAAATTTGTATGCCCTTCACTCACAAACTTCCCTACATCTTGGGGACTCGGATGGGCGTCATTGCTTACGTTGCACGAGTGCCCACTACTGGAGGAACTTTTGTGTTTAAATGAAGTCACTAAGGGCCATATCATACATCTGGCACAATGTGGCGCCAGGCGCGAAACAAGTGTTTTTTGCTAGTTTCAGCCCGACACAGTTATCATTTTCACATCCTGCGCCACATTGTTTAAATAGCAAATGCATTTGCGCCAATTTGTGCGCCCATGGGTGTTCTGGTCTGAAAACGAGGTGTGTTCAGGCGCATTGTTGGCACATTGCTATTTTGAGGCAACTGAAATAGACTGCGCCATTGACCAACTGAAACCTGAAACCCCAATGCGTACACTTTGTACCGTAGATGCTCTGCGCGCGCGCTTTAACCTCGCACATGAGCAGATCCGTTTCCTTACTAGAGAAGCGTTCCGTTTTTCTGTCTATGTAAACTTCCCTCATCCACTTCATGAAGTAGTTTGCACTTCAAAATGGCGGCGGGGATTCACCCGAGGGGAAGTGCTTAGGGAAGTTTGCGAGTGCGTGTCTAAAAGTGGAGTAGAACGCAGCCAGTGTCTAAGTGCTTCTCCTGATCCCCCAGATCAGATTAGCATTATTCTGAACTAGAAATTGAGGCATTGAGAAAGGTCACATGTGACCGAAACATTTGCCACTTTTTCATTAACCCATAAGAACCCGCTGTGACGTGGGTGTCACAAACACTGGTGATTATCTGGAAAGGTCTTTTTAAAGCATTATACCTCACTTTCAACCCAGGAAGTCCCTGAGGGACATTTAAGGAACACCCAGGTTCAGTCATGTGACAATGTGTGCACTGTTGTTGCCATGGTAACATTTCCAAAATGGTGGCCTGTCCGGTGTGCACATGTTGCAGTGTCAGCAATTTTTTAAAACACTTTTTTTGGTTATTGAAGGTATGTTTCAACCCATGCAACAATTATAATGTTTTAATAACATATCCTAGATTACACTTGACCTGATTTTAAAACATGTTTTGAACAAATTGATATAAAACAAGTTTTGAAAATGTTGTGGTGACATTTGTGTCACATCAGGCTTTTAACCTTAAAACAGTAGGTGGAATTTTGATTTGACGTATGTGTCACATTAAGAAAAATGGTAATGAGCTGCTCAAATAATTTAGCTGATTCAATTATTTTAGTGTTATATATATTCTGCTGCTCAATTCAAAGCATATTTTAACATATGTAAACAAAAAAATGTCAAATTAATAACATTGTTAAAGGGTAACTAAACACCTGGTCAGAGCCTGACTCCACCCACTCGCAATATTTGAAAAATGCTGTAAAAGTGGGCAGAGCCCAGCGGAGGGGGGGCGTGCACCTGCGACACATCTCTCTGTAGGCAAGGGTGTGATTAGCTGGTACCCTCTGACGTCAGAGGGTACCACAACTTCCAATTGGAAAATTCAACTGCAGTAGCCACCGTTCAACCTGAAGAGGGCAGCACTCAGACGTTTTTACACCATATATTGTAGAATTAAAACACTTTATACCCACATGTCCAAAAATTACTTGAATCAATGAACAGCAATAATAAAGCCCCAGTCTTACAGATCATTAACTAAAATAAGTTGGTTTAGGGTTTACCCTTTAATGAAATGTATTTTGAAAATATTTTGCATACCTGTAAATAAAACAGGTATGCAACATCTGGTATAAAACACCATATTTATTTTTATTCAGTTTGCACATTTTCGAATTGTGAAAAAATAATAAAAAAATGTATTTCTGGTTAAACCGTATACCTGAAAAGGTAGAATTTTGCAATGGTATTGCACTACTTGCATGTTCAACATGTTGACCTCCAGTGTGAGGTAGTTATTTATTTTTATTCAGTTTGCACATTTTCGAGTTGTGAAAAAATAATCTAAAAATGTATTTCTAATTAAACCGTATACCTGAAAAGGTCACAGTTATGTGTTTTTGAAATATATGGCAAAGCAAATAAAATGCAAAAACTATTGCTTCTCATAACCTTCTGAAAAAAGGTTTTATTTTTATTTATCTTCCCAGAAAAGTTATAATTTGAAAATGTTGTGGAAAAGAAAATAAACAGAAAAAAATGTTATTTAGCAAGAAAACTGACAAAAAATGTTTTTTTCCAAATGAGAAATAAAAGCCCAATGTGACATATATGTAACATTAAAAATGTATCATAAATGCCCAATGTGACATATATGTAACAGATCTTTGACAAGGAGTGGTTGTATTTAAAAAACAACGGCAGAAACATGTTTTAAGTGGTCCATTTAGTCTGTTTTATATGCCCCATAATTTTCCTATAAGGGGAAATTGGTCTGGGTTCTTATGGGTTAAAGCTGTGTTTTTTATCTTGCATTTGTTGTTTCACTTTCATTGTTACTTTTCATTGAGTGTGCAATATTCGTTTGAAGTGTTTCCCTAATTTGAGGTTTTGGTCTATGCACCTCATTTGGAATAATTTTTAAGTTATGGTGAGTTCCTGGATTTTCGTCATTCTGAACTCAAATTACCTCATCATACTTAATGCACTATACCTTTACACACTTCTCTGCCACCTCCTTTCTAATTGTACATTTCCCTCTCCCACAGCAGAACTGAAGAAAACCCATTTCTCTATATAGGGAGTCTGTCAGTGTGAAGTCTTACTTTCTCTCTCTACAGGGAGCAGGAAACATGTAATTGTGTTCCTCCCTTGATAATGACACTGCAGTAGTCTACTTTAATGCATACATCACTGTCATAATAACAATCAGGATCAAATCATGCTTAGAAGGTGAATGAATGTCTTTAATGCTGCTTTTTAATTCAATAGTTCTCAACCTTTGTAACACCAAGGCTCAATTATTTAAGACATATCAAAGGCTCCTCTTTTATTTCATGTTGTGCTTCAGCTGCAAAGATGACAAATGTGCTTTTTTTTCAATCTACAATGAATAAATAAATAAACGTAATCTGGATGTTTTTAATATTTAACTCATTCAGTTCATTGTGGAGAGAGGAAACAAAAATAATATATAATATATATATATATAATTTGTTGCTTGAAATAAAGTGTCAGAGATCTGAAAACTCTTAGATGTCATCCTAGCAAAAGCAGCTACCTTTTGCTATAGCATGGCTAAACCAAATGAATATTTCATATTTATAGTCTGTACAAAGGAATCATCGGATATCTGTATCTATATATTTTGACATTTTTGTATGTGCTCTCAATATTTCTGGCCTTTTTATGCATACGGGACTGGTGTTTATTGCAGTAAATCATTCACATAAAAAATTTAATCTAATAATGTGAAATATTTGATGAGAGTGTATCCGCTCCAAAATTCAGATGGCCTGGTACTTGTAGTGACAGTCAGCAGGTGAGCCCCATCCCAGAAATGAAACATCTGATGGTCAGTTTCCAGTGTTGCGCAAGTCAGTTAGATAAAGAGTAAGCCAGTGCAAAGAATTAACCCAGGTTGACCCAACATCGCAAAGGCCTGTTTAGTAACAACAAAAGAATGACCACAGCTTATGGATCATTTGTGAGGGAATGAGTGCTTTGAACAATGAGATTGCTGCAGTGAAGCACAGGGCTTGCACCTGGTAATTGAAAAAAAAAATCATACAAGTTTAAAACTGCAAAAACCGGTATGTAAATGTTCACAGTTTACATTTTAGGATGAACTTTTTTTTTTATCTGAATTTGTGTAAGTTTAATAAAAATAAAAAAAAGCAAAATTTTGAAGAAAAAGCCGAGAAAATCATGGAAGATTCCAAAATCGCCCCCTAAACCCGCAATCACTATTCTGGGAATAGTAGCTATTCCCTTTGTTAGTCCACTAATAGGCCTACAGTTGAATGAAAATGAGTTAGCGAATTCGGACAGCGGTTGAACGCATATCGGCTATACAGTCGTTACGATGCAAGGATAGAATGATTAAATAGCCTACTCAATAATGTCCACTATGGTTTCGGACACCACTACAAATGGCTGTAGCCTACAATGCCCTATTTGAGGGTATATGGGGTGGGAAAGGACAAAACAGGAATGGTTCTTGGGTTGAAGTAGGTAGACATAATAGAAGACTCTTTGGATGATGGTAATCAAGATATGGAGTTCCAAGAAGTACGATATAATAAAAGGAAAAACAACTGTAACGCCGATTATTACGTTTGTACCATATTCTCATAGCCTGGTCCTAACAGACTCTCGTACATTTCATTTGTACAGAGAGTCTGGCCACTCTCTATTGACAAGTGTTAACTTCCTTGAAGGCGGGTACTCTGTTGAACTATTGGATCTGCCATAATCAATCACTAACGTGTGGTCGTAGCGCACAACCTCAACATCATTGTTCTCAGCCACTCCCTCTGTTCGCTAATTTGGACCGGTAAAAAATTGACCGGAGAAAACCCACAAATAGACCGCAAACCCAGACGTAGTCTAAAGGAAAATGAAAAATTGTGCGGAAGTACGTAGGAGGGCGCAGCCAGGCTAATATTCTCAGGCATACACTCTAAATTGAGAATTAATCATTCCTTAGACAAATCATTGTTTCATTACAAAATTAAACTTTGCATGTTGATAGAACAACAAACTGTTTATTTAATGCACCCTTGAGCATGGCAGAGAAAGGCTGCACTGAAAAATTCCCTAAAAAAATGAGTGCAGAATTGTTAGAATATGCTCAAAATTTGGATTGTGTTTTGTGTATCAAGCCTTCCCAGACAGCAACATAGTCTTGGCCCAGATCTGGGCCTGGTACATGTGGATTCAAGGCGTATCAGATATGTGTCGATCTGTGACGAAACTATATTGCTGTCTGAGTTTGTATTTAGTTGATGTGTTTACATCAGTATACTTGTAATGTTGTTACAACAGGGCTAAAGGCACAGCCTAAGAAAAAAAATGTCACAACCCCAAGAGGGTATGAATGCAGAACAATATATATATATATATATATATATATATATATATATATATATATATATGTTTTTATTGAACATTGATGGAGCAACAGATTTTGTGTGAAAATAAATCAACTTTGCATTGCTGTCCGTGATCGCGTCAAGGGTCAGTCATATTTCCATGTGTAGCATCAAAAGCGTTTGTTAAGCAAAGTGCTAAGCTGAATTTTTGTGCCATAGTGGTTTAAAAGAGAATTCACTTGCAAGGACCACGCCACAACTATGCAGACAAAAGACTTTATTAGAATGAAGATGAGTTTAAGGGACAGGTAGGGAAAGGATGTTATTGTTCTCCAGTCTGGCTGATGGGAAAGCCTTGTCCGGGGAGACTCAGTGGGCCCCCAAACACCCCCCACCCCCTCGAATAATGCCTGTGGAGATAAATAGTGGATATTAGAGGTTTGAAGAGAGGAGAGGTTTAGAGAGGGGGGCGGGATAAATGGATGAGTTAGAAGGGAAGGGGTGGGTTGGATCAAGAAACTGAGACAAACGGTGCTGTAAAGGTTGGTTCGGTATAAGTATACAGACGGGACTTTTACTCTGGTGCCACTTTAGCCCCGTTGTACCTATTCTGCAGACACCTCTTCGACAGCCAGCCATTGAGTGGTGACAGTCTGTTGAAGTTGGACATCATTAGTGCCGACATGAATAATAATCTTAGGGTGGGTTGCACCAATAAGGATTAAATTTAGCAAAGTTAAGAGCTAATCAAGGATTTGTTAAAAAAAGGTGAAAAACATGAGGTGAAACATCAAGACACGCAAACAGTTTCTGAACATCCATTTATTTTTATTCTTCCCTATACAACTCTCTCTACAACCTTTACTCAACTAGAGTCAAGTCAAGTCACCTTCATTTATATAGCGCTTTTAACAATATGGACTGTTTCAAAGCAGTTTTACAGTGATAATAGGAAATTAATGTAACAGAGATTGTTTAGGCTTTAAAACAGCTCTAGAATAAAGTTATTGTCCAGCTAAAGTTAGTTTTGATTGATTCACTTCCGTCGCAACGATCACTAGTTATTACCTTAGGGGCCACTAACACGACACCGTTCTAACAGAAAATTATTTCATGCGATCCGGGCCACTCATTTGCATAAAATAGTCCCTGGTGGCTCTGAGAATTTTTTTTATCATTTCGGCGTAGCCACGTGAATCGGAATTATCCTGACAACGTTTTATCAGTACAGAGGTAAAATGAAGGAGGCCTTCACAAGGGAGAGACTAGTTGACACTTCAAGACTGCGTTGTCGTTGTGTCCAGGCGCAGGTCCTTCATCAGATCCGGATACGGCCTGGATCTGGCGGACTGCAGTAGACCTCAGGATAAACAGAGAGACAAATATTAGCGTAGACGCCATCCTTCTTATGATGTACAAAGTACATCAGGATTTATGGGTCATGTTCCCGGTTGTGACTGATCTAAACTATGCAGCCTAACATTGAATTATAGAAGTCTATAATGTGTTATGTGTATGCTAAGCCAAAGAGATGTGTTTTTAGTCTAGATTTGATCTGACAGACTGTGTCTGCTTCCCGGACAATGTTAGGAAGATTGTTCCAAAGTTTTGGTGCTAAATAGGAAAAGAATCTACCGCCAGCAGTCGATTTTGATATTCTAGGTCAGTGGTTCTCAACTCCAGTCCTCGGGACCCACTGCTCTGCACATTTTTTATGTCTCCTTATTTAACACACCTGATTCAGATCACCAGCTCGTTAGGAGAGACTCCTTGATCTGAACTGAGTGTGTCAGATAAGAGATGCATACATAATGTGCAGAGCAGTGGGTCCCGAGGACTGGAGTTGAGAACCGCTGTTATAGGTATTTTCAAACTGGGCGGAATTTTGAGATCGCAATAGACGTGAAGGAGTATAATGCGGTAATAGATTGCTCAAGTACTGCGGAGCTAAACCATTTAGTGCTTTGTAAGTAATCAGCAATATTTTAAAATGTATACGATGTTTAATAGGGAGCCAATGCAGTGTTGACAGAACCGGGCTAATATGGTCATACTTCCTGGTTCTGGTAAGAACTCTAGCTGCTGCATTCTGGACCAGCTGTAATTTGTTTATTAAGCATGCAGGGCAACCACCCATAAGAGCATTACAATAATCTACTGTAGCCTTGATGTCATGAACGCATGAACTAATTGTTCTGCATTTGTTATTGAGAGCATATGACGTAATTTAGATATATTTTTTAGATGGATTAATGCGGTTTTACAGATACTTATTCACGTGACTATTAAATGAAAGATTGCTATCAAAGAGCACACCCAGGTTCCTAACCGACAACGAAGACTTGACAGAGCAGCCATCAAGTGTTAGACAGTATTCTAGGTTATTACGTGAGGAAGTTTTTTGTCCAATAATTAGAATCTCTGTTTTTTCAGAATTAAGTAGTAGGAAATTACTAGTCATAATTTTTTGTATATCAGCTAGGCATTCCGTTAATTTGGTGAATTGGTAAGTTTCGTCAGGGCTTGAAGAAATATAGAGCTGAGTATCATCAGCATAACAGTGAAAAAGGGTAAGGGTAGCATGTACAGAGTGAACAGCAACAGTCCTAGTTATGAGCCTTGTGGTACGCCATATTGAACTTTTGATCAATAAGACATCTCTTCATTTACTGCTACAAACTGATAACGGTCACAGAAGTATGATTTAAACCATGCTAATGCAATTCCACTAATGCCAACATAATTTTCAAGTCTATTTAAAAGAATGTTGTTGTCAATAGTATCAAATGCAACACTAAGATTGAGTAACACCAATGGCGAGATACAGCCACGATCGGAGGATAAGAGCAAATCATTTGTGACTCTAATGAGAGCGGTCTCAGTACTATGATACGGTCTAAATCCGGACTGAAAATCCTTGCAGATACCATTTCTTTCTAAAAAGGAACAGTTGTGAGGATACTGCCTTTTCTAGTATCTTTGACAGAAAAGGTAGATTTGAGATCGGCCTGTAATTGACTAATTCTGTAGGATCAAGTTGCGTTTTTTTAACTAGTAGTTTAATCATAGCCAGATTAAACGTTTTCGGTACGTATCCTAGTGACAAAGATGAATTAATGATATTGAGAAGAGGATCTATGACCTCTGGAAGCATCTCTTTCAATAGTTTAGTCGGTATAGGGTCTAACATGTTGTCGATTTAGATTATTTGACGAGTTTGGAAAATTTTTCCTCTCCTATAGCAATGAATGAATCGAATTTTTCATCAGTGAGACTACAATGCACTGATGCGATACTGTAGTAGACGGTTGCATAGTTATAATTTTGTCCCTGATATTATCAATCTTATAAGTGAAGAAGGTCATAAAGCCATTACTGTTGTGCTGCTTGCAAACTTCTGGGCTTGAAACTTTATTTTTCATCAGTTTAGCAACTGTTTCGAATAAATACCTAGGGTTTTATTTAAATTTCTTCTAATAGGGTTGAAAAATAAGCAGATCTAGCAGTTTTTAAGGACTCTCTGTATGCAACCGAGCTATCCTTCCATGAAATGCGAAATACCTCTAGTTTTGTTTTCTTCCAGTTTCACTCCATTTTTCTGGCTGCTCTCTTAAGGGCCTGAGTGTGCTCGTTGTACCACGGCGTTGGAATATTTTCTTTGATCTTCTTCAAGCGCAACGGAGCAACTATGTCTAAAGTGCTGGAAAAGAGAGAGTTAAAAGTTTCTGTCGCAATATCAAGTTCTTCTAAGCCAGAGGTCTTCAATCCTGCTCCTGGAGGGCCACTGTCCTGGAGAGTTTAGTTCCAACCTGCTTCAGCACACCTGCCTTTGTATATTCAAGCGATCCTGAAGAGCTTGATGAGCTGATTCAGGTGTGTTTGATTAGGGTTGGAACTAAACTCTGCAGGACAGCGGCCCTCCAGGAGCAGGATTGAAGATCTCCGTTCTAAGCTATCTGGGATGCTGAGATGACGAAACTGATCAAGACGATTATTAATAAAGCAATCTTCAGCGGCAGAAGTGATAGGTCTAACATATTTGTAACACGGAGTCGGCCGTGTTGGCTAAATTAAGTTTACACGAGACTAAATAATGATCTGAGATGTCATCACTCTTCTGCAGAATTTCAACAGCATCAACATTGTTTCCATGTGATAATATTAGATCTAGACTATGAGTACGACAATGATTAACTCCAATAGAGTTTCAAGATCTTTTTTATTATCTACATGTATATTAAAATCACCAACAATTAGGACTTTATCTGCAGCCAGTACTAACTCTGATAGAAAGTCAACAAATTCTTTGATAAAGTCTGTATGGTGGCCTGGTGGCCTGTATACAGTAGCCAGCACAAATCTTAAATGTGATTTATCATTTGCACTATATATTGTTACATTAAGCACCAACACTTCAAAAGAATTATATTTGAATCTAGACTTCTTAGTAATTTTGAAAATATTACTATAAATTACAGCAACACCTCCCCTTTGCCTTTCAGACGAGGTTCATGTTTATAACAGTAATCTTGCGGGGTGCACTCCTTTAAAGTAATGTAATCGTTTGGTTTTAGCCAGGTTTCTGTCATACACAGCACATCTAGGTTATAGTCTGTAATCATATCATTAACAATAAGTGCTTTTGAAGTAAGGGATTGAATATTCAGCAACCCAAGCTGTATCATTTGTTCATTTGTATGATTTCTGTTTTTTTATTTGTTGAACTTCAATTAAATTTTTACCCTTAGATGGGTTTGGAAGTTTTTTGTATTTCCTAATTCGGGGAACAGACACAGTCTCTATATGATGATATCTAGGTGAAAGAGCATCTATGTGATGGGATTTATCTGACCTTGGTGACGTGAGACAGCTGGCAGACGGTCGGTTTAGCCAGTTTGTCTGCTTCCTGACCCGAGCCCCAGATTGACATGTTTGAGCTCTAAGACTATGTGCCATATTACTAGAGAGAAGAGCAGCACCATCCCAGGAGGGATGAATACCATCTCTTTTCAACAGGTCAGGTCTGCCCCAAAAACTTCCAATTGTCTATGAATTCTATATTATTTTGCAGACACCACTTAGACAACCAGCCATTGAGTGATGATAATCTTCTAACTATCTCATCACTCCTTTGAACAGGAAGGGGGCCAGAGCAAATTACAGTGCCTGACATCGTACTTGCGAGTTCACACACCTGTTTAACATTAATTTTAGTGATCTCCGATTGGCGAAGTCAAACATCATTAGTTCCGACGTGAATAATAATCTTAGAGAATTTACGATTAGCATTAGCCAGCACTTTTAAATTTGCTTTGATGTCAGGCGCTCTGCCTCCCGGCAAACATGTGACTATGGTGGCTGGTGTCTCCATTTTCACGTTCCGTGTAACAGAATCGCCAATAACTAGGGCACATTCAACAGGATTCTCAGTGGGTGTTTCACTGAGTGGGGAGAATCTATTTGATGCTGTAATCGGAACGGAAGAGCTGTGTTTTGTCCCGCGACTACAGCGCCTCACCGTCACCCAATTGCCCTGCTGCACAGGCTCTAGCCGGAACCGAACAATGTTCTCTAAGCTAGTCGCATTCAAAGCAGTCTCTAAAGCCCTTGCACTCTTACAATTAACCTCAATTAAATTTGGATGCATGTATCTAGTTCTGAAATCTTCTCCGCCAGCCTGACTATCTCCCTGCATTTATCACATGTAAATGCTGTGCAAACGGAGAAGGCTATACTATACATGTTACATGAAGTGCAAGTGACAATAAGAGGAGAAGATGACATGACTTACCGTGTTTGTTGACTGATTCTACTTACCACAGCTTTGATGGATTTGTAAAAGGCGCGAGGGGGCGAGCTAAATAAATAAATAAAGAGCGCACGGATGGCACGCTAAAAGGCTAGCGAATTAGTAGCTTGTTGTGCTAGCAACGATTTAGATTTAAGCTAGCGATGTCAAGTTAATATGTGATGTTGAGTAAGTTGTATTCAGCAGTATGAACAACAGGGAATGGTAGTAAATAATGCCCTCTAGTGTCCAGTTGGTTACACTACATCCCCCCTTTTAGTCCAACATCTCTTATTATTATTCGGCATAATTATATTCCCATGGTTGCATATTTTCTTTTGTCAGGGAACAAACATCTCAATAACATATGACATTTAACTTTCTTTCCTAAGCTGGAAGCCAGGGTAGACTGCCTGGACATTCCTGATTCTGATTAAGGGATTATTCTGCCCTTTTCTTGACAGCAGGTCTTCCTATGCTGATTCAGCTTATACGTCCATTCTTTCTGGTGGTCGGGAAATCCTACCCGACCTTGTCACTGTACCATTGATAACTTGCTGAGTTGGTTCTGTTAGAACTGTAAGATGAGCTCTATTCCTTCTCAGTGTTCCCATCTCAGTTTTTACCTGATACGATCTGGGCGTTGATGCTTCTCCCAGACCATTCCAGTGGTCTTCGATATCCTGATCCACACTCTCTGTCCAGGTATGATGACTGGTAGATTATTCGCTCTGTGTCTAAATCTGAATGTTTCCTGTTGTTTCTCTTTTAACATCCTATCTTTCCTTCTGAACACTTTCAGGTCAGGCCATCTTGGCGTGAGAGATTTAGGTGGAACTTGGACTGTTGACCTTATTCTCCTCCCCATCAGGAGTTCAGGTGAGATCCCTCTCAGTTGCTCTGAGGGTATCGTGGACTGCTTGTGACGTGTTCAAAGTCATAGTCTTGAGAAAACTCTGCAAACTCACAAGATGCAAACAGTGGACCGTTATCTGTCACCAGTGTTTCAGGGATTCCAAACCTGGCAAAAATGACCTTCAGCTTCTCCTCTATTGTTGCTGTTATGGGTTTTGGCAAGAAATAGTCAACCACCACCAGATAATGGCCTCCTTCCCATTGTAAGATATCAGCTGCGCCTCGTTGCCAGGGTCTCGCTGTTAAAGGTGTTGGCATCAATTGCTCCGTTTTCTGCTGTGAATGCTGACAGCAGATGTCGCATCTCTCCACTAACTCTCTTACGTCTCTTATTACACCTGGCCACCATATAGATTGCTGTGCTCTTGCAATGCACTTCGTCATTCCTTGATGACCTTGATGAAGTCTTTCGAGCATCTCTCTCTGCATGGGTTTTGGAATCAGAATCTGTTCTCCTTTCAGTAGAATCCCATTCGCTACGTGGATATCTGCTCTATGAGACCAGTATGGCATGAAATGTTCCGACACCATTTTCTGATGTTCTGGCCAGACATTTTTTAGTTGTTGGCAGGTTAGATCCTCATTCTGCATTTCCTGAATTTGTTTCAGTTTTGTTCAATTTGTTGAACTACGAGATCCACGAAACTCTGCACATCCTCCAATGTTTAGTTTTCTGTTGATTTTTCAGGTCCCGATAGCAGTTGTTTTCCTGGGACATAGGGTCAAGTTGTACTTGAAACTGAACAGCCTCAGTCTGAACCGAAGAATTCTTGGAGGTAAATCATCAATTGGTCTGTTGCCCAACAGTGATATTTGTGGTTTATGGTCAGTATGCACCGTAAATTCCAATCCAAGCAAAGTTGGTCACATGCCCATGTTGTCGCAAGAGCTTCTTTTTCGATCTGTGCATATCGTGTCTCTGTGGGTGTTTGATGTCTTGAGATATATATGACCGGCCCCCAATAACTGTTTTTTTTTGTTTCTGCATGAGCACCCCGCCAAGACCATAGGATGAAGCATCGGCTGAAACTACAGTCTAATTGTTCGGACTATACTGTGCCAGTATAGCTGGTGAGCTGAGTTCTTTCTTTACTTTTGCAAATGCTTCATTCTGCTGTGCATCCCATGTCCAGGTGTTGTCATTCCTTAATAGGTCTCTCAGTGGATTTATGAGAGTCGGCAGATGAGGTTAAATCTTCCCCGACGTAGTTAACCATTCTCATGAAACGTCTCACTCCTTCCACATTCTGTGGCTCAGGCATGTTGAGAATGGCTTTAATCTTGTCCTGGTCTGCTTCAATCCCTTGAGCGCTTATTGTATGACCTAGGAACTTCACTCGATCGACAGTGAAGACACACTTATCATTCAGCATCAGTCCTGCTTTTTCAAATTTCTTCAGCACTTCACACAGTCTCTCATTGTGTTCTTTTTTTTCTTTTCCTAACACTTCTGCATGGAAAAGAGCTCCAGTTGTTCCTGCAATGATCTGCGAGATTCTAGCCTGGAAATGCTCCGGGGCCGAAGATATCCCAAAAGGAAGACGCCGGAAGCAGTATCTCCCAAAGGGTGTAATGGATCTTGTTAGTGGCTCGGAGTCTTCATGTAAGGGTATTTGCCAGAATCCAGATGTGGCATCTAATTTCGAGAACACAGCTGCTCCCTCTAGCTGCACTAAAGTCTCATCCAGAGCTGGCAGTATTTGTCTTTCTCTGCACACATTCTCGTTCAATCAGTTACTTTAGGCTTTGGATTGCAGGCATCCCAACAGCGGCATCACTAAATCTGTTGCAACATATATATCCTGCCGGATTCTCCTTTTGTCCTTCTGCAGGCATGCGCTGAACGTACCCATCACTTTCAAAGAAGTACCGTTAGGTCCCAAGATCATCTTTTTGGAATCTTTGAGTTTTCCTTGCTTTTCAGCTGAATACACAGATGCTGGAATCACTGTGACTGCTGCACTTGTATCTATTTTAAAGGTTGTTGGTTATTTATTGATCAGGATTTTCTGTTGCCACATATTCTCTTGGTTTTGAAACTGGATTGTTCCCAAGAAAGCAGACTCATATGAACTATCGCTTCAAGTCTTTGAACTGACTGGCATACTGCAGCAAAATTACCTTTCTTTCTACATTTTCTGCATTCCGATTCTCTGGCTGGACACGTTTTCCAAGGTTGCTGTGGACTTTTCCCGCATCTCTTGCAGGAATCCATCTGTTTTATTTTATGAGCTGTGTAGATTTGAAAATCATGCTTTCCCCATTATTGTTGAATCATGGAAGCAACACAAGTAACTTTTGCCAAGAGATTTCTATTTATTATGTATCATGTGTGAGACAGAGAAACAGGCATATAAAAATATGCCTATAGGTGAGGAGGTCTTCATTCCAGATTTCTCTGTTCCCCATTTCTCTGTCAGTCTTGGTCAGTTCTCCGTTGTAGTAAGTGTGTGTGAAACTTCTGCCCATCTGCAATGTACCTTTATGATTTGTATTGTAAGTAAAAGTTTGCATTGGAAGTTCGGACTCCTCTTCGTCTTCTTCTGCCTGCACCACACCGTGACAGCGCCATAGGCCAACAGGCTATGCCATTTGGGGAGGTGCCGCTCCCTGATCCCCCTATATTTTTGAAAATCCTAGACATGGTTGGACCTGCACTTTGTTAGTGCTTTCTGACTAGCCTGTGTTTCTATTGAAATAAGAGGCTGCTGCAGCCCGCCCTACGGTTGAGCAGAGAGGCTGCACAGTTTGACCAGCAGGCAGCGGCCGCACACCAGGCTATCTATCTACATTAAAAAGGCAAAGAAAACAACAATGTACCATGGGAGAGGTAGAGCTGTAGAATGTAAAAATGAAAAATCAAGCCAGATTCTTGTTTTGTTTTTTTAGAATTTTAGAAATTTTTCTAATTATTCTGATTTCTATAAAAAAACGAATGATCGGAAGATACCCTGATTATGGATATAAAGTATTTTTTTTTTCTTGTCATAAGGAATTTGGGCTACAAGTGAGCAGCAGTCAGGTTAGAATAGAACAAGGGCCTCTGAAGTTGGCCTATATATATATTTATCACCATCATTTTATCACCCCCCTAATATTGAAATCCTAGAATCGCCCCTGTTTGTATAGCCTACATGTTATAACTTAATTGTAACAACAATTTTAGAATGATAACGTTACTTTTAATCTTACAATTCAAAAATATTCTCATATTTGTTCATTGTTAAAATTACTACAGGCATGGAATCAAAGCCCATGGAAGTGGCAGCACTAGGAAGACCGCTGTTTCCTGGTATGCTTTATGACTGTCGCAACGATTGCTTCATTCCAGGTAGTGTACCCAATGAATTTTTTTTTTTAGAATGTTTGTTGTTCCCCTAAAAAACAGTACATGTGGGGTACAATAAGATGAAGCACACACATTTTTTATTAGTTTAAAACTGTCCTGGAGATACTAAATCTGTACATTTACTTCAGTTCATTGTGTCCTTATTCAGTAACTGTTAAAGCCACTTCTCATTTCAGGTGTTACTCTGTGGGATAAGAAATCACTGAGTGAAGATTTGGACACCCATCCAAAGCCCCAGACAGACTTGAAGTTCTGTACCTCTGACTCTCTCTCTAGTAAGTCCAGTCTCATGGATATAAGTGCTTCCCTGAAGGCCAGTTTCTTGGGGGGGGGCTGGTGGAGGGTGAAGGATCTGCCAAGTTCCTGCATTATTCCAAATCCTCAAACCAACAGTCCAGAGTAGGGGAGAGCCGGGACGGTTGAAACACTTTTCAGATAAACGTCGTTTTCTAATATAAGGTTACAGATAGATTTTTTTTTGTGTATGTGATCAACAACTCACATATGTGTTCTCTTAGTATAATGTGTTATTCGGTAGAAACATAGAATGATTTACGTAAAAATTTACTTTGAACGGGAGTTGGGTTTTGTTTCAATCGTCCCCCCACAGCGGGACGATTTAAACACAGGGGTGGGAAGGATTGAAACATAACAGTTTAAACGGTAACTATTCATCTAATTCTTGTTTTTATGAACAGTACCTGACAAGTAACTTATGTACATATTGTTACAAACATATTTTGTCATTTATTTTCATTTTAAAGTTCATATTAACATTTTTGTTCTGTCGCCCAATAAACAATCGGCGATAAGGCTTTGTGCATTTTGCGTAATCTTTCTAATAGGCTATTTTGAAGAAGACAGACAAATCCGTTTACAATTAATTCTTACATTTATTCCTTGAGTCATATTGAGTGATTTAGTCATATTGAGTGTTTTCCTATGACCAGGTTTAACTGGCACGAGTTGCTGTTTCAACCGTCCCGACAGCGCCTCCAGCCATTTAAACCTGTTTTGTCCGTAAACTAAAAAACTCTGATATTATACACTTAAGGGTGTGATGCAGTACTAATACACCAGCCATATTATTATTACAATGGCACATGAAACAATAAATACAACTTGTCAGTCAAAAAAAAGTACCGCACAAAAGATTTCACTAACCACAATCAAAAACAGCTTTCCGGCTCTAACCTTAAAACGGCAAGACGTAAAGAAGAAATGTTTTCGCGGGTCTGATAGGCATTGCGTGCTGTACGTGCTGACGAAATTTGACGTACATAACATGAGTGGTTTTCAAGGAAATCTCAATGTTTCATCCGTCCCGCGTTTCAATCGTCCCGGCTCTCCCCTAACAATGTATTGTGGTGAAACCCCCAGATTTGAACAGCTCACTATGACTCAGCTGGGCAAGATCACCTACCCTCAGGTGTTTGACTAGAAACTCATGTAGTCACAGCTGTACTGTACGGAGCTCAGGCTTTAATGGTGTTTGATCGGACATTTTCAGAAGATGAAAACAAACAGAAGATTGAGGGGGATCTGAATGTCATGGTCAAGAACATTCCTAAATTTTCAATTGAAGGAAAGGGTGCTGTACAAATGATAGATGGTGAAAAGGCAATGTCTGAGAAGATTTCCTGCTCATTCCATGGTGACTTCCATCTTGAGCAAAACGCCACTACATACATGGAGGACCTTGATTTGTACAAGAAGCTCCCCTCTATGCTGAAGGAGAAACCCAAGAATGCAGTTCCAGTAAAAGTCTCGCTATATCCTCTTCATCTCCTGAATACAAAAGCAGCTCAGTTAAGCCCCTTTCACACAGAGATTCCGGAAAATACTCGGATAAAGTGACCTGGAATTTGACCCGGGTTCGTTTGACTTTGGTTCATTCACACTGCCAGTGATTTTCTGGAATCAGAGAGTGCGTTCACACACAACCCGTAAAAATCCCGTAAAGACACGTGACATTGATGTGACGTAATGTCTCAGCAGCGTCTATAGTTTGCTTATGAGCTGCGATTTCTCTCTAACAAACCACGCTTGTGCATTTTTTTCTCTGATTTGAACATAAACTAGCGCATTACGTACCGTTTCATGCTGGCGAACGATCCCGGCTTCATCGCCATCATTAGGACACGGCATTGATTACGACTTTTGTTCACACAACGCACGTTCCGGGGCTGAACACGGCAATGTTACTAGGTCCCCAACCCGGCATCGATTCCGGCATCAATCCCGGGTCGTGTTTGCGTTCACACAGAAGGTGTTCTGGCAATTTCCTGGCAATTTCCCTGGATCAACACGCTGTGTGAAAGGGGCTTTAGTGAGAGAAATCAGCACAATCTGCTTTCCACAACTGAAGGTATAATGGAGGGACTGGAGAAGGCAGAGAGGATATGCAATGACCTCATCGGAAATCGTCATGTTAATGATTTCAGTGACGTCAAAGAGAGGCTGCGCTCATTTCAGGAATCATTTAACATTTACAAGACAGTGTTTCAGAAAGCTGTCAGCAAGGTCTTGCCTGCTATTCAAGGAGAGGAAGGAAACAAGGAGAAGTCACTAGCAGACATCCTGAAGATTCACCATGACTCCCCTTTTACAGTTTTTCTCAGTCAATTTGGTGCATTTGTCCGATCAGAAATAATTCTCAAAAGTACTTGTTCAACCACATCATCTAATCACTTGTGAACATCATAAAAGCAGGTTTTCATTCTTTTGAACAAGTTGCGATTGCTTTAGTACATTCATGCAATTGATTATGTACAATTGTCTGCGGTTTCCTACATTATCAGTTGCTAATGCCATGTTGCTCAAAATGTATTAAATAGTCCTCTGTGCAATAGTCTTACCCTTCAAAACATCTGGTCATTAGTTCATTGTATAAGTCATTAAATGCAAAATGGTTGATCTAGTTGTCATAAACTGTCAAGCATATTTTCTACATATTTCTATTAGACTTTTTGTAAGTGTGCCATGAATTTATGAATTGTGCAGGATAATCTTGACTTTCTTGAGAATGTAGATCAAACAATGAGAAACCAGTTCTCTGAAATAGCTCAAAGTTGCATCTCATGAACCTTCAATTGGCAAGCATAGCCTATATACAGTGTTGCGTGCAAAAGCAAAGTTCTGTCAAAGGGGTCTTTCCTTTACCTTCCTAATGTTGTATTGTTTAACAGCTGACAGCTATTCAACCTAATTCATTTTTGAGACACTCTAACAGAAGGATGGCCCTGCATGACATATCAACTGATTTGATAACTCTGAGTTCTTGTCATATTTTATCACCATTATCTATAGCGAATAAACTGTGATAACGTGAGAAATGTTATAGGTGTCTGAATAAATTTTTAATAAATATAGTAGTATTAATACATATAGTAATTAACTTTGAGCTATTGAAAGCTGGAGATTCAATTCAACCTTTGTTGGAATGCATCAGGGACATTAAAGTAACACTATGTAGTTTTTCAACCTTCATAATATATTTCCAAGACCCTTGTGATGGTACATCGACTTACAATAGGTTAAAGGGTTAGTTCGCCCATTTAAGACATGAAGTTGTATGGAATCCTTACCAGCACTATAGTGCATACACACTGACCCACTCTGTAGTCACCTCCCTGGTCAGAGTTTTGGCCGCTGGAAGTTTTTCAAGAAAGTATTCCCGGGTATTTTAGTATTTTAGTATTTTAGTCTCCGGGGCCTCAAAACTGTGCGTTTTTACGTGAAAAAATTATTTGCGTTTCAAAGCTTGATTAATTAAACACACAAAAAACACGCCGGTCAAAATTCATACCTCAGTTTTAATCGGCACTATTTTCTTTCCATTTCTATCAATCAGCGCTGCTGTCAACGTCAACGTTCCGATCATATAGTTTTCTCAGCAAATTGTACCTATATCCCTATATACTGTTTTTATATTAGACATCTTTTCACGTGTTTTCCACTGGAGTCTAAACATCAGCTTGTTAAACGGTACAGTTTAGACATGGGATCATAAAGTTAGTAAATAGAGCGTACCCGTGGTACTGGTACAGCAAAACTCTTTAAAATCAGTTTTTTTTCTTGGTTGGGGATGTAATCGTCTTCGCTGTAGTGAGCACTACACACACGATAATCCTTGATTCTGGATATTTTAGCTCCCGCAGAGTAGCCGATGGCAACCAGCCAAAGATGTCTCGTAGCTATATCCGAAACAGGAAAACGATGGGATCTGAACGGTGATCCCGGTACATTCTTGTGGTCACAGCCTGGAAATTTACAAGTTCGCACCATCGTTCATTTTCTACTTTGTACGTCGTTTCGTAATCGATTGTGTAAACACTATGGAACAGCTGATCGGAACGTGCGCACTGTTGACGTTACAGCAGCGCGGATTGATAGAAATGGAAAGAAAATATTGCCGATTAAAACTGAGATATGAATTTTGACCGGCGTGTTTTTTGTGTGTTAAATTAATCAAGCTTTGAAACGCAAATAATTTTTTCACGTAAAAACGCACAGTTTTGAGGCCCCGGAGACTAACCGGGAGTACTTTCTTGAAAAACTTCCAGCGGCCAGAACTCTGACCAGGGAGGTGACTACAGAGTGGGTCAGTGTGTATGCACTATAGTGCTGGTAAGGATTCCATACAACTTCATGTCTTAAATGGGCGAACTAACCCTTTAAATGATACGTCTGCCATAGCCTGACGTGGTCTGTATCGCTTTTACTGGCACTATGTAACTTCGGGTTTCGGGTAGTAACCGGAGCACAAAGAGAACTACAAAATTCTACTGCTTTACGGCATACATAGTTTTTCTTTGTTTGTGATGTCTTTCATAAAATCATACATCATACTTTACCTTGTCTGTGGCCATTGTTGATTCCAAAGCCGGTGCTGGATAAACATCGTAGGCTAAATTATTTACGACAGCGGTAATGGACAATTCCGCTTCCAACCTGTAGGGCGACCGCAGAGGATAAGTTCCTTGGTGTTGCTTTAAGAATTGGTTAGCGCTTAACTTTCTCCAAATTAATGATGACAAAACGGAAACTATTGTTTTTGGTTCCCCAAAATTAAGGAATAGTACTATTAGGGAGCTAAGCAATTATTTTCCCTCTGTTTCTTCCCAGGTTAGGAACCTTGGCGTTATCATGGACTCAGAATTGTGCTTAACTAAACAAATTAATTCTGTTGCTAGGAATAGTTTTTATCAATTGCAGATTATTTCAAATATTAAATTAAAATTCTTCAGTCATCACTTGGTCGCCTCCAGTTGGTACAAAATGCAGCTGCAAGGCTGCTGACTGGGACAAATAAATTTGATCATGTCACCCCAATTTTAGCGTCCCTTCATTGGCTTCCGATTCATTTTAGAATTCCGTTTAAGATCTTGTTGTTTGTTTTTAAGAGCTTTAATGATCAAGATCTATTTTACCTAACAGATCTTAGTTAAAGCCACCTTCCAGATTAAGATCTTCAGACAAGGCTCTATTATCTATCCCCCTCTCCCGTTTAAAAACTAAGGGAGATAGAGCTTTCTCAGTTGCCGCCCCCCCGTCTATGAAATCAATTGCCTTTGGACATAGGCTACGCCTTGCACCTTCCATTTACATTTTTAAATCAAAATAGAAAACATATCTCTATTCTCTGGCATTTTGATACTTAATATCCCTGTTTCAATGTTTGTTTTTGTTTGGTTTTATGTTTCTGTGTTTTTATTTTTTATTACTATGTTCAACACTTTGGATAGCTGCTATGTTTAAATGTGTTTTATAAATAAAATGTACTTACTTACTTGCTAATTAAACTGCACTACATTATATTTGCTCTATGTGTATTTTAACCCTACAAATCTGAAACGCGCTTTATTGTATTAGGACAATGCAGATGCGATTGAAAAGAAAACCGGGGAGCATCTGACCTACACGGACCCAAGACTTTTATTTTGACATCTCAACAGTGAGTAATCCTGCTCACCAGGGCTCTGCTGCTCACGCATTACCAACTCAATGAGCAAATGTAATCATCCAGAGATATTTACTCAGCACTTGTAAGTAGGCTAGAGCAATATGAACCAGTTTTGAAGAAACGCATTGTTTTTGTATTTATTTTATGGTTGTGCAGTGAGATGGAGGTGTTGTTGAAGAAAGAGCTGGCCACATCTGTTTTGAAGAGCACGGGTCATTCAGGAGGAGGATGCATCAGTGAAGGCCAGAGCTTTGACACTGACTCTGGCAGAGTGTTCGTCAAGATCAACCACAAGACGGAGGTGCGCGCGCACACATACACAACTCGACGCTTTGGATTTGCTTTGCAATCTTGTATGTGTCCGTGTCATCGAATTTGGAATAATAATGTGATTTGGTATAGTAAAGTAAATGCTTTCACAGACATCTTAAGGCTAGTTTTAACTGTTTAACTGGCTAGTTTTAAAGAATATCTTAGTGCCATTGTTTTGTCTCAAGATAAATAAATATGAACATGCAGGATAAACCAAACTGTTTTTGAGTAAATATTTGCAACATTTTCTAATTGTCTTTAGTATTTTAATTGGTAACACTTTATTTTACAGTGTCCATATATATATATATACGTTACATGGACTTACTACTAGTAATGACAGTAAATTGTGCATAATTACATGCAACTAACCCTCAACCAAACCCTAATCCTACCCTAACCCTATGTTATTAATTAATATTTCTCGGTACTTAAATATATCATTACACTGTAACAATGACACCTTAAAATAAAGTGTAACCTTTTTATTTTCACAAATTGTGAATAGCAATACTGCTTCCATTCGTTACAACTTTGTCTGACAGTCTTTATTTTGGAAGTACATCAACTAATGATCTTTATGCATTGTAATTATACATGTTAATATGTAGCTTATAAATATATTACTGATTCTTTACCTTTATGATGTTATTTCTGTTTTATATTTGAAAGTACATTATCAGTTAATGATCAGTTGCACATTATGCAATGGCATTTTATATAAAATATTTATAACGGTAACTCTTTACAACCAGGTTTAATTAGCTAACATTAGTTAACTACATTCGTTAACAAGTTACCAATGAACAACACTTAAACTTATGAAACCTTATTGTAAAGTTTTAGCTTTATAACTATTTGAAAGTCCACAAATCAATGATTTGTTTAGCATTATATCATGTAATAGTATATGACTGCATTATAAAGTATCAATATATAATGTAAACGGTCTCTCTTTCTTTAGGCTAGGAGGATGTTTGATGGAGAGATGGCAAGCTTGGAAGCGATCCTGTCCACGAACACAGTGAAAGTGCCCAGGCCTGTGAAGGTCTTGGACCTCGAGAGAAGTGGAGCTCTTCTCGTAATGGAACATGTGGATATGAGGAGCTTAAATAAGTAATCATGTGAACACATAGAGCTTGTTTAGGATCATGTAATAGGACTGAGAATTGGGTCAATGTCACATTAACATTATGGGCATTGTTGGAAAGTGCTTCTTTTAAAATATTTAATGTTTATGTAGATACTCATCACAACTGGGGGAACAACTAGCTGACCTGCATCTTTACAACAAGAGACAGATAGAGACAAAAAACAAGGAGCAGCAGACTGTTGGTAATGTTTTTTTTAAATATTGCATTGATAGAGACTTTTCAGTGCCATTATTATTTATCATAATTTCTGTATTTAAAAAAGGGAAAGGACCAGGACAGTGTGAGGTTGAAACAGCAAACAGGTTTGGGTTTCACGTGAACACATGCTGTGGTTATATCCCTCAGGTCAGCATCTCTGCTCTGTATGCTGTCTGATCATAATAAATGGAGTGATTTATATTCAAACATACTTTGCTATCTCTCCTTTCGGTTTTCAGGTAAATGACTGGCAGGATGATTGGGTGTCCTTTTACTCCCAGCAAAGGTTGCAGCATCAACTCGGCTTGGTGGAGCAGTCGTACGGAGACAGAGAGGCCAGGGAATTGTGGTCCAAACTCCAAGTAAACCAAACAGCTCAGATTTTTATTCCAGCAAAATATCATGCAAACACAAAAAAGATATTGGGTCTCATTTACTAATAATTGCGTACACTATTCGTATATATAAGCACATTTGAACTTCTCACAAAAACTTTTACGCACATTCATTCGTTCTTAACCTCGTTCTAATGTTGTTGAATTCGGAGTATTCCTTTTATTCCTTCCACACATCCTTTTCCCTCACATCAACACGACACTCTCTACAGACGCGTTCTCGCGTTCCCAGAGCAATGCCAAGAGTGCCATCCTCAAAACAAGTTCAAATGCATTAAACGGCTTCTATACAGACATTACAGACGTCTGTTTTTCCAGCTGTACGTACGTGTACCTGCGTCTTTATGCAGAGCTACCACAAAGCATGAGCTATAACGCACCTTTTCTTAATCTCTTACTGATAGGTTTATATGATATCTATATATCTATCTATGTTGAAGATTTAATCTTAATATGTTTATAAGGCCACCAAGACTATGTAGTTTTTGTGTACAAGTGGTTTCAGTTGTTCCTATATTTTTTTCGTAATTTAGAATATACATTTTAGAATGAAAGTTGATGAATCGTGATTTGTTCATTAAAATGTTTGTACGCAGATTTCACGCACACATTTGTTCGTACACATGCTTAGTGAATAAGACCCATTGTCTCCAGTTTTTTTAAACGGAATAAAGATGGGTAAAACTATTTTTAATGTAAACATTAAAATATACATTAATGTAATATAATAGACTAGACATTATATTAATTATATAAAAATCTAACTATTTTGGTCCTATTGTGAATAACTTATTAGTGCATGTTATTCCAAAAACAAACAAACAAACAAACAAAAAACTTCTTTGTATTCATAATCTTTCCTTGAGGTGTTATAACTTTCTGTGCCTCTAAAACGACTTTCCAACCCTTCCACTCCAGTCACCTGACTACATTCTGGTATAAAATGACCACTTTTCAAATCAAATCAATTTCTGATTGAATCCCAAATCATCATTATCATTTTAAATAGTATATTGTTCTTTTTATGTTTGATATATGATGTAATTTAACGGTACAGTAGTAAAATGAAGTGTAAAAGTACACAACTTAAATTAGAAATTTGATATGCATCAATAATGTTTATCCAACATTTGCTCAAATATATTTCAAAACAGAAAGTTCACATTATCAATAGACAGGGACAAACAAAATAATGTTTTTCTTAATGTAACTTTATCTTAAAGGCGATGTAGTTACATGTTACGTCATGTACTTAATACTGCAATAACAGTAAATTATGCATAATTACTAAACCAAACCCTAACCGTAACTCTATTGTAAGTACATTAGGTTAATTAATATTCCCCAGTACTAATTTGAGCAAGTATCATATAACTACAGCACCTTAAAATAAAGTGTAAACGGAAATTATTATAAAGCATCTTTTATTTATAAAAATATTTTTTTTCCAATTTGGTCTTTGTCTCAAAAGTGTAAATGTTCACCCACAAATGACAATTCTTTCATCATTTACTCCCCCTCATGTTGATCCAAACATGTAGGACTTTCTTTCTTCTGTGGAACATAAAAGAATACATTTTAAAGAACGTTGGTAACCATGGAGTTTCGGTTCCCATTGAATTGAATTGTATGGACAAAAAGTCAATGGATGCCAAAACTGTTTGGTTACCAACATTCTTCAAATTGTCTTTGATGTTTTATAGAAGAAAGAATTGCAAACATGTTTGGATCAGCATGAGGGTGCGTAATTAATGACAGGATTTTCATTTGTGGGTGAACTAGATTTTATTTAAAGAATGACAAGCTAATGGTGCAGTCTATAAGTCTTCATACAGTGCTGCATATGTACTTTTCTTTGTTTAGCTGAAGATCCCTCAGCTGTTCACAGATGTAGATGTGGTTCCAGCTCTGCTGCATGGAGACCTCTGGGGAGGAAATGTGGCCGAATGCACTGATGGTCCCATCATCTTTGACCCAGCATCGTTTTATGGCCATTCGGAGTTTGACCTGGCTATTGGCGGCATATTTTCTGGTTTTGGGAGCTCGTTTTACAACGCTTACCATGAGAAGATCCCCAAGACAGCTCGGTTTGCAAAGAGGCAGCAACTATACCAGCTGTTCCACTATCTGAACCACTGGAATCATTTTGGTGGGGGTTACAGGGGCTCTTCTCTACGGATCATGAAGGATCTAACAAAGTAGATGCTCTTCATTATAGGATCCTTCTCAAGTCTTCATTTATGAAGGTGGATGATAAACTAACTTGAAGTTAGTCACGCACTTTGAATTGAACATTACCTGTCTGATGGAAATGCATTGACAAGATGAAAATAATTTGCACAGATTGAAAATATCTTATATATAATATATATATATGTTAAAATTTAAAACCATGAATACATGTGTTTCCATGCAGTGGCTAAGAAATAAATTGTCTAAAATGCATCATTCCCATTTTGCAAATTGCACTTTAACTTGACTTGAGTTGGAAACGTCTCGAAAAAAAAAAAAAAAATCCACAAATTTTGTATGTAATATTCAAATTGTATAATGTCCAAAGTACACATTTCTAGTAATTTTGCAGTTAATTATCATATTGTATTTTCAGAAAGTTTTGGAATATTTTTCCTCTCCCCAAATTTGTCACTACCGAAACACAATAATAAATTATTAAATAAGAAGGCTTATATTGACCTATTGATATTTTGTTTACATCTACCTTCTAAATATATATTTTTTTGCTATTTAAAAAAAAGTTTTCACAAGTAAATCAATAACAATTAAAATTAACAATATTTCGGGTGTAGTTCTTTGTTAAAG